>NC_054491.1:16139166-16775000 GCF_017639515.1 Carcharodon carcharias | reverse complement strand
ACACACGCTATCCTCACACTGCCACACTGCCACACACACTGACCTCACACTGCCACACACACACACACACTGACCTCACACTGCCACACACACACACACTGACCTCACACTGCCACAAACACACTGACCTCACACTGCCACACACACACACACACTGACCTCACACTGCCACACACACACACACACTGACCTCACACTGCCACACACACACACACACTGACCTCACACTGCCACACACACACACAGACTGACCTCACAATGAAACACACACACACACTGACCTCACACTGCCACACACACACAGACTGACCTCAAACTGCCACACACACACACACTGACCTCACACTGCCACACACACACACACACGCACACACACTGACCTCACACTGCCAACACTCACACACTGACCTCACACTGCCACACACACACACACACTGACCTCACACTGCCACACACACACACACACACTGACCTCACACTGCCCCAAACAAACACACACACACGCTGACCTCACACTGTCTCACACACACACACAGACTGACCTCACACTGCCACACACACACACACTGACCTCACACTGCCACACACACACACACACTGACCTCACACTGCCCACACACACACACACACTGACCTCACACTGCCACACACACACACACACTGACCTCACACTGCCACACACACACACACACTGACCTCACACTGCCACACACACACACACTGACCTCACACTGCCACACACACACACACTGACCTCACACTGCCACACACACACACACTGACCTCACACTGCCCACACACACACACACACACACTGACCTCACACTGCCAACCACACACACACACACCTCACACTGCCACACACACACACACTGACCTCACACTGCCACACACACACACACACTGACCTCACACTGCCACACACACACACTGACCTCACACTGCCACACACACACACACACACACACTGACCTCACACTGCCACACACACACACACACACTGACCTCACACTGCCACACACACACACACACACTGACCTCACACTGCCACACACACACACACTGACCTCACACTGCCACACACACACACACTGACCTCACACTGCCACACACACACACACACTGACCTCACACTGCCACACACACACACACACACTGACCTCACACTGCCACACAAACACACACACTGACCTCACACTGCCACACACACACACACACACACACACACACACTGACCTCACAATCCCACACACACACACACTGACCTCACACTACCACACACACACACTGACCTCACACTGCCACACACACACACACGCTGACCTCACACTGCCACACACACACACACTGACCTCACACTGCCACACACACACACACACTGACCTCACACTGCCACACACACACACACACACTGACCTCACACTGCCACACACACACACTGACCTCACACTGCCACACACACACACACACTGACCTCACACTGCCACACACACACACACTGACCTCACACTGCCACACACACACACACACTGACCTCACACTGCCACACACACACACACTGACCTCACACTGCCACACACACACACACACTGACCTCACACTGCCACACACACACACACACACTGACCTCACACTTCCACACACACACACACACTGACCTCACACTGCCACACACACACACACACACGCTGACCTCACACTGCCACACACACACACACTGACCTCACACTGCCACACACACACACACACTGACCTCACACTGCCACACACACACACACACTGACCTCACACTGACACACACACACACACACACACTGACCTCACACTGCCACACACACACACACTGACCTCATACTACCACACACACACTGACCTCACACTGCCACACACACACACGCAGTGATCTCACACTGCCACACACACAGACACACTGACCTCACACTGCCACACACACACACACTGACCTCACACTGCCACACACACACACACACTGACCTCACACTGCCACACACACACACACACACTGACCCACACACCCACACCACACACACACTGACCTCACACTGCCACACACACACACACACAGACACAAGGACCTCACACTGCCACACACACACACACACTGACCTCACACTGCCACACACACACACACTGACCTCACACTGCCACACACACACACACTGACCTCACACTGCCACACACACACACACACTGACCTCACACTGCCACACACACACACACACTGACCTCACACTGCCACACACACCCTGACCTCACACTGCCACACACACACACACTGACCTCACACTGCCACACACACACACACTGACCTCACACTGCCACACACACACACACACACACACACTGACCTCACACTGCCACACACACACACACTGACCTCACACTGCCACACACACACACACACACTGACCTCACACTGCCACACACACACACACACTGACCTCACACTGCCACACACACACACACACTGACCTCACACTGCCACACACACACACACACACTGACCTCACACTGCCACACACACACACACTGACCTCACACTGCCACACACACACACACTGACCTCACACTGCCACACACACACACTGACCTCACACTGCCACACACACACACACACTGACCTCACACTGCCACACACACACACACACACTGACCTCACACTGCCCACACACACACACACACACACTGACCTGACACTGCCCCACACAAACACACACACACACTGACCTCACACTGCCACACACGCACACAATGACCTCACACTGCCACACACACACACACACACACACTGACCTCACACTGCCACACACACACACACACTGACCTCACACTGCCACACACACACACACACACTGACCTCACACTGCCACACACACACACACACTGACCTCACACTGCCACACACACACACTGACCTCACACTGCCACACACACACACACACACACACTGACCTCACACTGCCACACACACACACACTGACCTCACACTGCCACACACACACACACTGACCTCACACTGGCACACACACACACACTGACCTCACACTGCCACACACACACACACACACACTGACCTCACACTGCCACACACACACACACACACACTGACCTCACACTGCCAAACAAACACTCACACTGACCTCACACAGCCACACACACACACACACACTGACCTCACACTGCCACACACACACACACTGACCTCACACTGCCACACACACACACACACTAACCTCACACTGCCACACACACACGCACACACACTGACCACACTCTGCAACACACACACACACTGACCTCACACTGCCACACACACACACACTGACCTCACACTGCCACACACACACACACACACACTGACCTCACACTGCCACACACACACACACACTGACCTCACACTGCCACACACACACACACACTGACCTCACACTGCCACACACACACACACACACACTGACCTCACACTGCCACACACACACACTGACCTCACACTGCCACACACCACACAACACACACACACACACACACTGACCTCACACTGCCACACACACACACACACAGACCTCACACAGCCACACACACACACACACTGACCTCACACTGCCACACACACACACACACTGACCTCACACTGCCACACACACACACACACTGACCTCACACTGCCACACACACACACACACTGACCTCACACTGCCACACACACACACACTGACCTCACACTGCCACACACACACACACACACTGACCTCACACTGCCACACACACACACTGACCTCACACTGCCACACACACACACACACTGACCTCACACTGCCACACACACACACACACACTGACCTCACACTGCCACACACACACATACACACACACTGACCTCACACTGCCACACACACACACACACTGACCTCACACTGCCACACACACACACACTGACCTCACACTGCCACAAACTCACACACACACACACTGACCTCACACACACTGCCACACACACACACACACACTGACCTCACACTGCCACACGCACACACACACACTGACCTCACACTGGCACCCACACACACACTGACCTCACACTGCCACACACACACTGACTTCACACTGCCACACACACACACACAAACACACGCACACTAACCTCACACTGCCACACACACATGCGGACCTCACACTGCCACACACACACACTGACCTCACACTGCCACACACACACACACTGACCTCATATTGCCACACACACACTGACCTCACACTGCCACACACACCACACACACTGACCTCACACTGCCAACACACACACACACTGACCTCACACTGCCACACCACACACACACACTGACCTCACACTGCCACACACACACACACACTGACCTCACACTGCCACACACACACACACTGACCTCACACTGCCACACACACACACACACACACTGACCTCACACTGCCAACACACACACAATGACCTCACACTGACAACACACACACACTGACCTCACACTGCCACACAAACACAAACACACTGACCTCACACTGCCACACACACACACACAATGACCTCACACTGCCACACACACACACACACTGACCTCACACTGCCACACACACACACACTGACCTCACACTGCCACACACACACACTGACCTCACACTGCCACACACACACACACACTGACCTCACACTGCCACACACAAACACACTGACCTCACACTGCCACACACACACACACACTGACCTCACACTGCCACACACACACACACACACTGACCTCACACTGCCACACACACACTGACCTCACACTGCCACACACACACACACACACTGACCTCACACTGCCACACACACACACTGACCTCACACTGCCACACACACACACACTGACCTCACACTGCCACACACACACACACTGACCTCACACTGCCACACACACACAGACCTCACACTGCCACACACACACACACAGAACTCACACTGCCACACACACACACACTGACCTCACACTGCCACACACACACACACACACTGACCTCACACTGCCACACACACACACACTGACCTCACACTGCCAACACACACACACACACGGACCTCACACTGCAACACACACACACTGACCTCACACTGCCACACACACACACACTGACCTCACACTGCCACACACACACACACACTGACCTCACACTGCCACACACACACACACACTGACCTCACACTGCCACACACACACACACTGACCTCACACTGCCACACACACACACACACACACACACACTGACCTCACACTGCCACACACACACACACTGACCTCACACTGCCACACACACACACACTGACCTCACACTGCCACACACACACACACACTGACCTCACACTGCCACACACACACACACACACTGACCTCACACTGCCACACACACACACACACTGACCTCACACTGCCACACACACACACACACTGACCTCACACTGCCAACACACACACACACTGACCTCACACTGCCACACACACACACACACTGACCTCACACTGCCACACACACACACACACACTGACCTCACACTGCCACACACACACACACTGACCTCACACAGCCACACACACACACACACTGACCTCACACTGCCACACACACACACACACTGACCTCACACTGCCACACACACACTGACCTCACACTGCCACACACACACACACACACTGACCTCACACTGCCACACACACACACACTGACCTCACACTGCCACACACACACACACACTGACCTCACACTGCCACACACACACACACACACTGACCTCACACTGCCACACACACACACTGACCTCACACTGCCACACACACACACACACACTGACCTCACACTGCCACACACACACAAACACTGACCTCACACTGCCACACACACACACACTGACCTCACACTGCCACACACACACACACTGACCTCACACTGCCACACACAGACCTCACACTGCCAAACATACACACACTGACCTCACACTGCCACACACACACACACACCCACTGACCACACACTGCCTCACACAAACACACACTCACACACTGACCTCACACTGCCACACACACACACACTGACCTCACACTGCCACAGACACACACGCTGACCTCACACTGCCACACACACACACACTGACCTCACACTGCCACACACACACAACACACTGACCTCACACTGCCACACACCACAACACAACTGACCTCACACTGCCACACACACACACACACTGACCTCACACGGCCAAACACACACACACACTGACCTCACACTGCCACACACACACACACTGACCTCACACTGCCACACACACACACACACTGACCTCACACTGCCACACACACACACACACTGACCTCACACTGCCACACACACACACACACTGACCTCACACTGCCACACACACACACACTGACCTCACACTGCCACACACACACACACACTGACCTCACACTGCCACACACACACACACTGACCTCACACTGCCACACACATACACACTGACCTCACACTGCCACACACAAGACACACTGACCTCACACTGCCACACACACACACACACACACACAGTCCTCACACTGCCAACACACACACACACTGACCTCACACTGCCACACACACACACACACTGACCTCACACTGCCACACACACACACACACTGACCTCACACTACCACACACACACACACACACGTTGAACTCACACTGCCACACACACACACACACACACTGACCTCACACTGCCACACACACACACTGACCTCACACTGCCACACACACACACACACTGACCTCACACTGCCAACAAACACACACACGCTGACCTCACACTGCCACACGCACACACACTGACCTCACACTGCCACACACAGACCTCACACTGCCCAACATACACACTCTGACCTCACACTGCCACACACACACACACACTGACCTCACACTGCCACACACACACACAGACCTCACACTGCCACACACACACACACCCAGACCACACACACTGCCACACACACACACACTGACCTCACACTGCCACACACACACACACACACACACACTGACCTCACACTGCCACACACACACACACTGACCTCACACTGCCACACACACACACACTGACCTCACACTGCCACACACACACACACTGACCTCACTGCCACACACACACACACTGACCCACATACTGCCACACACACACACACACACTGACCTCACACTGCCACACACACACACACTGACCTCACACTGCCACACACACACACACTGACCTCACACTGCCACACACACACACACTGACCTCACACTGCCACACACACACACACTGACCTCACACTGCCACACACACACACACACACACACACACTGACCTCACACTGCCACACACACACACACACACTGACCTCACACTGCCACACACACACACACACTGACCTCACACTGCCACACACACACACACTGACCTCACACTGCCACACACACACACACACACACTGACCTCACACTGCCACACACACACACACACACTGACCTCACACTGCCACACACACACACACACTGACCTCACACTGCCACACACACACACACACACTGACCTCACACTGCCACACACACACACTGACCTCACACTGCCACACACACACACACACACACACTGAGACCTCACACTGCCACACACACACACACACTGACCTCACACTGCCACACACACACACACTGACCTCACACTGCCACACACACACACACTGACCTCACACTGCCACACACACACACACACAGACCTCACACTGCCACACACACACACTGACCTCACACTGCCACACACACACTGACCTCACACTACCACACACGCACACACACACACTGACCTCACACAGCCACACACATGAACACACTGACCTCACACTGCCACACACACACACACACTGACCTCACACTGCCACACACACACACACGCTGACCTCACACTGCCACACACACACACACTGACCTCACACTGCCACACACACACACACACTGACCTCACACTGCCACACACACACACTGACCTCACACTGCCACACACACACACACACACACTGACCTCACACTGCCACACACACACACACACTGACCTCACACTGCCACACACACACACACTGACCTCACACTGCCACACACACACTGACCTCACACTGCCACACACACACACACACACTGACCTCACACTGCCACACACACACACACTGACCTCACACTGCCACACACACACACACACTGACCTCACACTGCCACACACACACACACACACTGACCTCACACTGCCACACACACACTGACCTCACACTGCCACACACAAACACACACAATGACCTCACACTGCCTCACACACACACACTGACCTCACACTGCCACACACACACACACACTGACCTCACACTGCCACACACACACACACACACTGACCTCACACTGCCACACACACACACCCTGACCTCACACTGCCACACACACACACACTGACCTCACACTGCCACACACACACACACTGACCTCACACTGCCACACACACACACACACACACTGACCTCACACTGCCACACACACACACACTGACCTCACACTGCCACACACACACACACACTGACCTCACACTGCCACACAAACACACACACACACACTGACCTCACACTGCCACACACACACACACTGACCTCACACAGCCACACACTCACAAACACACTGACCTCACACTGCCACACACACACACACACTGACCTCACACTGCCAACAAACACACATGCTGACCTCACACTGCCACACACACACACTAACCTCACACTGTCACACACACACACACTGACCTCACACTGCCACACACACACACACACACACTGACCTCACACTGCCAACACACACAAACACACTGACCTCACACTGCCACACACACACACACACACACACTGACCTCACACTGCCACACACACACACACACTGACCTCACACTGCCACACACACACACACTGACCTCACACTGCCACACACACACACACACTGACCTCACACTGCCACACACACACACACACACACTGACCTCACACTGCCACACACACACACACTGACCTCACACTGCCACACACGCACACACACTGACCTCACACTGCCACACACACACACACTGACCTCACACTGCCACACACACACACACACTGACCTCACACTGCCACACACCCACACACTGACCTCACACTGCCACACACACACACACTGACCTCACACTGCCACACACACACACACACTGACCTCACACAGCCACACACACACACACACACACACACTGACCTCACAATGCCATACACACACACACTGACCTCACACTGCCACACACACACACACTGACCTCACACTGCCACACACACACACACACACACTGACCTCATATTGCCACACACACACTGACCTCACACTGCCACACACACACACACACACTGACCTCACACTGCCACACACACACACACACTGACCTCACACTGCCACACACACACACACTGACCTCACACTGCCACACACACACACACACTGACCTCACACTGCCACACACACACACACACTGACCTCACACTGCCAACACACACACACACTGACCTCACACTCACACTGCCACACACACACACACTGACCTCACACTGCCACACACACACACACTGACCTCACACTGCCACACACACACACACACTGACCTCACACTGCCACACACACACACACACTGACCTCACACTGCCACACACACACACACACTGACCTCACACTGCCACACACACACACACACACACTGACCTCACACTGCCACACACACACACACTGACCTCACACTGCCACACACACACACACACTGACCTCACACTGCCACACACACACACTGACCTCACACTGCCACACACACACACACACTGACCTCACACTGCCACACACACACACTGACCTCACACTGCTGCCACACACACACACACACTGACCTCACACTGCCACACACACACACACACTGACCTCACACTGCCACACACACACACTGACCTCACACTGCCACACACACACACACTGACCTCACACTGCCACCACACACACACACACTGACCTCACACTGCCACACACACACACACACACTGACCTCACACTGCCACACACATACACACTGACCTCACACTGCCACACACACACACACACTGACCTCACACTGCCCCACACAAACAGACACAGACTGACCTCACACTGCCACACACACACACTGACCTCACACTGTCTCACACACACACACACACACTGACCTCACACTGCCACACACACACACACTGACCTCACACTGCCACACACACACACACACACTGACCTCACACTGCCACACACACACACACACTGACCTCACACTGCCACACACACACACACACACACACTGACCTCACACTGCCACACACACACACACTGACCTCACACTGCCACACACACACACACACTGACCTCACACTGCCACACACACACACACGCTAACCTCACACTGCCACACACACACACACACACTGACCTCACACTGCCACACACGCACACACACTGACCTCACACTGCCACACACACACACACACTGACCTCACACTGCCACACACACACACACACACTGACCTCACACTGCCACACACACACTGACCTCACACTGCCACACACACACACACAACACAGACCCACACTCACACACCACACACACTGACCTCACACTGCCACACACACACACACTGACCTCACACTGCCACACACACACACACACTGACCTCACACTGCCACACACACACACACAGACCTCACACTGCCACACACACACACACACTGACCTCACACTGCCACACACACACACACTGACCTCACACTGCCACACACACACACACACACACACTGACCTCACACTGCCACACACACACACACTGACCTCACACTGCCACACACACACACACACTGACCTCACACTGCCACACACACACACACTGACCTCACACTGCCACACACACACACACAATGACCTCACACTGCCACACACACACACACACACTGACCTCACACTCTCACGCACACACACACTGACCTCACACTGCCACACACACACACACACTGACCTCACACTGCCACACACACACACACTGACCTCACACTGCCACACACACACAGAAACACACACACACTGACCTCACACTGCCACACACACACACACTGACCTCACACTGCCACACACACACACACACACTGACCTCACACTGCCAACACACACACACTGACCTCACACTGCCACACACACACACACACTGACCTCACACTGCCACACACACACACACACACTGACCTCACACTGCCACACAAACACACACACACTGACCTCACACTGCCACACACCACACACACACTGACCTCACACTGCCACACACACACACACTGACCTCACACTGCCACACACACACACACACACACTGACCTCACACTGCCAACACACACACACACACTGACCTCACACTGCCAACACACACACACACAGACTGACCTCAAACTGCCACACACACACACACTGACCTCACACTGCACACACACACACACACACTGACCTCACAGTGCCACACACACACACATGCTGACCTCACACTGCCACATACACACACACACTGACCTCACACTGCCACACACACACACACACTGACCTCATACTGCCACACACACACACACACTGACCTCATGTTGCAACACACACTGACCTCACACTGTCACACACACACACACAGATCTCACACTGCCACACACACACACACACACTGACCTCACACTGCCACACACACACTGACCTCACACTGCCACACCCACACACTGACCTCACACTGCCACACACACACACACTGACCTCACACTGCCACACACACACACACACACTGACCTCACACTGCCACACACACACACACACTGACCTCACACTGCCACACACACACACTGACCTCACACTGCCACACACACACACACACTGACCTCACACAGCCACACACACACACACACACACACACACAGACACTGAACTCACACTGCCACACACACACACACTGACCTCACACTGCCACACACACACACACTGACCTCACACTGCCACACACACACACACTGACCTCACACTGCCACACACACACACACACTGACCTCACACTGCCACACACACACACACACACACTGACCTCACACTGCCACACACACACACACACTGACCTCACACTGCCACAAACTCACACACACACACACTCAGCACACACTGCCACACACACACACACTGACCTCACACTGCCAAACAAACACACACACTGACCTCACACTGCCACACACACACAAATGCTGACCTCACTCTGCCACACACACACACACACTGACCTCACACTGCCACACACACACACACTGACCTCACACTGCCACACACACACACACTGACCTCACACTGACTGCCACACACACACACACACACTGACCTCACACTGCCAACACACACACACACACACTGACCTCACACTGCCACACACACACACACTGACCTCACACTGCCACACACACACACACACTGACCTCACACTGCCACACACACACACACTGACCTCACACTGCCACACACACACACACTGACCTCACACTGCCACACACACACACACTGACCTCACACTGCCACACACACACACAAACACACACACACTGACCTCACACTGCCATACACACACACACTGATCTCACACTGCCACAAACACAGACACACTGACCTCACACTGCCACACACACACACACTGACCTCACACTGCCACACAAACACACACAATGACCTCACACTGCCACACACACACACACACACTGACCTCACAATGCCACACACACACACACTGACCTCACACTGCCACACACACACACTCACTGAACTCACACTGCCACACACACACACACTGACCTCACACTGCCACACACACACACACTGACCTCACACTGCCACACACACACACTGACCTCACACTGCCACACACACACACACTGACCTCACACTGCCACACACACACACACTGACCTCACACTGCCACACACACACACAGACCTCACACTGCCACACACACACACACACTGACCTCACACTGCCACACACACACACACTGACCTCACACTGCCACACACACACACACACACACAGACCTCACACTGCCACACACACACACACTGACCTCACACTGCCACACACACACACACTGACCTCACACTGCCACACACACACACACTGACCTCACACTGCCACACACACACACACACACACACAGACCTCACACTGCCACACACACACACACTGACCTCACACTGCCACACACACACACACACTGACCTCACACTGCCACACACACACACTGACCTCACACTGCCACACACACACACACACTGACCTCACACTGCCACACACACACACACGCTGACCTCACTCTGCCACACACACACGGAAACACTCACACACTGAACTCACACTGCCTAACACACACACACACTGACCTCACACTGCCACACACACACACACTGACCTCACACTGCCACACACACACACACACTGACCTCACACTGCCACACACACACACACACTGACCTCACACTGCCACACACACACACACACACTGACCTCACACTGCCACACACACACACACACTGACCTCACACTGCCACACACACACTGACCTCACACTGCCAAACACACACAGACACCCACACACAATGACCTCACACTGCCACACACACACACACTGAACTCACACTGCCACACACACACACACACTGACCTCACACTGCCACACACACACACACACTGACCTCACACTGCCACACACACACACACACACTGACCTCACACTGCCAACACACACACACACACGCTGACCTCACACTGCCACACACACACACACACACTGACCTCACACTGCCACACACACACACACACTGACCTCACACTGCCACACACACACACACACACTGACCTCACACTGCCACACACACACACACACAACACTGACCTCACACTGCCAACACACACACACACTGACCTCACACTGCCACACACACACACACACTGACCTCACACTGCCACACACACACACACACTGACCTCACACTGCCACACACACACACACTGACCTCACACTGCCACACACACACACACACTGACCTCACACTGCCACACACACACACACACTGACCTCACACTGCCACACACACACAGACCTCACACTGCCACACACACACACACACACTGACCTCACACTGCCACACACACACACACTGACCTCACACTGCCACACACACACACACACTGACCTCACACTGCCACACACACACACACACTGACCTCACACTGCCACACACACACTGACCTCACACTGCCACACACACACACACACACTGACCTCACACTGCCACACACACACAGACTGACCTCACACTGCCACACACACACACACTGACCTCACACTGCCACACACACACACACTGACCTCACACTGCCACACACACACACACACTACCTCACACTGCCACACACACACACAGACCTCACACTGCCACACACACACACACAACTGACCTCACACTGCCACACACACACACACTGACCTCACACTGCAACACACACACACACACACGCTGACCTCACACTGCCACACACACACACACACTGACCTCACACTGCCACACACACACACACACTGACCTCACACTGCCACACACACACACACACACTGACCTCACACTGCCACACACACACACACTGACCTCACACTGCCACACACACACACACACTGACCTCACACTGCCACACACACACACACACTGACCTCACACTGCCACACAAACACACACACTGACCTCACACAGCCACACACACACACTGACCTCACACTGCCACAAACATACACACTGACCTCACACTGCCACACACACACACACACACACTGACCTCACACAGCACACACACACACACACACTGACCTCACACTGCCACACACACACACACTGACCTCACACTGCCACACACACACACACACTGACCTCACACTGCCACACACACACACACACTGACCTCACACTGCCACACACACACACACACACTGACCTCACACTGCCACACACCAACACACACACACACTGACCTCACACTGCCACACACACACACACTGACCTCACACTGCCACACACACACACACTGACCTCACACTGCCACACACACACACACACACACTGACCACACACTGCAACACACACACACACTGACCTCACACTGCCACACACACACACACTGACCTCAAACTGCCACACACACACACACACTGACCTCACACTGCCACACACACACACACACTGACCTCACACTGCCACACACACACAGCAACACTGACCTCACACTGCCACACACACACACACTGACCTCACACTGCCACACACACACACACACTGACCTCACACTGCCACACACACACACACACTGACCTCACACTGCCACACACACACACACACAGACCTCACACTGCCACACACACACACACACTGACCTCACACTGCCACACACACACACAGACCTCACACTGCCACACACACACACCACACTCGCACACTGACCTCACACTGCCAACACACACACAACACTGACCTCACACTGCCACACACACACACACACTGACCTCACACTGCCACACACACACACACGCTGACCTCACACTGCCACACACACACACACACTGACCTCACACTGCCACACACACACAAACACTCTGACCTCACACTGCCACAAAAACACACACTGACCTCACACAGCCACATACACACACTGACCTAACACTGCCACACACACACACACACACTGACCTCACACTGCCACACACACACACACACTGACCTCACACTGCCACACACACACACACACACTGACCTCACACTGCCACACACACACACACACACACACTGACCTCACACTGCCACACACACACACACACACACACACACACACACACACACACACACACACACACACACACACAGACCTCACACTGCCACACACACACACACACTGACCTCACACTGCCACACACACACACTGACCTCACACTGCCACACACACACACACACACTGACCTCACACTGCCACACACACACACACTGACCTCACACTGCCACACACACACACACACACACACTGACCTCACACTGCCACACACACACACACTGACCTCACACTGCCACACACACACACACACTGACCTCACACTGCCACACACACACACACACTGACCTCACACTGCCACACACACACACACACTGACCTCACACTGCCACACACACACACTGACCTCACACTGCCACACACACACACACACTGACCTCACACTGCCACACACACACACACACTGACCTCACACTGCCACACACACACACACTGACCTCACACTGCCACACACACACACACACACACCTCACACTGCCACACACACACACACACACTGACCTCACACTGCCACACACACACACACACTGACCTCACACTGCCACACACACACACACACACTGACCTCACACTGTCACACACACACACACTGACCTCACACTGCCACACACTGCCACACACACACACACTGACCTCACACTGCCACACACACACACACACTGACCTCACACTGCCACACACACACACACTGACCTCACACTGCCACACACACACACACACTGACCTCACACTGCCACACACACACACACACACACCTACACACACACTGCCACACACACACACACACTGACCTCACACTGCCACACACACACACACACACACTGTCCTCTCCCTGCCACACACACACACTGCCCACATACTGCCACACACACACACACACTGACCTCACACTGCCAAACACACACACACTGACCTCACACTGCCACACACACACACACACTGACCTCACACTGCCACACACACACACACACTGACCTCACACTGCCACACACACACACACTGACCTCACACTGCCACACACACACACACTGACCTCACACTGCCACACACACACACACTGACCTCACACTGCCACACACACACACACACAAACGCTGACCTCACACTGCCACACACACACACACACACACACACTGACCTCACACTGCCACACACACACACACACACACACTGACCTCACACTGCCACACACACACACTGACCTCACACTGCCACACACAACACACACAACACCTGACCTCACACTGCCAACACACACACACACACAAACACTGACCTCACACACTGCCACCACCACACACACACACACACACACTGACCTCACACTGCCACACACACACACACACACACACACACACACACACACACTGACCTCACACTGCCACACACACACACACTGACCTCACTCTGCCACACACTAACACTGACCTCACACTGCCACACATGCGCAAACACTGACCTCACACTGCCACACACACACATAAACACACAGACCTCACACTGCCGCACACACACACACACACACTGACCTCACACTGCCACACACACACACACACACACACTGACCTCACACTGCCAAACACATACACACACTGACCTCACACTGCCACACACACACTGACCTCACACTGCCACACACACACAATCAAATCACACTGCCACACACACAAAAACACTGACCTCACACTGCCACACACACACACTGACCTCACACTGCCACACACACACACACTGACCTCACACTGCCACACACACACACACACACTGACCTCACACTGCCACACACACACACACACTGACCTCACACTGCCACACACACACACACTGACCTCACACTGCCACACACACACACACTGACCTCACACTGCCACACACACACACTGACCTCACACTGCCACACACACACACACACTGACCTCACACTGCCACACACACACACACACTGACCTCACACTGCCACACACACACACGCTGACCTCACACTGCCACACACACACACACTGACCTCACACTGCCACACACACACACACACTGACCTCACACTGCCACACACACACTGACCTCACACTGCCACACACACACACACACTGACCTCACACTGCCACACACACACACTGACCTCACACTGCCACACACACACACACTGACCTCACACTGCCACACACACACACACTGACCTCACACTGCCACACACACACACACTGACCTCACACTGCCACACACACACACTGACCTCACACTGCCACACACAAACACACACACACGCTGACCTCACACTGCCACACACACACACACACACACACGCTGACCTCACACTGCCACACACACACACACACACACACACTGACCACACACTGCCACACACACACACACTGACCTCACACTGCCACACACACACACACACACACACACTGACCTCACACTGCCACACACACACACACTGACCTCACACTGCCACACACACACACTGACCTCACACTGCCACACACACACACACACACACTGACCTCACACTGCCACACACACACACACTGACCTCACACTGCCACACACACACACACACACACACTGACCTCACACTGCCACACACACACACTGACCTCACACTGCCACACACACACACACACTGACCTCACACTGCCACACACACACACACACACTGACCTCACACTGCCACACACACACACACACTGACCTCACACTGCCACACACAAACACACACACTGACCTCACACTGCCACACACACACACGCTGACCTCACACTGCCACACACACACACACACTGACCTCACACTGCCAAACACACACACACACACTGACCTCACACTGCCACACACACACACACACTGACCTCACACTGCCACACACACACACACACACACACACCCACACACACTGACCTCACACTGCCACACACACACACACTGACCTCACACTGCCACACACACACACACACACACACTGACACCACACACACTGCCCTCACACTGCCACACACACACACTGACCTCACACTGCCACACACACACACTGACCTCACACTGCCACACACACTCACACACACGGACCTTACACTGCCACACACACACAAACTGACCTCACACTGCCACACACACACACACGCTGTCCTCACACTGCCACACACACACACACACATGACCTCACACTGCCACACACACACACACACTGACCTCACAGTTCCACACACACACACACACACACACCCACTGACCACACACTGCCACACACACACACACACTGACCTCACACTGCCACACACACACACACACACTGACCTCACACTGCCACACACACACACGCTGACCTCTCACAGCCACAAACAGAAACACTGACCTCACACTGCCACACACACACACACACTGACCTCACACTGCCACACACCACACACACACTGACCTCACACTGCCACACACACACACACACTGACCTCACACTGCCACACACACACACTGACCTCACACTGCCACACACACACACACACTGACCTCACACTGCCACACACACACACACTGACCTCACACTGCCACACACACACACACACTGACCTCACACTGCCACACACACACACACACACACTGACCTCACACTGCCACACACACACACACACTGACCTCACACTGCCACACACACACACACACTGACCTCACACTGCCACACACACACACACACTGACCTCACACTGCCAGACACACACACACACACTGACCTCACACTGCCACACACTCACACACACACTGACCTCACACTGCCACACACACACACACACTGACCTCACACTGCCACACACACACACACACTGACCTCACACTGCCACACACACACACACTGACCTCACACTGCCACACACACACACACACTGACCTCACACTGCCACACACACACACACACAGACCTCACACTGCCACACACACACACACACACTGACCTCACACTGCCACACAATCACACACACACTGACCTCACACTGCCACACACACACACACTGACCTCACACTGCCACACACACACACACACTCACCTCACACTGCCACACAAAGACTGACAGCACACTGCCACATACACACACACAAAGACCTCACACAGCCACACACACACACACTGACCTCACACTGCCACACACACACACACACTGACCACACACTGCCACACACACACACACTGACCTCACACTGCCACACACACACGCTGACCTCACACTGCCACACACACACACACTGACCTCACACTGCCACACACACACACGCTGACCTCACACTGCCACACACACACACACACACACGCTGACCTCACACTGCCACACACACACACACACACTGACCTCACACTGCCACACACACACACTGACCTCACACTGCCACACACACACACACGCTGACCTCAACACTGCCACACACACACGCTGACCTCCCACTGCCACACACACAGACGCACAGACCTCACACTGCCAAACACACACACACACTGACCTCACACTGCCTAACACACACACACACTGACCTCTCACTGCCACACAACCACACACACACTGACCTCACACTGCCACACAAACACACACACTGACCTCACATTGCCACACACACACTGACCTCACAATGCCACACACACACACACACACACAGAACTCACACAGCCACACACACACACACACTGACCTCACACTGCCACACACACACACGCTGACATCACACTGCCACACACACACACGCTGACATCACACTGCCACACACATACACACTGAAATCACACTGCCACACACACACACACACTGACCTCACACTGCCACACACACAAACACACACACACGCTGACCTCGCACTGCCACACACACAAACACACACACACACGCTGACCTCACACTGCCACACACACACACACACACACTGACCTCACTCTGCCACACACACACACTGACTCACACTGCCACACACACACACACACACACACACGCTGACCTCACACTGCCACAAACAGTCACACACTGACCTCACTCTGCCTCACACACACACTGACCTCACACTGCCACACACACACACACACGCTGACCTCACACTGCCACACACACACACACTGACATCACACTGCCACACACACACACACACACACACACTGACCTAACACTGCCACACACACACACTGACCTCACACTGCCACACACACACACACACTGACCTCTCACTGCCACACACACACACACACTGACCTCAGTCTGCCACACACAAACACACACACTGACCTCACACTGCCACACCAACACTGACCTCACACTGCCACACACAGACACACACAGACCTCACACAGCCACACACACACACACTGACCTCACACTGCCACAAACACACACGCTGACCAAACACTGCCACACACACACACACACACACACCTCACACTGCCACACACACACACACGCTGACCTCACACTGCCACACACACACACACTGACCTCACACTGCCACACAATCACACACACACACACGCTGACCTCACACTGCCCCCACACACACACACTGACCTCACTCTGCCACACACACCTGCTGACCTCACACTGCCGCACACACACACACACTGACTTCACACTGCCACACACACACAAACTTACCTCACACTGCCTCACACACACACACAATGACCTCACACTGCCACACAAACACACACACACGCCTACCACCCACTGCCATGCACACACACACACACGCTGACCTCACACTGCCACACACACACACACACACACTGACCTCACTCTGCCACAAACACACAGTGTCCTCACACTGCCACGCACAAACAAACGCTGACCTCACACTGCCACTCACACACACAATGACCTCACACTGCCACACACACACACACGCTGACCTCACACTGCCACACACACACACACACTGACCTCACTCTTCCACACACACACACTGACCTCACACTGCCACACACACACACACGCTGACCTCACACTGCCACACACACACGCTGACCTCACACTGCCACACACACAAACAAAAGCTGACCTCACACTGCCACAAACACACACACACGCTGACGTCACACTGCCACACATACACACACACTGAGCTCACACTGCCACACACACACACACACACACGCTGACCTCACTCTGCCACACACACACACACTGACCTCACACTGCCACACACACACACACACTGACCTCACACTGCCACACACACACACACACACTGACCTCACACTGCCACAAACACACACACACTGACCTCACACTGCCACACATACACACACACTGACCTGATACTGCCACACACACACACACACGCTGACCTCACACTGCCACCCACATACACACTGACCTCACACTGCCACACACGCCCACACACTGACCTCAAACTGCCACACACACACACACAGACCTCACACTGCCACACACACACGCACACACTGACCTCACACTGCCTAACAAACACACACACTGACCTCTCACTGCCACACACACACACACTGACCTCACACTGCCACACACACACACACACTGACCTCACACTGCCACACACACACTGACCTCACACTGCCACACCCACACACACACACACACAGACCTCACACAGCCACACACACACACACTGACCTCACACTGCCACACACACACACACACTGACCACACACTGCCACACACACACACACAGACCTCACACTGCCACACACACACGCACACACTGACCTCACACTGCCTAACACACACACACACGGACATCTCACTGCCACACACACACACACTGAACTCACACTGCCACATACACACACACACTGACCTCACACTGTCACACACACACTGACCTCACACTGCCACACACACACACACACACACTGACCTCACACTGCCACACACGCACACACACTGACCTCACACTGCCACACATACACACACACTGACCTGATACTGCCACACACACATACACGCTGACCTCACACTGCCACCCACATACACCCTGACCTCACACTGCCACACACGCCCACACACTGACCTCAAACTGCCACACACACACACACAGACCTCACACTGCCACACACACACGCACACACTGACCTCACACTGCCTAACAAACACACACACTGCCCTCTCACTGCCACACACACACACACTGACCTCACACTGCCACACACACACACACACTGACCTCACACTGCCACACACACACTGACCTCACACTGCCACACCCACACACACACACACACAGACCTCACACAGCCACACACACACACACTGACCTCACACTGCCACACACACACACACACTGACCACACACTGCCACACACACACACACAGACCTCACACTGCCACACACACACGCTGACCTCACACTGCCACACACACACACACTGACCTCACACTGCCACACACACACACGCTGACCTCACACTGCCACACACACACACACACACGCTGACCTCACACTGCCACACACACACACACACACTGACCTCACACTGCCACACACACACACTGACCTCACACTGCCACACACACACACACGCTGACCTCAACACTGCCACACACACACGCTGACCTCCCACTGCCACACACACAGACGCACAGAACTCACACTGCCAAACACACACACACACTGACCTCACACTGCCTAACACACACACACACTGACCTCTCACTGCCACACAACCACACACACACTGACCTCACACTGCCACACAAACACACACACTGACCTCACATTGCCACACACACACTGACCTCACAATGCCACACACACACACACACACAGAACTCACACAGCCACACACACACACACACTGACCTCACACTGCCACACACACACACGCTGACATCACACTGCCACACACACACACGCTGACATCACACTGCCACACACATACACACTGAAATCACACTGCCACACACACACACACACTGACCTCACACTGCCCCACACAAACACACACACACGCTGACCTCGCACTGCCACACACACAAACACACACACACACGCTGACCTCACACTGCCACACACACACACACACACACTGACCTCACTCTGCCACACACACACACTGACTCACACTGCCACACACACACACACACACACACACACGCTGACCTCACACTGCCACAAACAGTCACACACTGACCTCACTCTGCCTCACACACACACTGACCTCACACTGCCACACACACACACACACGCTGACCTCACACTGCCACACACACACACACTGACATCACACTGCCACACACACACACACACACACTGACCTAACACTGCCACACACACACACTGACCTCACACTGCCACACACACACACACACTGACCTCTCATTGCCACACACACACACACACTGACCTCAGTCTGCCACACACAAACACACACACTGACCTCACACTGCCACACCAACACTGACCTCACACTGCCACACACAGACACACACAGACCTCACACAGCCACACACACACACACTGACCTCACACTGCCACAAACAAACACGCTGACCAAACACTGCCACACACACACACACACACACACCTCACACTGCCACACACACACACACGCTGACCTCACACTGCCACACACACACACACTGACCTCACACTGCCACACAATCACACACACACACACGCTGACCTCACACTGCCACACACACACACACTGACCTCACTCTGCCACACACACCTGCTGACCTCACACTGCCGCACACACACACACACTGACTTCACACTGCCACACACACACAAACTTACCTCACACTGCCTCACACACACACACAATGACCTCACACTGCCACACAAACACACACACGCTGACCTCACAATGCCACACACATACACACTGACCTCACACTGCCACACAAACACACACACACGCCTACCACCCACTGCCATGCACACACACACACACGCTGACCTCACACTGCCACACACACACACACACACACTGACCTCACTCTGCCACAAACACACAGTGTCCTCACACTGCCACGCACAAACAAACGCTGACCTCACACTGCCACTCACACACACAATGACCTCACACTGCCACACACACACACACGCTGACCTCACACTGCCACACACACACACACACTGACCTCACTCTTCCACACACACACACTGACCTCACACTGCCACACACACACACACGCTGACCTCACACTGCCACACACACACGCTGACCTCACACTGCCACACACACAAGCAAAAGCTGACCTCACACTGCCACAAACACACACACACGCTGACGTCACACTGCCACACATACACACACACTGAGCTCACACTGCCACACACACACACACACACACGCTGACCTCACTCTGCCACACACACACACACTGACCTCACACTGCCACACACACACACACACTGACCTCACACTGCCACACACACACACACACTGACCTCACACTGCCACAAACACACACACACTGACCTCACACTGCCACACATACACACACACTGACCTGATACTGCCACACACACACACACACGCTGACCTCACACTGCCACCCACATACACACTGACCTCACACTGCCACACACGCCCACACACTGACCTCAAACTGCCACACACACACACACAGACCTCACACTGCCACACACACACGCACACACTGACCTCACACTGCCTAACAAACACACACACTGACCTCTCACTGCCACACACACACACACTGACCTCACACTGCCGCACACACACACACACTGACCTCACACTGCCACACACACACTGACCTCACACTGCCACACCCACACACACACACACACAGACCTCACACAGCCACACACACACACACTGACCTCACACTGCCACACACACACACACACTGACCACACACTGCCACACACACACACACAGACCTCACACTGCCACACACACACGCACACACTGACCTCACACTGCCTAACACACACACACACGGACATCTCACTGCCACACACACACACACTGAACTCACACTGCCACATACACACACACACTGACCTCACACTGTCACACACACACTGACCTCACACTGCCACACACACACACACACACACACTGACCTCACACTGCCACACACACACACACACTGACCTCACACTGCCACACACATACACACTGACCTCACACTGCCACACAGGCACACACACTGACCTCACACTGCCACACACACACACACACAGACCTCACACTGCCACACACACACGCACACACTGACCTCACACTGCCTAACACACACACACACTGACCTGTCACTGCCACACACACACACACACAGACCTCACACAGCCACCACACACACACACTGACCTCACACTGCCACACACACACACACTGACCTCACACTGCCACACACACACACACACGCTGACCTCACACTGCCACACACACACACTGACCTCACACTGCCTAACACACACACACACTGACCTCTCACTGCCACACACACACACACACTGACCTCACACTGCCACACACACACACACACACTGACCTCACACTGCCACACACACACACACACACACTGACCTCACACTGCCACACACACACACACTGACCTCACCCTGCCACACACACACACACACTGACCTCACATTGCCACACACACACTGACCTCATACTGCCACACACACAGACACACGCTGACCTCACACTGCCACCCACATACACACTGACCTCACACTGCCACACACGCACACACACTAACCTCACACTGCCACACACGCACACACACTGACCTCACACTGCCACACACACACTGACCTCACCCTGCCACACACACACACACACTGACCTCACACTGCCTCACACACACACACTGACCTCACACTGCCACACACACACTGACCTCACACTGCCACACACACACACACATACACACACTGATCTAACTCTGCCACACACACAGACACACTGACCTCACACTGCCACACACAAACACATGACCTCACCCTTCCACACACACACACACACACACTGACCTCACACTGCCACACACAAAGACACACACTGACATCACACTGCCACACACACACACACACACTGACCACACACTGCCACACACACACACACACGCTGACCTCACACTGCCACACACACACACACACTGACCTCACACTGCCACACACACACACACACTGACCTCACGCTGCTACACACACACACTGACCTCACCCTGCCACACACACACACACACTGACCTCACACTGCCACACACACACACACACTGACCTCATACTGCCACACACACACACACACGCTGACCTCACACTGCCACCCACATACACACTGACCTCACACTGCCACACACGCACACACACTGACCACACACTGCCACACACACACACACAGACCTCACACTGCCACACACACACGCACACACTGACCTCACACTGCCTAACACACACACACACTGACCTCTCACTGCCACACACACACACACACTGACCACACACTGCCACACACACACACACACTGACCTCACACTGCCACACACACACTGACCTCACACTGCCACACCCACACACACACACACACAGACTTCACACAGCCACACACACACACACACTGACCTCACACTACCACACACACACACACACTGACCTCACACTGCCACACACACACACACACAGACCTCACACTGCCACACACACACACACACTGACCTCACACTGCCTAACACACACACACACGGACATCTCACTGCCACACACACACACACACGCTGACCTCGCACTGCCACACACACAAACACACACACACACGCTGACCTCACACTGCCACACACACATGCACACACTGACCTCACACTGCCTAACACACACACACACGGACATCTCACTGCCACACACACACACACTGAACTCACACTGCCACATACACACACACACTGACCTCACACTGTCACACACACACTGACCTCACACTGCCACACACACACACACACACACTGACCTCACACTGCCACACACGCACACACACTGACCTCACACTGCCACACACATACACACTGACCTCACACTGCCACACAGACACACACACTGACCTCACACTGCCACACACACACACACACAGACCTCACACTGCCACACACACACGCACACACTGACCTCACACTGCCTAACACACACACACACTGACCTGTCACTGCCACACACACACACACACAGACCTCACACAGCCACCACACACACACACTGACCTCACACTGCCACACACACACACACTGACCTCACACTGCCACACACACACACACAGACCTCACACTGCCACACAAACACGCACACACTGACCTCACACTGCCTAACACACACACACACTGACCTCTCTCTGACACACACACACACACACACTGACCTCACACTGCCACACACACACACACACACTGACCTCACACTGCCACACACACACACACACACACTGATCTCTCACTGCCACACACACACACACTGACCTCACCCTGCCACACACACACACACACTGACCTCACATTGCCACACACACACTGACCTCATACTGCCACACACACACACACACGCTGACCTCACACTGCCACCCACATACACACTGACCTCACACTGCCACACACGCACACACACTAACCTCACACTGCCACACACGCACACACACTGACCTCACACTGCCACACACACACTGACCTCACCCTGCCTCACACACACACACACTGACCTCACACTGCCTCACACACACACACTGACCTCACACTGCCACACACACACTCATACCTCACACTGCCACACACACACACACACACACACTGACCTCACACTGCCACACACACACACACACTGACCTCACACTGCCACACACACACACACACTGACCTCACACTGCCACACACACACACACACACACTGACCTCACACTGCCACACACACACTGACCTCACACTGCCACACACACACACACACACTGACCACACACTGCCACACACACACACACACGCTGACCTCACACTGCCACACACACACACACACTGACCTCACACTGCCACACACACACACACACTGACCTCACGCTGCTACACACACACACTGACCTCACCCTGCCACACACACACACACACTGACCTCACACTGCCACACACACACACACACTGACCTCATACTGCCACACACACACACACACGCTGACCTCACACTGCCACCCACATACACACTGACCTCACACTGCCACACACGCACACACACTGACCACACACTGCCACACACACACACACAGACCTCACACTGCCACACACACACGCACACACTGACCTCACACTGCCTAACACACACACACACTGACCTCTCACTGCCACACACACACACACACTGACCACACACTGCCACACACACACACACTCTGACCTCACACTGCCACACACACACTGACCTCACACTGCCACACCCACACACACACACACACAGACTTCACACAGCCACACACACACACACACTGACCTCACACTACCACACACACACACACACTGACCTCACACTGCCACACACACACACACACAGACCTCACACTGCCACACACACACACACACTGACCTCACACTGCCTAACACACACACACACGGACATCTCACTGCCACACACACACACACACGCTGACCTCGCACTGCCACACACACAAACACACACACACACGCTGACCTCACACTGCCACACACACATGCACACACTGACCTCACACTGCCTAACACACACACACACGGACATCTCACTGCCACACACACACACACTGAACTCACACTGCCACATACACACACACACTGACCTCACACTGTCACACACACACTGACCTCACACTGCCACACACACACACACACACACTGACCTCACACTGCCACACACGCACACACACTGACCTCACACTGCCACACACATACACACTGACCTCACACTGCCACACACACACACACACTGACCTCACACTGCCACAGACGCACACACACGCTGACCTCACACTGCCACACACATACACACTGACCTCACACCGCCACACACATACACACTGATCTCACACTGCCACACACGCACACACACTGACCTCACACTGCCACACACACACACACACACACACTGACCTCACACTGCCACACACATACACACTGACCTCACACTGCCACACAGACACACACACTGACCTCACACTGCCACACACACACACACACAGACCTCACACTGCCACACACACACGCACACACTGACCTCACACTGCCTAACACACACACACACTGACCTGTCACTGCCACACACACACACACACAGACCTCACACAGCCACCACACACACACACTGACCTCACACTGCCACACACACACACACTGACCTCACACTGCCACACACACACACACAGACCTCACACTGCCACACAAACACGCACACACTGACCTCACACTGCCTAACACACACACACACTGACCTCTCACTGCCACACACACACACACACACTGACCTCACACTGCCACACACACACACACACACTGACCTCACACTGCCACACACACACACACACACACTGATCTCTCACTGCCACACACACACACACTGACCTCACCCTGCCACACACACACACACACTGACCTCACATTGCCACACACACACTGACCTCATACTGCCACACACACAGACACACGCTGACCTCACACTGCCACCCACATACACACTGACCTCACACTGCCACACACGCACACACACTAACCTCACACTGCCACACACGCACACACACTGACCTCACACTGCCACACACACACTGACCTCACCCTGCCTCACACACACACACACTGACCTCACACTGCCTCACACACACACACTGACCTCACACTGCCACACACACACTCATACCTCACACTGCCACACACACACACACACACACACTGACCTCACACTGCCATACACACACACACACTGACCTCACACTGCCACACACAAACACACACTGACCTCACACTGCCACACACACACACACACACACTGACCTCACACTGCCACACATACACACACACTGACCTCACACTGCCACACACACACACACACACTGACCACACACTGCCACACACACACACACACACGCTGACCTCACACTGCCACACACACACACACACTGACCTCACACTGCCACACACACACACACACTGACCTCACGCTGCTACACACACACACTGACCTCACCCTGCCACACACACACACACACTGACCTCACACTGCCACACACACACACACACTGACCTCATACTGCCACACACACACACACACGCTGACCTCACACTGCCACCCACATACACACTGACCTCACACTGCCACACACGCACACACACTGACCACACACTGCCACACACACACACACAGACCTCACACTGCCACACACACACGCACACACTGACCTCACACTGCCTAACACACACACACACTGACCTCTCACTGCCACACACACACACACACTGACCACACACAGCCACACACACACACACACTGACCTCACACTGCCACACACACACTGACCTCACACTGCCACACCCACACACACACACACACAGACTTCACACAGCCACACACACACACACACTGACCTCACACTGCCACACACACACACACACTGACCTCACACTGCCACACACACACACACACAGACCTCACACTGCCACACACACACACACACTGACCTCACACTGCCTAACACACACACACACGGACATCTCACTGCCACACACACACACACACGCTGACCTCGCACTGCCACACACACAAACACACACACACACGCTGACCTCACACTGCCACACACACACACACACACACACACTGACCTCACTCTGCCACACACACACACTGACTCACACTGCCACACACACACACACACACACACACACGCTGACCTCACACTGCCACAAACAGTCACACACTGACCTCACTCTGCCTCACACACACACTGACCTCACACTGCCACACACACACACACACGCTGACCTCACACTGCCACACACACACACACTGACATCACACTGCCACACACACACACACACACACTGACCTAACACTGCCACACACACACACTGACCTCACACTGCCACACACACACACACACTGACCTCACACTGCCTAACACACACACACACTGACCTCTCACTGCCACACACACGCACACACTGACCTCAGTCTGCCACACACAAACACACACACTGACCTCACACTGCCACACCAACACTGACCTCACACTGCCACACACAGACACACACAGACCTCACACAGCCACACACACACACACTGACCTCACACTGCCACAAACACACACGCTGACCAAACACTGCCACACACACACACACACACACACCTCACACTGCCACACACACACACACGCTGACCTCACACTGCCACACACACACACACTGACCTCACACTGCAACACATTCACACACACACACACGCTGACCTCACACTGCCCCCACACACACACACTGACCTCACTCTGCCACACACACCTGCTGACCTCACACTGCCGCACACACACACACACTGACTTCACACTGCCACACACACACAAACTTACCTCACACTGCCTCACACACATACACAATGACCTCACACTGCCACACAAACACACACACACGCCTACCACCCACTGCCATGCACACACACACACACGCTGACCTCACACTGCCACACACACACACACACACACTGACCTCACTCTGCCACAAACACACAGTGTCCTCACACTGCCACGCACAAACAAACGCTGACCTCACACTGCCACTCACACACACAATGACCTCACACTGCCACACACACACACACGCTGACGTCACACTGCCACACACACACACACACTGACCTCACTCTTCCACACACACACACTGACCTCACACTGCCACACACACACACACGCTGACCTCACACTGCCACACACACACGCTGACCTCACACTGCCACACACACAAACAAAAGCTGACCTCACACTGCCACAAACACACACACACGCTGACGTCACACTGCCACACATACACACACACTGAGCTCACACTGCCACACACACACACACACACACACGCTGACCTCACTCTGCCACACACACACACACTGACCTCACACTGCCACACACACACACACACTGACCTCACACTGCCACACACACACACACACTGACCTCACACTGCCACAAACACACACACACTGACCTCACACTGCCACACATACACACACACTGACCTGATACTGCCACACACACACACACACACGCTGACCTCACACTGCCACCCACATACACACTGACCTCACACTGCCACACACGCACACACACTGACCTCAAACTGCCACACACACACACACAGACCTCACACTGCCACACACACACGCACACACTGACCTCACACTGCCTAACAAACACACACACTGACCTCTCACTGCCACACACACACACACTGACCTCACACTGCCACACACACACACACACTGACCTCACACTGCCACACACACACTGACCTCACACTGCCACACCCACACACACACACACACAGACCTCACACAGCCACACACACACACACTGACCTCACACTGCCACACACACACACACACTGACCACACACTGCCACACACACACACACAGACCTCACACTGCCACACACACACGCACACACTGACCTCACACTGCCTAACACACACACACACGGACATCTCACTGCCACACACACACACACTGAACTCACACTGCCACATACACACACACACTGACCTCACACTGTCACACACACACTGACCTCACACTGCCACACACACACACACACACACTGACCTCACACTGCCACACACGCACACACACTGACCTCACACTGCCACACACATACACACTGACCTCACACTGCCACACAGACACACACACTGACCTCACACTGCCACACACACACACACACAGAACTCACACTGCCACACACACACGCACACACTGACCTCACACTGCCTAACACACACACACACTGACCTGTCACTGCCACACACACACACACACAGACCTCACACAGCCACCACACACACACACTGACCTCACACTGCCACACACATACACACTGACCTCACACTGCCACACACACACACACAGACCTCACACTGCCACACAAACACGCACACACTGACCTCACACTGCCTAACACACACACACACTGACCTCTCACTGCCACACACACACACACACACTGACCTCACACTGCCACACACACACACACACACTGACCTCACACTGCCACACACACACACACACACACTGATCTCTCACTGCCACACACACACACACTGACCTCACACTGCCACACACACACACTGACCTCACATTGCCACACACACACTGACCTCATACTGCCACACACACAGACACACGCTGACCTCACACTGCCCCCCACATACACACTGACCTCACACTGCCACACACGCACACAAACTAACCTCACACTGCCACACACGCACACACACTGACCTCACACTGCCACACACACACTGACCTCACCCTGCCTCACACACACACACACTGACCTCACACTGCCTCACACACACACACTGACCTCACACTGCCACACACACACTCATACCTCACACTGCCACACACACACACACACACACACTGACCTCACACTGCCACACACACACACACACTGACCTCACACTGCCACACACAAACACACACTGACCTCACACTGCCACACACACACACACGCACACACTGACCTCACACTGCCACACATACACACACACTGACCTCACACTGCCACACACACACACACACACTGACCACACACTGCCACACACACACACACACGCTGACCTCACACTGCCACATACACACACACACTGACCTCACACTGCCACACACACACACACACTGACCTCACGCTGCTACACACACACACTGACCTCACCCTGCCACACACACACACACACTGACCTCACACTGCCACACACACACACACACTGACCTCATACTGCCACACACACACACACACGCTGACCTCACACTGCCACCCACATACACACTGACCTCACACTGCCACACACGCACACACACTGACCACACACTGCCACACACACACACACAGACCTCACACTGCCACACACACACGCACACACTGACCTCACACTGCCTAACACACACACACACTGACCTCTCACTGCCACACACACACACACACTGACCACACACTGCCACACACACACACACACTGACCTCACACTGCCACACACACACTGACCTCACACTGCCACACCCACACACACACACACACAGACTTCACACAGCCACACACACACACACACTGACCTCACACTGCCACACACACACACACACTGACCTCACACTGCCACACACACACACACACAGACCTCACACTGCCACACACACACACACACTGACCTCACACTGCCTAACACACACACACACGGACATCTCACTGCCACACACACACACACACACTGACCTCACACTGCCACACACACACACACACACTGACCTCACACTGTCACGCACACACTGACCTCACACTGCCACACACACACACACACACACTGACCTCACACTGCCACACACACACACACACTGACCTCACACTGCCACACACATACACACTGACCTCACACTGCCACACAGGCACACACACTGACCTCACACTGCCACACACACACACACACAGACCTCGCACTGCCACACACACACGCACACACTGACCTCACACTGCCTAACACAGACACCCACTGACCTGTCACTGCCACACACACACACACACAGATCTCACACAGCCACACACACACACACACACTGACCTCACACTGCCACACACACACAGACACAGACCTCATACTGCCACACACACGCGCACACACTGACCTCACACTGCCTAACACACACGCACACTGACCTCACACTGCCACACACACACACACACACTGACCTCACACTGCCACACACACACACTGACCTCACACTGCCACACACACACACACTGACCTCTCACTGCCACACACACACACACACTGAACTCACACTGCCACATACACACACACACACGGACCTCACACTGCCACACACACACTGACCTCATACTGCCACACACACAGACACACGCTGACCTCACACTGCCACCCACATACACACTGACCTCACACTGCCACACACGCACACACACTAACCTCACACTGCCACACACACACACACACTGACCTCACACTGCCACACACACACTGACCTCACACTGCCACACACACACACACTGACCTCACACTGCCACACACACCTGCTGACCTCACCCTGCCGTACACACACACACACTGACCTCACATCCCTCACAAACACACACACTGACCTCACACTGCCACACACACACGCAGACCTCACACTGCCACACACACACACACAATGATCTCACACTGCCGCACACATACACACTGACCTCACACTGCCACACACACACACACACTGACCTCACACTGCCACACACACACACACTGACCTCACACTGCCACACACACAAACACACTGACCTCACACTGCCACAAACGCACACACAAGCTGACCTCACACTGCCACACACATACACACTGACCTCACACTGCCACACACGCACACACACGCTGACCTCACAGTGCCACACACACACACACTGACGTCAAACTGCCACACAAACACACACACTGACCTCACACTGCCACACACACACACACACTCACCTCACACTGCCACACACACACACACACTGACCTCACACTGCCACACACTGCCACACATGCTGACCTCACACTGCCACACACATACACACTGACCTCACACTGCCACACACGCACACACACTGACCTCACACTGCCACACACACACACACACACACACTGAACTCACACTGCCTAACACACACACACACTTACCTCACACTGCCACACACACACACTGAACCTCACACTGCCACACACACACACACACTGACCTCACACTGCCACACACACACTGACCTCACACTGCCACACACACACACACACACACACTGACCTCACACTGCCACACACACACACACACACTGACCTCACACTGCCACACACGCACACACACGCTGACCTCACACTGCCACATACATACACACTGACCTCACACTGCCACACACATACACACTGAACTCACACTGCCACACACGCACACACACTGACCTCACACTGCCACACACACACACACACTGACCTCACACTTCCTAACACACACACACACTGACCTCACACTGCCACACACACACACACACACACACACACGCTGACCTCACACTGCCACAGACACTCACACACTGACCTCTCTCTTCCACACACACACACTGACCTCACACTGCCACACACACACACACGCTGACCTCACACTGTCACACACACGCTGACCTCACACTGCCACACACACACACACGCTGACCTCACACTGCCCCACACACACACACACACTGACCTCACACTGCCACACACAACTGCTCACCTCACCCTGCCGCACACACACACACACTGACCTCACACTGCCTCACACACACACACTAACCTCACACTGCCACACACACACGCACACTGACCTCACACTACCACACACACACACACTGACCTCACACTGCCACACACAAACACACACTGACCTCACACTGCCACACACACACACACACACTGACCTCACACTGCCACACATACACACACACTGACCTCACACTGCCACACACAGACACACACACGCTGACCTCACACTGCCACACACACACACACTGACCTCACACTGCCACACACACACACACACTGACCTCACCCTGCCACACACACACACACACTGACCTCATACTGACACACACTCACACACACACGCTGACATCACACTGCCACACACATACAAACTGACCTCACCCTGCCACACACGCACACACACTGACCTCACACTGCCACACACACACACACACAGACCTCAAACTGCCACACACACACGCACACACTGACCTCACACTGCCTAACACACACACACACTGACCTCTCACTGCCACACACACACACACACTGACCTCACACTGTCACACACACACACACACACTGACCTCACACCGCCACACACACACTGACCTCACACTGCCACACACACACACACACACAGACCTCACACAGCCACACACACACACACTGACCTCACACTGCCACACACACACACACTGACCTCACACTGCCACACACACCTGCTGACCTCACCCTGCCGCACACACACACACACTGACCTCACACTGCCTCACACACACACACACTGACCTCACACTGCCACACACACACACAGACCTCACACTGCCACACACACACACAAAATGATCTCACACTGCCACACACATACACACTGACCTCACACTGCCAAACACACACACACACACACACACTGACCTCACACTGCCACACACACACACACTGACCTCACACTGCCACACACACACACACTGACCTCACACTGTCTCACACACACACACACACTGACCTCACACTGCCACACACACACACACACTGACCTCACACTGCCACACACGCACACACACGCTGACCTCACACTGACACACACATACACACTGACCTCACACTGCCGCACACGCACACACACTGACCTCACACTGCCACACACACACCCTGACCTCACACTGCCACACACACACACACACTGACCTCACACTGCCACACACACACACACACACTGACCTCACACTGCCCTACACACACACACACACACACTGAACTCACACTGCCTAACACGCACACACACTGACCTCACACTGCCACACTCACACACACTGACCTCACACTGCCACACACACACACACACACTGACCTCACACTGCCACACACAAACACACACTGACCTCACACTGCCACACACGCACACACACAATGACCTCACACTGCCGCACACACACACACACTGACCTCACACTGTCACGCACACACTGACCTCACATTGCCACACACACACACACACACACACACTGACCTCACACTGCCACACACGCACACACACTGACCTCACACTGCCACACACATACACACTGACCTCACACTGCCACACAGGCACACACAGTGACCTCACACTGCCACACACACACACACACACAGACCTCACACTGCCACACACACACGCACACACTGACCTCACACTGCCTAACACACACACACACTGACCTGTCACAGCCACACACACACACACACACAGATCTCACACAGCCACACACACACACACACTGACCTCACACTGCCACACACACACAGACACAGACCTCATACTGCCACACACACGCGCACACACTGACCTCACACTGCCTAACACACACGCACACTGACCTCTCACTGCCACACACACACACACACTGACCTCACACTGCCACACACACACACACACACTGACCTCACACTGCCACACACACACACACTGACCTCTCACTGCCACACACACACACACACTGACCTCACACTGCCACACACACACACACTGACCTCACACTGCCACACACACACTGACCTCATACTGCCAAACACACACACACACACACACACTGACCTCACACTGCCACACACACACACACTGACCTCACACTGCCACACACACACACACTGACCTCACACTGTCACACACACACACACACTGACCTCACACTGCCACACACACACACACACTGACCTCACACTGCCACACACGCACACACACGCTGACCTCACACTGACACACACATACACACTGACCTCACACTGCCACACACGCACACACACTGACCTCACACTGCCACACACACACCCTGACCTCACACTGCCACACACACACACACACTGACCTCACACTGCCACACACACACACACACACTGACCTCACACTGCCCTACACACACACACACACACACTGAACTCACACTGCCTAACACGCACACACACTGACCTCACACTGCCACACTCACTCACACTGACCTCACACTGCCACACACACACACACACACTGACATCACACTGCCACACACATGCTGACCTCACACTGCCACACTCAGACACACACACACAATGACCTCACACTGCCACACAGACACACGTGCTGAACTCACACTGGCACACACACGCTGACCGCACACTTCCACACACACACACACACACAAACACTGACCTCACACTGCCACACACGCACACACACTGACCTCACACTGCCACACACATACACACTGACCTCACACTGCCACACAGGCACACACACTGACCTCACACTGCCACACACACACACACACACAGACCTCACACTGCCACACACACACGCACACACAGACCTCACACTGCCTAACACACACACACACTGACCTGTCACAGCCACACACACACACACACACACATCTCACACAGCCACACACACACACACACTGACCTCACACTGCCACACACACACAGACACAGACCTCATACTGCCACACACACGCGCACACACTGACCTCACACTGCCTAACACACACGCACACTGACCTCTCACTGCCACACACACACACACACTGACCTCACACTGCCACACACACACACACACTGACCTCACACTGCCACACACACACACACTGACCTCTCACTGCCACACACACACACACACTGACCTCACACTGCCACACACACACACACTGACCTCACACTGCCACACACACACTGACCTCATACTGCCACACACACAGACACACGCTGACCTCACACTGCCACCCACATACACACTGACCTCACACTGCCACACACGCACACACACTAACCTCACACTGCCACACACACACACACACACTGACCTCACACTGCCACACACACACTGACCTCACACAGCCACACACACACACACACACTGACCTCACACTGCCACACATACCTGCTGACCTCACCCTGCCGTACACACACACACACTGACCTCACACTGCATCACACACACACACTGACCTCACACTGCCACACACACATGCAGACCTCACACTGCCACCCACACACACACAATCATCTCACACTGCCACACACATACACACTGACCACACACTGCCACACACACACACACACACACTGACCTCACACTGCCACACACACACACACTGACCTCACACTGCCACACACAAACACACAGTGACCTCACACTGCCACACACACACACACAAGCTGACCTCACACTGCCACACACACACACACTGACCTCACACTGCCTCACACACACACACACTGACCTCACACTGCCACACACACACACAAAATGATCTCACACTGCCACACACATACACACTGACCTCACACTGCCAAACACACACACACACATACACACACACTGACCTCACACTGCCACACACACACACACTGACCTCACACTGCCACACACACACACACTGACCTCACACTGTCTCACACAAACACACACGCTGACCTCACACTGCCACACACACACACACACTGACCTCACACTGCCACACACACACACACTGACCTCACACTGCCACACACACACACTGACCTCACACTGTCACACACACACACACACTGACCTCACACTGCCACACACACACACACACTGACCTCACACTGCCACACACACACACACTGACCTCTCACTGCCACACACACACACACACTGACCTCACACTGCCACACACACACACACTGACCTCACACTGCCACACACACACTGACCTCACACTGCCAAACACACACACACACACACACACTGACCTCACACTGCCACACACACACACACTGACCTCACACTGCCACACACACACACACTGACCTCACACTGTCACACACACACACACACTGACCTCACACTGCCACACACACACACACACTGACCTCACACTGCCACACACGCACACACACGCTGACCTCACACTGACACACACATACACACTGACCTCACACTGCCGCACACGCACACACACTGACCTCACACTGCCACACACACACCCTGACCTCACACTGCCACACACACACACACACTGACCTCACACTGCCACACACACACACACACACTGACCTCACACTGCCCTACACACACACACACACACACTGAACTCACACTGCCTAACACGCACACACACTGACCTCACACTGCCACACTCACACACACTGACCTCACACTGCCACACACACACACACACACTGACCTCACACTGCCACACACACACACACACTGACCTCACACTGCCACACACGCACACACACAATGACCTCACACTGCCGCACACACACACACACTGACCTCACACTGTCACGCACACACTGACCTCACATTGCCACACACACACACACACACACACACTGACCTCACACTGCCACACACGCACACACACTGACCTCACACTGCCACACACATACACACTGACCTCACACTGCCACACAGGCACACACACTGACCTCACACTGCCACACACACACACACACACAGACCTCACACTGCCACACACACACGCACACACTGACCTCACACTGCCTAACACACACACACACTGACCTGTCACAGCCACACACACACACACACACAGATCTCACACAGCCACACACACACACACACTGACCTCACACTGCCACACACACACAGACACAGACCTCATACTGCCACACACACGCGCACACACTGACCTCACACTGCCTAACACACACGCACACTGACCTCTCACTGCCACACACACACACACACTGACCTCACACTGCCACACACACACACACACACTGACCTCACACTGCCACACACACACACACTGACCTCTCACTGCCACACACACACACACTGACCTCACACTGCCACACACACACACACTGACCTCACACTGCCACACACACACTGACCTCACACTGCCAAACACACACACACACACACACACTGACCTCACACTGCCACACACACACACACTGACCTCACACTGCCACACACACACACACTGACCTCACTCTGCCACACACACAGACACACTGACCTCACACTGCCACACACACACACACACTGACCTCACACTGCCACACACGCACACACACGCTGACCTCACACTGACACACACAGACACACTGACCTCACACTGCCACACACGCACACTGACCACACACTGCCACACACACACCCTGACCTCACACTGCCACACACACACACACACTGACCTCACACTGCCACACACACACACACACACTGACCTCACACTGCCCTACACACACACACACACACACTGAACTCACACTGCCTAACACGCACACACACTGACCTCACACTGCCACACTCACACACACTGACCTCACACTGCCACACACACACACACACACTGACCTCACACTGCCACACACACACACACACTGACCTCACACTGCCACACACGCACACACACAATGACCTCACACTGCCGCACACACACACACACTGACCTCACACTGTCACGCACACACTGACCTCACATTGCCACACACACACACACACACACACACTGACCTCACACTGCCACACACACACACACACTGACCTCACACTGCCACACACATACACACTGACCTCACACTGCCACACAGGCACACACACTGACCTCACACTGCCACACACACACACACACACAGACCTCACACTGCCACACACACACGCACACACTGACCTCACACTGCCTAACACACACACACACTGACCTGTCACAGCCACACACACACACACACACAGATCTCACACAGCCACACACACACACACACTGACCTCACACTGCCACACACACACAGACACAGACCTCATACTGCCACACACACGCGCACACACTGACCTCACACTGCCTAACACACACGCACACTGACCTCTCACTGCCACACACACACACACACTGACCTCACACTGCCACACACACACACACACACTGACCTCACACTGCCACACACACACACACTGACCTCTCACTGCCACACACACACACACACTGACCTCACACTGCCACACACACACACACTGACCTCACACTGCCACACACACACTGACCTCATACTGCCACACACACAGACACACGCTGACCTCACACTGCCACCCACATACACACTGACCTCACACTGCCACACACGCACACACACTAACCTCACACTGCCACACACACACACACACACTGACCTCACACTGCCACACACACACTGACCTCACACTGCCACACACACACACACACACTGACCTCACACTGCCACACATACCTGCTGACCTCACCCTGCCGTACACACACACACACTGACCTCACACTGCATCACACACACACACTGACCTCACACTGCCACACACACATGCAGACCTCACACTGCCACCCACACACACACAATCATCTCACACTGCCACACACATACACACTGACCACACACTGCCACACACACACACACACACACTGACCTCACACTGCCACACACACACACACTGACCTCACACTGCAACACACACAAACACACAGACCTCACACTGCCACAAACGCACACACAAGCTGACCTCACACTGCCACACACACACACACTGACCTCACACTGCCTCACACACACACACACTGACCTCACACTGCCACACACACACACAAAATGATCTCACACTGCCACACACATACACACTGACCTCACACTGCCAAACACACACACACACACACACACACTGACCTCACACTGCCACACACACACACACTGACCTCACACTGCCACACACACACACACTGACCTCACACTGTCACACACACACACACACTGACCTCACACTGCCACACACACACACACACTGACCTCACACTGCCACACACACACAGACACAGACCTCATACTGCCACACACACGCGCACACACTGACCTCACACTGCCTAACACACACGCACACTGACCTCTCACTGCCACACACACACACACACTGACCTCACACTGCCACACACACACACACACTGAACTCACACTGCCACACACACGCACACTGACCTCTCACTGCCACACACACACACACACTGACCTCACACTGCCACACACACAAACACACTGACCTCACACTGCCACACACACACTGACCTCATACTGCCACACACACAGACACACGCTGACCTCACACTGCCACCCACATACACACTGACCTCACACTGCCACACACGCACACACACTAACCTCACACTGCCACACACACACACACACTGACCTCACACTGCCACACACACACTGACCTCACACTGCCACACACACACACACACACTGAACTCACACTGCCACACATACCTGCTGACCTCACCCTGCCGTACACACACACACACTGACCTCACACTGCCTCACACACACACACTGACCTCACACTGCCACACACACACGCAGACCTCACACTGCCAACCACACACACACAATGATCTCACACTGCCACACACATACACACTGACCACACACTGCCACACACACACACACACACACACTGACCTCACACTGCCACACACACACACACTGACCTCACACTGCCACACACACAAACACACTGACCTCACACTGCCACAAACGCACACACAAGCTGACCTCACACTGCCACACACATACACACTGACCTCACACTGCCGCACACGCACACACACTGACCTCACACTGCCACACACACACAGACACTGAACTCACACTGCCTAACACACATACACACTGACCTCACACTGCCACACACACACACTGACTTCACACTGCCACACACACACACACACTGACCTCACACTGCCACACACACACACACACACTGAACTCACACTGCCTAACACGCACACACACTGACCTCACACTGCTACACACACACACACTGACCTCACACTGCCACACACACACACAAACTGCCCTCACACTGCCACACACACACACACTGAACTTTCACTGCCACACACACACACTGACTTCACACTGCCACACACACACACACTGACCTCACACTGCCACACACACACACACACACACACTGAACTCACACTGCCTAACACGCACACACACTGACCTCACACTGCCACACACACACACACTGACCTCACACTGCCACACACACACACACACTGACCTCACACTGCCACACAAACACACACACTGACCTCACACTGCCACACACACACACACACACACTGACCTCACACCGCCACACACACACTGACCTCACACTGCCACACAAACACACACACACAGACCTCACACAGCCACACACACACACACTGACCTCACACTGCCACACACACACACACTGACCTCACACTGCCACACACACCTGCTGACCTCACCCTGCCGCACACACACACACACTGACCTCACACTGCCTCACACACACACACACTGACCTCACACTGCCACACACACACACAGACCTCACACTGCCACACACACACACACAATGATCTCACACTGCCACACACATACACACTGACCTCACACTGCCACACACACACACACACACACACACTGACCTCACACTGCCACACACACACACACTGACCTCACACTGCCACACACACACACACTGACCTCACACTGTCTCACACACACATACACTGACCTCACTGCCACACACGCACACACACTGACCTCACACTGCCACACACGCACACACATGCTGACCTCACACTGCCACACACATACACACTGACCTCACACTGCCGCACACGCACACACACTGACCTCACACTGCCACACACACACCCTGACCTCACACTGCCACACACACACACACTGACCTCACACTGCCACACACACACACACACTGACCTCACACTGCCCCACACACACACACACACACTGAACTCACACTGCCTAACACGCACACACACTGACCTCACACTACCACACTCACACACACTGACCTCACACTGCCACACACACACACACACACTGACCTCACACTGCCACACACACACACACACTGACCTCACACTGCCACACACGCACACACACACTGACCTCACACTGCCGCACACACACACACACACTGACCTCACACTGTCACGCACACACTGACCTCACACTGCCACACACACACACACACACACACTGACCTCACACTGCCACACACGCACGCACACTGACCTCACACTGCCACACACATACACACTGACCTCACACTGCCACACAGGCACACACACTGACCTCACACTGCCATACACACACACACACAGACCTCACACTGCCACACACACACGCACACACTTACCTCACACTGCCTAACACAGACACACACTGACCTGTCACTGCCACACACACAAACACGCACACAGATCTCACACAGCCACACACACACACACACTGACCTCACACTGCCACACACACACAGACACAGACCTCATACTGCCACACACACGCACACACTGACCTCACACTGCCTAACACACACGCACACTGACCTCACACTGCCACACACACACACACACTGACCTCACACTGCCACACACACACACTGACCTCACACTGCCACACACACACACACTGACCTCTCACTGCCACACACACACACACACTGACCTCACACTGCCACACACACACACACACACGGACCTCACACTGCCACACACACACTGACCTCATACTGCCACACACACAGACACACGCTGACCTCACACTGCCACCCACATACACACTGACCTCACACTGCCACACACGCACACACACTAACCTCACACTGCCACACACACACACACACTGACCTCACACTGCCACACACACACTGACCTCACACTGCCACACACACACACACACACACACTGACCTCACACTGCCACACACACCTGCTGACCTCACCCTGCCACACACACACACACACTGACCTCACACTGCCACACACACACACACTGACCTCACACTGCCACACACACACGCAGACCTCACACTGCCACACACACACAATGATCTCACACTGCCACACACATACACACTGACCTCACACTGCCACACACACACACACACACACTGACCTCACACTGCCACACACACACACACTGACCTCACACTGCCACACACACAAACACACAGACCTCACACTGCCACACACGCACACACAAGCTGACCTCACACTGCCACACACATACACACTGACCTCACACTGCCACACACGCACACACACTGACCTCACACTGCCACACACACACAGACACTGAACTTACACTGCCTAACACACATACACACTGACCTCACACTGCCACACACACACACTGACTTCACACTGCCACACACACACACACTGACCTCACACTGCCACACACACACACACACACACTGAACTCACACTGCCTAACACACACACACACTGACCTCACACTGCCACACACACACACACACTGACCTCACACTGCCACACACACACACACACTGACCTCACACTGCCACACAAACACACACACTGACCTCACACTGCCACACACACACACACACTGACCTCACACTGCCACACACGCACACACACGCTGACCTCACAGTGCCACACACACACACACTGACGTCACACTGCCACACAAACACACACACTGACCTCACACTGCCACACACACACACACACTCACCTCACACTGCCACACAGACACACACACTGACCTCACACTGCCACACACTGCCACACATGCTGACCTCACACTGCCACACACATACACACTGACCTCACACTGCCACACACGCACACACACTGACCTCACACTGCCACACACACACACACACACACACACTGAACTCACACTGCCTAACACACACACACACTTACCTCACACTGCCACACACACACACTGAACCTCACACTGCCACACACACACACACACTGACCTCAGACTGCCACACACACACTGACCTCACACTGCCACACACACACACACACACACTGACCTCACACTGCCACACACACACACACACACTGACCTCACACTGCCACACACGCACACACACGCTGACCTCACACTGCCACACACATACACACTGACCTCACACTGCCACACACATACACACTGACCTCACACTGCCACACACGCACACACACTGACCTCACACTGCCACACACACACACACACTGACCTCACACTTCCTAACACACACACACACTGACCTCACACTGCCACACACATACACACTGACCTCACACTGCCACACACATACACACTGACCTCACACTGCCACACACGCACACACACTGACCTCACACTGCCACACACACACACACACTGACATCACACTTCCTAACACACACACACACTGACCTCACACTGCCACACACACACACACACACACTGACCTCACACTGCCACACACACACACGCTGACCTCACACTGCCACAGACACACACACACTGACCTCTCTCTTCCACACACACACACTGACCTCACACTGCCACACACACACACGCTGACCTCACACTGTCACACACACGCTGACCTCACACTGCCACACACACACACACACTGACCTCACACTGCCACACACACACACACACTGACCTCACACTGCCACACACAACTGCTCACCTCACCCTGCCACACACACACACACTGACCTCACACTGCCTCACACACACACACTAACCTCAAACTGCCACACACACACACACACACACTGACCTCACACTACCACACACACACACACTGACCTCACACTGCCACACACAAACACACACTGACCTCACACTGCCACACACACACACACACACTGACCTCACACTGCCACACATACACACACACTGACCTCACACTGCCACACACACACACACACACGCTGACCTCACACTGCCACACACACACACACTGACCTCACACTGCCACACACACACACACACACTGACCTCACACTGCCACACATACACACACACTGACCTCACACTGCCACACACACACACACACACGCTGACCTCACACTGCCACACACGCACGCACACTGACCTCACACTGCCACACACATACACACTGACCTCACACTGCCACACAGGCACACACACTGACCTCACACTGCCATACACACACACACACAGACCTCACACTGCCACACACACACGCACACACTTACCTCACACTGCCTAACACAGACACACACTGACCTGTCACTGCCACACACACAAACACGCACACAGATCTCACACAGCCACACACACACACACACTGACCTCACACTGCCACACACACACAGACACAGACCTCATACTGCCACACACACGCACACACTGACCTCACACTGCCTAACACACACGCACACTGACCTCACACTGCCACACACACACACACACTGACCTCACACTGCCTAAGACAGACACACACACTGACCTCACACTGCCACACACACACACACTGACCTCTCACTGCCACACACACACACACACTGACCTCACACTGCCACACACACACACACACACGGACCTCACACTGCCACACACACACTGACCTCATACTGCCACACACACAGACACACGCTGACCTCACACTGCCACCCACATACACACTGACCTCACACTGCCACACACGCACACACACTAACCTCACACTGCCACACACACACACACACTGACCTCACACTGCCACACACACACTGACCTCACACTGCCACACACACACACACACACACTGACCTCACACTGCCACACACACCTGCTGACCTCACCCTGCCGTACACACACACACACTGACCTCACACTGCCTCACACACACACACACTGACCTCACACTGCCACACACACACGCAGACCTCACACTGCCACACACACACAATGATCTCACACTGCCACACACATACACACTGACCTCACACTGCCACACACACACACACACACACTGACCTCACACTGCCACACACACACACACTGACCTCACACTGCCACACACACAAACACACTGACCTCACACTGCCACAAACGCACACACAAGCTGACCTCACACTGCCACACACATACACACTGACCTCACACTGCCACACACGCACACACACTGACCTCACACTGCCACACACACACAGACACTGAACTTACACTGCCTAACACACATACACACTGACCTCACACTGCCACACACACACACTGACCTCACACTGCCACACACACACACACTGACCTCACACTGCCACACACAGACACACACACACTGAACTCACACTTCCTAAGACACACACACACTGACCTCACACTGCCACACACACACACACGCAGACCTCACACTGCCACACACACACACACGCTGAACTCACACTGCCACACAAACACACACTGACCTCATACTGCCACACACACACACACACTGACCTCACACTGCCACACACACACACACACACTGACCTCACACTGCCACACACACACACACTGACCTCACACTGCCACACACACAGACACTGACCTCACACTGCCACACACACACACACACACAGACCTCACACTGCCACACACACACTCACAATGACCTCACACTGCCACACACTGCCACACATGCTGACCTCACAATGCCACAAACATACACACTGACCTCACACTGCCACACACGCACCCACACAGACCTCACACTGCCACACACACACACACACACACACACTGAACTCACACTGCCTAACACACACACACACTTACCTCACACTGCCACACACACACACTGAACCTCACACTGCCACACACACACACACACTGACCTCAGACTGCCACACACACACTGACCTCACACTGCCACACACACACACACACACACTGACCTCACACTGCCACACACACACACACAAACTGACCTCACACTGCCACACACGCACACACACGCTGACCTCACACTGCCACACACATACACACTGACCTCACACTGCCACACACATACACACTGACCTCACACTGCCACACACGCACACACACTGACCTCACACTGCCACACACACACACACACACTGACCTCACACTTCCTAACACACACACACACTGACCTCACACTGCCACACACACACACACTGACCTCACACTGCCACACACATACACACTGACCTCACACTGCCACACACGCACACACACTGACCTCACACTGCCACACACACACACACACTGACATCACACTTCCTAACACACACACACACTGACCTCACACTGCCACACACACACACACACACACTGACCTCACACTGCCACACACACACACACACGCTGACCTCACACTGCCACACACACACACACACTGACCTCACTCTTCCACACACACACACTGACCTCACACTGCCACACACACACACGCTGACCTGACATTGCCACACACACGCTGACCTCACACTGCCACACACACACACACACACGCTGACCTCACACTGCCACACACACACACACACTGACCTCACACTGCCACACACAACTGCTGACCTCACCCTGCCACACACACACACACTGACCTCACACTGCCTCACACACACACACTAACCTCAAACTGCCACACACACACACACACACACTGACCTCACACTACCACACACACACACACTGACCTCACACTGCCACACACAAACACACACTGACCTCACACTGCCACACACACACACACACACTGACCTCACACTGCCACACATACACACACACTGACCTCACACTGCCACACACACACACACACACGCTGACCTCACACTGCCACACACACACACACTGACCTCACACTGCCACACACACACACACACACTGACCTCACCCTGCCACACACACACACACACTGACCTCATACTGCCACACACACACATACACACGCTGACATCACACTGCCACACACATACACACTGACCTCACCCTGCCACACACGCACACACACTGACCTCACACTGCCACACACACACACACACAGACATCAAACTGCCACCCACACACGCACACACTGACCTCACACTGCCTAACACACACACACACTGACCTCTCACTGCCACACACACACACACACTGACCTCACACTGCCACACACACACACACACACAGACCTCACACCGCCACACACACACTGACCTCACACTGCCACACACACACACACACACAGACCTCACACAGCCACACACACTGACCTCACACTGCCACACACACACACACTGACCTCACACTGCCTCACACACACACACACTGACCTCACACTGCCACACACACACACAGACCTCACACTGCCACATACACACACACAATGATCTCACACTGCCACACACATACACACTGACCTCACACTGCCACACACACACACACACACACACTGACCTCACACTGCCACACACACACACACTGACCTCACACTGCCACACACACACACACTGACCTCACACTGTCACACACACACACACACTGACCTCACACTGCCACACACACACACACACTGACCTCACACTGCCACACACGCACACACACGCTGACCTCACACTGCCACACACATACACACTGACCTCACATTGCCGCACACGCACACACACTGACCTCACACTGCCACACACACACCCTGACCTCACACTGCCACACACACACACACTGACCTCACACTGCCACACACACACACACTGACCTCACACTGCCCTACACACACACACACACACTGAACTCACACTGCCTAACACGCACACGCACTGACCTCACACTGCCACACTCACACACACTGACCTCACACTGCCACACACACACACACACTGACCTCACACTGCCACACACACACACACACTGACCTCACACTGCCACACACGCACACACACACTGACCTCACACTGCCACACACACACACACAGACCTCACACTGCCACACACACACGCACACACTGACCTCACACTGCCTAACACACACACACACTGACCTGTCACTGCCACACACACACACACACACAGATCTCACACAGCCACACACACACACACACTGACCTCACACTGCCACACACACACAGACACAGACCTCATACTGCCACACACACGCGCACACACTGACCTCACACTACCTAACACACACGCACACTGACCTCTCACTGCCACACACACACACACACTGACCTCACACTGCCACACACACACACACACTGACCTCACACTGCCACACACACACACACTGACCTCTCACTGCCACACACACACACACACTGACCTCACACTGCCACACACACACACACACTGACCTCACACTGCCACACACACACTGACCTCATACTGCCACACACACAGACACACGCTGACCTCACACTGCCACCCACATACACACTGACCTCACACTGCCACACACGCACACACACTAACCTCACACTGCCACACACACACACACACTGACCTCACACTGCCACACACACACTGACCTCACACTGCCACACACACACACACACTGGCCTCACACTGCCACACACACCTGCTGACCTCACCCTGCCGTACACACACACACACTGACCTCACACTGCCTCACACACACACACTGACCTCACACTGCCACACACACACGCAGACCTCACACTGCCACACACACACACACAATGATCTCACACTGCCACACACATACACACTGACCTCACACTGCCACACACACAAACACACTGACCTCACACTGCCACAAACGCACGCACACGCTGACCTCACACTGCCACACACATACACACTGACCTCACACTGCCGCACACGCACACACACTGACCTCACACTGCCACACACACACAGACACTGAACTCACACTGCCTAACACACATACACACTGACCTCACACTGCCACACACACACACTGACTTCACACTGCCACACACACACACACTGACCTCACACTGCCACACACACACACACACACTGAACTCACACTGCCTAACACGCACACACACTGACCTCACACTGCTACACACACACACACTGACCTCACACTGCCACACACACACACAAACTGCCCTCACACTGCCACACACACACACACTGACCTTTCACTGCCACACACACACACTGACCTCACACTGCCACACACACACACACTGACCTCACACTGCCACACACACACACACACACACTGAACTCACACTGCCTAACACGCACACACACTGACCTCACACTGCCACACACACACACACTGACCTCACACTGCCACACACACACACACTGACCTCACACTGCCACACAAACACACACACTGACCTCACACTGCCACACACACACACACACACTGACCTCACACCGCCACACACACACTGACCTCACACTGCCACACACACACACACACACACAGACCTCACACAGCCACACACACACACTGGCCTCACACTGCCACACACACACACACTGACCTCACACTGCCACACACACCTGCTGACCTCACCCTGCCGCACACACACACACACTGACCTCACACTGCCTCACACACACACACACTGACCTCACACTGCCACACACACACACAGACCTCACACTGCCACACACAGACACACAATGATCTCACACTGCCACACACATACACACTGACCTCACACTGCCACACACACACACACACACACACTGACCTCACACTGCCACACACACACACACTGACCTCACACTGCCACACACACACACACTGACCTCACACTGTCACACACACACACACTGACCTCACACTGCCACACACGCACACACACGCTGACCTCACACTGCCACACACATACACACTGACCTCATACTGCCGCACACGCACACACACTGACCTCACACTGCCACACACACACCCTGACCTCACACTGCCACACACACACACACACTGACCTCACACTGCCACACACACACACACACTGACCTCACACTGCCCCACACACACACACACACACTGAACTCACACTGCCTAACACGCACACACACTGACCTCACACTGCCACACTCACACACACTGACCTCACACTGCCACACACACACACACACTGACCTCACACTGCCACACACACACACACACTGACCTCACACTGCCACACACGCACACACACACTGACCTCACACTGCCGCACACACACACACACTGACCTCACACTGTCACGCACACACTGACCTCACACTGCCACACACACACACACACACACACTGACCTCACACTGCCACACACATACACACTGACCTCACACTGCCACACAGGCACACACACTGACCTCACACTGCCATACACACACACACACAGACCTCACACTGCCACACACACACGCACACACTGACCTCACACTGCCTAACACACACACACACTGACCTGTCACTGCCACACACACACACACACACACAGATCTCACACAGCCACACACACACACACACTGACCTCACACTGCCACACACACACAGACACAGACCTCATACTGCCACACACACGCGCACACACTGACCTCACACTGCCTAACACACACGCACACTGACCTCTCACTGCCACACACACACACACACTGACCTCACACTGCCACACACACACACACACTGACCTCACACTGCCTCCCACACACACAGTGACCTCTCACTGCCACGCACACACACACACTGACCTCACACTGCCACACACACACACTGACCTCACACTGCCACACACACACTGACCTCATACTGCCACACACACAGACACACGCTGACCTCACACTGCCACCCACATACACACTGACCTCACACTGCCACACACGCACACACACTAACCTCACACTGCCACACACACACACACACTGACCTCACACTGCCACACACACACTGACCTCACACTGCCACACACACACACACACACTGACCTCACACTGCCACACACACCTGCTGACCTCACCCTGCCGTACACACACACACACTGACCTCACACTGCCTCACACACACACACTGACCTCACACTGCCACACACACACGCAGACCTCACACTGCCACACACACACACACAATGATCTCACACTGCCACACACATACACACTGACCTCACACTGCCACACACACACGCACACACACACTGACCTCACACTGCCACACACACACACACTGACCTCACACTGCCACACACACAAACACACTGACCTCACACTGCCACAAACGCACACACACGCTGACCTCACACTGCCACACACATACACACTGACCTCACACTGCCGCACACGCACACACACTGACCTCACACTGCCACACACACACAGACACTGAACTCACACTGCCTAACACACATACACACTGACCTCACACTGCCACACACACACACTGACTTCACACTGCCACACACACACACACTGACCTCACACTGCCACACACACACACACACACACTGAACTCACACTGCCTAACACGCACACACACTGACATTACACTGCCACACACACACACACTGACCTCACACTGCCACACACACACACACACACTGACCTCACACTGCCACACAAACACACACACTGACCTCACACTGCCACACACACACACACACTGACCTCACACTGCCACACACGCACACACACGCTGACCTCACAGTGCCACACACATACACACTGACCTCACACTGCCACACACACACACACTGACCTCACACTGCCCTACACACACACACACACACACTGAACTCACACTGCCTAACACGCACACGCACTGACCTCACACTGCCACACTCACACACACTGACCTCACACTGCCACACACACACACACACTGACCTCACACTGCCACACACACACACACACTGACCTCACACTGCCACACACGCACACACACACTGACCTCACACTGCCACACACACACACACAGACCTCACACTGCCACACACACACGCACACACTGACCTCACACTGCCTAACACACACACACACTGACCTGTCACTGCCACACACACAAACACACAGATATCACACAGCCACACACACACACACACTGACCTCACACTGCCACACACACACAGACACAGACCTCATACTGCCACACACACGCGCACACACTGACCTCACACTGCCTAACACACACGCACACTGACCTCTCACTGCCACACACACACACACACTGACCTCACACTGCCACACACACACACACACTGACCTCACACTGCCACACACACACACACTGACCTCTCACTGCCACACACACACACACACTGACCTCACACTGCCACACACACACACACACTGACCTCACACTGCCACACACACACTGACCTCATACTGCCACACACACAGACACACGCTGACCTCACACTGCCACCCACATACACACTGACCTCACACTGCCACACACGCACACACACTAACCTCACACTGCCACACACACACACACACTGACCTCACACTGCCACACACACACTGACCTCACACTGCCACACACACACACACACACTGGCCTCACACTGCCACACACACCTGCTGACCTCACCCTGCCGTACACACACACACACTGACCTCACACTGCCTCACACACACACACTGACCTCACACTGCCACACACACACGCAGACCTCACACTGCCACACACACACACACAATGATCTCACACTGCCACACACATACACACTGACCTCACACTGCCACACACACACACACACACACACTGACCTCACACTGCCACACACACACACACTGACCTCACACTGCCACACACACAAACACACTGACCTCACACTGCCACAAACACACGCACACGCTGACCTCACACTGCCACACACATACACACTGACCTCACACTGCCGCACACGCACACACACTGACCTCACACTGCCACACACACACAGACACTGAACTCACACTGCCTAACACACATACACACTGACCTCACACTGCCACACACACACACTGACTTCACACTGCCACACACACACACACTGACCTCACACTGCCACACACACACACACACACACTGAACTCACACTGCCTAACACGCACACACACTGACCTCACACTGCTACACACACACACACTGACCTCACACTGCCACACACACACACAAACTGCCCTCACACTGCCACACACACACACACTGACCTTTCACTGCCACACACACACACTGACCTCACACTGCCACACACACACACACTGACCTCACACTGCCACACACACACACACACACACTGAACTTACACTGCCTAACACACACACACACTGACCTCACACTGCCACACACACACACACTGACCTCACACTGCCACACACACACACACTGACCTCACACTGCCACACAAACACACACACTGACCTCACACTGCCACACACACACACACACACTGACCTCACACCGCCACACACACACTGACCTCACACTGCCACACACACACACACACACACAGACCTCACACAGCCACACACACACTGGCCTCACACTGCCACACACACACACACTGACCTCACACTGCCACACACACCTGCTGACCTCACCCTGCCGCACACACACACACACTGACCTCACACTGCCTCACACACACACACACTGACCTCAAACTGCCACACACACACACAGACCTCACACTGCCACACACACACACACAATGATCTCACACTGCCACACACATACACACTGACCTCACACTGCCACACACACACACACACACACTGACCTCACACTGCCACACACACACACACTGACCTCACACTGCCACACACACACACACTGACCTCACACTGTCACACACACACACACTGACCTCACACTGCCACAAACGCACACACACGCTGACCTCACACTGCCACACACATACACACTGACCTCATACTGCCGCACACGCACACACACTGACCTCACACTGCCACACACACACCCTGACCTCACACTGCCACACACACACACACACTGACCTCACACTGCCACACACACACACACACTGACCTCACACTGCCCCACACACACACACACACACTGAACTCACACTGCCTAACACGCACACACACTGACCTCACACTGCCACACTCACACACACTGACCTCACACTGCCACACACACACACACACACTGACCTCACACTGCCACACACACACACACACTGACCTCACACTGCCACACACGCACACACACACTGACCTCACACTGCCGCACACACACACACACTGACCTCACACTGTCACGCACACACTGACCTCACACTGCCACACACACACACACACACACACTGACCTCACACTGCCACACACATACACACTGACCTCACACTGCCACACAGGCACACACACTGACCTCACACTGCCATACACACACACACACAGACCTCACACTGCCACACACACACGCACACACTGACCTCACACTGCCTAACACACACACACACTGACCTGTCACTGCCACACACACACACACACACACAGATCTCACACAGCCACACACACACACACACTGACCTCACACTGCCACACACACACAGACACAGACCTCAAACTGCCACACACACGCACACACACTGACCTCACACTGCCTAACACACACGCACACTGACCTCTCACTGCCACACACACACACACACTGACCTCACACTGCCACACACACACACACACTGACCTCACACTGCCACACACACACACACTGACCTCTCACTGCCACACACACACACACACTGACCTCACACTGCCACACACACACACACACTGACCTCACACTGCCACACACACACTGACCTCATACTGCCACACACACAGACACACGCTGACCTCACACTGCCACCCACATACACACTGACCTCACACTGCCACACACGCACACACACTAACCTCACACTGCCACACACACACACACACTGACCTCACACTGCCACACACACACTGACCTCACACTGCCACACACACACACACACACTGACCTCACACTGCCACACACACCTGCTGACCTCACCCTGCCGTACACACACACACACTGACCTCACACTGCCTCACACACACACACTGACCTCACACTGCCACACACACACGCAGACCTCACACTGCCACACACACACACACAATGATCTCACACTGCCACACACATACACACTGACCTCACACTGCCACACACACACGCACACACACACTGACCTCACACTGCCACACACACACACACTGACCTCACACTGCCACACACACAAACACACTGACCTCACACTGCCACAAACGCACACACACGCTGACCTCACACTGCCACACACATACACACTGACCTCACACTGCCGCACACGCACACACACTGACCTCACACTGCCACACACACACAGACACTGAACTCACACTGCCTAACACACATACACACTGACCTCACACTGCCACACACACACACTGACTTCACACTGCCACACACACACACACTGACCTCACACTGCCACACACACACACACACACACTGAACTCACACTGCCTAACACGCACACACACTGACATCACACTGCCACACACACACACACTGACCTCACACTGCCACACACACACACACACACTGACCTCACACTGCCACACAAACACACACACTGACCTCACACTGCCACACACACACACACACTGACCTCACACTGCCACACACGCACACACACGCTGACCTCACAGTGCCACACACATACACACTGACCTCACACTGCCACACACATACACACTGACCTCACACTGCCACACACGCACACATACTGACCTCACACTGCCACACACACACACACACACACACACTGACCTCACACTGCCACACACACACACACACACACACGCTGACCTCACACTGCCACAGACACACACACACTGACCTCTCTCTTCCACACACACACACTGACCTCACACTGCCACACACACACACACGCTGACCTCACACTGTCACACACACGCTGACCTCACACTGCCACACACACACACACGCTGACCTCACACTGCCACACACACACACACACACTGACCTCACACTGCCACACACAACTGCTCACCTCACCCTGCCGCACACACACACACACTGACCTCACACTGCCTCACACACACACACTAACCTCACACTGCCACACACACACACACACACTGACCTCACACTACCACACACACACACACTGACCTCACACTGCCACACACAAACACACACTGACCTCACACTGCCACACACACACACACACACTGACCTCACACTGCCACACATACACACACACTGACCTCACACTGCCACACACACACACACACGCTGACCTCACACTGCCACACACACACACACTGACCTCACACTGCCACACACACATACACACTGACCTCACCCTGCCACACACACACACACACTGACCTCATACTGCCACACACACACACACACACGCTGACATCACACTGCCACACACATACACACTGACCTCACCCTGCCACACACGCACACACACTGACCTCACACTGCCACACACACACACACACAGACCTCAAACTGCCACACACACACGCACACACTGACCTCACGCTGCCTAACACACACACACACTGACCTCTCACTGCCACACACACACACACACTGACCTCACACTGCCACACACACACACACTGACCTCACACCGCCACACACACACTGACCTCACACTGCCACACACACACACACACACAGACCTCACACAGCCACACACACACACACTGACCTCACACTGCCACACACACACACACTGACCTCACACTGCCACACACACCTGCTGACCTCACCCTGCCGCACACACACACACACTGACCTCACACTGCCTCACACACACACACACTGACCTCACACTGCCACACACACACACAGACCTCACACTGCCACACACACACACACAATGATCTCACACTGCCACACACATACACACTGACCTCACACTGCCACACACACACACACACACACACTGACCTCACACTGCCACACACACACACACTGACCTCACACTGCCACACACACACACACTGATCTCACACTGTCACACACACACACACACTGACCTCACACTGCCACACACACACACACACTGACCTCACACTGCCACACACGCACACACACGCTGACCTCACACTGCCACACACATACACACTGACCTCACACTGCCGCACACGCACACACACTGACCTCACACTGCCACACACACACCCTGACCTCACACTGCCACACACACACACACACTGACCTCACACTGCCACACACACACACACACTGACCTCACACTGCCCCACACACACACACACACACACTGAACTCAAAGTGCCTAACACGCACACACACTGACCTCACACTGCCACACTCACACACACTGACCTCACACTGCCTCACACACACACACACACTGACCTCACACTGCCACACACACACACACACTGACCTCACACTGCCACACACGCACACACACACTGACCTCACACTGCCGCACACGCACACACACTGACCTCACACTGCCACACACACACACACATACTGACCTCACACTGCCTAACACACACACACACTGACCTCACACTGCCACACACACATACACACACTGAACTCACACTGCCACACACACACACACTGACCTCACACTACCACACACACACACACTGACCTCACACTGCCACACACAAACACACACTGACCTCACACTGCCACACACACACACACACACACTGACCTCACACTGCCACACATACACACACACTGACCTCACACTGCCACACACACACACACACGCTGACCTCACACTGCCACACACACACACACGCTGACCTCACACTGCCACACACACACACACACTGACCTCACACTGCCACACACACACACACACTGACCTCACCCTGCCACACACACACACACACACTGACCTCATACTGCCACACACACACACACACACGCTGACATCACACTGCCACACACATACACACTGACCTCACCCTGCCACACACGCACACACACTGACTTCACACTGCCACACACACACACACAGACCTCAAACTGCCACACACACACGCACACACTGACCTCACACTGCCTAACACACACACACACTGACCTCTCACTGCCACACACACACACACACTGACCTCACACTGCCACACACACACACACACACACTGACCTCACACCGCCACACACACACTGACCTCACACTGCCACACACACACACACACACAGACCTCACACAGCCACACACACACACACTGACCTCACACTGCCACACACACACACACTGACCTCACACTGCCACACACACCTGCTGACCTCACCCTGCCGCACACACACACACACTGACCTCACACTGCCTCACACACACACACACTGACCTCACACTGCCACACACACACACAGACCTCACACTGTCACACACACACACACAATGATCTCACACTGCCACACACATACACACTGACCTCACACTGCCACACACACACACATACACACTGACCTCACACTGCCACACACACACACACTGACCTCACACTGCCACACACACACACACTGACCTCACACTGTCACACACACACACACACTGACCTCACACTGCCCCACACACACACACTGACCTCACACTGCCAAACACGCACACACACGCTGACCTCACACTGCCACACACATACACACTGACCTCACACTGCCGCACACGCACACACACTGACCTCACACTGCCACACACACACCCTGACCTCACACTGCCACACACACACACACACTGACCTCACACTGCCACACACACACACACACTGACCTCACACTGCCCCCCCCACACACACACACACACTGAACTCACACTGCCTAACACGCACACACACTGACCTCACACTGCCACACTCACACACACTGACCTCACACTGCCACACACACACACACACACACTGACCTCACACTGCCACACACACACACACACTGACCTCACACTGCCACACACGCACACACACACTGACCTCACACTGCCGCACACGCACACACACTGACCTCACACTGCCACACACACACACACATACTGACCTCACACTGCCTAACACACACACACACTGACCTCACACTGCCACACACACATACACACACTGAACTCACACTGCCACACACACACACACTGACCTCACACTGCCACACACACACTGACCTCACACTGCCACACACACACTGACCTCACACTGCCACACACACACACACACACAGACCTCACACAGCCACACACACACTGACCTAACACTGACCTCACACTGCCACACACACACACGCTGACCTCACACTGCCACACACACACTGACCTCACACTGCCACACACACACACACACACACACACACACTGACCTCACACTGCCCCACACAAACACACACACACGCTGACCTCCACTGCCACACACACACACACACACACACGCTGACCTCACACTGCCACACACACACAGACACACACTGACCTCACTCTGCCACACACATGCACTGACCTCACTCTGCCACACACACACACATGCTGACCTCACACTGCCACACACACACACACACTGACCTCACACTGCCACACACACACACACACACACACACGCTGACCTCACACTGCCACGCACACACACACACACACACACGCTGACCTCACACTGCCCCACACACACACACACACACACACTGACCTCACTCTGCCACACACACACACACTGACCTCACACTGCCACACACACACACACGCTGACCTCACACTGCCACACACCCACACACACACACACACACACAGATGACTCTTTCAGATATTAATAACTGGGACATTACATGCTTTAAAACAAAAGCCAGACCCAGACACCAGGTAAACATCCCTTTCGAAATCTTTGTGGAGAAAGGAGCTCACATGACTCGAGTGACCATTTTGAAATCTCTATATTCAGTTGAGAACTGAGAAATAAGCAGTCTGCTGGTTTATCACCAACTGGAAAGAACATCAGCAGAGCTCCCAGCTGACCAAGCAGCCCGCCATTATCTCTCAATTTCTTGAGGCTTGTTGTATTTTAAAAGCATCTGACCATCACCTGCCCAGCAGACTAGGTACAGTAACCTCATTATGCTGCATTGTCATTCGCTTTAAAGGACTTCTGTGGTGCTGTCTCCAGCCAGACTCACCTGAATTGAACACCTCCATGAAAGAAGCTCCCTCTGGGCTTTGACTTTCTTGACTCTGGAAATCATGTGAACTAATATTCATTCTTGTGGTTCTTTTGCTGTTATTATCCATAGTTGTAAAATTCACTCTTTCTTCTATCCTGCTACTGTATATTTGTGTGCATGTGCCTGAAGTTGCGTACATCCCCCACCCCGCTGGGTTTGAATATGGAACAAGCTAACCATTTTCACAACACTTCTCCTGGTGAGGGTCGTGGTCACAGTAAACTGAGCAGAGCTGACCAGACTTCCCTTTCCATAGCCACAAATTCCAGCTCCCCCTGGGGGATCCCCAAGCGTTCCCGGGTCAGCCGAGAGATGTAACCACCCCTGGATCGGCCTCAAGGTCTCCGCCCAGTGGGCCGTGCCTGGCAGAGCTCCAGCAGGAGCCTACCAGGGATCATCCTTATCACCCATGTAGCCCGGCTGGGCTCAGCCCGAAATGGCTTAGTGGAGCTGCCTTGTGGGCTCACAAAGTGAAGGGTGGGGGTGCAGTGCGACACCGGTATGGCAGTGAGCGACAGCGGGACAGGTCAAGACGAACTAGGCCTTGGCAATGGAATAAACTAAGCTTTTGAGCTCATCATAAAGAGAGTTTGCTACGTGTTATAAAATTAGGCCAAACAAACTAAGGTTTTGGGGAAACACACCACAGCCTACTTTAAAAATAATTCAAAAACATCTCTGCTTACGACAGACGGTGACAGGATAAAGGAGTTCAGTTTGCCTCTCTCCTGTCCATAACACTAACGTAGTTTAGATTTGTGTATTTTAAGAAATCTTTGAAAAATAATTTCAGAATTTACCAAGCTTTTTAAAGAAAGTCTGACATTTGTATAGCACCTTCTACAACCTCAGGATGTCAGAAAGCACCTTACAGCTAATGAAGGTTTTATTTTTGAAGCATAAACATCATTGTAATGTAAGAAATGCAGCAGACAATTTTCGCACAGCAAGATCCCTGGAGCAGCAATATGATAATGTTCAAATTTTCTTTTGTTACTGATGATTATTGAAGATAAATAATGGCCAGGACAGTGGGGAGAACTCCCTGCACTTCTTCAAATAGTGCTGATGCCTATTATTCTATGTTTTTCTGAACATCAAAGTTGAAAACAAAATAAGAACCTCAACACAAAAGTAAACGTGTTCATGTGACTCCCTCAATGATATGGGAACTGTGATAAATAATTCCTTGTGATAGCAGGCAGCCTTGGTTGGCAGCCACGTGTTCGCCTAAAACTACAGTGAAGGGTGCCATAAGGTATTTACACCACTTGAGGGAGATATATATCCTCAGTATTATAACAGAGAACCAAACTGTAACTTGAGGTGTTGTCATTGCTTTGAGATCATCATGACAATTCCTAAGTACTGGATGCTAATTTCAAAGTCACCTGCTGGTGGCAAGGATCAGCTGTACATGGTCAGGAAATGATGGTCACACTGCCACATCTCTTGTTAATGTTGCATTGGAGAACAACCTGGCCTACTTAGGACCACAGGCGCCATTTCATGGGAAAATTGCAGAGATAAGGCTGGGTTTTGTCATGATCAATCTGGTAGCTCTACTACCTAGAAGGACAAGGGCAGCAGATGCATGGGAACACTACCACCTGCAAGTTTCCCTCCAAGCTACACAGCATCCTGACTTGAAACCATATCATTGCTTCACTGTTGCTGGGTCAAAATCCTGGAACTCCCTCCCTAACAGCACTGTGGATGTACCAACACCACATGGACTACAACGGTTCAAGGCAGCAGCTCACCACAACCTTCTCAAAGGCAATCAGGGATGGGCAATAAATGCTGGCCTAGCCAACGATGCCCACATCCCATGAAATAATAAAAAAAAAAGCTGATTCTATGCATATATTATTGAGAAACAGTATGAATAGGAGACAGTCAGGTGTAGAACCATGAGGGAATCAGGCATGCATTAGAGAATCCAGAACCAGAAATGAGAAGCTAAACCTATCCAGAAAGATTGAACAGGCTGGTCTTATCTGTAGAAGAGAGTATGCTAAAGGGTGACCTTTACAGTTCTTTAAGATTATAAAAAGGTCTGATAGGATAGACATAAAGACTCTCACTTTCACACGAGGAGCCATAAATATAAGATAGTCACTAATAGCAATTGGGAATTCAGGAGAAACTTCTTTACCTAAAAAGTGCTTAGAATATAGAAATGATTACCACAAGTTGAATAATAGAGATGCACTTATGGGAAAGCACATGAGGGAAAAAAGAATAGAGGGATATGTTGATAGGTTAGATCAGGAATTGTGATAAATTGCTCATGTGGAGGGAAAACACTGGCATGAACAAATGGCTTGAGCGGTCTGTTGCTATGCTGTACTTTGTGATTGTCATCCGATGCCGAATGTTTGCTTGTTAAATTAAGATAGACAGATAGAACCATAAAAGGGCTTTGCAAAGGAGAAACATATGAGAGTTTGACTGTGCTGATAATCACAGGAAGTCGAGGAGTAACAGCAGGCCAATGTCGCAGTCACTCGAGATATCACTGATGACCAGGTAGTCTAAGTGCTGTTGTCAAGGGTGCACTGAAGACAAAGAGGGTGCAGCAGAGATTTACTAGAATGGGACCAGGGATGAGGGACTGCAGTTATGTGGAGAGGCTGGAGAAGCTGGGGCTCTTTAGAGCAAAGGAAGTCAAGAGGAAATTTGATAGAGGTGATCAAACTCATGAATGGTTTGATGAGTAAGGAGAAACTGTTTCCAGTGGCAGAAAGGTCAGCGACCAGAGGACAAAGATTTAAAGTGATTGGCGAGAGAACCAGAGGCAACATGAGGGAACTTCTTTTTAAAAAATGCAGCAAGTTGTTATGACCTGAAATACACTGTTTGAAAGGGTATTGGAAACAATTTCATTAGTAACTTCCAAAAATGAATTGGCCACATAATTGAAGGGAAGAATTTGTAGGGCTATGAGGAAAAAGCAGGGGAATGTAATGAGCCAAATAGCTCTACCAAAGAGCCAGCACAAGTATGATAAATGTAAGGGATAGGTTTTTTTGTTTGCAGAGGATGATGCATAGCTGGATTAATTGTCATGAATTGTAGACGCCAGCACACTATTTAAGGTGGAAGGTGTAATGGGAAGACAGCAGGTTGAGTATTCCGAAAGAATGAAGTCAAATGAATGGAAGGGTCCCCTTCATGAGACCCACCAATTCCTGGTCTGTTCAATCTTAACCAATCTCAGTTTGGTAGCTACGATTGACCTCCCTGCTGCTAGGGAGCAGGTGCTGGGGGTGGGAAGGAGGAAGGGAAATCAGATTCCTCCTCCTGATCGCTATGCAATAAGCCTTTCTGCAAAGTGTGCAACCGTGAGTGTCAACTGAAGACAAGTTGGTTGGCTTCCATGTTGAATGCCTTGATAATTCTCAATGTATCAGCTCAAATATAAAATAAACAAGTTTCTCTCTCTTCCCCTACCCAGGAGTTATTGCTGTGCAAATGCCACTTGATAGCATTGTCGACAATGCCCTTCATCAATTATATAACACCGTTCTGTGATTCTATTTATGATTAATTACTAAGTTTGTATTAAGTCAAGCAACAGGAAGTGGAAAATGCACTACTGCCTTGGGGTCAAAGTGCCACAAGGTTAAATGGCAGACCTTGTCTGACAGAATGTAGGTTCACATGATTCTCTGCATGCCAAGAGTCCAAATTCAGCTACGCTTTCAAAGAGTGCACACCAAACTCTTGCCCCAGCTGTTTCCCAGCTTCTGTTTCCTTTTTTTGATTTAAGAAGTGTACTTGAAACCTTTTCCTTGCATTCTGTGCTTCTGTCCATGTTGCCTTTTTTGGCTTCTCACTTTGTAGCACTGCAGTTTCCTCCTTAGGCACAACCCAGAGGTAAGATCAGAAAATCCAACCAATTTTGTCTTTATTTTTCCAATGTTAAGTTACACCCAAGTATTTACCCAAAACTCATTAGAATACATCTGAACTTAAAATGGCTCTAAATGAGTAGGAATCAGCATAAATAAATCAGGAAATGTAGATATTTATTTGCTGAGTCTGAAATATTTCAGCCCGTTTCATCTATCATTCATGACCCTGAGCACAACATGTTTAAAACCTTCAACTGGGTAAACTTTTCAATTTTTAATTTGATTTACAGTCATGCCATAAAAATGCATTCAATGAATCAGAAAATACAGAGCAGGTCTCAGTGAGGATATATTTTTTATAAATGCTCGAAAAATTACAATGGAAAGAGCTGGCGGTTTAGTTACAACATTGAGAATTCTCGACTCCCAAACAAGCGCAAATAGAGGATACTCACATTTGAAAGCTGGGTGGAGGGTTTGATGTGAAAAATGGACTTGGGCATATAATAGTTACATGAGTAGCTCACACCCAAAATTCCAAGAGTTATCTCACAATCTTGCAGGCTGATTGATGAAGGAGAAACACGGTTGTTTACCATATTCACCAGGACATTACCAGCAACTTGCCACATGAAAAATTAAAATATCTAAATGTAAGCAAACAAATCTAAGGGCAGATTCCTTCAGATGCCCGGCTACGGCGAAAGTTGGGTGATAAGACTCTCATCAGTTGTTGGTGAAGCCTCTGAATGTTAATGTGGCTTTGATGAGAGATGTTCTACCTCATTGCAGAGAAAAATCTCAATGGCACACCCAGAACAGGGAGAACCAAAGGTAAGATCCCAATGTGACATACGGTGATTGGAACCGAATAGTGAGATGTTAATTTACCGACTGAAACCTGTCAATAATTATTGGATATATTGAGTCATTAACTACTCAATAAATTTGTATGAGTATTTTCTGTGCGACATTTCCAAATGTGTGTTCAGTTTTATATTTCAGATGCTCTCAGTCCTAATCAAAGTGCTTGATTCTTTGATTACTCATGACTCATTTTTAAACTTTTTCTTTTCTCTGCATTGAGTGCCTGTCACATTAACTACCTCGACAGCCAAGGTGGAGATGACCTTCCTACCCTTACCAAAGCTTTGATACAGACTATCAAGCAGTTCCAGCAGAGAGGCCTGTTTTACTAAGCATCCCCACTTTCTTCGCTTCACCATTGATGGCTGTGTCTTCAGTTGCCTAAGCCCCAAACTCCAGAATTCCCTTTCTAAACATTTCCCTTTCACCTCTCTCTTTCTTTGAAGACATCTCCTAAAACCTACCTCTTTGTTATCCCTCCTTTGTTTTAGTGTCATTTTTTGTCCTGTGAAGCAACCTGGGATGTTTTCTGATGTTAAAGTTGCTATTTAAATGCAAGTGTGTATTATAGTAAGTACTAGAAATGTTACACACTTACTTTGACATGAGTTCTATGTGCTTTACCCAATGTTCTCTTTAAACTTTGCTTTTACAGAGATTCCATTTGAATCCTGAATCCTCCACCTGGATGGAACAGATATGCTGCATTGACAGGGGATTCCCATGCGTCCGATCCCTGTAAGTGACAACAGGTTTAATATGTTTACATCCTATTGATAGAGATTGAGGGAATTTGTAAACAAATGTACAAGAATTTTTCTCAATACTGGTATATCTTGTAGCATTGCTAAAGAAAAGCATTTGTTAAAAATTATAACACAGTGTTCCTCAACCAGAGCAGTGACATAAATTAATAAGTTGGACTAGTTTCAAAAATGTTTACTTTATATGCTGCTGTGTCTTTTTATAGGTATTAAAATGTAGACCATCCAATACATCATTACAGACAAAGAGAAAGCAATGTATACCCCTTATCCTTCTCTATTACATAGTGTGCCAACAAATTCTTCATTTTTAAATATAAAAGCATAGGCTCTGCCTCGATGATCCCGCCAAAAAATCTAGCCAGGAATTTAAATGACAGGTTTCTCCTGAGTTGTAAAACAATTTATATAAGTTATATTAATCTAAGTACATATGGTCCTCAACTCTCCTCACGAAAATAATCCTCCCGATGCCCATGCATTTTAACTCCAAATGCCTTGATTCTGTAACTTAACGCTTTATTCCGAACAAAAAAGCTATCAATTGTAGTTTGAAATTTTCAATTGACGCCCAGCCTTAACAGCTTTAGGAGAGAGAGATCCAGATTCCCTTTATGTGAAGAAGTACTTTCCGACATCACCTCAGAACAGCCTAGCTTTAATATTAAGGCTAAACTCCCCTTTTCCTGGATCCTTTCCAATTCACCCCACATGAGAAGAAATAGTTTCAATCTACCCAATCCACTCCTATGGTCATCTTCACCACCTCAATTAGATCACCCCATAATCTTCTACATTCATGAAATATAAGCCCAAGGCAATGCAATAGGTCTGCATAAATTAACTGTTCTGTCCCCAGTAACATTCTGTTGTAGCTGCGCTACAAACTCCTCCAAAGCCAATTTATTCTTCCTGAGGTGCAGTGCTCAGAACTGAACACAATACTCTAAATGGGGTCAACGAAGTCCTGTCCAGTTGTCATTAAAATGTCATTCCTCTTTCTGAAATAAAGGCCAGCATTTCATTACCCTTTCTATTGATCTTTGGAGCCTGTCCACTAGCTTAGCTCTTAGTAATTTCTATATTTGTACTCCTAAATGTCTCTGCTTAACCAAGTCTATAGTTTTCACCATTTAGAAAAGAATTTCATGTACCTTTCTTAAGTCTAAAGCGGATGACCGCACACATTCCCCACATTGAACTCCATCTGCCAGTTTTGTCCATTCACCTAATCTATCAAAATGCCTCTTTGCAACTTTTTGCTCCCATCCCCTCTACTTAATATGCCACTCCCCTTGTGTCTTCTGCAAACTTGGATACACAGCTTTCCATCATCCAAGTCAGTTATAAATATAGTGAAAATCAGAGGCCCCAGTCCAGATCCCTGGTTACACCCTGCCAATTTGAATTGCTCAGAATTTCCAGCTCTTACCTTTTGTAGTTAATTTGTGAAGTATTCCCAAATATACCATTCCTTAAATTTTCCCAAGATTAAAGGGCAGCAAATGTAGTTCATAAAAATGTACTAAAATATAATTGGATCTTGCCACTAACAGTGTCTCTACACCTTCAAACCAGGATAGGACTTTGGACCATGCAGTTAGCATTATGAATGTTGAGATGGTTATCCTTTTCTGGGCTAAAACTGGCTTTTCAATGGGGTAATTTTGTGATATATTCCTAGATTCTGGGACTCAATCGAGGATTGTCGTATACAATACAGCCTAAAAAACATAACTGGGATCAACAATTTTGTCCTCATGCACAAATACTCACTGATCATAATTATTAATGGCAGGCTTCGGTGGATTTGAACCCAACTCATAGGTACTTAATAGAATACCAACTCCCCTTAGATACCACTTCCCCTACAAGGCATAATGGAGTTTCCATATACCTTTTTCATAAATCTTGGTCAATGACTTTAATACCTGGTCTCAGGGTTCTACAAGAAGTGCTTAATTCCAATGTTGTTCAGGGATGGACGAAGCTAAGCTACTCAAAATATCTAACTTCAGGGCAAGAAGCTGGTGAAAGTGTGAGAGAATGAGGACTGTGTAGTTGTTCAATGTCCCAGCAGCAAAACTAGCTGGAAGACTTCGGACTTTAAAAAAAATGAACCATTACTGAAAAAGAAATCACCAATGGCCACTGAAAAAAATCTATATGACAAACACCAAGGGCAGCATCTTCTGGTTGGTGAGCAGGGGTGGGGCCCGCTTGCTGACGTGTAAAATGACACGGGGATATGTCAGGTGTGCATCCCGACATCACCCCGCATCATTTAGATTCTCAGTTCAGCGGGCGCGCAGCTGAATCGGCTGTGCACCAGCCGAACTCTCAACAGCCTATTAAAAAACTAATTAAGATGATTAATGGACCCGACTGTCCAACCTTAAGGTTGGCGGGCAGGCCAGCAGCCCAGGCGGGCTTCGGAAAAACATGAAACCTCATCCACGGGTGGGATGAAGTTTCATGAGGGTATTTAAATTTTTATGAAATGTTTCAATAAAAGTTATGGACATGTCCCAACTCATGTGACATGACAGGGACATTTTTTTGTCACCTTTATTTAAAATTTTCAATCGGAGCCGATCTCCCTGAGGCAGCACTTTACCTCATGGAGATCTGAGCGCTCTTTTGTACACATGCGTGAAAGAGCGCACTCCCAGCTGAGGGAAATCACCACCCCCCTCCCCTGCCCGCACAGGGAGTGCACAGCACTTCCTGGCGGACATCACAGTGGGCTGGCCTAAAATGGCCCACCTACATAAAATGGCGGGGTCCCCCAACTGGGGGCACTGATTGGAAGGCCACCCGCACCCACACGTCTCCCCCGATGGGGGAAAATGTTGCCCCGAATCTGCGGGTTGATCATTTTCCCTGTTAAAATTGTACATTTATATATATATATATATATATATATATACATACACACACATACTTGCCTGGTTTAGTGCAGCTATAACAGTCAAGAAGCTCGAAACCATCCAGGACTAAGCAACTCACTTGATTGGCATCCCATCCACCACATTAAGCATTCACTTCCTCCACTATTGGTGCACAGTGACAGCAAGTGTGGGACATCTACAAGATGCACTGATGCAAGGCTCTTTCAACAGCACCTTCCAAATTCACAACTTCAACCGCTTGGAAGAACAGCAGCAGCAGCAGAAGCATGGGAACACCATCACCTGCAAGTCTCCCTCCAAGTCACACACCATACTGACTTGGAAACTGTATCACCATTCCTTAATTTTCACAATCAAAATCCTGGAACTCCTTCCCTATTAGCACTGGGGTGTACTTACACTACTTGTACTGCCACAGTTCGAGGCAGCTCATCACCTTGCCAGTGACACCCATATCCCATGAATAAATAAAGTTTCTCTCAATAACTCAAAAGTTTTTGGAATTGGGGAAATAAAAACTGTCAAGGGATCCAAATTAAAAAGGAATTTACTTTTAAAATTAGCAAAAGATTCAAATTAACCAACTTCCAATTAGGTGTAAGCAAATAATTCGTATTACTGGTGCATTTTCTTGTGTTTGTGTTTAATCAGGCAGGGGTGGGAACAGTGGCTTTCTGCCCCCCAGAAAAAGCCAACTATCTTAGCCACTGTCAGGTGAGCTTTAAGTGAAAGGTTGCAAGACATAGGCAAAAATATAAACTGGTCCTAGCAGCCTGAAGCCTGCTGCCACCTCACCAATTCCTTTCCATACAATTGTACCTTTTCCTTGCCAGTTGGTTACAAATGTAAAAAGTACATGCGGTCAGCATCTATGTTACTGTATTGTACCAGCACACTTTTCTTTTTAAAGCAGTGACACGTTCATTACTAGTGCATGACGAATATGTACACATCCTACAGCCCATCCATAGAGAACTGCTTCCTGAGGCAGTTACTTTGCTGTGAAAAATGTTCCATTTATGTTGTCAGCTAATTTTTACTGTGTTTGCGATAATATGGGGCATATTTTAAATGGGTCACAAACACTACACTCCAGTGTGCTGGCATTAACCAGTTAACTTTTGACAGGTTAGTAGTACCTAAAAATGAATGGGGAAACATCCATCCAATGACCTGAGTCATTCATGAACTTTGTCAGTTAGGAAAAAAATCATATATCTTGGACAATACCTACACAATGAGGGCAGCAACATATCATGCTGGTTTTCAACAGACTAAATATACATTTACAGTCAATTCTTTATATACATTTAGTGTGCAGTACTTAAATGAATACCATAGCTTAGTATCCAGAAGCCTGAGGGAGTATGCACCCTGTAAAATAAACAAGTGATGGATGAGCATTGATATATCTGAATCAAAGGCGGCACCTCCTCACTCAGGTGTGCTTTTTTCCTATTATAAACACAACCTTCGAAGTTGCCTTTCAGCATCAAGGTGGGAAATCCCCCACCACTGAATATTATTGTCCAACTTCAGTGAAGGGTTTTAAAAATCAGAAAATGCTGGAAAAACTCAGCAGGTTTGGCAGCGTCTGAGGAGAAACAGAATTAATGTTTCAAGCCTGAAGAGCCATACAGACTCAAAACATTAACTCTGTTTCTCTCTCCGCAGATGCTGCCAGACCTGCTGAGTTTTTCCAGCACTTTGATTTTATTTCAGATCTCCACCATCTGCAGTATTTTGCTTTTATTTCAATGAAACAGAAACATAGAAAATAAATGGTCATTCAATATGATCATGGCTAATCCTCTACCTCAGTGCCATCATACTCCCCCTCTCTCCCCATACCCCTTGGCACCTTTTCAGTACAGTAATCTATTTCCTCCTTAAATATATTGTGACTTGGTCTCCAGAACCCTCTGTGGTAGAGAATTCCACAGGTTCAGCACCCTCTGAGTGAAGAGGTTTCTCCTCATCGCAGTCCTAAATGGCCTACCCCATATCCTGAGGTTGCGACCCCTTGTTCTAGCCCCCGTCAGAGGAAACATCATCCCTGCATCGTCTATCCAGCCATCAGGGTGTTATACATTTCAACGAGATCCCCTCTCATTTTTCTAAATTCCAGTGAATACAGGCCTAGTCGGCCTAATCTCTCCTCATACGACAATCCAGTCATCCCAGGAATCAGTCTGGTGAACCTTCGCTGCAATCCCTCTATGGCAAGTATATCCCTTCTTAGGTAAGGAGACCAAAACTGCACACAATACTGCAGGGCCTGAACTTTTCCCACGTCGGGCAGGTTCCGCAGGAGCGGACAGAGGTGGTCACGGAGCTGACCACCGCTCGCGATCAGTTCCACACCGCCATTTTATGTGGGGGGGCCAATTAAGGCCCAGCCAGCATCATACACGAACGGTAGCGCTGAGCACTACCTGTGAGGGCAGGGCGAGGAGGGAGTCCGGTTCAGCGCTCATGCGCACGGAAGAGCACTTCAATCTCCCTGAGGCACGGAGCTGCCTCAGGGACATTGCAGCGCTTTTGAAAAAAATAAATGAATGTATGAATAAAAATTTAATGAAACACGTCCCCTCATGTGTGAGGAGGGACATGTTTTTATTTTTCAGAAGAACTTATTTAATTCGTAAAAGCTTTAGGAAGCCTCATCCCTGAGGTTTCCTAAAAAACATAAAGGCCGCTTGGCCCGTCAACCTTAAGGTTGGAGAGGCAGCATAAACTTGACATTAATTACTTTAATGGCCCTAATAGGCCTATCAGTTATGGGCGGGCCAGCACACAGCTGACTTTGGCACGCACCCGCCAAATGAAACATCACGATGATGTCAGGAAGCACGTCATTTTACGTGCCAGTGTGTCAGGCCTGCCCCCGCTCGCCGACTGTAAAATCCTGGCCCAGGTTTGGTCTCACCAAGGCCCTGTACAGCTGCAGTAATTTATCCTTGCTCCTGTACTCAAGTTCCTCTCCCAATGAAGGCTAACATACCATTTACCTTCTTAACTGCTCGCTGCACCTGCATGCTTGCTTTCAGTGATTGGTGTACAAGGACACCCAGATCCCTTTGTACATCAACATTTCCCAATCTATCACCATTTAAATAATACTGGGCCATTGTTTTTCCTATCAAAGTGGATAACTTCATGCTTATCCATGTTATACTGCATCTGCCATGTATTTGCCTACTCACTCAACCTGTCTAAATCACTTTGAAGCCTCTTAACATCCTCCTCACCACTCTCATTCCCACCAAGTTTTGTGTCGGCAGCAAACTTGGGAATATTACATTTGGTTCCCTCATCCGAATCATTGATATACGTAAATAGCTGGGGCCCTAAGCCCTGATCGCTGTGGTACCCCACTAGTCACTGCCTGCCACTCCAAAAAAGACCCATTTATTCCTGTTTCCTGTCTGCTAACCAATTGAATGAATAAAAAACAAAAACAGAATTACCTGGAAAAACTCAGCAGGTCTGGCAGCATCGGCGGAGAAGAAAAGAGTTGACGTTTCGAGTCCTCATGACCCTCTTTTCTTCTCCGCCGATGCTGCCAGACCTGCTGAGTTTTTCCAGGTAATTCTGTTTTTGTTTTGAATTTCCAGCATCCGCAGTTTTTTTGTTTTTTTTTTTCAATTGAATGAATAGTTCACCTCAAAGTTCGCCTGGGTTCTTTGTTTACAATTTTAAAATTACTTTGTTTAAATGACGTTAAAACATAAATTTCATTATTCTTCCTGCGTTCTTAATGTGTGAATTGTAAATTAATTTTCTGAAATGAAATATTGAGTACAATGCTCAGTTATGTGCAATGCACCATAGGAACGATGCATTGGCCTTGGAGTAACTGCAATCTAATTTAATAGAATTATACAGGGACTCCAAGGGTTAAATTATGAATTATATAAATTAGGGTTGTTGCTCCTACCATTTACTGTAGTACGTTAAGCGTGATTTGATTATGTATAAGGGGTAGATAGAAATTATTTGTTGCTTGGGACAATCTAAAAATTAGGGCCAGGTCTTTCAGGACTGAATTAAGAAACACCTCTACATGTAAAGGTTGGTAGAAATTCTGATGGATTTGCGTCAGTTATTAAGAAATGTGGGGAAAAGGTGGTAGAGGGAGGTCACAGACCAGCTGTGATCTCATTGGGACACGCTTGAGGGGTGGGGTGAGTTTCTATTACATTCCCTACACTGAACTCCCACCAATCCATCTACACATTTGTCCAGGGATAACCTGCACAGCAGAGTCTATTACAAGCCCATCAATTTCCCAGCTACACTGATGCTACTAGACTTCCTGTGAGGCCTCCATTCCATTGTCACATCTGTTCTGACAATGCCATACCAGCACTTCCTTTCTCTGAACAGTTCTCCTCCAATGGTAGTTGATACTGCCCATTTGATTTCTCAAATTTTGACCTCAACCTTCTCTGCTAGAACAATGATAGGGTCGCATTTGTTCTCATCTTCTGCCCCACCAACTCCTATGTCCAATTGATCAGCCACTGCCATCTCCAACAAGATGTCACAAAAACGCATCTTGCCCCTCCAGTACTCCAAATGAACGCTCCATCCTTCACATTCTGGTTCACTTGTATCTCCTTCAACACTTGCACACACCCCCCACCACCACCCTCTTCCTATACAAGGGCAGGCCTCCAATACTTCATTCAGGTCTTCTTCCAACTCAGCACATTATATTTGCCGAATTTGGTTATCCTTTCAGTCCACGTGACCCTGAACTTGGGTGCTTATCACTTTAACTACCCATCCAATTATCTTCAACAGCCCATTTTTCTACTCAGCCCTTTATATCCTTCTGGTTTTAATCTTAGACCTGATGAGTACCCCTTTCCTCAGTGAGCAGTTGTTTGTGGAAGACTCGCTGGGAGTGGAATAGGCATGATCTTGTGTTTTAGATTTCCCATCAGGATTTCATATAGGCTACTGTCAGATATTGCTTCCCTACCTCAATGCAACCATTTGCACCTCCTCTGGAGTCATTTCTCTCAGTAATTGCTCACATTGTCTTGCACCATCATTTGACAGCTCCAGCCCAACACCTGAACAGGCTTCTCCCATTTGATCAAAAAACTTGATCAAGATCTGGTAGCATGTGTAGAAACCTCGACTCAGTGTCTCAGCAAACTGAAATAACTGCAGATGCTGCCTTTCCATTGAGGATCGCCTGTTTTTTTTTTGTTTTCTACAAATCTTAATTCGATTTTGTGAAAAATGTGAATTACAACCAGGCTGAGCAGGTTTAATAATTTTGGCATGGTGATTTTATGTGAGTCTAATTATAAAGACACAAATACAAAAGCAAATAAGGTTATGCTGATTTGTAGCAACTGCATTATTTTGCTTTTATCTTTAGAAAGCTCTAGTTAGGGCACAAGTGTAGTTCTGCATCTAGTTCTGGTTGCTACACAAAGATGCAGATGTACCAGAATAGTTCCAGGAGATAAGATTTTAGCTAAAGATTTGGTTGAACAATCTGGGGTTGATCTAAAACAAAAATACTACCCGGAAAAATTCAGCAGGTCTGACAGCATCTGCGGAGAGGAACACAGTTAACGTTTCAAGTCCGTCTGACTCTTCAACAGAACTAAGTTAAAAATAGGATCTGTTAAGAGTCATACGGACTCAAAACGTTAACTGTGTTCCTCTCCACAGATGCTGCCAGACCTGCTGAGTTTCTCCAGGTATTTTTCTTTTGGATTTCTAGCATTTAGCATAAAAGCAGTTTTTTGCTTTTATCCTGGGGTTGATCTACCCTGAGCAAAAAAAAAGGTTGACAGGAGGCAAAGTCCTGCTGCCATTAGCTGATGGTACAAGAACTGGAAAACTGAAGGTTTTTGTGGATGAGGGTGTGTGTGTGTGTGTGTGTGTGTGTGTGTGTGTGTGTGTGTGTTAAATGTGAAAAAATAAGTAAAAAATTGAATGCCTAACACTGTAGATGCTTAAAAACACTCAACAGGTAAGATAGCATTTATGAAGAATGTTGTTTCATCTTATATATTCTGAAAAGTCAGCAGCCTGAAGCAAAACTAATCCACCCTCCAGAGATGCTGCCTGATCTGAGTATTTCAAACATTGTGTTTTTACTCAGTCTAAACAACTGGTTGGGAGAAACTACTGTTGGCTGAACAGTCAGAGACTAGTGCTGGCATTGAGGTACCTTTCCTGAAAATCAGTGTACTGGATTCCACATCATAAAGTGAGGTGCACTTTTCAGACTGGAACATGCCCAAGTACTGTACTTTGCTAGGGTGAACAGCTAGGTGGAACATGCCATAAGAATGCTTCTCAGTAACCCCATCTGTGAAGGGGAACTCTAACAAAACAAGATCTATACAGATTCAATTTCAAAAAGTAAATAGGTAATCTTTATTCTGAACTGACTAAAATCTTCTCCCACCTACCCAAGTCAAGGCTGGTAGCAGACCAGACAAGTAACTTTACTTATATACATGGAATGCTACTGTTTTAGCTAAAGACAGTTCAAACAGGTTTCCAAAATATCAGTGTACAATTCACTTGCCAAACAAAGTCTACAAAATGCCAGCTGCATACACCCACTTAAAAAGGCAGCTTACTTGGTTTTCAAAATGATTCTTGCCTCTTAATCTGGAGTAAATGTAATGTGTAGTTTGAAATCTAAAACCTTGTTTAAGGGTAAACCAACCAAGCACATTAATCTTGACATTTTTAAAGAAACCTCAAATGTAACAGTATAGCTGGATACTTGAGGTAGCACCACATTTGTCAGAAAAACAGTTATTTAAAGAACAGTTACAGTTGAGGTTACACAACCCATTTACTACTGAACGTCAGTCTACAATTATTGGGACAAGTACATTTTGTTACATGTTCTTGAATCATATCTTGAATAATCCAACAAACTGCTTTGGTCAACTTATTAGACTGCAACATGACTTAAGTCGCTAACAGCCTGAAGCTAGACACAGCAATTTTTGTTTTAATATAAACCCAAGAAAACTAATTCCACTTCAGCCAAAGATTATTTTTTTTTAAAAAAAATCAAAAACATACAGTTCCCCCCATTGCAAAAAAAAGGTTCAAAGTAAACTGAATATAAAAAAAAGACCAAAACTTCATAGCAAACCCAACTGATAAATCTGCAACCAACCCCCCCCACCCCCAAAAACCAGGCAAGAAACCAGTAATTTAATGAAAATTTCCATTTCTTTTCAAGAATAAAAAGACATGCTCGGTAACAAAAAAGAATAAAAGGTGGTGGTGGTGGGGGGAGAGAAAAGGGAGAAAAAAAAATCCAACATATGCCAGGAGCCCCCTGTGTCCATGTGGGAGGCCCTGAGAAGGGCCATTAAAGGGGAAAAAGGGGTTTCAAGTCTGTCTCAATGTCCATCTCATGATTTTCTTACTGTTGAGGAGGGGGATGGGGTGGTGGTGGGGGGGGGGGGGGGGAGGGGTGGGGGTTGTGGTGGCGACGGGCGGGGTGGGGGTTTGGATGGTGAAGGATCTAGAATTCCTGCGACTGCTGAGAGCTCTTCTTGCCGCCGCTCTTGCCGCCGCCTCCTCCTCCTCCTCCTCCGCCGCCGGTGGCCGGGCCCGAGCCCGACTTCTTGGGCAGCAGCACGGCCTGGATGTTGGGCAGGACTCCTCCCTGGGCGATGGTGACCCCCCCCAACAGCTTGTTGAGCTCCTCGTCGTTGCGGATGGCCAGCTGCAGGTGCCGGGGGATGATGCGGGACTTCTTGTTGTCGCGGGCCGCGTTGCCGGCCAGCTCCAGGATCTCGGCCGTCAGGTACTCGAGCACGGCCGCCAGGTAGACCGGGGCCCCGGCCCCCACCCGGTCGGCGTAGTTCCCCTTGCGGAGCAGGCGGTGCACCCGGCCGACCGGGAACTGCAAGCCGGCCCGCGACGACCGCGTCTTGGCCTTGGCCCGGGCTTTGCCGCCGCTGCTGCTCTTCCCTCTCCCGGACATCTTCCCTTCCCTTCGCTCGCTTCCCAAGATGGCGCCGGCCGTTCGGCTTACCCCCCCAACCCCCTCCGACCCCTGCCTTTTATACCCCTCTCTTTCCGTGTCGTCACCGGACCGCCTCCGATTGGATCATCCTGAGACCCGCCTCCCCTCTTATTGGCTTCCCTCCGCGTCAATCAGAGCGGGCTCTGGGACCCGCGCTCCACGACCGCGCTCCTCCGTGATTGGACAATTCGGATAGCCACCGACCAATGGCTGGCGTTTCCGCTGCTTGACCTTCTTTAAATTTTTTGAATGAGAAAAGGCGCGTTAATTAAAGCGGGCTCTTAAACTAAATGAAATATGAAAGAGCTCTCTTTTTTAAAGATTTAAAATGTATTGATATGTATTTCATTAGAGCATTAAGCGAAAACATTATTTCCCTGTTTTACAAAGAGAAAAATCATCACTAGATATAAAGAAAGATGTTAACAAAAGAAAACTTGTGTAGCGAGTTTAAACCCGAGTTGGTTTACAATTCCACTTCTGTCAAATCTCATCCCGAGTAGGGGACAAATATTTCTCTTTCTGCAAATGCTCAGGGGCGACTTTATCACTTACTTGAGCTGTGATAGAAAAAGCAACTTCATATCCAGCGAATTTTTGATTTCTTTTTGCAATCAGGGTGAGCAGCTTTTATACAGAAAGCAGATTGCAAGAAACCGAAAATGCACCCGGATATCATATAAGCACAGATTGTGGATGGGGCTGCTGTCTATTTCTGTTTATTCTCTGTATTTCAGAGCAGTTTCCATTGTTTAACAACAACGTGCATTGATATAGTGCCTTTAACCTCCTAGAACGTTTCAAGCCGTTGTACAGGATCCTTATGAAGCAAAAAAAATTGACACTGGGCCACATAACGGGATGGGGCAGATGGCCAAAAGCTTGGTTAAAGAGGTAGGCTTTAAAGAACATCTTAAAGAAGGGAAGAGAGGTGGACCGGTTTGGGAGGGAATCCCCAGAGCTTAGGGTCCAGGCAACTGAAGCCAATGGTGGAACAATTAAAAGCGGCGATGTTGAAGAGGCCAGATATTAGAGCAGATATCGCAAAGGGTTGTACACCTGGACAGAGATTTGAAAACAAGGATGAGAGTTTTAAAATCGAGGCATTTGCTTAACCGGAAGCTAGTGTGGGATAGAGAGCACTGGGGTGTTGGGACTTGGTGCGAGTTAGGACACGAGCAGCAGAGTTTTAGATGAGCTCAAGTTTGCATAGGGTGGAAGATGGGCGGCCGGCAGGAGTGCAGTTAAAACCACAAAACATATATTAGCACAGAGTTTAAGCGAAACAAACTGGTTAAAACTGCACAGGAGATTTCGTCTCAGAATAAACACCCACAGGAAATTAACCACATATTAGTTTTGAATATTTAAGGTATCGTTAATGCCACAGAAAGACATCTTTGAGAAGAAAATGCTGTTTAGATATTATTCATCACCATAAAAAAGCAAGTTGTTGTTGCTGAAGTCTGTTCAATGTATAGATTTGTGTGAATAGTTTCAGCTACTGAAAGTACAATGATAACCATCTTGACAATAGTTTCTTTCATTGCAAACCCCCCACTAGTCAAAAATCATATGACCATCTGTTAGTTACTTCATGAAGCTCCAAGCCGTTTGAAACTTCTGTGCCTGTTCAAGACCATGTATGTTTGATATTTTTTTATCAACTGAGAGAGAGGATGTTGCCCTTCTCCATTTCAAGGAGTTGCTCCTCAACTTCTGGTTCCATTTTAGTTTTCACGTACATCTGACCCACAACGCCATGACCTCCACCAAGGGTCGGGCAAGGAGGCAGCTCCCAAGTCCACTCAGCCGGAGCTAGGAGATCGAACCCCGATCTGATCCAGACCACCTATCTGGCCAACTAAATCAACCAGCCCCACAAGGAGTCAGAGTTCCTGTGGCACGCTATGAATGTCTGGAGTTATGGATAGTGATGGTATAGGCTCCAATTTTCTTTCCATCACTGCTGACCAGGAATCTCTCCCACTCTTACCGCCTGCCATTGGTGTATGTTGGAAGGATTTGCAATTGATTCTCAACCTGTTTGTGTTATTAACATTAGTTCCTTGTCCATCAAGCCTTGGAGGGCCACTTGAACCCAAAGCTTCTAGCTCAGAGGTAGGAACACTACCCAGTGTACCACATTAGGAGGAGATGGTGGCATAGTGTTAACGTCACTGGACTAGTAATCCAGGGGCCCAGGCTATTGCCCTGGGGCACACAGGTTTAAATCCCACCATAGCAGCTGCTGGTTCAATTAATAAAATGGCAGTTGAAAGCTAGTCTCAGTAATGGTATCATCAATTGTTGTAAAAACTTGTCTGCTTCACTAATGTCCTTTCAGAAAGGAAATCTGCCATACTTACCTGGTCAGGCCTACATGTAACTCCAGACCCACAGTAATGTGGTTGACTCTTAACTGCCCTATGAAATAGGCTAGCAAAGGAAATCAGGGATGGGCAACAAATACTGGCCTTGCCAGTGCTGCCCACATCCCATGCAAGAATTGAAAAAAAGACCTCCTGTGCACTTGATTTTAGGGAGGTACAAATGAACAATCTTCATCATGAAGCTTATGAGAAGTGCAGTATAGCTCAGTGCCAAACTCAATACTGAGGCATTGTAAGAACCTTCAAACAGTGTTCCACTGCTCAGTGAGATTATAGCTGATTTGCCCCATATCTTCTAATACCTTTGGCTAACAAGAATCTATCAATCTCAGATTTAAAATTAGCAATTGATCTAGCATCAATTGCCATTTATGGAGAGTTTTCCAATTTCTCTCCTGAACGGTCTAGCTCTAATTTGTTGACTATGTCGCCTGGTGCTAGACTCCCAACTAGCAGAAATAGATTCTGTCTATCCTATAGGGAAGACTGTTAGTGTCCCATAATAACTTTGATCAATTCATTCCTTAATCTTCGAAATTCACATACAGTATGAGCAAGCACTTGTACAGTTGGTTGGTAGATGGAGTTTTTTATTTTGTTCATGGGATGTGGCGTCACTGCTAGGCCAACATTTATTGCCCATCTATAATTGCCCTTGCGAAGGTGGTGGTGAGCTGTCTTCTTGAAGCACTGCAGTCCCTGTGGTGTAGGTACACCCACAATGCTGTTAGGGATGGAGTTCCATGATGTTGACCCAGCGACAGTGAAGGAACGACGATATATTTCAAAGTCAGAATAGTGAGTGGCTTGGAGGGGAACTTCCAGGTGGTGGTGTTCCCATGTGTCTGCTGCCCATGTCCTTCTCGATGTTAGTGGTTGTGGGTTTAGAAGGTGCTGTCTAAGGAGGCTTGGTAAGTTGCTGCAGTGCATCTTGTAGATGGTACACACTGCTGTCACTGTGCGTCAGTGGTGGAGAGAGACAATGTTTGTGGATGAGGTGCCAGTCAAGTGGGCTGCTTTGTTCTGGATGGTTCAAGCTTCTTGAGTGTCGTGGGAGCTGCACTCATCCAGGCAAGTGGAGAGTATTCTATTACACTCCTGATTTGTGCCTTGTAGATGGTGGACAGGCTTTGGGGAGTCAGAAGGTGAGTTATTCGCTGCAGGATTCCCAGCCTCTCACCTACTCTGCTCTGGCAGGACTTGATTGGAATGATTTTGATGCCCAAGAATGGTTACAATGGCAAGAAATGTTGGAGACGACAAGTGAGAGAACTTCATTTATCGGATTCAAATACAATTTTTGGACTTCTTTATTTTTGGAACCGATTGCTCCATTGGTCGTGGTGTCCAATGCCTGCTGACATTCTGCAAGGCTTTCTACAAACTACAGTCTGATTTTACGCTGTAATGAAATGAAGATCACACAGCATGACCGTGGAATCATTTGTATCTGATTAAATGTGGCAACAATGCAGCATTTATTGCTGGGGGGAGACTGAACAGATACTGGGGGCAGATTTTTGAGGCTCGATGGGGTCAGCTCCGGAATTTCATGCCGCCGGCTAGAATATCGGCAGTTCCACCACTAAACCATTTTCAAATAGGGGGAGGGGGCGGAATGGCTACCTGCCTCACAAGTAGCAGGTAGCCAATAAAGGTGATTAAGGGGCCTATTAAAGCCGGTATCTTGACCTGATTGGTAGTTTTAAGCTACCTGAGAGGAGGCAGCCTCGCTGTGTTCCCTCCATGAAGCCTGCCTGGCATCAGTGTCCTCTTTCTGTTTTTATACTTTTAAACAATGCTCAGAGGGCACCTTTCTCTCTCTCTCCTACATACGTCAGCAGTTCCTACTCATTCCGTTGGCCCTCCATTTCAGGAGCAAGCCTGCAATCCTTAACTGAATGGCGAGAGCCCCCTCCAATCATGAATAGCCTGGCACTAACAAACTCACATAAGGGGAGAGATGGTGACTTTGTAGTAATGTCACTAGACTAGTAATCCAGAGGCCCAGGCTAATGCTCTGGAGACATGGGTTCAAATCCCACCATGGCGCAGGTGGTATTTAAATTCAATTAATTTAATAAAAAAAGTTAGTCTCAGTAATGGTGACCCTGAAACCATTGATGATTGTCATAAAGACAATCTAGTTCACTAATGCCCTTTAGGGAAAGGAATCTGCTGCCCTTACCTTGCCTAGTCTCCATGTGACTCTTAACTGTTCTCTGAAATGTTCAGTTCAAGGGCAATTAAGGATGGGCAGCAAATGCCAACAACACCTACATCCCATAAAAGAATGAAGAAATAACAAGGAGTTTACTTCTGATGCTGTGCTGGGTTAGAACCTGCAATTTCTCCATACATTGGGAGGAAGAAAAATCCAGCCCCAGGTGGTCGGACACTATCGAATGGAACACCTTCATTCAGCATCGTGTTGGGTAACTCGTTGTGACCTACTCAGAGTGGCAATGGTGGATTCCGTGGGGTGGCTGTCTCTTGCTCTCATGTGTTACGCTTACAGTGAAATTGGGGGAAGTGATGACTAAACAAGAGAATTCTCTCAACCTCAAAAACTACCAAAGAATGGAAAATTCTTTCTTGAAAGTTTATCCAATAGATTAATTGGAAATGTCAAATACTTCCTGAATGCAGCCAAATTTGATGGGCATAAACAATGGCATCAAGTTGGAGGTCTTATGTGGGAATCTCTGACAGGGCAATAATTAAGACAGCTCCTGTGATAATGATATTCTGGCCACAGAACCTATTTTATTTAAGATCAATAAAATTCGGATGTAACAAAAGTCATATTTGGATATCAATGTTCAACTCCAAGATGTCCTTTCGTGGTATGCTGATGCACAGAGCAACATGTATAAATCTCTTCCAAAAGGCTTCTTGTAAGGTACCCAACCTAAAAGCTTAAAATACTACTGTGCTGTACAAGGTGTCACATCTACAGACTAGTGCCTACGTGTTGCGTGGAATACAAGTGACACATTTTAAAATCTTACTTCCAATCCTGTACTATTACCAGCAGGTGAGCTCCTGTATCAGTCAGACCTCTTGCACGTTGTCCACACATTGCACAGAATGCTTTGGAGCCAAAGTCCTACTAGATTCACTCAGAATGCTAGTCATATAGTCTCGGGTTCCATCAGCAAGACGGCAGCTGCACAGGTTCATCACAGGCAATAGGGAGTGACTGTACTGAAAGTACCACTTGAGGCTCCTCAGTGTTTCCTCATCTAAATCTATCAGCGTTACCCTCCATTCCTTTCTCCCTCATATGTTTATCTAGTCTCCCTTAAATGCACTATACTATTCACTTCCTGCCATCCTATCTTGATGGGTATACCCCCATATTCTGGGTATCCTTTCCTGTTGGGTATAACCCCGCATTCTGGGTATCCTGTCCTATTGGGTATAACCCTGCATTCTGGGTATCCTATCCTGACGGGTACACCTCCACATTCCGGGTATCCTATCCTGACGGGTATACCCCCGCATTCCGGGTATCCTATCCTGACGGGTATACCTCCGCATTCCGGGTATCCTATCCTGACGGGTATACCCCGCATTCCAGGTATCATCCTTGTCAACATTTTGAACCCTCTATAGTGACTTTACATGTTATTTATAATACGGCGACCAGAAGTCTACATTTACCCCAGGTATGGTCTAACTGAGGCTTGATACCAGTTTTTATATATATTTATATATATATTAAAAACTTCAATGTGATTACGCAAAGTGTAAAAGGCAGGCTGCTGATTCACAATTGTTGGTTTTACCCAAGGGCAAAAATTAAAATAACCCCCATCAAGTGCCTACATGCTGATATCACCAACAGTGATTTCTGGGCTCCCGCGATTCTGCCGCTGAAAGTTATTTGGGTTAAAAAAAAATAGAATTTCCAGCAAAAGGCCACTCCTAGTGCCTCACCATGTTTGAGAGGGGAGGGGAATGACCATGCTGTGCCAACACATTGGAGCTCACAGACAAATTGCCCTGCACCCCAATCTACCTGGTGACCCACAGGACAAAGAAAGGCATGCCAGTCTGAATGACAGATCCATCATTACAGTTGAGAAGCAACCAGTGAGACCTGCGACATTCATAATGTGCTGAAGCAAATCCTCAATTGTAAATGTAAATATTCAGAAAAATGATCAGATTCTCAATTAAATATCCAGTTGTAAAATGATTGATACAATTTTTTAAAATCAACTTTTATTTCCATGGTGATTAAAGATGCGTGTGCTCTCTTTGGAGTCTTGGTTTAAATTAATATTCAGGACAGTGCAGCCCATAATACTTTATGGGAAAATGTTTAAAGACCATTTTTAGTCTGTTTTCTCTTCAAATGGTGTATCTCTATTGTAGTTAGACTAACTCCTTTCATAGCAGCAGGTACCACTCTGAAAATCAATAGCAGCTACTGTGTGAACGATGACCTTTCAAACTCCTCGCACTTCTCCACTTTCGCTGTCTCGGTAGTTTAACTGTCGTGCAGTCATGTTTAAAAGGCAAACTGAAGACGTGGAGTCTTTTTCTTCCCACCTATTTGTCTGACCATTACTTCTCTGGAGATACTTAGGTCTTGAGTTTATGAGGGGTTTTGATAAAATTTCAGTCTCGGCAAAACAAACCTCAGAACTTGAGCTAAGATCAGATTTAGTTGTTTGGTAATACAGAACTTGAGTATTGCTGAAAAAGAGACAGTCGAAGCTTTTCATCTTGCACTCATCAGAACATTTTGCAATAATACCAATATAAGCGGAAAAAAAAAATTTATACTGTTTGAGAATTTATGCTATACTGGAAGCTACATATATTAAACAGAAATAACATGTACACACATTGTACCTTTTTCAGCTAAATAAGTGACTCATTCTTCAGGGCAATGCCTTGACCAATCAGGGTCAGGCTGCCTGGTTTAAATTTCAAACAATGCTTGGCAGTTGACTGTCAATCAATCAATTTGTGCATTCTCCATGGCAGTTCCGCTACCAATCAGAGTCCAGTTGCCAACCAATCAGCACTCTATTCTCATACAGTATAAATTGTTGTTTTCCCCTTTATATTAGTATTCTTGCAAGTGTTTTGATAAGTGCAAGACGAAAAGCTTTGACAGGTCTCTTTTCTCAGCAATATTTAAGATCACAATCCCAGCACAGACTCCATCCCATTCACCTGATAATCTAAATAAACTGAAAACAAAATGGCTGTCAATGATCTGCAGAGTGTCACCTGCTGCTGGGGGAAGTCACTGCCTAAATGCTAAAACAATTTCACATCATAAATATAACCACTCTCATATATCCCCCATTACCATCTCCTCCCAGACTAGATTAAAATTTACTATGTACAATAAACTTTTTACACTCATATCTCACAAAGAACCATCTGCAAACATCTCTTTGAACCAGGGTTCCACCCTCGTTATAATGGCAATTGAGATGCCTCAATATGTAACTGGAGAACAAAATCTAGAAAGGCATCTGTAGGTGGGGATCTAGTCCATAAATCCTGTTAATGCTTTCCGTATAATAACCTCCCTTGGCCCTAATGACATATTGGAGTCCATGGCTAAGAGAATAGTTCCATTGACCGTCTTCACATTGCTATATAAGCAAACCTTTCAGAACCTTGACTCTCAGTTTACCTTCTCTCACTTTCCAGGAAACCTCTCCGTATCCAGGGAACAAGAAACACTGTAACCTCTCCAGTCTGGAATGCTTGGGACCAAGCCATTTCTGGATTTTGGAATTTTCTGGATTATAGAATAACGTTTGAATGCCTAACCACAATTCTGTGACTGAAACTCTATAGATATAAGTATTTAGCTGAAGAATAACACAGTGATAAAACATTATAAAGCAGTAATTCTACTTTAAACCTATCTAAATACTGGTATCTTCCATGTTTCTGCCCCCAAAGTACCGTGAGTTACTTGTGCCTGCTCCAAAAATTTCCGGACAACTGGTGTTTCCGAACAATAGATTTCTGGACTCGAGAGGTTATAGTGTACCCAGATTATTGCTACTGAGGGCCAGCATGCTGCAAGATCTGAGTACAAGGCAGGTTTTTATTTTACAGACAGTGGCACCTAGCACTCCAGGTTAGATCCCCACTACCACAAATCTATGTACAACATGTATAACGACATTCCTCTAATAACATATTAACTTATTCACTGAAGGTTGCCTTTGTGACCGCAATCACCAAATACCGTGCTCACAGTGTGCTGCGATAATGGGCACACTGGGGACTTTTCATGCCAATGCTCCCTCGATTGTGATAAACTTTACTTTCAATTCAAATTCTAGCCCGTTACCCAAGTTTCTATCCTGTGGATGGCATTTTGACAAAAAGCAAAATACTGCGGATGCTGGAAATCTGAAATAAAAACAGAAATGATAGAAATACTCATAAAGTCAGGCAGCATCTGCAGAGAGAGAAATAGAGTTAATGTTTCAAGTTAACCTTTCGTTCTTGTGAGTTCTGATGAAAGATCACTGACCTGAAATGTTAACTCTTTTTCTGTTTCCACAGATGCTGCCTGACCTGCTGGGTGCTTTTCCGCATTTTCTGATGGTGTATTGAAATGGTTTTGTTATAAACCAAGTGCACTAAGTTTTTGTGACCTAATGGAGCATGCACAGAATCATGGGAACAATACAGCAAAGTAGACAGCTCGTTCTTACACCAGCTCTTTGAAGCAGCAACTAAAATCATTTCCACTCCCTTCTACTCTTTCACCATAGACCTGCACTTTTCTCCCTCTTTTTAGTTACCCAACTCCCTTCTGAAAATTACCATTAAATGTGCCCACCTCCCTTTTTCATAGTCCATTCCAGATCACAACAAATCACCACATTTAAAATAAAAGAAATCTCATTTGCCTCTGGTTCTTTTGTCAACTAACTTAAATGCATCCTCTGGTTGTTGACCCTTTCTACTACTGGAAACAATTTCTCCTTAATTAATCTATCAAAACCCTTCGTATAGTTTTGAGTACCGCTATTAAATTTCCCATTAACCTTCTCTGCTCTATGGCGACTAAGCCCAGCTTGTCCAGTCTCTCACGTAACTGAAGTCCACACATTGTTGGTACCATTTTAGCAAACCTCCACTGCACCCTCACTAAAGAATTGACATAGTTCCTTAAGTGTGGTGTCCAGAATTGGATACAATATTCCAGCTTAAATTTATTACACATACACTTAGGAAAATGGATGAGAAGATCGGTCATTGAGACCTGTGAACCTGAAGAACTAAGTGCAGGTTAAAAGCAAAATATTCCAACTCACTGACGTGATCCCCCTTTCCCCACAAAAAGTGCATTCTGTCCTGCAAAACTAACTAAATTCACCATCCACTTCTTGGTTCTGCTAAGGGACTATAAGCAGCGTGGCAACGCTAAGTCAAGGTGTTTTCTTTCTAAGTAGTGAAGGAGTTCACACTTGTCTTTTCATTTACTTTCTGAAACAACAGTACGCTATAACTCGGCAAACACTTTAAGAATAGTTAGCAATCAATGAAAGGACAGAATTCATTCATCCCAATTAAAACAATAAATCAGAATCTCACAGCTGCCAAACCTGGCATCATTATAGATTTTCAATAAATAAAACTGGGAAGCGGTGAGGAGGGTATAGAGAATTTACATTTAAAGCTAGTGTCACCAAACAAATGCATTTTGTCTCAGTTCCTGACTCAAGGTCATCCTTAGCTTCAGGCTGTTAAAAGCTTCAGGCTTCCTCCATGCTTTGATGCTTTGTGACGTAACTAGGGAGGAATGTCACTGCAGAATGGCTTTTACAAGCGATGATCGATGAAAGATGGCAGCACTCCTTTCATTTCACAGAAAAGTCATTGAGAAGAAACCAGGATATGAATTACTGCAAAAAAACTCCCGACTGGCCCAAGTGTTTCGTCACCTGTTGATCTACCCCAGGTAGTCCAGGTCTTTTGTCTGACAACTTTCTCTGGGAAGCCCAGCGCAGTCAGTTCCCAGTTGCTGCAGTGCTGCCGTTAGCGCTGGCCTTGGACTTGGACTTGGACTTGAAAGAGAATCGCTTGATCAGCTTCCGCGAGAAGCTGCCCGATTTCTTCCGTGTGGAGGCGGGGCTGTCGCTCACGTTGGAGAGGTCATCGTGCGAGTGGCTGAAACCTGGCTCCTTCTGCTTGTTTCTCCTCCTGAACAAAAGCTTTGTGCCGCTGCGGAGGAAACCAACTGCAGGAAAAGAGGAAACTAAAGTCAGAGCAACACAGGCAAGAACATGTCTCCAATTCTCTGCCCTAGAGAATTGTGGAGGCTAGAACACTGGAAGTATTTAAAGAGGAGGTAGATAGGTTTTTGAAATATCAGGGAGTTGAGGGCTGTGAGGAGTTGGTACGAAAGAGGAGTTGAGGTCTGGGGCAGATCAGCCATGATCTTATTGAATGGTGGGGCAGGTTGGAGGGGCCGAATGGACTACTCCTGCTCCTGTTTCTTATGTTCTTATGTTTCTAATGTTCATTGGTGACTCATCCCAGCATAGACAAACAAAGAACAAGGACAACATCAGCATCAACATCCAAACATACAGTATAGTAACGGTTCAGATGAAAGGTCATTGAACTGAAACATTAACTCTTTAGTGTGTTATGTTAATAAGAATCAAAGTTTTTATTGGATTAAGGTTAATGTAATTAACATTCTTCTTTGTAACAGGTTTAGACTCAGACTGCACTGCAGTGCCTAATTGATTAGTTAGTCCCAATCAGGATTCCACTGATGGTTCAACTCAAAAACTACATTTATCTTGGAAAGATCTCATGCAAAGGCTGAGTTTGGAAGCTTAAATTTTGCTAGATAATAATACTAAATTCGACCTTAATTTGGTGTTAAACCTGCACACTAACATTGTTATGTTCACAAGAGGTAATATAAAATAGATCAAAACAACATTTTATTATCATGGCGTCAATCCTTTCACTAGATCCACTCAAGGAACCTGACTGGCTCAGGGCCTTGTGCAATTGCAGGGTTTCATGGGTTAAACATCACCTATGGCTCAGTTCATGAATACACCACCCTATGTGGTACCATGGTACACAGACCAGCAAAGTCCCTGGTTTGGTCTCCATGGCGTTGAGTTTGTTGATCTCAGTTATGGCAGCCATGAGTGAACTACAAGTGGCCTCAGTGCCCCTTGTATTAAGCAGAGGTTGAGGGGTAGGAAAGAATCATTCTGGTTTCCCCCCTCTTAATGTTCTCCAGGGACACCTCACGCAACGTGCGCTTGAGTGGATAGGACTGGTCTTGGATATATGTACTGTCTTCATGATGAAATCACTTGCTGAGTGTCAAGGCTCATACATGAGGAATAGCCACTTAAGTAAAGAGCAAGCAAACAGCTGGCACCTACTGAACTGTACCCCAGCAACAACTGGCATTGTCAGGGAGCAGAGTCAAGGTTGGAGGAGCTGTGGCCCAGCGGGTAGCACTCCCGCCATCTATTGGAATGTTGTGGGTTCAAGTCTCACTCCAGAAACTTGAGCACATAAATCAAGGCTGACACTCCAGTGCACTAGAGGGAGCGCTGCACTGTTGAAAATGCATTCGTTCAGATGAGATGTTAAACCGAGGTTCCATTTGTCCTCTGAGGTTGATGTGAAAGTTCCCATGGCACGATTCTGATGAAGAAAAGGAGAGTTATCCTGAGGGTCACTGATTAAAAATAAAGGATTGCCTATTTAAAATGGAGATGAGATGAAACTTTTTCTCTCAGAGGGTCGTGAGTCTTTGGAACTCGCTTCCTGAAAAGGCAGTGGAAGCAGAGTCTTTGAATATTTTTTAAGGCAGAGGTGGATAGATTCTTGATAAGCAAGGGGGCGATAGGTTATCGTGGGTAAGCGGGATGCAGATTTGAGGTTACTATCAGATCAGCCACGATCTTATTGAATGGTGGAGCAGGCTTGAGGGGCTGAATGGCCTACTCCTGGTCCTATTTCCTATGTTCCAATATTCCTATATAATGTATAATGTATAGAACATATGTTATATGTATAGTACACAGTGCATGGTATATCTACCTTGAGAGAGGAGGGAACATTACAACACAAAGGAACAATCAATTTCCTTTTACCTTTGTGATCCTTCAAGCTTCTTGTTTCAAGTGCTCCTGTTGACCCAGTTTCTGATTCGACATCGTCCACCGATGGCCGCTCGGAAATATCCGATACTGCTGCTTCATCCAGGTCCTGACTGACCATCTGCCACTGGTTCTGGGAGTCGGCAGATTTGGGAGAGTCCAGCGCGCTCTGAGCACTGCAGTGAGGCAGAGACGGCAGACCTGTCTCACCCTGCAGAGAGGCATCCATGGAAGCTGCGTAGCCGACTGAGAGAGCCATTTCTTCCTGATCAATGGGGGCCTGGGTCAGAGGGCAAGAAAGGAGGTAAGCATGTACTTGGCAGACATAGGAAAGGTCAGCTGGTAAGACAGAGTACACTGGGCTTTTATGTGCATAGAACCCAGCTGGGTAGCAACACTATATGACCCAGTGACTGATTAAATACACCAAGAGTTCCTCAACAAGAACTGGATCATTCTCCCTGTCTGACTGGCTCCAAACTACTGTCTTCCCTCAGCCCTCACTTTTATTGTCTTAAGGCAATGGAGACATAAGGAGAAGCCTTTTTTAACGCAGTGGGTGGTTAGGATCTGGAATGTACTGCCTGAGAGTGTGATGGAGACAGGTTCAATCAAGGCATTCAAGATGGAATTGAATTAATATCTGAAAAGGAAGGATGTGCAGGGTTAAGGGGCGAATGGCACTAGGTGCATTGCCCATTCGGAGAGCTGGCACTGGCATGATAGGCCAAATGGCCTCCTTCCGTGCTGTAGCAATTCTGTGAAGATCTGAAGATGATCAGAAAAATCAGTTAAAACAATTAAATGATCTCAAGTTGACAATCACTGGCAGAAAGTTGAAATTCTTGTCCCACTGAGAAGATGATAAACCACAAGCTTGATGTTTGAAGTTTGGCAGAATTAAGCGTGCAGCTTATGGGAGGAGCGCGCTACACACAAAACTGTTACAATTAGGATCATTTGCACTTTCGACATCTGACTCTTAGCTCTCTATCTTACAAGAGTTTCAGCTCCCTCTCTCTCAAAGATTATATCATAGAATAACACAGCACAAACAAGGCCATTTGTCCCATCATGTCCATGCCAGCTCTTTGAAAGAGCTATCCCCAATTAGTTCCACTCCCCTGCAAACTTACCACCTTAAAGTACATAGGAGCTCTCCAGCATCTGGAAATTCTTATTTGGCCATCAATCAAACAAAAGCAAGGTCTCAGCTACAACTTGACCCAAACAATCATCTCAAAAATGCAGAACATGTGCACCTTTTAGCCTTAAAGTGTCACCCACCTAGATGGTGCAATTTTCTTCTGTCTGACTTGTCATGAACAACTAGCATAGGAGAGTTGCCAATAATAAATTGTTAAAAAAAACATTTATCAGTAAGGTTCCTGCACTAATTAAGTCTCATTTAGCGATTTATATTGGTCAATTAAACTTTCACCGTTCATTACTTCTTCCTAAACCATTGATTGGATTATTGCTCTCTAACCTACAGCCTGCTTTCAGTCACCCACTGATTGATTGGTACAGGAGCAACATTAGCAGAACACCCCCAGTGAGCTGCAGAGTGTGAATTCATTACACCAGACAGTGGAAGACAGAGAATTACCTTGGAAACGCCTGATATAATCAATGTGCTGCGTTTAGTTGGTGTCTTTTTGCTGGGCTTGTTGGCGGATTCTGTCAGCTGCCGGATTGCTGTCTGTACCACCGGATCCAAACCATTGGCTAGGTGATTATCCACTGCTGATCACACATACAAACATTATTAGCAGTATGAGAGAGAGAGACACACATACATGGGTGAGAAAGAGAGACAGGAAGGCAAAAAGAGAGTCAGTGAGAGAGAGGGTGCAAGGGAATGCAGAGAGCACGAAGGGGTGGAGAGCGTGAGGGGGTGGAGAGAGCACGAGGGGGTGCAGAGAGAGCGAGGGGGCGCAGAGATAGCAAGATCAGCAGCAGGGAGAGTGTGAAGATGCAGCAGGGAGAGGGAGAGGGAGGCCGAGAGAGAGGGACAGAGAGGTAGTAGGTATATAGCATTGAAATTTGCATTCAGTTTGAGGGAGAGAAATATGGGTCTAAGACTAGTGTTTTAAACTTAAATAAAGGACATTAGCTCAAATATAAAAACAGATAGTAAGAGTTTCCACAAGTATTTAAACAGGAAAAGAGTAACTAAAGTGAGAGTTGGTCCTCTAGAGAGAGAGTCCGGGGAATTAATAACGGGCCATAAGAAAATGGTCAAAGTGTTGAATATATATTTTGTGAAGCTTTTTGCCTTGCACTCATCAGGACAATTGCAAGAATACCACTGTCAGGGGAAGCAACTTTATACTGTATGAGAAGAGAGTGCTGATTGATTGGCAAGTGGACTCCGATTGGTAGAGGTGCTGCCTTGCAGAATGCACCACTTAATGGAGACTGGCAGTTAACTGCCAAGCATTGTTTGAAATATTAAACCAGGCAAGCTTGACTCTGATTGGTCAGGGAATTGCCCTGAGTAATAATCCAGCAAATAGATATTTCGTATTTGACTTCACTGTAGAAGACACAAATAACATCCCAGAAATCAAAACAATTACAATCACCAGGGAAAGGATACTGAGAAAATTATTAGAACTAAAGACTGACATGTCACCAAGTCTCGATGGGCTTCATCCTGGGGTGTGAAAAGAAATGACTGCGAGATATTAGATGGGTTAGCTGTAATTTTCCAAAATTCCCTAAAATCTGGAAAGGTTCCACCAAATTGGAAACTAGTGAATGCAACTCCTCTATTCAAGAAAGGAGGGAGACAGAAAGCAGGGAATAGGCCAGTTAGCTTTACATCTGTCATAGGGAAAATGCTAGAAAACCTTAATGCAATCACTCTGAGTCAACATGTTTTTTTTAAAGGAAAACTGTGTTTGACTAATTTATTATAGTCCTTTGAGGAAGTGACAAACTATGTGGATAAAGGGGAACCTGTAGATGTGGTGCACTTGGATTTCCAAAAAGGCATTTGATAAGGTGCCATCTCAATGGTTACTACACAAAATAAGAGCTCATGGTATGGAGAAAAAAATTTGCATGCATAGAGGATTGGTTAGCTAACAGGTAACACAGAGTAGGGATAATAAGTTATTTTCAGGTTGGCAAGATGTAACCAGTGGAGCACCACAGGGATTAGTGCTGGGGCCTGAACTATTTACAATATTTATCAATTACTTGGATGAAGGGACCAAAGTGTGGCTGCTAAATTTGCTGATGACACAAAGTAGGTAGAAGGGCAAGTTGTGGAAAGGACATACGTAGTCTGCAAAGGGATACAGATAGGTCATGTGAGTGGGCAAACATTTGGCAGATGGACTATGACGTGGGAAAATGTGAACTTGTCCACTTTGGCAGAAGGACTAGGAAAGCAGCACATTATTTAAATAGAGAGAGACTACAGAACTCTGAGCTGAAGAGGGATCTGGATGTCCTGGTAAATAAATCACAAAAGGTTAGTATGCAAGTCCAGCAAGTGATTAGGAGGGCAAATGGAATGTTGCAATTTATTGTAAGGGGAATGGAATATAAAAGTAGGGAAGTTTTGCAACAGTTGTATACAGGGCATTGGTGAGACCACATCTAGGGTACTGCTTACAGTTTTGGTCATCTTATTAAAGAAAGGATATAATTGCATTAATAGTAGTTCAAAGAAGGTTCACTCAGTTGATTCCTGGGATGAAGGGCTCATCGAAAGGTTGCACAGGCTGGGCTCTATCCATTGGGAGTTCAGAAGAATGAGAGATGATCTTATTGAAACATAAGATCCTGAGGGGACTTGACAGGGTGGATGCTGAGAGGATGTTAGCCCTTATGGGAGAGACTAGAACTCAAGGACACAGTTTAAAAATAAAAATAAGGGGTCTCCCATTTAAGACAGAGATAAGGAGAATTTTTTTCTCTCGCAAGTTCTCTTCCCCAGAGAGCAGTGGAGGCTGGGTCATTAAGTACTTTTAAGGCTGAGTTAGATAGATTTTTAATTGACAACGGAGTCAAAGTGTATAGGTAGTAGACAGAAAAGCAAATGTGAAGCCACAATCAGATCAGCCATGATCTTATCAAATGGCAGAGCAGGCTCAAGGGTCAAATGGCCTACTCCTGCTCCTAATTCATATGTTCATATGAAAGAGAGAGAGCAGAGAAAGAGAGAAGCAGCGAGGGAGAGAGAGAGAGAGAAGCAGAGAGGGAGAGAGAGAGAGACGCAGAGAGGGAGAGAGAAGCAGAGAGAGAAATGCAGTGGCATAAGAGAGAGCAAGCTAAGCAGGGAAAGAGAGAGAGAATGGCAGAGAGTGAGTACATGGAAGAGAGGAAGAGAGGAAGAGAGTGAGCATGGGAGGCAGACCCACAATTAATATATTCTACAGAGACAATTGTTAACACTCCACACACCGACCCATGTCCCATTGCAATAATTTAATGTTCAACCCAAACAAACAAATACAAAAAAATCCCAGACAGGATAAGACCGTCTGATCCAATGTAGCCTGTTCCATACGGCTGTGACGTGTAATACACATTCTCTTATTGCATTGATTAACTTTGTTTTGCTTGAATATTGTAATTGCATGATAAAACATGTAATTGGGAAACAAGATGGAAAATGTATTCGTATCGACTGTAATAAGCTACTGTTAGAGGTTTATGATGTTAAGTTTGCTTGTGGCAGATGTAAGGCCATTGTAAAGAAACCTTCACTATTGTGAAGCTTTCTCTCTTTCAAGGGAAAAGGTGTTAGGAAATAGAGATAGTTTAAGTAAGTTATATTTGTATCTGTGGATGTGAGGAATAAGGTACATCTTTAGGTTTAAGTTCAGTTTATATTTCTTTCTAATCGTGGGTTAAAAGGTGAACCCTGGGATCAGGTTTGTTCAGTAGTAACATCAGCCGGGACCGTAACACCACGCGATCTCTTGCAAGAAGCAAAAAGATTGAAAACCCAAGCTAATTAGCATTAAATTGCTGGAGTTGAGCACTTCAGGAAGCTAAACGGAGGAAGGGAAAGCGGTTTGGTTGCTTTTGCCTAAACTTTTTCAGCCTCCAGGAATTGATTCTCGCTCTGCTAGAGGAGAAGAAGCTGGTTAATTGGTGAGTATTTGGTAAGTGATTAAGGCTTATTCTATACCTAAGGCTCAAAATAGTATATTTAGAGCGAGAAGCGAGTGGGAAAGGATAAAAGGCGTGGATCGAGAGGCCTACCCGCAGTGAGACCAGCAGCGGAGAGACGTCATGAACCACAACATGACGCGAGAGCAGGGAAAGCAGCTGATTGGTGAGTAGGTTTGGTGAGTATTTCTAGTCTTTAAAGTCAAAGTAAGGTCTTTAGTTTGTGTTTAGGTCTTGTCTTTTTTTTCTCTCTTTATCTTAAAAATAATTTAAGTTTAAGATCGATACTGGTGTAACAAAATTAATTACAATAAAGTGCAAAGAGTGGGGGATTCTTCAAGTGTAAAGAGCAGGGGTACTAGAGTAATTAACTTAAATTAAATTAAATACAATAATGATGGCAGGACAGGTGACGTGTTGCTGTGGGATCTCCTGGACACCAAGGTGATCCAGAGCAAACACATCTGTAGTAAGTGTTTGCAGCTCAAGGAACTTCGGATCAGAGTTGAAGAGCTGGAGTCTGAGCTGCAGACATTGCGCCACATCAGGGAGGGAGAAAGCTACCTGGACCCTTTGCTCCAGGAGGCGGTCACACCCCACAGATTAGGTAATTCAAATTTGGTCTGTGATCAGGGACAGGAGGGTGTGACTGCAGGTGAGACAGGTAATGGGGACCTGGGGGTAGCATTCGAGGAGCCTCGGCCCCTGCAAGTATCCAACAGTTACTGAGGTTCTTGCAAGCTGTGTGGAAGAGTGCAGGGACTGCAGGGAGGATGAGTGAATTAACCACAGAACTGTGGTAAAGGGAGTCAATCAAGTGGGGGGAGGAAATAGGAATGTAATAGCGGTAGGGGACAGTATAATTAGGGGGATAGATACTGGTCTCTGCGGCTGTGAGCATGAGTCCCAAAGGGTGTGTTGCCTGCCCGGTGCCAGGGTTAAGGACATCTCCTCAGGGCTGGAGAGGAACTTGGAGTGGGAGGGGAGGGATCCAGTTGTCGTCATCCATGTTTGTACCAACGACATTGATAGGACTAGAAAGGAGTTCTGCTGAAAGAACTTAAATAGTTAGGAGCTAAATTAAAAAGCAGAACCTCCAAGGTATTAAACTCGGGATTATTAACTGAGCCACGAGCAAACTGGCATAGGGTAAATAAAGTCAAGGAGTTAAATGCGTGATTCCAAGGTTGGTGTTGGAGGAATGGGTTTCAGTTTATGGGGCACTGGCACCAGTCCTGGGGTAGAAGGGAGCTGTTCTGGTGGGATGGGCTTCACTTGAACTGTGCTGGGACCAGTGTCCAAGCGAATCAAATAACTAGGGCTTTAAGAGAGGGCTTTAAACCAAATAGATGGGGAGAGGGTTCTGGAGAGGAGATACGTAGGCTTACAAAGTAAAAGGCTATGGCAGCATTGCAAGGCAGCTATTTAGGTAATGATACTCAGAGTGTGACAAGAAGGGAGCAAGTGTACAAACATTAAAAAAAACAGCAAATGGGGTCGAAGGGGGAAAAAATGGTAAAAAGGCAAAATTAATGGCTCTTTAATTAGATGCATATAGTATTCAGAACAAAATAAATGAATTAATGGCACAAATAGAGGTTAATGGTCTTATAGCCATTACAGAGATGTGGTTACCAGGAGATCAAAGCTGGGAACTAAATATTCAGCGGTATGGTGACTTTTCAAAGGGACAGGATGGAAGGAAAGGGTGGTGGGGTAGCTTTGCTAGTTCCAGATGGAATAAGTACAATAGTAAGAAATTATCTTGGATCGGAAATGTAGAATCCATGTGGTGGAGGTAAGAAATAACAAGGGGAAGAAAACACTGGTGGGTGTAGTCTATAGACCCGCTAACAGTAGCTATACTGTAGGACAGATAATAAATCTGGAAATAATGAGGGCATGTAAAAACGGCAGTACATTAATCATGGGTGACTTTACTCTTCATGTAGATTGGGAAAATCAAATTGAGAGAGGTAGCCATGAGCAACAATTCATAGAGTGTATTCAGGACAGTTTCCTAGAACAATATGTTGTAGATCCAACCAGGGATCAGGTTATTTTGGATCTGGGTAATGTATAATGAGGCAGGTTTAATAAATGATCTCAGAGTAAAAGATCCCCTCGGAAACAGTGCCCATAACATGGTAAGATTTAGCATTCAGTTTGAGAGTGAGAAGCTTGGGTCAGAAACAACTGTGCTAAACTTAAATAAGGGTAATTGGAAAGGAATGAGGACAGAGTTGGCTGAAGTGAACTGGGAAAGGAGTTTAGCAGAAAAAATGGTTGATGAACAATGGCAGACGTTTAAGAAAATAGTTCATGACTCACAACAAAGGTGTATCCCAGTGAGGAAGGAGAATTCTAGGAAGGGGATAAACCAACCATGGTTAACCAAAGAAGTTAAGGATAGTATCAAATTGAAGGAAGAAACATACAATGTGGCAAAGATTAGTGGTAAGCCAGAGGATTGGGCAAGTTTTAAAAACCAACAAAAGATGACCAAAAAATGAATAAAGAGGGAGAATATAAACTTTGAGGCTAAACTAGCAAGTAATGTAAAAACAGACAGTAAGAGCTTCGTTAAATATATAAAAAGGAAGAGGGAGACCAAAGTGAACATAGGCCCCTTAGAGAATGAGGCCAGGGAAATAATAATGGGGAACCAGGAAATGGCAAAGAAGTTAAATAAATACTTTGCATCAGTCTTCATGGTAGAAGACACTAATAGCATTCCAAAAGTATTAAATAATCAAGGCACAAAATAGTGGGGGAGGAAATAAGTACAATAACTATCACAAGAGAAAGAGTACTAGGGAAATTAATGGGGTTAAAGGTTGATAAGTCCCCTGGACCTGATGGGTTGCATCCTAGGATATTAAAGGAAAGAGCTACAGAGATAGTGGATGCACTGGTGGTAATCTTCCAAGAATCCTTAGATTCTGGAAAAGTTCTAGAGGATTGGAAAACTGCCAATGTAACCCTTATTCAAAAAGGGAGGGAGACAAAAAACATGTAACTATAGGCCAGTTAGTTTAACATTAGTCATTGGGAAAATGTTAGAGTCTATTATAAAGGATGTATTAATAGCAGAGCATTTAGAAATACATAATATAATCAAGCAAGGTCAGCATGGCTTCATGAAGGGGAAATCATGTCTGACAAATTTACTAGAATGTTTTGAGGAGGTAACAAGCAGGATAGACAAAGGGGAACCAGTAAATATAACATATTTAGATTTCCAAAAGGCATTCAATAAAATACTGCACTTAAGGCTACTTAATAAGATAAGAGGCCATGGTGTTGGGGGTAGTATATTAGCACAGATAGAGGACTGGCTAACTAATAGAACACAGAGTTGGGATAAGGGGGGCAGTTTCAGGATGGCAACCTATAACTAGTGGAGTTCCACAGGGATCAGTGCTGGGGTCACAATTATTTACAATACATATTAATGACTTGGATGAGGGAAGTGAATGTACTATCGCCAAGTTTGCGGAAGACACAAAAATAGGTGGATGACACACAGAGTCGACAGAGGGATATAGACAGGTTAAGTGAGTGGGCAAAATCTTGGCAGATAGAATATAATGTGGGAAAATGTGAGGTTATGCACTTTCGCGGGAAGAATAAATGATCTGAATATTATTTAAATGGAGAAAGACTGCGGGAAGCTGCAGCACAGAGGGATTTGGGGGTCCTCGTGTATGAATCACAAAAAGCTAGCATACAAGTTCAGCAGGTAATAGGGAAGGCAAATTGAATGTTAGCCTTTATTTCAAAGGGGATGGAGTGTAAACATAGAGAAGTCTTGCTAAAACCATACAAGGCACGAGTTAGACCACACATAGAATACTGTGAATATTTTTGGTCCCCTTATCTAAGGAAATATATACTGGCATTGGAGGCAGTCCAGAGAAGGTTCACTAGGTTGATCCTGGGTATGGAGGGATTTTCTTATGAGGAGAGGTTGAGTAGGTTGGGCCTATACTCATTGGAGTTTAGAAGAATGAGAGGCAACCTTATTGAAACATATAAGATTCTTAAGGGGCTTGACAGTTTAGATGCTGAGAGGTTGCTTCCCATTGTGGGAGTGTTTAGGACCAGAGGGCATAATCTCAGTGTAAGGGGTTGCCCATTTAAGACAGAGATGAGGAGGAATTTCTTCTCTCAGAGGGTAGTCAATCTGTGGAATTCTTTACCATGGAGGGTGGTAGAGGCTGGGTTATTAAGTATATTGAAGGCTGAGATAGACAGGTTTTTAATCAGTAAGTGAATCAAGGGTTACAGGGAAAAGGCAGGAAAGTGGAATTGAGGATTATTAGATCAGCTATGATCTCATTGAATGGCAGAGCAGACTTAATGGGCTGAATGGCCTACTTCTTATGATCTAGAGAAAATCTGGAAAACTTTTCTTTGACCACTATTTGTGATTAATACTACTCCGGGAGATCACATTGCAAGTGTGACTATGTCAAAACCAATAGAGATACTACTGGTCATCTTACCAATTTAAAATTATATATTTAATTCCTCTGACAATTTTTTCAGCTTTGTTCCTCTACATTAGGTGTTGACCCCTCACTGGTATACAATTTCATAGACACTTTGGACTTCCATTACTTCGCCCTATTTATGTGTGAGATTAGACACTGATTGCTAGCTGTTTGACTGTGTGGGCGCCTCAGCCTGTCCTCATCTGAATGACACAAACCTATATCCTCACTGGGTGTTATTGGATAGCAATCAGGAGTGGAAATCCTAGCTGACTTCACCCTCTTCTGACCCAGAGGCACTGGCACCAATGGTAGTGGTCTTTAGAACCACCATGGCCAAGATCATCAGACCCAATGCAGTGCAGCCATCAAACCTGGAACCTTCCTGGTCTCTCCGTCTCAGCTATTTCACTGGAAAGATTCACTGAGCAATGAAGATACATGGCTGCTTCTAAGGCGCCATTGCCAGAGGGCACATAGCAGTTCTGCCCTTTTGGCTTGGAAAGTTCAATGGAGCTAGAGATCTTCAAAACAAAAGAGCCTTGCTGAAACACATAGTGGGTCATTTTAACATCTGGCAATTCTGTCCTAAACAATATTGGATTGGTCACCTACTATACACCACTGCCCACTTTTCCTTGCCATTGAAGGTCATGACTACAATGCAACGGGGAGGGATCCAGTATCACTATTGAAAACAGTTAAAATGACCCCCAAACTCCCTAAAGTGGCAGAAGTCCCAGTATGCCTCCCAACACCATTATCCTCAAAATCAAACAAGCAGAACACACTCCAAAAGAACATGTGAATTTACCGTTATTGTGAGACAGATTTACAGGGCTGTCATCCATCTTGATGGACTTCTTCTCTGTTACTTCCACCTTTGAGGGTGACCGCGTAGGAGAATCTGTGGGTGGCAGACAGAATTGGTTATGTTACTGTATTCAAGAGGCTCTGGATGTGTTTGAGCTCAACTGCATTTGAGCTCAAGTGGTGGCTGCCATGGGTACGGTGAATGTTAATGATACCTAGTTGGAAGGATAGATAAACTGCTTTATACAGAGTTACATTGAAGATACAGCACAGAAACAGACCATTTGACCTACTTGGTCCATGCAGGTGTTTATCCTCCACATGAGCCTCCACTTATTTCATCTGATCAACATAACCTACTTTTCCTTTTCCTTTCATGTACATATCTGGCTTCCCCTTAAATCAATCTATGTTGATCACCTAAACTATTCCTTGTGGTAGCAGGGTCCCTATTTTAACCAATCCTTGGGTAAAACAGTTTCTGTTGAATTCCCCAGAATCATAGAAATTTGCAGCATGGAAGGCGGCCATTCGGCCCCTCATGTCTGTGTTGGACGGCAAGTAGCCATTCAGCCTAATCCCACTTTCCAACTCTTGTTCCATAGCCTTGTGAGTTAAGACACTTCAAGTGTATATCCAATAAAGGTTATAAGGGTTTCTGCCTCTACCACCTATATTATTGAGTTGTTCGGTTGGAATAGTTTCAATAACTCCTGAAGACAGTTAGCTGCAAACACTCTTAACTTTATTGTAACATATTTACAGTTATGAGAACCAACCCCCTTACACTAACTTCTTTCCAGGTTACTTTTTCCTAGACACTCCCAGATCATGAGTACATGTCACTTCCCTCTATGGCATTACAGACTACTACAGTTAACCCTTTATGAGACTTAGTCTGTCATATTCCATTATACTACACCACCCCTTTCAAGCAGTGACTTCCTGACCTATTGGAATTATTCGTTAATATCTTAAATTTATGACTCCTGGTTTTGATCTCCCTCACAAGTGGAAACATCTTCTCTATGCTTAGCCAATCAAGACCTATCATAATCTTAAAGAACTCTGTCAGGTTTTGCCAGGAATAAAGAGCCCCAGTCTGTTCAATCTTTTCGGATGAGTAGAGCTTCTCAGTTCTGGTATTATTGTTGTAGATCTTTTTTGCACCTTCTCCAGTGCCTCTAAATCCTTTTTGATATTTGGGGATCAGAACTAGGTATCAAGGTCAAAACTGAACATTTCCCCCATCAAATATTCTACAGTATTAACAAACTGCCTAGTACACTGAAGCATGGGAGTTGAAGCCGGAGAGGGGAGGGGTCTATAAACCTAATGGCTGAATATGTGGCTAAAGAACACAGAGAAGGTGAGCAGACATTGGAGGCCTGGAGAAAGTACTTTCCTACTGAACCATAGAAAGACTCTATCCAACACACCAAGGGTGTTATAGTACACTACTTCTAGGATGTATGGAACAAAAGAGTCAATCCAGACACAAATACACGTGCTCAGTTGTCCAGTGTTTCACCCAAGTGACCATTCCTCCTGAGTGAGCTTTTACAGCAAGTGTTGGTAGGTGATTCACCCTGAGGATGCCTCTCAGCCAATTCTGACCTTGTCCTTCCCAACAGCTACAGGAGTTGCAAATTGCAATAATGTGCAGGAATCCCGTGGTGATGTCCCCCCTCAACCCACCACCCTGCTCAGTCTAGAGATACTGGAAGAATCATATAGCCTCTAATTCTGACCCCACAAGGCATAGTGATCAAGTTCTGGAATAATGACATTTTAGGAAAAGTTAAAGAAGTTGGACTTGTGAAAATGGAGACTTTGATGTGCTGGAGTTTTCTTTAAGATGTTGAAAAGGTTGACAAAGTGTTCTAGGTGAGTTCAATATGCTACCTCTCTTGCTCTCTCTTCCTTTAAGATGCTCCTTAAAACCTACCAGTTTAATCAAGGTTTGTCTCACCTGTTCTAATGTCTCCTTCCTAGGCTTAATGTTAATTTTTATCTGATTCTCCTGTGAAGCATTTTTGCTTTATTAAAGGCACCATGTAAATGCAAGTTGCTTCGTCAAAGGGCCTCAAATGACAGGAGACAGGAGGCAGGAGGTAAAACAAATGTTGGAGAAAAAAGAAGTCGGTCAGTGGAACATACCTTTCACCCAAAGTGCAATCAACATGTTCAGCAAATTATCAGTGAACACTATTGACAGAGGTGAGCTTGTGGGGAAGAGACTGAGGCGTATTGGGGTTGTTTGAATAAAAATGGACAAATGTGTTAGATTTAATGGCCTTTGGCTGTTCCTAATATGTTTTCTGTTCTTTTCTAAACTACTTACACAAAAATTTTGTCATGTTTATTTTTTTGTGGAACCAGAACCCTACCTGAATCTGCCATAACAATAGATACATTTGTGCAATGTGTTTGCAAGGACAAAGCTACTCATCAACAAGCTGGATTCACGCTATTGCTTCTCTTCCTGTGAGCCTCACAAACACTGTCTCTAATTCCATGTGACTGCAGTTATATATTCACAGGCCTTATGAACAATACTTTAATCCCACCCCTTTGTCACAGCTTTGCAATTGGCCAAAACAAACACACCAGTCACCATGGAAACACAGGCATATTCGCTCTATGACGATAGAACAATGAGGTAAATCTGTTTATCATTCTCTCTCATGTTTGGGAATTATGGTCAAGCTGCATGAATCCGACCTGACTGAGCATTTCAAAACAAAGACAAATGGGCGCTTGCGAGATCGGACCGCTTCACGGACAGCGCAGTCTTCAATCCAGAGTTTGAAAAACAGACTTTTTTCAATTTGCTTCTCAAGTATGAGAGTTTGAGTAAATTGGGCCTATATTCTCTGAAGTTTAGAAGAATGAGAGGTGCTCTCATTCAAGCTTCTGAAGGGGCTGGATAGGTAGGCACTGAAAGATTGTTCCCCATGGAACCTAAAACCCAGGGGCACAGTCACAGGATAAGGGGCCGATCATTTAGGACTGAGATGAGGAGAGATTATTTCACTCAAAGGGTTGTGAATCTTTGGAATTGTCTCCCAGAGGATTGTGGATGCTCCATCGTTGATTACATTTAAGGCTGAGATAGACAGAGTTTTGGTCTCTCGGGTAATCATGGGATACGAAGAGCAAGAAGGAAAGTGGAGTTAAAGACCAAGATTAACCATGATCACATTGAATGGCAGAGCAGGTTCGTGGGCCTTAAGGTCTACTCCTGCGCCTATTTCTTGTGTGCATGGCTGGACAGAACTAAACCCCAAAACTAAACTTTCCAATTCATAGCTGGAGGAGTTGGCATCACTTCACCAAAATGAGCACAAATAGAAATTGGAATCTTACCCATCTTTCCATCCATCTTGGGCCGGGATTGGATGGTTGTTACAGTTGTCACTATCGTTCCATCAGGCATTATGGTTCGATCCATTTCAATCTTTTTTGTAGGGGTCATAGTTGTTCGCACAGGGACTAGTGACTGGGCTGTCTTAGAATCTGTAGGTTCTATGTAACTCAACTGGAAAAAAAAACATTGTTTTATCACTAAATGGCTCTATTTTCCTCCCTTTGAAGTTGAACTTTGGTGGTGGGGAAACTTCTAGAAACAATAATTTGGGACAAAGTTAATCGTCACATGGACAAATGTGGATTAATTAACGAAAGCCAGCACAGATTTGTTAAGGGAAAATTGTGTTTAACTAACTTGCTGGAGTTTCTCAAAGAGGTAACAGAGAGAGTTGATGAGGGTAATGTGGCCAATATGGTGCACATGGACTTCCAAAAGGCATTTGATATAGTGCCACATAACAGACTTGTGAGGAAAGCTATAGTTCATGGAATAAAAGAGAGAGTAGCAACAGGGATACAAAACTGGCTGAGTGACAGTGTAATGACCTGATGTACCAGACAAGTTTCTACTTGAAACAGATAGCTTTAATACATAGAGCTCTTTTAGAAGCTACATGCTTGAACCAGGTCCATGACTAGAAAGCCACATCCCCTGGATTACCCGCGCTAAGGACTCATTCATCAAGAACAATCACGTAACCCTTAATAGGCTGCAGAATAGGTTATACCTTCAATCACTACATTTCCTCCCCTTTTATTTTTTTACATTTCCTATTTACAAAGAACATTTTAATCCACAACATATACATATATACAGGTCAAGTGATGAAAGATTAAGTCTCTGAGGTGGTTTTCTTATTTGGTTAGAGTGGCGTAGCTCTACCACGAGAGGTTCTCTCACTGGCTCGACATGATCAGGAACTGCAGCAGCAGGTACATTATTAGAAAGTAGCAGTTCAGGGTTAGGCAACTCGACAGAGACATTAGGTATGTCTATTCTAGGTCGATCTGTCACCTCAGGGATTAATAGTTTGGCGTTAACCACAGGCGTAATACCTGGTTGTTGTAAAGTCTCTCTACTCTAAGATGACCCACCTGTTTTTGGACAATTTGTTCTTCCATTTGGAATGACAAGGGACCAGTTTCTTGGACAATTATACCGGGAACCCAACAAGGTCTACTTCCAAAATTCTGCATGAAAACTGTATCTCCTACAGTAAATCTTCAAGCTTTGCTACGAATATCGGGATTCAATTTTTGATTGTTCTGATTCTTCTCTACCTTCCCCTGTAAGTTTAAGACTTAACCTTGTATGTAGGCGGCATTTCATCAATAATTCAGATGGTGTTGAGGCATCATACGATAATTGAGAAGGAAGTGGGAAAGTTGAGTTTCTAGAGTACCTTCGGATAACCTCTTCATTCCAGATTTGAAAGTTTGCACTGTTCTTTCAGCTAACTCATTTGATGAGGGATGATATGGTGCTGTTTAGCATTCTTGATTCCATTTAAACTCATGAATCTCTGAAATTCGGTACTAGTAAAGACTGTACTGTTATCCAAAACAGTGACTTCCGGTAGGCCATGTATATTAAAACATTGATGTAGCTTTTCAATAGTTGCGCTCGATGTCGATGATCTAACTTCATACAAGTCCATCCACAATCAATAAAAATATGGGCCCGAATTTTGTGTCTGCGGGCGGGCGCATGCCTGACCTGAACAGACGTGAAATAATGCGAGATGACGTCGGGCGAGCGTCCCCTGATGTCATTGCGCACTCTTGTGATATTTCACTCAGCGACTACGCGCAACAGTTGGAAGCACACCCACCGATGATTAAGCCCATTAACGATACAATCAACAGCGATTTTTCGTGGCCTGTCCACGTTTACAGTTTGCAGACGGGACGTTCTCCCAGCCGCTTTCACATTTTTACTCAAACCTTGATCCAGGGCAGGATGAAGTCTCTGTGGGGAAACAAAATAAGGAGAGATATCTGGGGACTATCTGTTTATGAGATATGCTATCGGGTGCTTGATTGTGCTGCATGGACATATTTTTCAGCATTTTTGTCGTTTCTTTCATTCTGTGGAGGTCTGCAGCTCGCTGGGGCAGCTGTCTGCCTTCAAGGAGCTCACTAGAAGCGCTCACCCACTCCCTCAGTGCCTGCCCTCTTCCTGCCCCCACCCCGTCACTGCTGAGCATTTCAGCACGAGTTTCATGCTGGCTGGCCGTTAATTGGCCCAACCGCCGTGAAATCACAATCGCAGTCGGAGGCCCATTTCCCGTCTGTTTCCAGGCCCACTGATTGTGCGTTCCTGATGAACGAGCATGGACCTACATAATCAACATGTATTCTAATCCAGGGTCAGCCAGGCCACTCCCATGGATGCAGTGGAGCTGAAACAGACAACTTCTGTTGTTACTAACACTGGAGACAGTGCCTGACCATGCTTTCAATGTCACTGTCTATGCCTGGCCACCTGACATAGCTTTGCGCAAGCATTTTCATCTTCGATATGCCTGGATGCACACTGTGAAGCTATGCCAAGAGTGGTTCTCTTCCTTGCGAAGGGATGACGACTCTTGGTCCCCACATCAAGATTCCATCTTGACAACTTAACTCTCTTCTGTCAGCATGGAATGGTCTTATCTCATGAGACACTGGAGAATTCGGCCACCCTTGCAATACAAGGTTTCGGACTTTCGACAAAATTGGACCTCTGTTCGTCCAATTCCTTATTTGCTTTGCACACACAGGTGAAGAGTCCAAGAAATTCGGCACAAGCACAACATCTTATGGCACAATGCTATCTGGTAATGGAGAACGACTGAGTTCTTCCGCATTTGCAATATGCACACCCGGATAGTGCATAAAGGTATACTCATAAGCAGATAATACCAAAGCCCAACATTGAATTCTTGCTGAGGCTATTGGCGGAATGACTTTATCCTCACCGAATAAAACCATTAGCGGTTTATGGTCCGACACTATGGTGAAATGTCCATCCAGATACTGATGGAATTTCTTCACTCCAAATATTACTGAAAAACCTTCCTTTTCTAGTTGTGAATAACCCTTCTCCGCTGCAGAAAGGGTTCTGGAGATATAGCTAAATGGCCTTTAAGAACCAGCTTCCATCCTGTGTGATTACGCAGCTCCCGCACCATAAGGAGATGCATCACAGGTTAATATTAATTCTTTTGAAGGGTCATAACATACCAGTAGACATGGTGAATGTAATAACTTCTTAACTTTCACAAAGGCTTCTTCATGTTGGGATTTCCATGACCAACAATGATTCTTTTTTAATAACAAGTATAATGGTGATAACACTGTTGACAAGTTTGGCATGAAGTGGCTATAATAATTGATCGTGCCCAAAAAAGACTTGGGTTCAGTTACACTGGACGGAGAGGGCACCTCTTTGATTGCCCTAACTTTCTCCTCTATTGGATGCAATCCCATGGCATCCACCCGGTGACCCAGGTAAGTGACTTCTGGTGCTTGGAATGTACATTTCTTTTCCTTTAATCGTACACCGGCTTCCAAGAACCTTCTTAAAACCTCTTCTCAGTTGGCCAAATGTTCGGCTTCCATTGACCCTGTGATCAGAACATCATCTAGGTATACTACTACTTGGGGGAGTTCTTGCAAAAGATTCCATGGTGCTTTGGAAGATTGCACATGCAGAAGATACTCCAAAGGGTAGGTGTGTATATTGATACAGGCCCTTGTGTGTGTTGATGGTTACAGACCGTCTGAACATGCTATCCAGCTCTAGCTGTTGATATGCATGATTCATGTCCAGTTTGGTATAGGATTTGCCTCCAGCTAGCTTTGCGTACAAGTTGTCTATCCTCTGGATAGGATATTTATTTAGTTTAGTTGCCTTGTCAATTTGCAGTCCCCACAAATATGAATAGTTTGGTCAGGTTTCATCATAGGGACTATGAGCGCTGCCCTTTCTGAAAATTGGACTGATTGGATGATGCCTAGCTTCTGTAAGTGGCACAATTCTGCAACCTTCTCCTTTAGGGCACAAGGCACAGGTCTGGCCTTAAAGAAACGGGGTGTCGCCCCCAGATCTACATATATTTTTGCTTGCAAGCCTTCTAACTTTCCCAATTCATCACAACATACACCTTCGTATATCTTTAGCAGCTCAGGAATTCCTCCTGTTCTCACTTGAAATATTTCAGTTGAGTTTAATTTTTTGTAACCAGTCTCAGCCCAGAAGACTAGGTCCTTCACCTGTCACTATGATCACTGAAAGCTGGGCTGTCTGTTGCCTATAGGACACAGGCACTGTGGCGATGCCATTTACCTATATTGATTCTCCAGTGTATGTTTTCAATTGGGCCATGGTTTACTCCAGATTCAGTGGCTGGGCACCTTCATTTAGGTATTTAAATGTGTGTTCTCCCACCACTGTGGTTGAGGCTCCTGTATCCAACTCCATGAGCAGTGGCTTCCCATTCACTTTATTGGTTCAGTTTTTACTGCTTTGACATTGTACAGGGAGTAGGTATTGGTATCGTCAGCTTCAGGTTCTGTTATATTATTCACTTCAATCATTTTGGTCTGCTATCTCAAGGGCTGTCTCGATTTCACCCTGCATTGCTTTATTTCTTATGGCAGTAATGGCATTGTGCCTCCTTGAATCTGCAGGTGTCCGGTACATGGTTACCCCCACATCTGTAACAGATTAACTTTGGAGCTGCTGCTGAAATGCTTCCATTAGGCCTTTTCGATTATCGAGCAGGAGGGACTGCCTCTCGCTTTGCTGCTGTGGTCTCTGGTTTTTGCACCATGCCCGGCATTAGGTTCCCCTCACTCCACGTGAAAAATGGCACCATGTTGCACACTCTGTAAAGCCTGTGAGTCCCTTGCAACACTTTCCACGGCGAGTGCTATTTCCACGGTGCACTTCAAATCGATAACTTCTGTCAGTAAGCGGTGCTGAATGGCATCATCGTGAGTGCCACAAACTAACCAGTCCCACAACATGTCATTGAGCGTGTCTCCAACATCGTAGTGCTCAGTCAATTGCTTCAACTTCGCTATATTCGTGAAGAACGATCACATGACCTCTAATAGGCAGTTGGAAAGGTTATACCTTCAATCATGACAGACAGGAAACAGAGAGCAGTGGTTACCGATGCTTTTCGGATTGAAGGAAGATTAGTAGTGGAGTTCCCCAGGGGTCAGTGTTGGGACCCTTGCTCTTCCTGATATATGTTAATGACCTAGATAGTGTACTAGGCACAATTTCAAAATTTGCAGATAATATGAAAGTTGCAAGCATTGCAATTTGTGAGAAGAATAATGTAGAACTTCAAAAGGACATAGATAAGTTGATGGAATGGGTGGACAAATGGTAGATGAAGTTCAATACGAAGAACTGGAGAGACAATATAAAATAAAGGATACAACACTTAAGAGGGTGCAGGAGCATATGTGCATAAAGGTAGTAGGACAGGTTGAGAGAATGGTTAATAAAGCATACATTATCCTAGGCTCTATTAATAGGGGCATAGAGTACAAAAGCAAGGAGGCTATTTTGAACCTTGTATACAATACTAGTTTGGCCTCAGTCAGACCAAGTAAGATTGGCAAGTTTTCTTTTCCAAAAGGGCAAAGGGAACCGTGTGGATTTTTACAATAATCCAGTAATTTCATCACCACTATTAGTGATACAAGCCATGGCGAGATTTGAACCCATGTCTCCAGGCCTTTGGATTATTGGTTTTATAAATTAAGCACTATGTTACCGTACCCCATTTTATGGTACCCTATTCTTTATGAATGAGCCTAGATGGTGAGTGTTGGCAAGCAATTCAACTGTACAGAGCATTACAGCTGAGCTCTGCATACACCGTGGATTGAACCCAGAATCCGGGTGTGATTAGTAGAGTGTGTCATTCGCTTGTTACATTCAGTAAGCCTTGCCTTCAGCCATCATATTCAGTGTGAACTTACTTTCCTAGTCATTGCTAAGAGGCAGATGCACCTGTTAAATGAAAGATCTTTGTGGTCTGGAGAAGTTTATATGTTGCATCAGCTATTTGCAAATTCGCATCAAAAATGAACGGAGAAGAGAGTTTTGAATTTTTCAATTGGAGAGCACGACTGGATCTTCCAGAGAAATCCAGCATCGCCTGGTTAAAGGAGATACTGCTGCAACAAAGGAGAATAAAAGGACCCAGAAATGGGGAAAATAAAAATAAATTTTAAAAGTTATACTCAGGATAGTTAGCTTACCTCCAGTGAAACTGATCCAGTAGCAGTGTTTGATATCCCTGGAGTGGCTGCTAATGCTAAATTATGATATCCAGAAGGGGATCTCCGAGGTAAATCCAGCGGGATCACACTCTGCCCTAACAGTATGCCTGCAAAAGAATGAACAGGGCTATGTGAATCCTACTTATATTCGACTACTGCCACTCACCCATCACTGGAAGCTGTGCAGGACAGGCCTCCGGCTCTTCACACAGCCTGAATGTTTTGCTGCTTCACCTCCCTCTGATAACCCAACCAAGATTGTCACATTGACATATTGCAAATTCATGTCTCCTCACCACTTGGCACAGTCCATCAATCCATGAAAGCATTGTGCCAACCAGCTCTTTGTCACTTTTTAGTGACAGTGATATTCCTGGTGATTTTCTCACCCACCCATGAAACCAGAGAGAAGGCATGAGCCCACCCATTAAGAACCCACACTCCAGTTCTGTCAACCAGTGGAAAATTGTATTAAAGACTTCAACACTGTAGATTAGTTGTACAGTATGCACAAAAGGAAATTTGGCATTGCCCACATTTCAATAATGGAATGGATTGGAAATTCAGTTTGGTCTGTCTGGACTGTTGGACATTAGATTACATGGAAATGGGATCATGCAAAACTCACCTGGATGACCAGGAAATTTGGGATTGAGATGCAAGTCTCAGAGTTACAAGTATCCCTCAATGTTATTGAAGAAACATGGAGGGGTAACGGTAAGCATGAGTAAGAGCAGAATAATGCCCCAAACTTGTCCATGTTCAGTGCCTCATAATCCACATGATCATTAAATTCTCAACTCTGAGTCAGAAGGTTGTGGGTTCAAGTGCCACTCCAGAGACTTCAGCACAACATCAAGACTGACACTCCACTGCAGTATCAAGGGAGTGCTGCACTGTTGGAGGTATCTTCTTTCAGATGTAATGTTAAACTGAAGTTCTATCTGCCCACTCAGCTGAATATTAAAGATCTCTCAGCACCATTTGAGAAATGGCAGGGGAGCTCTCCCCAGTGTCCTGGCCAATATTTATCCTTCAACTAACATCATTAAAAAATACTATCAGTTCATCATCACATTGCTGTTTCTGGGAGCTTGCTGTGCACAATTTGGTTGTGCTTCAAACATTTCATAACACAAAGGCATTCTGAGACATCCTGAGGTAGTGAAAGTTGCGATATAAATGCAAGCTCTCTCTTTCCTTCTTTCCTAATTAGCCTACTGAGTACAAGGTTTGTTGGTGTATCTAAGCTTATTGTTAATGTGGATTTTCTTGCTCCAAGCAAACACTTACTCTCACTTTGCTCTGACTTTTCCACAATCTTCACTTTCATCTCCTTGCTTCTTGCTCCCAGCTCACTAGCAAAGAACACAAAACACATCACATTACTAAAGAGATTAACAGTGAGGGAACTCTAATATCACAACATGCATTGCAAGACAAAGCTGATGAGCAAGGTGAGTGGAACTAATTGGATAGGTCTTTCAAAGAACCAACACAGGCACAATGGGCTAAATGGCCTCTTCCTGTGCTGTGTGATTTTATGATTTAAGGAAATGGGTAGATGACAGCCGATACCATCCTACTTGTACCTGCAATGTTAATTTTGGCTGCACAGGATGCGGGAGAGAGTGTTCACCACCCAGACGAAGAATATTTCAGGCGACCCTAAGGCCCAGCTCTTCCAGAAGTAAGTAATTTTCACAGGGCCTGCCTGTTACAGAGTTCTGAAATCACACAGCCACTCTTTCCAATAAGTATATTGTCACCGGACTAATTGTAGCCTTTTGGCAGAATAGGTAAAATTGTAGTGAAATAAAAACACAAAACTGCGGATGCTGGAAATCCAAAACAATAACAGAATTACCTGGAAAAACTCAGCATCGGCGGAGAAGAAAAGAGTTGACGTTTCGAGTCCTCATGACCCTTCAGTTCTGTCGATGGGTCACGAGGACTCAAAACGTCAACTCTTTTCTTCTCCGTCGATGCTGCCAGACCTGCTGAGTTTTTCCAGGTAAAATTGTAGTGAAGCCTAATACAGTTCATCGCACTTGTTCTGTGATGCTGTTAGTTCCTCAGGTCAGATTGTTTCATTGCGATAGGCTTCTAACTGCTTTTAGTTCACCCTGCTGCTTATCAGTTCACAATATCCTCTCCAGTTTTAGACAGGCAGTATCATCAAATCCTCAAACCACTGCCATTCCTGCCCATTTTCGGCTGAGCAACATACTCACGCTGCGATTTACTGATATCTGGCCGCTGGATCTGTTAGCAGTGTCAACAGTGATGATCTTATTTATCCTTACAAGAATTCAAGACCCAGGTGGGATAGCCAATGGCATCCATGTAACCAAATTCAAGCCTTGTTAACAGCTAAGCCACAAATGGTGGCAAAACCTGGACAATTCCTTGAGCAGGAGTTAAGGAGTTAATGAAAACTCTTGTCAGGCTACTACTGTTCTAACACCAATAAGAAGTCGTAATAAATGTCATTCGACCATATTAGCAGGTTGGGTAGGTGATAGATATCTTCAGATAATTAAAGGTCCCTGGTAGACAAAGAAAAGCTGTTCCCATTAGCGAATGGTACAAGGATTAGGGGACACATATTTAAGGCTTTGGTCAAGAGATACTTGGGGGGGGGGGGGGGGGGGGAGGGGAGCGGATACAAGGAAGAATTTTTTTTATATGCAGACAGTAGGGACCTGGAACTTGCTGACTATGAGGGCAGTGGAAGTGACAATTAAAGATTTCAAATCCTTATTGGAAATTGGATAGGCACCTTGAGGAAAATACACATGCAGGACTATGGGGATAGAGCTAGAGAATGGGACTGACTGATTTCCTCCACAAAGAGCCAGCATGGCCCCGAAGGGCTAAATAGCCTCCTTCAGTACTGTTATGACTCTATAAGCCTATGGAGCCAAACTGAAAAGTCGCTACAATTTCCTGAACTTAAATGGACTGTCAGAAGTTAGGATTGTGTTACGGTGTTGTGCAAAGAACCAAAATACAGTCCTGAGCAACAGCCAGCCGTCAGAACATCAGGTCGACCGCAGCTTGGTATCTCAACTCGTGCCAGCAAGAGTGAGGGCATTGCCCCACCCACACTATTCTGCACCATGGATTTCCAAACGTAGACGAGGTTGCCAAGCAGAGATTAAAACCTCTGCCCCAGAAGGGATGATGAAACAGAGGCTGGGTTCACGCTCTCCCCAGTGGCAATTAGGGTGACACTGGCAGAGGCTTGTTAAGCAGACCGCTTCCTAATGCCAAAAGGGTAACTTTAGATGAACCATGGTTTTGTTTACAATGTGACAAACTGCTTTAATCTTGACTCCACACTCCCCCGGTTGTGACCTTCAATCCACAGGTTTGACCCTGAAACCGACAGATCCTCAAATCACCCAATAAACTTACAAGTCTCAGAAATGTACACCTCAGCAGTGAGCTGCATTGAAGAAAAAGTGCCAAAGCCAGTGTTTTGCCACTGGCACACATCACTGAAATGAAACACAGCAGGTTAACCTTTTAGAGTACCGAATGTCTTTTGAAACTTGCACATTCGCTAACTGCTTAAAATGGATTTTCAGTCTCCGTCAGCAGTCACCACCTCGACTGCCGATTCCTGGTGAAATCACAAAATAGCAGTGCACCCACAAATGCTCCAAACCTCTCTGGAACTTTCTCTGCTTCCAAGTGATGCAGAGTCATAAGCCCGTTTAAAGGAAGCATGTTTACGGTTTTGCTGCATCTTACACAGACAGGAAATCATTGCATTAGGATCTGTGGACTCAGGAATATTCTATTTTAGCACCAATTCCTGTCAAATTGCTTACATTCATGGGCAGTTCTTTCCAATAGTTCTTTGTAAGGCTGCAATACCATCATCTGGTCAGTGAGATCACTAATAGCATTACATCTTACACCATCCCATCTCTAGCTTTTTCCAGTTCTGACAAAAGGTCACAGACCTAAAAACATTAACACTCTTTCTCTCTCTCCACAGATGTACCCTGAGCTGCTGAATATTTTGAGCATTCTCTGTTCAGTTTTGCGTTACAGTGTTTCACACGTATGTGTGCACACATGTAGTGAGTGGATTCCTACCTGCTTTATTAGATTCTCGAACACACACCAGAAAGCGCAATTTGATGTTTTAAGTATGCAACAGAGAGCTTATTTTAGATTCTGAAAAATATGAGCGATTCATTCACTGGATCTTTTGTGTTTTCTCTCTATTTAGCATTTAATTTACTGTATTGTGAATGTCCCTGAGCTGTCGGGAGCTTGGGCATACACACTCACTGTTCTTGCTTTCCATTATGGGGAGGTGATGGTGCAGTGGCAATGTTGCTAGACTAGCGATCCAGAGACTTAGGATGATGCTCTGGGGACCCAGGTTTGAATCCCGTCACAGCAGATGGTGGAATTTGAATCCAATAAAAATCTGGAATGCAATGATGGTTGTAAAAACCCATCTGGTTCCCTATGTGACTCCAGACTCACAGTTATGTGGTTAACTCTTAAATGCCCTATGAACAAAGGCAACTAGGAGTGGGCAATAAATGCTGGCCCAGCCAATAATTCCCACACTCCATTAAATTTAAAAAAAATTTTGCTCATGCATCCTCAAATAAGATTTAATGCTGAGTTACATAAGCAGATATTAGGTGATCAAAAGCTTGTTCAAAGAGGTGGGTTTTAAGGACTGCCTTAAAGGAGTTAGGAGAGAGAGGTGGAGGGGTTTTGGCTGGGGGATTCGATTCCAGAGCCTCGGCTCCACCAATGGTGGATTGATTAAAGTTGGGGATGTGCAAGACTCCAGAATTGGGGGAGTACAGAGACCTCGAGGGTTTAGGGCTGGAGGATGTTACTAGAGATAGGGAAGGCAAGGCCACAGAGGGATTTTAAAACATGAATGAGTTTGCGAGTTTGCTTTTGCAGTACTTTTAACAAAGAGCACTGTGCTTACCTCATCCTTATGTTTATTGCAGTAATAGATTTTTAAAACAAAATTGTCAGCATTGGTACTTGTGAGTTTATGACAGGAAGTGGTGTTGAGGTAGAAGAGTAGCCATGATCGCACTGAAGTAGTAGGCTTGAAGGGCTGAATGGCCTATTCCTGCTCCTATTCTTTATAAAATATGTTAAATGAATGGAACTAAATGGCTAGTTTTTCAAGCTCCAGTGCAGATGCAATGAAATCTGCACACTATAGGAAGAGTTCAGAAGATTGGAACAAATTGGTTACCAGCACTGTGGGTGTACCTACACCAGATGGACTGCAGCGGGTCAAGGTGGCAGCTCAGAACTACTTTCTCAAAGGCAACTAATGATAGCTACCAAATGCTGGCCCTGCCAGTGATGCTCACATCCCATGAAAGGATTAAAAAAAATGGATAGTTCTTCCAAAGAGCCAGCACAGGAACAATGGGCTGAATAGCCTCCTATGTTGTAAGACTCTACAATTCTAAATTCTCAATCTCAAAGCGAACACAAAGAAAAATTAAACATTTCCATTCTAAACTGTTCTCCTTTCTTCTGCAGGTTCTCCAGCCTGCCCATACTGATCAGTGACAGATTCAAAATAGAAAAAAGGCTCATTCCCAATGGACATTAAGGATTCCTTTTGGGTTTTCAAGGCACCTCTCCTCCCTTGGACGAAGACCAGGGCTTCTGCTTGATCACTTTGCCCAGTTCGCAGTCTAGGTGAGAGTGAGACCATAGCTCGATGCAAGATTGCCAGAGCAAGCTTGCATCCTACTTACTTGATGGCAGAGTGGGACATCAGTGTGACTTCCCAGGCCAGGCTTGGAATCATTGCTAAATCTGAACTGATCTGAATTGTCCAATTTGTAGCTGCAGGTGTGCTCCACTTATAGTGCACATGATTCATCTGGAAAGAAAACAGCTAAAATAGACAAAAAGAGTTTTCCTATGCCAAGTGCATTAAATGTCATACATCTGTTGCTGGTTACATATACGAGAGGAATATTGGTTTGTACAGATGATATTTTGTCGAGTCAACAGTAGCTTCAGCGTATGTTATATTAGCTCCAATTTGACTATGTCTGGAACCATTTTACCCTCTATGGTGCGAAGAAGTGTATCTCATTCCTTCTTCCAATGCCTGAGGTGTTTAATCAAACTCAGTAACTTGCAGTTTGCCTGTTTGTGGCCACGATTAAATACTCTACACCAGAACCCCTATCCAGCTGACTGAACGGGGCGGGTGGCGGGGGGGAGCAGTGGAATTAAGCATCTCCATGAGGGCATTTTAAAGCCTTTATAAAGGTTTGAGAACAACATCACCAGGTGGGGTGATTCACAGCCCCTTAATAATCAGCACAGGGTTTAATCAAAACTGGTTAAGCAAGGCCACAATGAGTTAGTATGTTAGAAATTTCTCTCTAAAATTACCCATTGCAGATTTTAACCATCACTCATCCTCTTTCAGGGTAAAAGCAGCGACAGATGTTGGAATGCCTGTAGCTGCTGATAAAACTGTTCCAGCTTTAAGAAATCCCAAAAATAACTTGCAATTTCCATTGAGCCAAAGCCTACTAAATAGTGTTTGTTGTGTTAGACTGAGTCACTGCTTTCACTGGTGAGTAAACGAGCTGAGGTTTGGGATTTCAGTCTGGTTTGATAATACTCTGGCTGGCTAATTGCTGTCGTAATGCCAATACATGGGAAAAAGTTAAAATACTGCAACTTCTATCTCTGCACAGATGGAGCTTCAGCAGGCGACAGCTATCAGGATCTACGAGAAGGAACACCAAAGAACAGACAACAGGCACCACCAGTCCTGTGTTATATTCCCCGCCCACCCCATTCCCCACACTTCCCCACACACGACCCCCACCCCACCCCACCCCCAACGATTCAACAACGCCAGTTGCAAACCCGGCCTCTATAGGAGATTAACTGTGTGATTAGTCAACAGCTCCACTATCATTGCTTCATGCGACTACCAGGAATGGTAGAAGTGAACTAGATGATTCCTGGTTTTTTATCGTGCAGCAATTCCCACCTTCCTGAATCCCTGGAAATAAACTGACCATCACACGTCACCATCACTGTTCTAATGAAAGGTCATCGCCCTGAGTGTTAACTCTATTCCTCTCTACACAGACACAGCCTGGCCTGCTGAGTTTTTCCAGCATTTTCTGTTTTTATTTCAGATTTACAGCCTCAGTATTTTGCTTTTGTCTGAAAAATGATTGCAATGAACAAGCTAAGTATCACATTCCATTACTCTCATTGGAAGCAAGGTCATAGGTAATCATCAGCATAGAATATAACATTGACTGTAACTTAAAAATAAATACCTGCCAACTTAATAGAGTTGAAACTGTCACTCAACGGTTGCTCTGCACATACCGACCCCTACATCTGCTGCCTGTTGAGACTGCGATATCTCTATGGTCCTCTCCCTCCTTATTAGATTCAGTGACTGGGTCATCACTCACCAATCAAGGACTTTTGTTAGAAACTGCTCGTTGATCCTTCTTCTTAAGTCATGTTTGGGGACCTACAATCACACCATCAACCTCTGGGTATCTCGCGCATCTGAAAGCCGAGGCAGTCAGTGGCGATGTCAGGACCCATTGCCTGCTGTTGCCCTCGTTCCAATTTCTACACGCCTGCATACGCTTTTCAGAAGTGACCTGGAGATGCCAGTTGCTTGGACCCTTCTGGGCAATAGCATCAAAGCCAATGATCTCACAGTTATCCTGGTTTCTTCAACAATCTCTTCCCTTCTATTAGCTTGATTGACTGGATATTCCCCCAACTTAAAAGCAGGGATTGGAGCTTACAGTCTACATGGCTTGGAAGCAGCTGGTTTTAGGATTGTTAGATATGGAAAACCATGAGGCTGGATTTCACAGAGTGTGGTGGGTTGAGGAGGGTGGGGGGGGGGGGGGGGGGGGGGGGGGCGGTGTTATTGCAAAGCTCCTGGTTGGAAGAGTTGGCCAGGAGCCAAGGCACCTGAAGTGGCCCAGCCCGCAGCCAAAATGTGCTGCCGGTGGGCTAAACGAGCAGAGAGTGGTGCTTGTGCCCCTCGAGAGCCGCAGGCCAATCAGATTGCAGTCCCAGCGGCACCAATAGAATTGCAAGGAGGGCCATGGACAAAAAGGACATGGATCCCAGAGAGAAGAGGGTTGGGGGTGGTGGTGTTGGAAGGGGAGGGATCGGGGAGCCCAGCGAGGGGCATGGGGGTGGCTTTTGGAGGCCACGTGGAAAAGAACAAAGTGGGGGTGGGGTGGGATTATCATCTTGGAGAAGAGAGGTGCTTCTGATGTGTACAGAGCAACTCCAAAGGATGTACTTTCCGCCCCCCACCCGCCAATCCTTTCCACCTTTTAAGCAGTTTCCTCAAAAAGCGGGCTGGCCACTCCCTCCTGCCTGCCCACACCAGCCCATATGATGGTGTGGACAGCGTATTGTTCCAGTCAATTGGCTTGGCTCAATTGTTTGTTAATTATTTATTTAAAAATAGCCGGCAGGCTGCTGATTTCAGCTCCCACCTTCCTACTGTGTCATAGGCAACAGCTTGGGGGCTGGTGGGAAGGTGGTGGGCTTGCCAGCCTCCCTCTGCCAAAAATACATCGGGCGGGCGGCCATAAAATCCTACCCATGGACCTGAGAAGAAGCTTTCCTATGTCCGAGTCACAGTGAAATTTCCATCTTAATGTGGGAAGATACTGGGAATTTCTCATTCCTCCTTTGACGTTTCTCCATCTTATTGTAAGAATAACGACACAGGTCACTTACAAGATCAGCTCCTCATTCCACTTCAGCTCTGAGTTTCCATTTGGAGACTTGGGCACCACAGGTTTTGTTCTTTTAAGCTGCACCGGGCTATCCAGCTCCAACACACAACACAGCTCTCTACTTCCTGAAAGGCATGAGGGGAGAAAAAAAACATTAGGTTACACAGCAACAAGATGTGGAGCTGCAATCTCCATCCAGTGACAAACTTGAGAGATCAGCAATTACAGACAAAATATCAGTGTGGCTCAGCAGGAGTCAGAAGATTGTGGGTTCAAGCCCCACTCCAGATCTAGGCTATCACCTCAGTGTAGTATTCAGGGAGTGCTGCATTGTTGGAAATGCTGTCTTTCAGATGAGTTGTTAACTCAAGCCCAATTTTCCTTTTTAGTGGATGTAGAAAATCCCATGGATTTTTTTTTTGAAAATGAGTGGACCATTTACTCAATAGGTGGCCTAGATTTATCCCTAAACCAACACCACTCAACAGATTAACTGACCATTCATCTCACTGCTGCTTTTGGGATCTTGCTGCCCTTGAAACTGCTTGCTATGTTGACCTACAAAACAAGTGTGCGCGCTTCAAAAATAACTGTTTTGGTGCGAAGCAGTTGGGACAAGCTGAGGTTATGAAAGTCACCTTATCAATACAGTTTATTCTTTTATTTATGTTTACTTCTTTAGGATATGCTATTTGTTTGATTTGCTGCCTCTTTTTCTTCCGATACCACACTGGAGCCAACTGGTGGGGGGTGCACAATAGGAACCCTTTAATAACATATCCCCTCCCCGCCAAATCCTATTTTCTCTTCAATGTCAGCCATGGTTCAGTTGACAGCTCAGTGTGTCAAGAACTATTCCAAGTTTTGAACATAAAAACTCAGGGCAACACCCTAGTGCAGGAGGGAGTGCTACACTGTTGAAGGTACTGACTTTCAGTTGAGATGTTAAACTGAGGCCCCATCTGCCCTTTCAGGTGGACACAAAAGACCTCTTGGCACCATCTCGTAGGAGAGTTGTCCCAAGTGTCCTGGCTACTATTTATTCCTCAATCAATGTCACAAAAGCAGACTATCTGGTCATTAATCACATTGTTGTTTGCGGGAGTTTTCTGTTCACAAATTGGCTCCTGTGATTCCTCCAATACAACAATAGCTACACTTTAGGAGTACTTCATTGGCTATCAAACGCTTTGAGATGTCTGGTGAAAGGTACTATGTAAATATAAGTCTATCTTTCTTCCTCCACCTCCTCTTTCTCCACTGCGCGAGATGTCTGGCCTCTTATTTTCTACTTCCTTACACCAACATGACTGAGACTAGGAACTGGGCAAAGTGGGGAACTGAACATTTCAACTCAAAGTCTTTGTTTTCTTCATAATATTTCTATCTGTCTTCTTTACTTACGAATTTTGATCTCATGCAGGGCTATGTCTCCATGGACACCAGATGTCTTGTAGTACATTATTTAATAATTATGGATGTGTGAACTTTGACATCGAGCGTCACTAGACTATTCAATCACTTGTGATTGTGTTGACTACACCCATGTAGCTGACTCTGGCACAGAATTCCAGAAACTGAACTGGACTAGCCATATAAATACTGTGGCGACAAGAGCAGGTCAGAGGCCAGGAATTGTGCAACGAGTAACCCACCTTCCGACTCTCCAAAGCCTATCCACCGTAAACAGGCACAAGTCAGGAGTGTGATGGAATAATCCCCATTTGCTTGGATGAGTGCAGCTCCCACAACACTAAGAAGCTTGACACTATCCAGGACAAAGCAGCCCACTTGATTGGCACCACATCCACAAACATTCATTCCCTCCACCTCCAACACACAGTGGCAGCAGTGTGTACCATCTAAAAGATGCACTGCAGGAATTTACCAAGGCTTCTTCGACAGCACCTTCCAAACCCACAACCACTGCAATCTAGAAGGACAAGGGCAGCAGGTACATGGGAACACTATCACCTAGAAGTTCCCCTCCAAGTCACTCACCATCCTGACTTGGAAATACATCATCGTTCCTTCACTGATGCTGGGCCAAAATCCTGGAGCTCTCTCCCTAAAAGCACTGAGGGTGTACCTACACCACATGGACTGAAGCGGTCCAAGAAGGCAGCTCACCACCACCTTCTCAAGGGCAACTAGAAACAGGCAACAAATACTGGCCCAGCCAGCGAAGTCCACATCCCATAAATGAATAATTAAAAAAAGAATACTGCAGCATAGATTTGCTAGAAATGAACAGGAATGAACAGAGACTTTTAGTATAGCTGAGAAGGTGAGGTGATAGAAGGCTTCGGAATTATGAAAGGTTACGATAGGGTAAATGGTGATGGGTGTTTTCACTGGTCAGTAACACATGAACAAAAGGATACAAAGTTTAAACAGTCGCAAAAATCAATTCCTTATGTGGTTCAAACATCGAATTCTTTACCACAAGGCTGAAGCAGAGTCAATATAATATTTTAACTGGTCAATTGTTTGGAAATGTGGAATATTAAAGGGCAGAGGGACTGAGCAGGGAATTAAACCAGGTGTGGAAAAAAACAGAAACAAAAAACAAAATTCCTGAAAAACTCGGCAGGTCTGGCAGCATCTGTGGAGAAAAGCAGAGTTAACATTTCAAGTCCATATGACCCTTCTTCAGAGGGGTCTGGAGAAGGGTCATACGGACTCGAAACATCAACTCTGTTTCTGACTCCACAGATGCTGTCAGACCTGCTGAGTTTTTCCAGCATTTCCTGTTTTTGTTTCAGATTTTCAGCATCCGCAGCATTTTGCTTTTATCTTGGGGGGGAAAACAGCCTAGATTAGATGGGCTGAATGGTCTGTAACATTCTATGGTCAGAATCAATTCCTTCCCAGGAAGCTTAGCTATTGTCTTTCCTCTCGAGAAGCCCCTAGCCATTGGACAAATTGTCACACACAACCCCAAAGGAGGGGCCGGTTAGCTCAGTGGGCTAGATGGCTAATGTGTGGATCAGATTAGTGCCAACAGTAAGGGGTGCGATCCCTGTTCCGGCTGAGATAGACTTGGGGCCTGCCTCCTCGCCGTGCCCCATAGTAAAATCATGGTAGATCGCCGCGATTCAGCGGCACTGGAATTGAGAATGCAACCTTGGAGAAGATGGTCCCGAGAGTCTTACCCACTTCTTCCGCTCTGCTCACGTTTGCCTTCAGCTCTCTGACCACCAGCCTGCACCCGGCATTGAGCACTGCCTTTGATGGAGATGCCAATCCCTTCCCAAATTTCTCAGCAGGTACCTGGGTGGAAGAAAGGAAATGGTTACTTCGACAACTCCCCCTCAATTCAGTTGGACGATTGTGGTGTTCCCTATTAATTTTTGTGCCCAGATCAGTAGCTCACAATCGGTCTTCCTTCACCAAACTTCAAATAAGCAAACAAGTGTTACATATTTCCATAGGCTGCCAACATAATGCTGCTGTGTGTGTAACCAGTAGGAAGGAGATGGTCTTACTAGGAACAGGAACATTAGTTTATATCATGGTGACAGATTCTAATGCTTCAACTGAAATTCGGGGAGATTGTTGACTTTCTGCTGATTCGTATCATAAATGTTGCTGTAATTATTTTTTTTTTAAACTGGATCTCAAAACTATAGAATCTTCACCACCCATAGTCTACCCTTCCTCTAATAGCCTTCAGGCTTCAAAAACCCAACCTTGCTGTCACCTTAATGCAATGTATTCCTCAGCTTATCTCCAACTCTTTTCATCCATTTACGTCTACTTGAAGAGCGTACTTTTTAATCATTCACAGGGTGTGGCGGTCGCTGGCAAGGCCAGCATTTGTTGCCCATCCCTAAAGTTGCCAAGTTATGGGGAAAAGGCTGGGATGTGGGGCTAAATTTACAGATGTTTCAAAGAGCTGGAACAGGTGTGATGGACAGAATCGCCTCCTTCTGCACTGTAAGAATCTATGAATTTTGGCTTGTCTTTCACTGTGGGCCTTGGCTCAATCTCTCAATAAAATAATGCATTTATATCTTTCCTTTGATTATAGCAGCCCTTCCAAAGTCATAAAACAACCATTTCACCGAAGACATTCTAGTTTTTAAACAAACTGGCTAAGAAAATAGACTGATAATAGTATTTAGTACCTCAACACATGCACTACCAGGATGAATGTACATACATCGGAATAAGAATACTAGATGGGATAGACACCGTATTTTACTCGAGTGATTGTTTAGATTTTCGTCCTTAACATATGTGATCACTTTTTTCTACATCCTACATTAAGGCCAAACGTCTTTGTGCAGGTTCAAGGGCTTTTATATTCTTTACAGTAAAGTCAGAATTGTTGTTTCTCCAAATGGAACAAGATGGACTTTCACAGAATCACAGAATTGTTACGGTGTAGAAGGAGGCCATTCAGCCCATCATGTCTGCACCGGCTCTCTGAGTATTTTAACTTAGTGGCAATCTCCTGCCTTTTCCCCATATCCCTGCACGTTGTTTCTATTTAAATAATCATCCAATGCACTCTTGAATGCCTCAGTTGAATCTGCCTTCACCACACTTACCGGCAGTGCATCCTGAACCCTAACTACTCGCTGAGAGAATAATTTTTTACTCACTTTGCATTTGCTTCTTTTGCAAAACATTTTAAAACTGTGCCCTCTGGTTCTCAATCCATTTACGAGTGGGAACAGTTTCTCCTTATCTACTCTGTCCAGACCCCTCATGATTTTGAAAACTTCTGTCAAGTCTCCTCTTAGCCTTCCCCTCTCCAAGGAAAACAGTCCCAACTTCTCCAATCTTCCCGCATAACTGAAGTGTCTCATCCCTGGAACCATTTTCATAAACCTTTTCTGCACTCTCTCCAATGCATTCACATCCTTCCTATAGTGTGGTGCCCAGAAATGTACACAACACTCCAGCTGAGGTCTAACCAATGACTTATATAAGTTCACCATAACTTCCCTGCCCTTGTACTCTATGGCCCTATTAATGAAGCCCAGCATACTGTATGGTTTAGAAACAGCTCTCAACTGTCCTGTCACTTTTAATGATTTATATACATATACGCCCAGGTCTCTCTGCTCCTGCACACCCTTTAGAATAGTACCCTTTATTTTATACTGTCTCTCCACATTCTGTGTACCAAAGTGCCTCACACTCCTCTGCATTGAACTTCATCTGCCACCTATCTGCCCACTGCACCGATGTGTCAATGACCTTTTGAAGTTCTACTTTGTATTGGGACAGGGGTGTCCACAGATTTTGCCTTTGAAGGGCACTCACTGTACTGCAGAGCCCTCCAGGTTTACATCTCAAGTTTACATATAAAGTTCCTGTTAACGTACACTCATCCCAAGTTGCTGATACCAATGGAATTTGTTTGTGGGTTGCCACATTCATCCGCCAATGAAGGAACAGCACTGAGAGCAGATCTGCTCAAAGCTCCACAGAATTCAAACAGGAGAAAACAGAATATTAAGAAATACGGGACAAAAAGAATCTAAGCTGCCAGATCTTTGCAAACTATACCTGACCCCAGGTCATAATTAGGTACCCTGACACTTCTACCCAATCTTCTGTGCCATGATGTCACCAATGAATGTGACATAAGAAATAGGAGCTGTCAGAGGTCACTTGGCCCCTTGAGCCTGCTCCGCTATCCGAGGCCATGGTTGATCTTCTTTCCCACCCTATCCCCATATTCCTTCATACCTTAAGCACCCACAAATCAATTGGCCCCAGCATGAATATACTCAGTGTCTGAGCATCCATAGCCCTTCAGGCTAGTGAATTCCAAAGATTCACAATCCTCTCAGCGGAGGAAGTTCTTCTCATCTCGGTCCTAAATGGTTGACCCCTTATCTTGAGGCTGTGACCCCCTCAGCATCCACCCTGTCAAGCTCCTTAAGAGCTTTATTTGCTTCAACTAGATCATTCCTCCAAACTCCAGGCAATATAGGCCTAGTCTACTCAATCTCTCCTCACAAGACAATCCCCTCATCCCAGGAACCAGCCTGCTGAACTTTTGTGGCACCTTCTTTTTATTGGGATTTACTAGGGACATGAATGGGGATTCGAAAGAAAGCAGTCGTGCATCGAGTTCTTATTGAACACTTCTCTCGACATTCAATATTAACAGCACTCAGTGTCAGGTGTGGGGTATAAGAGACAGCAAGTGCAATTCTACTTGTTGCCTAGCCCCACCTATGCCCAAATTCACCCCGGGAAGCTCTAAAAAAACCTTTGGTTAGTAACCAAGAAGCCTTCACTTCTTGAATTCTCGAGAGGAGGTAAACAACTCAAAAGTGCATATACTTTTTTGGGGAGGCAGGAGTGAGGGGAATGTGTGTTGTCAGAGGTAGGACAGGTATAAGTAACAAAGGTACCACTTACTGTGTTTGCTACGTGTGCCTTGAGATTGACCAACATGGCTGGACTGGTGCTGACTATTGTATCCTCAATCAGCTCTTTAATGGTGGAAACATCTGCTTTCCCCTCATTCCCCTGTCCAGGCAAAATTATAAGAGGTGAACAAACTTTGAATTTCTTTTTCGGTGTAGTGGTGGGGAATGGACCTACTTTATAACGGGCAGAATACAATACACGAACACTTGCATACAGTACATCCTCTAACATAGCACAACTTTCATGCTGCATGCATCGCTGTGCTACCACACTTTAGATTTTGTAGCCCATCAGTTTGGGGGAAGCTGCTGAGCAAGAGTCCAATCCCAATTCGACAAGGAAAAGCACACGACATATGGACACCCCATAATAATATACAGACTTCCACCCAGTACTCAGGCCTGCAGATAGGCAAAATCTTTGTGGATGTCGGATGCTCCCCCACCATGACACTGTCCACCTTAAAATATATGGTTACCAGTGCCGGTAGAGTAACGCCAATCAGAACATCAAGGCTAAGATGTCGCTGCCCCAAGTATAAAAAGCCTTGGGACAGTTTGTACATGAACATCATTATATAAACACAAGATGCTGCTGTTCTTAATGGGTGCTTTCATTGTTATGGATCCAGATGACAGACAAATGTGCACCAACCACCATTATACCCATGGATTGCTAGTGTAAAATTGCTTATCTGCTAATGGGGCAAGTTGTGTCTCACTGTATTTCCATTCCCTTTTCTTACAAAGGGAGGGCCCACGAGCCCTTAGTCGGGTTATGGAGCGGGAGGGGTGGTCTAATTCAATGATTCAGCAAAGTCTAGTCCATCTCCAATATATGCAGCACAACTTATGCTGTCATTTGCAATGATATCCCTGTAACGCATTCCTCACTATGACCTCTCTTCGTTAAAAACACTCAGCCTGCAACACATCTTTCATTGGTATCTATACCTCACGCTAACATTCCATTATTCATTGTGTATTTGGGAGCAGATTTTCAACATTGTCATCAACAAGACACGGCCACATCGCTTGTTTATGATTGTGCTGGTCCAGGAGAGGACAATAGTGGGTAAATTCAACTTCTAGGCTCAGTCTATAATTCACCCAGGCAGAACCCATCCCCTAGTCACTTGTTATCACTTGATGAAATCAAATAAAATACCCAAAATAACGAAAAAGTACTTTGTTCATTCTCTTACCCTTCTTTGTAGTTTGGAGGTGACTGTGAGGGACAGAGCAGGAGGTTCCTTAAATGACCAAGTGACCAGCAGGCCCTCAGCTTCTGTTTCTTCCAAACAAATCTCCATCTGCAGAACAAAAAAAAAACAGCTAACAAAGCAACATAAAAACACAAGAAATAGGAGCAGGAGCCTGTCGAGCATGCTCCACCCTTCAATACGATAATGGCTGATCGTGGGCTTCAACTCCATTTCCCTGCCCGTGCCCATATCCCTTGATTCCCTGAGACCCCCAGACTCTGTCTATCCGAGCCTTAAATGCATTCAATAATGGAGCACCCACAATCCTCTGGAAGAGAATTCCAAAGATTCACAACCCTTTGAGTGAAGTACTTACCCCTCATCTCGGTCCTAAACGATTGGCCCCTTATTCTGGGACTGTGCCCCTGTGTTTTAGATTCCCTGACCTGGGGAAATAATCACTCAGTGTCTACCATATCAAGCCCCTTCAGAATCTTGTACATTTCAATAAGGTCATCTCTCATTCTCCTAAATCCAGGGAAAACAGCCAGAGGTCAGTCACATCAAACACACACCCCTCCTGGAAGTTGCACGGAGACTGGTAATGGAATTATTTTGCTCGAATTGTGTTCCTCTAGATGGCCCTGTAGCATAGCACATCCATAGACTAATGTGTGCTGTGTTATGCAATAGCATGACATAGGCCCGCATACACCACTGTTACTTCAGTGAAGTCTTAATCGGGCATCAGCAGAAGGCATTAAGCTGAGGCTCCACTGATTAACGGCAGGGTAAAGTTCCATGGCGATTGACACCTTCCAGTATCTCATCTAAGTGACCATTCTTTATATTTGAATCTAAAGATGGAAACATAGAAAACTCAACATTGGGCAAAACCATAAGTCTGCCTTGTTGATATCCCAGCTGTGGATTCAGATAATGTGTAACCCTTCAAGATAACTGTCCAATTAAACCCTGCAAAAATCTAATTGCCCCTACTTTCCTGCTTAAATTTACACACCTGTCCCCAACATTTTGCTGTCTCATATCCTCCTATACTTTGTTCTCCATTCCTCTCATCCTTGCAGTTGTTCATCTCTGCACCTTTATCAGATCAGGGGCATCCCCCCTCCACCACCTTCCCCCCGCCCCACCTCACTGTAACGCAAATCCCAGAACTGCACACAATACTCCAGATGATGGACGCTCTATCCAGCCCCTAGAGGTACATCTCACCAAGCTGTCGATAATACCATTACTGCCAATTTAGTGAGTTAGTTTTCAATGAGACTAAAAAGCTTTATTAAAATCATGTTTTTTTTTAAAGATAACTGGGTTTGCTGACAATGAGGCATTGCAGCGGAATCTGATGCTGTCTGTAGTTAACATTCACACACGCACCTTCCAACAACAGTCACTGGGTAGCAGTTAGCAGCAGGATTTTTTCCCCTTTTGTTAGCTCAATGACATTGAAGCCAGTGGCAATGGTGCAACAGCATTGCTGCCCTAGCTGACGTTAGGACGTGCTGAGCATTGAACCCAGAATCTTCTGGGCTGCGATTCATTATTCAATGCACCACAAAGGGGCAAAGATAGCAGGGCCCTCTTTTGGGGTTGCCAACTGTGATTCAATGTATTCCTGAAGGTTTCATCACATGAATTTCCCCCATGGTCCGATCATTCATCAGCCAACACATCCATCCTTGTGATGCACTGCCTTCCGACACCAACTGGAGAGCAAAAATCCTCATTCCCCAACTGGATGATGCTTAACTGTCAGCCAAAACTGTCGACCTGTTTTCTCCGCATTTTCAATATTTTTATGTCAAGTAAAGTGAAATGTTCAACAAAAATAAATATTTTTTAATGTGCATGTGATTTTTTTTTCCCCAAGGGTTACACAGAGCTGTGTCCTGGAGATTGATCTTCAATCCCTGGAGACTCCAGGCAAAACCTGGAGGGTTGGCAACCCTACCCACTGTCCCCTTTCATCCATCAATCATGGCATTCTATACAATGGGTGTTTTCTCTAGAATCAATAATTCCTTGTAGATAGTAAGTAATAAATGGAAAGAGTAATAGCAGTTATCCTAAATTCCATCCTCGTATTAGATTCATTTTATAAATAACATTGAATAACCAGATGGCAATTTGACAGGGTAAATGCCAGCAAAAAGCACTCTGGTTTTGATTAATGGCCTTGCAATTTAGCACAGACTCCTCTTCATCACTATAAGTTAATGATCTCCAGTCATCAGTTGAGTGGCTCAAGGGTGTAGTGCAAGGAAAATGTCAGATCTATTACTTTTGAGTCTGCACAATCATCCTTGCAACAACTTCCCTCTTCACATTAACAGGCAGCTTTTGGTGGCCATTAAACCTCCCGTTATTAATTCATCTTCAAAGCTTCTGCTAAGTGCGCCTTTATTGCTGATTAACATAATATTGATTGAGCTCTATTTCTTGATGTGAGCTCTGCTTGTCTGCCTTGAGCTGGCAGGCAGGTGGCGCCATATTTCACTGTAGTATTATTCTCTGCTATTCTTTGTGTCTCTATTCAATTAAATGTGCCTCGTTAATGAAGGGTGGTGGAATAAAATGGAGAACTGGCTGTGTTCCCTGCGTTGAACAATCAGCTCACTGGCTTCATGAGTGAGCAGAGAGAAAAAGAAGCAGCAGTCTCTTTTCATGTCCAATTCCTGTATGACATGCACTGATTGTTTCACCCTAATCACATTAATAATCTCTGTACGGCTCTGGATCTATCTAAACAAATTGATTCTTGGGAAGAGAGGGCTGTCCCAAGGACAGATTGAATAGAAGGGGCCTATATTCTCTGAGGTGTAGAAGAATGAGTGGTGATCTCATTGAAACAAGTAAAATTATCAGAGAGATTGATAGGGTACATGCAGGAGGTTGGGCTCTCTGAACGGAGTCTAGAACTAACAGCCATAATCTCAGAATTAGAGATCAGCCATTTGGGACAGAGGTGTGGAGAAATTTCTTCACTGAGTGTTGTGAATCTTTGGAATTATCAGAGCGCTGTGGATAAACAGTCGCTTGTTAGTACAGAACTTGAGTATCGCTGAAAAAAAGACGTTGTTGAAGCTTTTCAACAGGACTACTCACCAGAATACAAAATGTAAAGGGAACAACAATTTATACTTCATGAGAAACAACGTTGATTGGCTGGCAAGTGTACTCCGGCTGGTAGAGGTGTTGCCATGGAGAATGCACCAGTTTACTGATGACTGACAGTTAACTGCCAAGCTTTGTTTAAATTCAAACCAGGCAGGTTGACTCTGATTGGTCAAAGCATTGCCCTGAGGGATGAACCAGAGAATGGCTGTCACCTATTTTGTTTAGTTGAAACAAGCGCAATGTGTGTATGTGTTCTTTCTGTCTGCAAAGAACAGGGCTCCATGTGTTTCAATTAAACAAAATACTTGACAGCCATTCTCTGGCTCATTCATCAGGGTTGCTGTTCTTTGCAGATAGAATTAACATGTACACACATTGTATGCGTTCTTTCTGTCTGCAAAGAACAGGGCTCCATGTGTTTCAATTAAACAAAATAGATGACAGCCATACTCTGGTTCATTTCCCAAGGCAATGCCTTAACCAGAGTCAACCTGCCTAGTTTGAATTTAAACAAAGCTTGGCAGTTAACTGTCAGTCATCAGTAAACTGGTGCACTCTCCATGGCAACGCCTCTACCAGCCAGAGTCCACTTGCCAATGAATCTTCTCATGAAGTATAAATGGTTATTCCCTTTACATCTGGTATTGTTGCGAATTGTCCTGATGAATACAGCGCAAAAGCTTTGACAACATGTGTCTTTTTCATCAATTCTCAAAAGCTTTGGATATTCAGTTATTGAGTATATTCAAGTCTGAGATCAACAGACTTTTGGACACCAAGGGAATCAAGCGATCTGGGGATCGAGCAGGATAGTGGAATGGAAGGAGATGGTCAGTCCTGGTCTTATTAAGCAGTGGAGCAGAGTCAATGAGCCATCTGGCCTACTCCTGCTCCTATTTCTTTTGTTCTTAGACAAGGCTGGGTACGGCCCAGACCATGTCAAAAGGACAGTAAGATTTTGGACACGGATGAAAGAGAATTCCTGGCACAAGTCAGGCTGTAGCTATGTGGGCAGTGAACGATCAGCCATTGCTCATGATCTGGAAAACTTTTGAGCGCTAAGATTTACAGGCACAACCTTCCTCAGAATACTTGTGATAGGAACATTAAAGACAGGGTTAGGCTATTCAGGCACTCTAGCCTGCTCTACCATTCAATTAGACCATGCTGATCTACACCTACTCTATTTTCCTTCCTTTGTTCCACATTCCTTCAATAACCTCACCTGACAAAAAAATTATTAATCTTAACCTTGAAAGCTCTAATTAACACCCAGCGTCCACACTTTGATGGAGAGTGCCAAATTTTGACCAGCCCTTCGTTTGAAAGAGCGTGTTTCTTGGTTTTGCTCCTGATTGGCTTAGCTCTAATTTTAGGTTGAGAGGAAATTGTTCTCCATATCTACCCAATCAAATTGTTTTAAATACACTTATACCACCTCAAACAAGGGAATACAAGTCAAATTTATGCAGTCTGCCTTCATTATTTAACCCTCTCAGACCCGGTATTAATCTGGTGGACCTGTTCTGCCCTTTTCTGAGGCCAATATATCCATCCTGAGGTGCCCAGAACAAAGAGCCAGTCTCCAGACAGGGCCTGAGCAAGACCCTTCCTCACATTTGTGTTCCATTAGCCTCCTCGATTGCTTTTTGTAACCGTTTACTGATTTTTAAATGATTCAAAAGTATAGTTGTCAAAAAATAATTGTTAACAATTAGAGCACTTGTACTCCAGACTGTAGCTGCAATCGCTCCCGCTCTGCAAACTAACAATAATATCCACTAGGATAATGATGAAGCCAGGCAGTCTGAGATAAAAGATCGGAAGAAACCATAAAATACAACTCTTCAAAAGGTCTTGTGACTTTTATAAACACTGGCACCCGTCCAAATGCAAACATGTTTTTCAGCTTAACCATCATAGAAACAGGAGGAGGCCATTCAGCCCATCCAGCTTGTTCTGCCATCAAATGAGATCATGGCTGATCCGCAAACCATATCGTTTAACACCTTTGTTAACAAAAATCAATCAATCTCAATGTACAACTGCTTTGTGGAAGAGAGTTGAAAGCTTCCAGCGTCCTTTGTGTGTAGATGTTTCCTAATTTCATCCTGAAAAGCATGGCTCTAATTTTTAGATCATGCGCCCTAGTCTTAAATTCACCAACCAGTGGAAAGAGGTTTTCTCCATCTACCTTATCTCTTTCCCCTTAATATCTTGAAGGCCTCAATCAAATTACCCCATTACCTTCGAAATTCCAGTGAATATAACCCTAGTTAGTGGAAACTCTCCTTGTAATTTAACCCTTGGGAGCCTAGTAAATGTATGCTTCACTTTCTCCAAGGTTTTTATATCCTTCTTAAGGTTTTGGTATCCAGAACTGCTCACAGTAATATCAAAGTGCCATAGAGGTTTCTGTCAAATGTTTTCACAATTAACAAGAACGCCAATCATTTATCATTCACCTATGTTAACAATGATAAATCATTTATTGCAACAACATGGTGCACTGAATACCTGCGCCTTAAGTGGAGCCAAGGTCACCTGGTAAGAATCCATGGAAACGGCAGCTGGAGACTGCTGGGTAACAGACACAGGGAACTGAATTGCATCTACCACCAACTGGCAGCAAAGAACCTACAGCAAACAGACAAACAATTAACAATCAAGCTTTTTTTAAAAAATGAGAGATTTCACTTCCCATCGCCCTTTTTCTGAACACTCTTCTGTTCACAATTTTATAACTTTTAGGGGAGGCGATGGTGATGTAATGATATTGTCACTGGACTAGTAATCCAGAGACCCAGGGTAATGCTCTGGGGACCCGAGTTTGAGTCCACAGCAAATGGTGGAATTTGAATTCAAGGAAATCTGCCATCCTTACCTGGTCTGGCCTACATGTGACTCCAGACCCAAAGCTATGTGGTTGGCTCTTAAATGCCTCTGAACAAGGCCAATTAGGGATGGGCAATAAAAGCTGGCCTGGCCCGGGATGCCCACATCGTAAAAAAATTCCAACCCTTTTTTTAAACTTAGAGCAACGTTGGCATGAGGAGGAGCTTGGGAGGACCAGTCAAACCAGTATAGAGAAAAAAAAAGAAAAGCTTGCATTTATATAGCACTTTTCTTCACCAGCAGATGTCTCAAAGCTCTTTACAGCCAATGAAGCGCTTTGGAGGTGTATTCACTGTCGTAACATAGGAAACATGGCAGCTAATTTGTGCACAGCAAGTTCCCCCAAACAGCAATGTGATAACAATCAGATTATCTGTTTTAGTGAAATTGATTATTGGCCAGGGCGCCGGGAATAACTCCCTGCTTCCATAGGATCATTTACTTCCGCTTCAGGGGGCAGACGGGGCCTCAGTTTAACGTCTCGTCTGAAAGCCAGCAGCTCCAACAGTGCTGCACCCTCTCAGCTCTGCACTGGACTGTCAACTAGGTTTTTGTGCTCAAGTCTTGGAATGGGACTTAAAACCTGGAACTTTTTGACTCAAGAGGTGACAGTGCTACCACCCAAGTCACAGCTGACACAACCTTGAATATGGAAGATGTAGCCTAATGGACATTGATTGATGTCCGGCAGCATCGGCGGAGAAGAAAAGAGTTGACGTTTCGAGTCCTCATGACCCTTTGACAGAACTTGAGTTCGAGTCCAAGAAAGAGTTGAAATCATATTTCAACTCTTTCTTGGACTCGAACTCAAGTTCTGTCGAAGGGTCATGAGGACTCGAAACGTCACCTCTTTTCTTCTCCGCCGATGCTGCCAGACCTGCTGAGTTTTTCCAGGTAATTCTGTTTTTGTTTTGGATTTCCAGCATCCGCAGTTTTTTTGTTTTTGTTTTTATATTGATTGATGTCCCCTTGTTTCATTGCTTCAGGTCAGTTTGATTGCGTAATCTGGAGATGTTCCCATAACAATCGCTATCTTACAATCCTGCAAACAACTAGTCTGTGCTAGATTGTGCTTGCAAGGTTGAAGATGATGTTTTGCCCAAGGAGAATTACCAAACACTGCTGTATATAACACTGTAAACTTCATATGAGGAGGATCATAGGACCATCTGCTCATATGGGAAGTGAACAGAGACATGGTGCATTCATGACAGAGATCGATAGATTTTTGGACACTGACAGAATCAAGTGATATGGGGATAAGACAGGAAAATGGAGTTGAGGTAGAAGGTCAGCCATGATCTTCCTGAACAGGAGACATCTTGAAGCATAGTGTGGCCTTTCCCTGCTTCTTTTTTAAAGTAATCTTATGTTATGACTAGTTGTGCTTAAGTTCTAACTTTCGTGTGGTTCAGCGCTTAATGTATTCTTTCTGATTCATTTCAATGTTCTTTGGACAGAAAGTAGAGGTGAAAAGTATTAGTGCGAATTTAATGAGGTGTTGAACATGGGGGGCAGAATTTTAAGGCCCCGTTTCGATGAGGACAGGGCTGTAAAATGCGCCGAGCCCATTATAATTCCCATTGACGACAGCGGGAACGTAAAATCCCACTGCTGTAAAATTCTGCCCAGAGTGCACACAAAATGGCTTATTCAATTCTTGACACTGTAGCCTTTGGCCTTGAGAGGTCATTTCACTTGATAAAGAGTTATGAAGTCCACACCAAATTGTGAAGTTCCACTTGTCCCTTTCGAACATCGGATTGGAGCTGTGATATTCGGAATATGAAGGACAATGATCAGGCATCATATTCTAGATGCAGGGCAATTCCACGCCCATCTCCATCCCCATTCTGTGCATTGGTACAATGATACAAGTTAGAGCCTCTCTCCCACTCTTCAGGTATCATGCCCTGAAAGGTCATTGGTGACCATGGACTTCTGTGATTGGTCCAGGATTATGCTCAGCAAGGTCCTGCAGTGGTTTGCGTGGCCTCCTGCAGTATGGCTGACCAGGAAATTCTCCTGCTCTTACCACTTGCCATCAGGCGTATTGAAAGGATTTACAGGCTGATAATCAACCTGTTTGCCATGTCATGAATGAACCTTCCGTGACCAACGAATCCTGGTGGGGATTTGAACCCAGAGCTTCTAGCCCGGAGGTAGGGACATTACCCACTGCACCACAGGTTAGAGTGCCAATCCATAAACACCTAGCTAGTTTGCCGTAAAATGTTTTATACTGAACATCTGAGGATTAAAATTGATCAAAATTTTTTTAACATTCTAATCCTGTCGAATGTGCTGCTACAATACACCATTTTTTGGGTTGGAATTTGGCAGTTTACTATGCGATGCCATGGCATACAAGGTGATGGGATTAGTGCTGATAAACGGGATCAGAATAGATTAGGTACTTGTTTGACAGGTACAGACTCAATGGGCCGAAGGGCCTTTTTCTGTGCTGTAGACCTCATGACTCATGACTCTTGACCTTGCTCAAATCTTTCTGTGCGCGTCCAGAGTATGAGCACCCATGGAAAAACCATGCCCAATCCTGATCTTCTTCCCCCACCTACCACTCCATGTCTGCATGTTTCAATCCCACTCACTGGGTAGCAATCAGGGGTGGGAACCCAAGCTGATTTGATTCTCTCATAGAACTAATCATCGGGGAGGATTTCTCCCTCCTCAGTCAGGCCTGGTGGGTGGCCTGGGGGGGGGGAGGCGGCAGCACAACAGTCCGCCGCCCACGATCAGGCCCCAGCCGCGATTTCATGCTGGCTGGCCAATCGCACGCTGAAACACTCAGCGCTGCCTGGGGTCGGGGGGGCGGAGAGGAAGGCGAGTGCAGAAGTCAGCGCAGAGCTGCCCCAGGGAGCTGAAGAATTTTCACATGAAAAATAAAGGTCTTTTAAAAAAGGGAAAATGTCCCCTCATGTGACACTGTCACTGATGACGTCGGGACGCTTGCCTGATGTCATCGCGCGCTATTTCACGCTCGCGTGTATTGGGTGCGCACCCGCACGCCGAGGTGAATGTTCAGCCTATAGTGTCCTTACAGCTGCTCAGGCTAAGCTGAAGTAACTCAACATTGAAGATCAAGCTTGGATGTCTCTTGGCCTACCTGGGCCTATTTCCACATTCAGCAGTACACCTAGCAAGTCAACAATAGAGGCAACTCCTTCAATTCATTGCTATAGTGAATGCACCACCCTCAAACAAAGTAGCATCTCTTTAGCTATCAGCAGTTGCACTTTCACCTCAGAATCAGAAAGTTGTGGTTTCAAGTCTCTCTCTTCACAGATTTGAATACAAAAATCAATCTTGGTGCAGTGCCAAGGGAGTGGCTGCACCATCTTTCAAAAGAGACCTTAAAAGCAGCCCTGTCTGGCCTCTTAGGTGGACATGGTGCTATTTTGAAGAAGAGCAGGGGAGTTCGCCTCTGAGAACTGGCCAAAACTTATTCCTCAACCAACATCATTAAAAGCATCATTACCACTTTGCTGTTTATGGGAACTTGATGTGTGCAAATAGCTGCTGTGTCTCCTACATTTCACCTGTGGCTGCACTGCAAATTGTCTGCAGAAGGTTTAGGGACATCCTGGGATTGTATTGTAAAAGTCTTTCTTTACCTTTACCAGTTACTATTGTACTGCAGAGGGCGAGGCTTTTTTTGGGCCTAATCCCGAAGGCTAGTCTGCCCTTTCCTCTCTGTTAAGGCCAACGCCCAGAAGACTGACATCTTGTTCCATACATTAACCTACCATGCTCTGTTCTGATTGATCCATACAAGCCACTTGACTGATACATGCCATTGATGGTAGCTGGGGACCTTCTTCAAAGCTGATCTGTACAGAGCTCTGGAACAAACAGAAACAGTGAGTAAATGAAGTGTGCAAACCACCAATCACAGACCACGGATTCACAGGGCTTGGCCAACATTTAAATGTTAAAACATTTGATTAAAAAAACTGAAGAAAATCCTGACAAAGGAATATCTTCCAATCTCATGATTGCTTGAAAACTTCCTTCTGTTCAGTCATGTCAGCCATGGCTCAGTTGGTAGCACTCTTGCCTCTAAGTCACAAGGTTTTGGGTTGGAGTCCCACTCCAGGACTCGAGTACAAAAATCAAGGCTGACACTCCAGCGCAGTACTGAGGGAGCGCTGCATTGTCAGAGGTACAGTATTTTAAAAGCGAAGTTAAACAGAGGCCCCATCTGCTGAAGTGATAGAGAATGTGTTCCCATTTACAGAATTTCCCCATATATGAAGTAATAAAGCTCCGCTGACAATGCGTTGCGATATGAAGAGAGAAGTCCCTTGGGTGCAACAATTAGCTGTCAAATATTTAATTCTCCTGCAATTTGCCCTCTTTTTATTATAACCATTGAACATCAGCATAATTCTTTAAAATGTGAATCATTTTGAGATGTTTCATTTTTATATTCATTTATGGAATGTGGGCATCGCTGGCTAGGCCAGCTTATATTGCACGTTCCTAATTGTCCTGACAGATGTGATAATAATTTTTAATTTATCTAGCACTTCTTCTTGCCTGTTAAATGCAAGAGGGGGTAGAATGATGCGACTGGACGAGCACTAAGAAGCCAACTCTGTAAATTGTGGAATTAATTCAATTGGTCTAGTAATTTGTAAAGACAATCATGAAAGCTTTTGTACAAACCCAACAGTGTTCATTAAAGTTGTTTAGAACAACCCATGCCCTTTCTGACTCTCAATGACCACAAGGCAACTAGGGATGTCAGTGTTCTGTGCACAATTTTGTTTATGTTATTTATAAGTTTATAAAAAGCCCCCTGGAATTTCACCCTAAAGTCATTGAGTACTGGCAAGCTACTTGTGCAGCTAACAAAGGCCAGACTGATTGGTGATGTAGTGGTAATGTCACTAATCCTGACGCCCAGGTAAATGCTCTGGGGATTTAGGTTCAAATCACACCATGGCAGCTAGTGGAATTTAAGTTCAGTTAATAATCTGGAATTCAAAAGCTAACCTCAGTAATGGTGGCCATTAAACCATGGTTGATTGTCATAAAAACCCATCTGGTTCACAAGGAAATCTGATGTCCTTACAAGGTCTGGCCTACATGTGACTCTGGAACTACAGATATGTGGTTGACCCATAACTGCCCTCAAAATGGTGTGGCAAGCCACTCAGTTCAAGGGCAATTAGGGATGGGAAACAAATGCTGGCCTTGCCAGCAATGCTCAAATCCCATAAAGAATGAAGAAAAAAAATTACCCCTTTAAATACTTACAATCAAATCCACTAGAGAGAAAAAAAGCCTCTTACTGACTGATGAGGTCCAATTACCATAGGTTAACCAGCTGTTTTTGAGCACTGTTATCATTTTCAAACACTAATGTGTTCATTGCTCCACCAAACTAATGTTGTAGCTCCAGTGGAAAAAGACTACAGTTTATGGTGAAGTGTGAAAGATTGTGAAGTGCGTCTTTAGGATAGGTTGGGATATTAGAAGAATCTGAATGTAATTAGCTGTATGACAAATTGGTTATTCTCTTTTTGTACAACAAATGCACCTCGGTAAAGCAAATGGAACAGGAGATGTTTCTGCCCATATTGGAGAGTTACTCCTCATTTCTATAGAGTTTCCAACCCTCTGGGATTGGCCTGGAGTCTCCAGGGATTGAAGATCAATCTTCAGGACACTGCTGTGTGCAACCCTGGGGAAAAATCATCGGGACATCAAAAAAAATCATTTTCGTTTAAATTTTCCTTGAACATTTCTCTTTACCAGATATAAAAATATTGCAAATGGAGGGGGGGAGAAGGCAGTTTGGCTGACAGTCAAGCATCATCCAATTGGGTCTTTTTGCTTTCCATTCGTGATGAAAGTGCAGACATGATGGGCTGGATGGCCTCTTTCTGCGTCGTAACATTTCTATGGTTCTGGGAAGGCAGTGTGTCACAAGGATGGATGTGTTGGCCGATTAATGGCTGGAGCATTCAGGAATACATGAATCATAGTCGTCAACCCTGTATCCACAAAAGCCTTGTTCTACTAGCTTGGCTGAAATGTAAAGCTCTCTTCATATTAAAAAAAAATTCAATATATTAATAGTATGCTATTTTCGCATTTTAAAATGAGGTTAAATGAGTCATGCTCTTGTATCATATCCATGCAGGAGTTAGTTGCATGAATGGAAATTTTTTGTGTTTTTCATTTGAAATGGCACAGGAAGCAATGACAACTCATGCTGCCACTCTGAAATAGAGAACTGACTACAACTGAAAATATAATCTAGCTGCGTTTATTAAAAAGGATAAGACAGGGCTGGCTTGTTTTGTGGACCCACAGTCTCAACAAAAATGGGAGTGCAGGAACGGTTGCCAACTCTGGTCTGACCCATTCCTGGAGGTTTCATCATATGAGCGCTCGCCCAATCAAAAGCTAGTTCCATTGCACAATCGTCAATATTTTCACGTCCATTAGAAACGAGACTTCAAAGCAAATGTAAAAGGCACAATTGTTTATAATGCCTCCTACGAATTTTCTCCTGGATTGCTCACGGGGGTTTATGCTTACATTTCTGGAGACTCCAGGGCGATCCTGGAGCGTTGGCAGCCCTATGTGTAGGCTCGGTTCCTCACATAGGCCTCTGCTCTTGTTCTCAGCTATAGCAGTGACAGGAGCTGAATGGGGACCAGGCAATACTCCACACAGCGGTGGCAAGAGTCAGCGGTTGAAAACTTGCATGCTCCTTCCGACAGCCATCTTAGCGATGCCCTTGATGGACGCTGGGAGTCGGTGATCTGTCATTCCCTTCGTTGTCATGGTGAATTGCCCCTTGCAGACTGGACTGGAATGGGGGCATGACAATGGTTGGATTTTTACCATAAATTACAAACTCACTCCCAGAAAACTGCTCGCTTCTTTTCTTTTTTTTAAAAAGATGGTGACAAAATTCTGAATTGTGTCAACTCTTAGACTCCAATCCTCACCATGTTGAGCTAAGGTTTCCAACACTGGTGAGGGGCATTCTTGGGAGGTTTCCTCATCCATCACCAACAGCCCTGCCCACTCAAACAGCCTACTTGCTTCCCTCCCACCCCCACCCCCTTCCCTCACCATGACTAATTTCCAATATTTCTACAATTAATAAACAAAGGTGCTCAAAGAATAGGAAAAAGTGGGTAATTTATTTTGATGTCCCAATGCTTTTCCCCTCAGGTTTTTCTCAAAGTCGTGTTCAGAAGATTAATCTTCAATTCTGGAGACTCTGGGACAATCCTGGAGGGTTGGCAATCCCACTGTTGTGCTGACCTAGAGTTCTGTGCATTGAGCTCCACTGGCAAAACCTTCATCCGCCTGAAATGCTAATCTGGAAACTCTCAAAGGCCCTCAAATCCACATGGGAGATCTAGAGGACAACATAGATGAGACATTAGAGGAACACAGATATCTTGGGAGGGTTGTGGGGCTGCAAGAGAGTACAGAGGTAGGGAGGGGTGAGGCCATGGTGGAACTTGAAAACAAGGATGAGAATCTTAAAATCAAGATGTTGCTTGACTGGGAGCCAATGTAGGTCAGTGAGCACAGGACATTAAAATAGACCTGTGGCAACTACACATTAATCTTAAATCAACATGTGGTCAAATTCCAAGTGGTAACAGAATGTGCTGCTCCCTCAACCTATTGTGCCACAGGGCAGCAGGATGCAGTTAAGTGTTTTAAGGAAAGCACAAAATTCCTGTAAACATTACACATAATACGCTTTGCATGAGAGAGGCATAGAGACCCTACATATATTGAATAACATGCTATGGTATGGCATTTGTCTATGGCAGGGGTGTAATGACCTCTGGAATTCCGGGACTCAAAGCCCAGTCCATCCTGTTCAAGTTTTTGCCCTTCTCCAGGGGCCTGGAGTTTTGTGAAGAGCTGCTAAATCCTAAATTGGAATACTGAGATCTGTTAGGGTCAAGAGCCTGAGATATCCATTGCTTAGCATGAACAAAGACCACAAAGGCAAAATTTTGGACAGCCTATCTCAGCTGTGTAATACAGGACAATGTACATCAACAAACAGCTGAGAATGTGATAGTTCCAAAAAAAAAAGTCACATGATATTTACATGGAGACAGAAATCAAACTCTGTGTGGGCAGTTCCGAGACACGAAGTTTTGTCACTAAAATGTCACCTCACTTGTCACTAGCAGCCTGTCACCACTTGGAAGTTCACCGCATGTTGGTCTATTTTAATATCCTGTCCACTTTGAGTTGCATTGACTCCCCGTCAAGCTATGTCTTAATTTTAAGATTCTCATCCTTGTCTTCAAGTCCCTCCATAGCCTCACCCCTCCCCATCGCTCTGATCTCCTCCAGCCTCACAACCCTCCGAGAAACCTGTGTTCCTCTAATTCTGGCCTCTTGCGCATTCCCATTCCTAATTGTTCCATATTGGTGGCTGTGCCTTCAGTTGCCTATGCCCCACGCTCTGGAATACCCTCCCTATGCCTCTCCCTCCTCTACCTCGCTTTCCTCCTTTGAGACACTCCTTAAATCTACCTCTTTGACCAGGTTTTTGGTCAGCTGACTTAACATCCCCTTATGTGTCTTGGAGTCATATTCTGTTTTATAATGCTCCTGTGAAGTACCTGTTACATTAAAGGTGCTATATAAGACTTATTAGACCAGCCAGGAGATATGCTGAACTTGCTAACCAAATAAATGAACTTTAACCTTGTGTGGTGAAAGGAATCTGCACTGCAAAATTGAAAATAATATTCATATTCTGAGAGCTATCCTTTAAAAATGAAAATTTAAGTCAGTTGTCCACTTGGATGAACCACGGGGCATTATATCAGAGTTATGTCAATGCAATGGATTTTTGCAGGTCTAGATGCATTTGATAGATGAGAGCAAGGGCAGTGATTAGGAATTAATACAGTGAATTTGTTTCCACCAGTTCCAGACTATCAGGTACAAATTTGGCCACTGATTTGTAATCTGTTTATTTAAGCAGCTTCCAATCGTTGGGCTTTCAGCAACTGTCTAGAATCATAGAATGGTTACAGCACAGAAAGAGGATTTTCAGCCTGTCGAGTCCGTGTTGGCTCTCTGGAAGAACAATTTAGGTAGTCCCACTTTTCTGTCCTTCCCCCATAGCCCTGCAAATTCTCTCTCTTCAGTGCTCACCCCATTCCCTTTTGAAAGCCACAATTGGATCCACCTCCATTACTCTGCATTCCAAGTTAGAACCACCCACCTTTAGTTCTTTTGCCAGTCATGTTAAACCCATGACCCCTGGCTCTCAGCCCTTCCAATGTGGTCAGTTTCTCCCTATCTATTCTGTCCATACTCCTAATGATTTTGAACACCTTTATCAAATCTCCTCTCAATCTTCTCTAAGGAGAACAACCCCAGATTCTCCAGTCTATCCATGCAAGTGATTGAAACAATGGGGGAATCCAGAAACAAAAGAATAGGGAACTGAGTGGAGCAATCTTTGACACTGGAATTCCACTGTCTAACCCAGCCAGATGAGGTAGGGTCGACTATGACCTTGTATGATAGCAAATCAACAACCTACTTCCACTGAATTTTGGTTATCAAACTCAGGAATCAAGTAAAATGGGTTAAAAATGGTCATAATTCATTTACATGATCACTCCAATTCAAAATTACCCCCTCATGGAGTGCGAGTCTCTCCTGAGTATCGGCCATAAAGGTCCTGTGTGAAGTAAATTTATCATTCTCGATTAGATTTGCCAAACCTCCAGGAATCAAAGATTTATCTCCAGGACACTACTTCAAGCAATCCTGGAGAAAATTATGCAGCCATTATAAAAAAAAAGAGATTTGCTTTATTTCTTATTTTCCTTTGAAGGCTTCTCTTTATTACTTACATATATCTTCAAGATGGGAAAGAAATTTGTTTGACTGACAGTCAAACATCATCCAATTGGATCGCGAGGAGCCTTCTCGCTTTCCAATCGGAAGGGAGAAGGCAGTGCCTGTGAGTGACCAAAGGCAGGAGTGTGGGGGCGGGGTCATGTGATGCAACCTCCCAGGCCACATTCAAGCAGGATTGGAAAGCAAATTCTCCATCCACTTCCCTCGAGTACCGGCCATGCTGGTCAGTTGTGTGTTGCAATCCCCAAAGACGTTGCTGTCATGTTGTGAGGGGAGTTGCACAAGGACTCCTGCATCGTGGTTTAGCAAATCAATTTAAAAAAAAAACACAAAACCACTCCAATTTCATTATGACTGACAGCTTTAATCAAAAAATTCCATCGGACTACTGATTGGGAAAGGAGAAACATGGAGCTGAATCCTTGTGCCAGTGATGACCTGGCTGCTTTATCTAGTTCTTATTTAAATTTTTTTAAGTTGCAGAAAGGGCACCTTCACATTGAAGCACCCTCTCATTACATACCCTTTCCTGCAGCCTGCTGCCTCTCTCAAGCTGGAAGGCCTCTGATTGGCCCTCCAGCTTCGAGAGCCTGCTTTCCATTTTGACAGGGAGCCTGTCTCCATGCCAATTAAGGGGGTGCCTCTGTACAACTCCCAAGTCTGTGACTGGTTCCCCCAGCCCACCATCACCCGACTCCACCCCTCCTCCACTGCCGGAGGTGGGTTTGGGGACTCAGACACAGTCCCGACTCCTACTTCCCACTGCCAAAGCGGGAATTCAGCCAATTCGCACAGTCGCAGTGCCGAGGGGGAGAGGAATGTTCTTCTGAGGTTGAAACTAAGGCAGGTTTGTTGGGATGGAATGGGAAATTTATCCTGCGTCTATTTGATCTCACCGTGCATCATGCTGACACTGAGTGGCTTGTGTGGAGAAATCGAGTGGTCCATCCACTGACCTTCATACCGGTGAACAGCATATCCATTTCCAAGTAAAAGATAGGAGCTGCCGGAACGAGCAGCTTTTCATATATTACATTGGCCTAACATTAAAAGATAGCTTATAAAATCAGGCTTGTCTTGTCACCTCAGGTATTCAAGAGATTTTGTGAAATCAATCTCCTATATTTATAATTTGGAGATATCATGAGCAAATATTGCCTCCCCCCCTAATGGTCAATCAGCTATCAGATTCCAGAGATCTTCAAACTCCCAGAAAATGGGGGAATCTAGGAACATTCCATGAGAGTATCTGGGTTTCTGGAACATTCTTCAGCCTTGGAATGTTAACTGCGAGAGCTGTATAAGGAGTCAGCTGTCAAAGGATTACAATAGGGCAGTTAATAATTAAAGAGCATTGCTCCTTTTAGATTTTGATTCAGTAGTATTGGTTTCAACTGTGCCTCACTCATTGAACATGTGAAAATAACACTGCCAGTGGGGTAAAGGCAGGTAAGAGTAATTTTATTTAATCCTAGGATTTTTGATCACCCATCTTAATGGCAAGCTGCCAAGTAACGCCATTGGGTTACAGAACATGACTGTACTTCCCACCCCAACCCCTAATTCTTGACTGAGGAGCATGAGGGGAATATTAGCTTAGTAAAGCATTTTCTTCGCAAAGACAAGGTGCTAATCCACAGGGAATAAATTCTTAAAGGAATAGTCTTAAAGGGTAGAGTTAACAGTAGATTTAATATCGGTGTTCAAAATCTTGAATAGTTTCAATAAAGTAAATAAGGACAAGTAGCAAAAGGTTGGTAACCTGTAGTAATTGTAAATTAAACCTTTCATACTGTTATGGGGATCATGTGACTGTACATGCGAATCAGCCCTAAATGCTGGTAATCTTAGGGGTGGAGATTTCTAGCCTTGGTCTTGGAACAGGCATGTCGCTTCATCAGGAGCTCTGTAAATAAAGTTTACTGTTTGTTACAAGAAACCTGTCTGGTACTCCAAGTTTATTACATAACCAGAGTACACAGATTAAAGAGCAATTTGCAAAAGATAAAGAGAATATCTTTTTTTTTTACACAGCGAGTGTTCTGGACTGCACTACCTGCAAAGCAGATTCAATAATAACTTTTAAAAGGGAATTAAATAAATCCTCTGGCTGGGAAATCTAAAACGCAGGGGCATAGTCCCAGGATAAGTAGCCTAAACTCATTTAGGACTGGATGAGGAGAAATTTCTTCACTCAAAGGGTTGTGAATCTTTAGAATTCTCTGCCCCAGAGATAGATGGATGCTCCATTCTTGAATATGTTTTGAGGCTGGGATGGACAGAGGCTCCGTCTCTCAGGGAATGAAGAGACATGGGGAGCAGGTGGGAAAGTGAAATTGAAGCTGAAGATTAGTCATGATCATATTGAATGACAGAGCAGGCTCAATGGGCTGTATGGTCTACTCCTGCTCCTATTTTGTACGTTAAGTTCTCAAATACTTGAATGAGAACAATTTGTTGGACTTTGAGAGATGAATTGGACAGCTCTTTGAAAGAGCCAGCCCTGGCATGATGGGCCGAATGCCCTCCTGCTGTTCTGTTTCATTCTACGATCCTATGATTCAATGATCTGACCCTTGACAGTTCTTCACATCTTCAAGTGCCAGTTCAGGTGGGCATAAAAGATCCCACAGTAGTTTTCGAAGAAGACAACAGAAGTCCCCAGGCTCCTGAACAACATTCCTCCCTCAAGCAACACCATCAAAAACAGAGGATCTGCTCACTCACTGTTTGTGCAACTTCTATGCACAAATTGGCTGCCCACTTTCCCTACATAATAGTGACTGCAATTCAGAACTAATCCCTTGGTTTAAAAAAACACATTGGTTCATGCTTAGGACATGATTTGATGCTATATAAATGCAGGTTCTTCCTTTAGAATTTCTCCAGTGTATTTTTATTTCCGTTAGCATTGCCAGTAGCATTCTGACATTCCGATGGAAGATGCTATCACTGCCAGACAGAACATGAGGAAATGTAGCATGTACCACAAGAACATTTCAGCATGTCAGATCTCCAGTTATGCAGTCTTATGGCCATTAGATAAAAGCAAAATACTGCAGATGTTGGAAACCTGAAATAAAACCAGAAAATGCTGGAAAATCTCAACTCAACATGTAGTATGTACCGCATGGTGAAGCAAGAGGTCTTTGACCTTCTCATTGTATGTGACCTCCTGACAAATACCGACACATTCCCAGTGACCCTCCTACAAATACTGACACACTCCCACTGACACTCCCCTACAAATACTGACATACTCCCAATGACCCTCCTACAAATACTGACACACTCCCACTGACACTCCCCTACAAATACTGACACACTCCCAATGACCCCCCTGCAAATACTGACACACTCCCACTGACACCCCCCTACAAATACTGACACACTCCCAATGACCCTCCTACAAATACTGACACACTCCCAGTGACACCCCCCTACAAATACTGACACACTCCCAATGACCCTCCTACAAATACTGACACACTCCCAATGACCCTCCTACAAATACTGACACACTCCCACTGACAACCCCCTACAAGTACTGACACACTCCCAATGACCCTCCTACAAATACTGACACACTCCCAATGGCCCTCCTACAAATACTGACACACTCCCACTGACAACCCCCTACAAGTACTGACACACTCCCAATGACCCTCCTACAAATACTGACACACTCCCAATGGCCCTCCTACAAATACTGACACACTCCCACTATCCACCCTACAAATACTGACATACTCCCAATGACCCTCCTACAAATACTGACACACTCCCACTGACACTCCCCTACAAATACTGACACACTCCCAATGACCCTCCTACAAATACTGACACACTCCCACTGACAACCCCCTACGAGTACTGACACACTCCCACTGACACTCCCCTACAAATACTGACACATTCCCACTGACACTCCCCTACAAATACTGACACACTTCCAATGACCCTCCTACAAATACTGACACACTCCCAATGACCCTCCTACAAATACTGACAAACTCCCACTGACACTCCCCTACAATACTGACACACTCCCAATGACACTTCCCTACAAATACTGACATACTCCCAATGACACTTCCCTACAAATATTGACACACTCCCAATGACCATCCTACAAATACTGACACACTCCCAATGACCCTCCTACAAATACTGACACACTCCCACTGACACTCCCCTACAAATACTGACACACTCCTAATGACCCTCCTACAAATACTGACACACTCCCAGTGACACCCCCCTACAAATACTGACACACTCCCACTGACATGCCCTTACAAATACCAACACACTCACAATGACCCTCCCCAACAAATACCAACACACTCCCACTGACACCCCCCTACAAATACTGACACACTCCCACTGACACCCCCCTACAAATACTGACACACTCCTAATGACCCTCCTACAAATACTGACACACTCCCAGTGACACCCCCCTACAAATACTGACACACTCCCAATGACCCTCCTACAAATACTGACACACTCCCAATGACCCTCCTACAAATACTGACACACTCCCACTGACACTCCCCTACAAATACTGACACACTCCCACTGACAGCCCCTACAAATACTGACACACTCCCACTGACATTCCCCTACAAATACTGACACACTCCCACTGACACCCCCCTACAAATACTGACACACTCCCAATGACACCCCCCTACAAATACTGACACACTCCCAATGACACCCCCCTACAAATACTGACACACTCCCAATGACCCTCCTACAAATACTGACACACTCCCACTACCCACCCTACAAATACTGACACACTCCCACTGACACTTCCCTACAAATACTGACACACTCCCACTATCCACCCTACAAATACTGACACACTCCCACTGACAGCCCCTACAAATACTGACACACTCCCACGGACACCCCCCTACAAATACTGACACACTCCCAATGACACTCACCTACAAATACTGACACACTCCCAATGACACCCCCCTACAAATACTGACACACTCCCAATGACACCCCCCTACAAATACTGACACACTCCCAATGACCCTCCTACAAATACTGACACACTCCCACTACCCACCCTACAAATACTGACACACTCCCACTGACACTTCCCTACAAATACTGACACACTCCCACTATCCACCCTACAAATACTGACACACTCCCACTGACACTTCCCTACAAATACTGACACACTCCCACTATCCACCCTACAAATACTGACACACTATCCACTGACCACCTGACTGTGCCAATCATTAACCGCATGTGTCCATGACATCTTTGTCAATCTCTCCTGAGCTCCCACCCATCCCTGACCTTCTATTTTGCTCCACCTGCTCTACCCCCTCTTAAACAGTATAAAATCCATCACATTTCTACTTCTCTTTAGCTCTGAAGAAGAGTCACACGGACTGAAGCATTAACTCTGTTTCTCTGTCCAAAGGTGTTGCCAGGCCTGTTGAGTTCTTATTTCTGTTTTTCTGTTTTTATTTCAGGTTTCCAACTTCCGTATTATTTTGCTTTTATCTAATGGTCGTAAGGCTGCATAACTGGAGATCTGACATGCTGAAATGTTCTCTTGCCCCACTGCCTTCATATTACACAACAAGACTACTGGAAGATAAAAGCAAAAAGCTGCAGGTGCTGGAAATCCAAAACAAAAACAAAAATAAAAATACCTGGAAAAACTCAGCAGGTCTGACAGCATCTGCAGAGAGGAATACAGTCAAAGTTTTGAGTCCGTATGACTCTTCAACAGAACTAAGGAAAAATAGAAAAGAGGTGAAATATAAGCTGGTTTAAGGGGGGGTGGGACAGGTAGAGCTGGATAGAGGACCAGTGATAGGTGGAGATTGACAAAAGACGTCATAGACAAAGGAAAAGAGGTGTTGACAGTGGTGATATTAGCTAAGAAATGTACTAATAGGTAACATTAAGAGTGGAAAGCAGGATGAGCAAGGTACAGATAGCCCTAGTAGGGGTTGGGTGGGGGGAAAGGATCGAAATAGGCTAAAAGGTAGAGATAAAACAATGGATGGAAATACACGGAAATAGGTGGGGAAAGAAAAATCTATATAAATTATTGGAAAAAAGAGGGATCGGAAAGGGGGAGGGGATGGAGGAGAGAGTTCATGATCTAAAGTTGTTGAACTCAATATTCAGTATGGAAGGCTGTAAAGTGCCTAGTCGGAAGATGAGGTGCTGTTCCTCCAGTTTGCGTTGAGCTTCACTGGAACATTGTAGCAGGCCAAGGACGGACATGTGGGCATGAGAGCAGGGTGGTGTGTTGAAATGGAAGCGACAAGGAGGTCTGGGTCATGCTTGCGGACAGAACGAAGGTGTTCTGCAAGTGCTGAAGCATAAAGCCATCGCAATAACACAAGCTCATTTTTAGCATGAGGGGCTCTGCATCAGGCTCCGAAACACAGTGATTTCACTGGCACTGGACACCTTGGCCTCATCCCATTACCTCGGGTAGTAACCCTACGCCCTTGGAATGCTCTAAAAGTATTGAATTACCATTAGCCTAACAAATGGCTCAACTGAAGAATAAAACAAGCAGATTGATTCTTGTGCAAATGGGGTTTGATACTTAAGTAGCCCACGGCACAGCTAATATCTGATACGGATTTCTCTGGCATCCAACTACCAACCAGTAATCAGTGTAATTTCTTCCTATGGCTGGAATTAGGTGGGTATTTCAAAGCTGCAATTTCGTCCCCCCTCAGTTACAGAAAACTGCCTGATTGAACAGTGACAATCGCACCTACAGCAGCATTTGGCCAGCTGAGCCTCCCAGCTTGCCTGCTGGACGTCTGGGTGCCTGTACCTGAAATGTCAACTTTGATTTTGATCTCGATGATAAGATTCATTGAATATTTTTAAGGCTGAGCTGGACAGATTCTTGACCAACGAGGGAGTCAAAGGATATCGGGAGTAGGCAGGAATGTGGAGTTCAGGCCACCGTTAGATCAGCCATGACCTTATTGAACGGCAGCGCAGGCTCAAGGGGCTGAATGGCCTACTCCTGCTTCGTATGTTTTAGTCATATATTAATGATAACTCTACTTTGGAAACCTCCTTTTAACGCTCCAATTTGATTGAGTCAAATCTCCCTGGTACAGTTAGAAGCCAACAATCTACCTGTTATTTTTAAACAAGTGTGCACTCTTCATTATAGCTCAAATCTGGACTGTCCGGTACAAAACCACATGCCTGGTTAACCTAGTAGCATTCCACCAGTTGATTGGAGAAGGTTCGCTACAGCTTTATCATCAGAGTTTTACGAATTTACTGAAACTATAGTATAGAAAAGGCCATTTGGCACCCATGGTCTATGGCGGTCTTCGTAATTCACCACAAGTGATCTCCCATTCTAATTACCTCTTCTCAGCCTCTCTCCTGTATCCTTCTCTCTCCCCTTCTCCATCATGCATGCATCAAGCTTTCCCTTAAACACATCAGTACTAACGGTTTCAATCCCTCCATGTGCCAGTGAGTTCCATATTCTCAAAACATTGCCCAGAAATTCCTCCCAAATTATGTACTCAATCCATTTGTGACCATATTAAATTGATGGCTCTGAACGATCCCAGACATTAAACATAATTACAATTTGCAGTTGATTCCGTTACACCGGCACAGTTCGCTTTATGTAAGTTAGTTCTCTCGGGTGGGCATTTATGAAGAAAAACGTCAACCGTTCAGTCTAAAAGAGCGAGAGGTGATCTAATCAAGGGGTTTAAAAATATTAAAAGGATTCAGTACGATAGATACAGAAAAACCACTTCCTTCAGTAAGGGAATGAAGAATAAGGGGACGTATAATATTCTTAAAATTGGAGCTAAACAATTCATAAGAACAAAAGAACATAAAAAATAGTTGGAGTCGGCCATTTAGCCCTTCGAGGCTGCTCTGCCATTCAATGAGATCATGATTGATCTTCCCCTTCAACACCATTTTCCTGCAATATCCCTGTATCCCTTGATGTTTTTAAATAGGTAGAATCTATCAATCTCAGTCTTGAATGCACTCAGCGACTGAGCCTTCACAGCCCTCCTGGGGCAGAGAATTCCAAAGATTCACCATCCTCATCCTCTGACTGAAGAAATTCCTTCCTTATCTCAGTCCTAAATTGCCCGCCCCTTATTTAAAAGCAAAATCAGGAAACGCTTCTTACACCAAGGGTAGCGGAAATGTGGAATTTTCTCCACCACCACCCCCCAAAAACAAAATCGAGGTTGACAGATTTTTGTTAGGCAAGGACAGTAAGGGATTATAGAATTGAGATAGGTAAAAGGAAATGAGATGTAGAGTAGCCATAATTTAATAGAATGGTAGAACAGGCTTGAGAAGCTGAATGGTCCACTCTTGTTCCTATTTTTTTTATTTATTCATTCAAAGGATGTGGGTATTGCTGACGGGGCCAGCATTTATTGCCCATCCCTAATTGCCCTTGAGAAGGTGATGGTGACCTGCCTTTTTGAACTGCTGCAGTCCATGTGGTATAGAAACACCTACAGTGCTGTTAGGGAGGGATTTCCAGGATTTTGACCCAGCAAAACTGAAGGAACGGTGAGATATTTCCAAGTCAGGAAGATGAATGGCTTGGAGGGGAACTTACAGGTGGTGGCATTCCCATGTGTCTGCTGCCCTTGTCCTTCTAGGTGGTAGAGATCGCAGGTCTGGAAGGTGCTGTTGAAGGAGCCTTGGTGAGTTGCTGCAGATGGTACATGCTGCTATTGTGTATGAATGTTTAAAGTGGTGGATGGGGTGCCAATCAAGCAGACTGCGTTGTCCTATGCCTATACGGCTGTCTGGTATGTAACTCTACTGTTGTCCTATTGTGTACAGATAACAATCTGGCACATACCCACACTGCGGGGCTGCTTGCAATATTGTTGGACTGGGCCCATTTTCAAACCACAGGCACTGGCACAGATGACATGATATTCCTTGTCTACAGAGCCCAAACTGCTCTGTTGTCTGTGTTCACCATTAATCATGTCCAACCCACCAAGGCCCACACTGCAGCCTTGGCCTCAGTTTGTGCACATGCAGCAATAGTGAAATGAGCCAGAGATCCTTTGATGTAGGAGGAAAAATATATTATTGCTCTTTTGGTTTTGTTAACTCTAGCTTTGCTTAACAGAGGCAAGAATAATCCCAAGTCTTTCTACTGCAGATGCCTGTGTCTTATGGATACAAATCATGTTGCGGCTCAGAGAGTGAACTCAGCTCCAGGAGGCTGAACTCGCTCCGGCACATTGCTGCTTCACTCTCAGTCCATCCCTCGGGTATGGCCAACAGATTGGTTTCTGCCAACTGCTCTCTGCACAAGTGCATAAAAAATTCTGTTGTACTGCTTGTAAGTTAATCAGAGGATTCTATGCAGCGTGGCAGCAGCACAGAATGGGGTCATTCAGCCCACTGTACTTGTGCTAGCACTTTGTAAGTGCTATTCAATTATTCCCTCGCCACTGCCCTTTCCTATTAACCCCACAAATTCAAACATTATGTCCATAATTATTTAAGCTATTAGTCAAGATCCTGTAACAATTTTTGAAGAAGAACCGGACATTCTTGTGGTACCTGGGCCAAAATCCATCCCTCAACCAGCATCTGTGGTAACTTGCATTTATATAGTGCCTTAATGGAGTCAAAACCTCACAATCTGCCTCGCAGGAGCATTAGCAAATGAAATTTGCCACCAAGCCATGTAGGGAGATATTAAGATAGGTGGCTCTAAGGAGCGTCTTGGACGGGAGTGTGAGAGGGAGTAAGAGGGAGAGAGGGAGTGAGAGAGAATCCCATAGCAGCTTTATCGATGAATAAACAATCCTCCTAGCCTGTGGACAGTGCAAAGGTGGTGATAGTACAGATTTGGGGCTGTTGGTTGAGAACACGTTTAAGCTTGGCTGTTACATTGTTACCCGATGAGTACTTTCAATGTTAATGATGTGGTAAGTGCTCGATGGGTTCTACAAGGTACAACCCATCCACAATGGGTTTTACAATATGAATAGATTTTACAATGGGGATGGGGGCAGCATGTCAGCTGGATCTGATTCTACCCTCAGACGCATATGTGGATTTACCAATAGGAGTCACTGTATGGTAATCAGGAGTGTGAACACTGACTGAATTCTATCCACCACCCCCAAGCCCAGAACCACTATAGATGAATCTAGGCAGGAAGTCAAATCTGGGCTCTTCTTGCTCTTTAATAGATTCGTGGGTTGATACCTCACAGAAAGGAGGCCATTTGGCCCATTATGCCTGTGCCAGTTCTCTGAAGGAACTAGCCAGTTAATTCCACCCCCCTTGCTCTTTCCCCATGGTCAATGTTTCCTCTAAGCTGCACTGCCATTCAGCATCCTAGAATCCACCACACAGACTTCACAAGTCATCCCCATTAAGATGCCGCACATGCACAGTTACACAAAAAAGTTACCATGCGGTTAAATGAATGGTTAGCAAAAATAATTGTTCCCTACAGCTCCGTAAATTTTCTCTTTTCAAGAATATATCCAGTTCCCCATGGAATTTGCTTTCATTGCTCCCTTCAGGCATTGCTTCCAGATCAAAGCATCTCGCTGCAGAAAAGAATTCTCAACTACCCCTCCCTCATTTCTTTTTGATTAAAACCTATAGCTTAATAATACCGTCCATCACTCCATTGCTTCACCATCAACATAGCCCTCATGAACCACTTGAACAAACACAATTAAAGTCAGACCAACCATGTTCGATGGATACATATCTAGAAGCAGTATCAGCTATTGGAGGGGGTGCTTGCCCCTTTAAACAAGCATTGATATTTCTGTCAGTTCTAATCCCTCATGAAATCACTTTGCAGTAAGATTATGCTTCCCGAAAGCAGCTTAAGTTGTATGTTTGGTAAAAAGCAACTCTACTTAATCCTGTAGCCCGGGTCAGCAACCTTCTGCAAGGCTTTCATGCCTACTCTGATGTCACAGTGATCAAAACCAATCTTCAAATCATTAGCCTAAGAATTATTCTGGTGACAGTAGCAAGTCAAAGGTTATTAATTGAGTGTGTCAGTCCCCTCTTGTACATTTCACTTAACTAGGTAAAGGGCTCCACAGAAGAATATCACATGATTTCGCTTACTCACGTTCCCAACTGTAATCGTGAGCTTCTGGCTTTTTAGAATACTGGAAGATAATGAAATTAAATCCTAGATAACTCGCCCATATGTTCAAGTCCCTCCATGGTTTCTTCCCCTGCCTATCTCTGTCACCTCCTCCAGCTCTACAACTGTCTGAGATCTCCTCCAATTCTGCCCCCTTACACATTCCCAATTTTCTTTACTCCATAATGGGGAAGACGGTGGTGTAATGTCACTGGACCAGTAATCCAGGGACCCAGGCCAATACCCTGAGGCCATGGGTTTAAATCCTGCCATGGCAGCTGGTGGAATTTAAATCCAATTAATAAATCTGTTAATAATCTGTTAAATTAATAAATAAGTCTCAGTAATAGTGACCATGAAACTATCATTATTTGTTGTAAAAACCCATCTGGTTCACTAATGTCCCTTTTAGAGAATGAAATCCGCCGTCCTTACCCAGTCTGGTCTACTAGTGACTCCAGACCTACAGCAACGTGATTAACTCTTAACCGCCCCCTGAAATGGCCCTCGCAAGCCACTCAGTTCAAGGTCAATTAGGGATGGGCAACAAATGCTGGCCTTGCCAACAACACCCCGCATCCCATGAAAGAACAAAGAAAAAAATAATTGGAGCCTGTGCCTTCAGTTATCTGGGCCCTAAATCTTGCTGTCTCGCTTCCTCCTTTAAGTGGACTTTTTGATCACATGTCTTAATCTCTCTTTATTTGCCTCAATGTCAATTTCTTTCCTGTGGAGTATACCTAATGATGTTTTATAAATGCCAGTTACTGCTGCAATGATGCAGTTTAAAGAAGTAAAGAGCATTGCGAAGCTGCAGGGTTATCACATGGCAATCTTCCAGATGTACAATTCCACAAGTGCCCGATGTGCTCTCGCCCCTCCCCCAAGTGGTCATTCTTCATACAGGAGGCTGACCAGTGAATGCTGATAGGCTATTCAACTACAGCAGGCATTGAAGACCAACCCAATCTGACAATCAGGAGTGGAATCAGGAAGTACATTTCCCCTCCCCCACTGCCCGCTTTCCCCTCCCCCACTGCCCACTTCCCCCACCCCCAATGCCCACTTTACCCTTCCCCTACCCCTAACCCCACAAAGAGACACTGTGGTTTGGAGGTCAATTGAAATTTCGAGATAGATTTTTGTTGGGTAAGAGCATCAAGGGGTATGGAGCGCAAGCGAGTAAATTTAATTGAGGTGCAGATCAACCACAATCTCAATAAATGGCTGAATAGGGAATTTGAGGGGCTGAATGGCCTCTTCCTATTCATACGCGGGAGCTATTGAATGAGATTGGCGGAACATTGCACAGACTTTGTCCTCAACCTGCTGACCCCCACAAATGCTCAGAGCACTGCCTGTAAGCAGACAAACCTTTGGTTTCTGACATTAATCCATCTTGGCAAGTTAACTGTAACAATAGCATTTGCATTGTAATAGCACGTTGTCACAAACATAATTGTGCGCAATAGCTTGAGATGAGTTAAAGAGCAGTTAGGTAGGCAAATACAGCAGTCATTTTGACCCAGCTACCTGAGATGAACGGCCAGTTTATTTGTTTTTAGCTGTTATTGGTTGAAGGAGGAAGTGATTGCCACATTTTATTATTCAGCCAAATAAAGTATGAAAACACGAGAAAGAGAGACTGTTTTAAAAAAAACTTTCCGAGCACATGAGAAATGGATAAATAACCTTGGCGTTCTGCTCAGTATTTTTTTAGCGGTACCACTGAGTTACGAACTTAACAGGCGGACACGTTCTTCAAATCAGGAGTAGGCCATTCAGGCAGGACATGAAGAAGCACCTTCTCACTCAAAAGGAGGTAAGATTCTGGAACTCTCTCTCCCCAAAAATGACGTGGACCCTGGAGATCAACTTGGAGATCTCAAAGTGAGGATGGATAGATTTCTGTTCGATAAGGACATTGAAGGATGTGGGGAACTGCCGCTGAGGGTGCAGTTCAGCAATGCGTCTGGTGCTGCACTTCAGTAAAGATGGGAAGGCATTGGGGAGAGTGCAGAAAAGATTCATGAGGGTGGTTTCAGGGATGAGGAACTTCAGTTATGAAGACAGATTGGAGAAGTTATGGCTGTTTCCCTTGGAGAAAAGTGGGCTGAGAGGAGAATTGATAGAGGTATTCAAAATCATGAGAGAATTGGACAGAGTAGATAGGGAGAAACTGTTCCTACTTGTGCAAGGATCAAAAACGATAGGGCACAGATTTAAAACAAATTGCAAAGAAACAAAAAGTGATATGAGAAAAAACTTCTTCACACAGCAAGTGGTTAAGGTCTGGAATGCACTACCTGGGAGTGTGGTGGAAGCAGGTTTAATCAGGGCATTCAAACAGAACTAAACTGTTATCTGAGAAGGAACAACATGCAGGGTTATGGAGAGAAAGCACTAAGTAATTGTTCACTTGGAGAGTTGGTGCAGACATGATGGGCCGAATGGCCTCTTCTGCACTGTAACAATTCTGTGATTGTGATTCTTAGACTCCTGGCTCCCAGACATCCATTCTGAGGTAGGAAAATTTCAGCCCCTAGTCTTCAAATATTATCATGGGGTATTTAACCCTAATCTACCCAAACAGGTTGGTGGGCTTTGGGTTTTAATCTCTTGTCTTTAAGTCCTCAGGCAGGGCTGCACTCCTTCAGTACAGCAGGCAGAGGTAGATTGATTCCCTTGCCCAACAAGAATCTAAGATTATAGGAGTTAGATGTGAATGTGGAATTAGAAACACAAACAGATCAGCCATGATCTTATTGAATGTCGGAGTAAGCTCGAGGGACCGAATGGCCTACTTCTGCTCCTATTTCGTATGTTTGTAGCAACCAACAGTTCAGCCTAGGTTATGAGCTCAAAATCTGGGAAAAACTTCGAGCCCAGATGCGAGACCACTACCAACTAAGCCAAACTGGCACATCTGCATTGCCTTTGGTGGCTATTTTTAAAAATGGCTCTGAAGTGGCACTCTAGTCACGCAGGGAGTGATAGGGCAAATTGGCAGCTAGAGGACAAAAACTGATGCCGCTAAACAGAAGAAAGGGAAAGGCAGTTGTTGAAAAGAGCAACTTCCTACTTGCATATGGAATGTGATAGTTTGGTGGATATGGATTCTAATTTGAAATAATATCATAGCATTCTACCTATAGATATTGAGATATATATATATATATATATATATAATATGTTAGATATTTAATATGTATATCAATATCCATTAACATATGATATCCATAGGATAGGTATACTATAATATATTAATTAATGTCTATGTATAATATATGATTCATATACATGTGGTATATGTTAATTATAAATAAATGATATATGAACATACATATTCCCATATATGTACACACACATTCTATATACACTAATATCACACAAACACATACAAACATATATAAAATGCTGGAACTGTTCAGCAGGTCAGGCAACATTTGTGGAGGGAGAAACAGAGTTAACATTTCAGACTGAGGACCTTCCGTCCGAAACTTTCATCAACTCCGCTTCTTTCTCCAAAGATGCTGCCAGACCTGCTGAGCATTTCCAGCATTTTCTGTTTATTTTTCAGATTCCCAGCATCTGCAGTATTTAGCTTTTGCATACACAAATTTCATCCTTTGGACGAGACGTTAAACCGAAGCACCGTCCGCCTTTGCCGCTGAATGTAAAGGATCCCATGGCGCTATTTCAAGAGTAGGGCTATTCTTTCCATTGTCCTAGCCAATATTTATCCCTCAATCAACATCACTGAAACATATTAACTGTTCATGTATTATGTTGCTGTTTGTGGGAGCTTGCTGTGTGCAAATTGGTTGCCATGTTTCCTGTATTACAAGAGTGACCATACTTCAAAAATACTTCATTCGCTGCAAGATGTCCATAGGTTATAAAAGGCGCTATATAATTGCAAATTTTTTTCTTTATTCTGTAGCTATTTCTAAGATTTATTTTTATTCTTTCAATTGATGTGGGTGTCGCCCATCCCTAATTGTCCTTGAGACAGTGGTGGTGACCCACTGCACTACTTTTGTAGGGTGTAGGTACACCCACAGTGCTGTTAAGGAGGGAGTTCCAAGATTTTGACCCAGCAATAGCGATATATTTCTAAGTCAGGATGGAGTGTGAGTTGAAGGGGAACTTGCAAATGGCGGTGATCCCATGCTGCCCTTGTCCTTCTAAGTGTTGGAGGTCACGGGTTTGGAAGGCGCTGTGTACGTAGGATGGGCGAATTGTTGCAGTGAATCTTGTAGATGGTGCACATTGTTGCCACTGTGCGTCGGTGGTGGATGGGGTGCCGATCAAGCATGCTGCTTTGTCCTGGATGGTGCTGAGCTTCATGAGGAGTTGGAGCTGCAGTCATCTCTGCAAGTGGAGAGTATTCCATCCCTATATATTTCTCTCTGTGTACATATGTATTTATACAAATGTTATAAATCTATCAAGTTGTATACATATAAGTGTAAATCAGCATGTTTCATTGATGCTCTGCTTGTGCTAATCGTGACCGTTTGTTATGGTGTTGCTTTTCCTGGTAATCTTTTTTTATATAGAAATATTCATCCTGCCTCTCTGACCCTGCTGTCACTGTGTGGTTAACACGGCTTAATCATTAGGTTCTGACAAGCATAATAAGGGTTACAAATGAGCCAGGAGAGATAATTCTCTTCTTCAGACTGCCAGAGAAGGCAGCATGATTGTAGTATTTATGCCAAGCTTCACTCCAGGAAATCCTCAGGGGCAAGCGAATGGTGGGGGGGGGGGGGGGGGGGGGGGGGGGGGGGGGGGGGGGGTGGAATGTTCACTGCTATTTTTACATCCTTTCTGCCAGATGGGACTTTATTAACTTGACACCACATGGCCAGAAATAAGAGGCTTCAGCATTCAAAGAAAGACAGAACTTGCATTTATGTAGCATCATATCACACCCTCAAATCTCTTAGCAGCCCAGAAACTGCTTTCTGAAATGTACTCTGTTAGTATGCAGACAAACACAGCAGCACAGTGAGATTTTACAAACAGCAAACTGTGTTGGAACTGCTCAGAAACACAGCAAAAGGAGACACCAAGCCGGCAACTGAATGTGAATCTACTGTAATTACTCACATCACTGAAGGAGTGTGTGTGTGTGTAAATACCCCAATGACGGGGCGTGTGCAAATACCCCTCTGACGTGGCATGGGTAAATACCCCATTGATGGGGCATGGGTAAATACTCCACTGACATGGTGTGCATGTAAATACCCCTCTAGCAAGACGAGTGTTTAAACATCTCTCTGACAGGGCATGTGTGTAAATACCGCTCTGAAAGAGCATATGTGTAAATAGCTCAACAGGCTGCTGACATTTTTTTTTTTTACACACTGATACACCAGCCACCTTGATTTGAAGGATTTTGTCATTAGGGACAGAAGCCAAGACAAATACATTGCGGACAATAAGCGGCCAGTCAGTCAGGGTTAATGCTCGTCTTATCTATTTGATCCGGACTGCAGGTGATCCAGGGGCCTCGAGACTGCTGCCAAGACAGAGGCAATCAATCCATCCACAATTCAGCCTGTCACTCAGTTCGAAGTGCGTCAATAAAGCCAATTTCCTGCAGTTATCACAGAAGCTGCTGTCAGCTGGCTGGGTGGGGGGGTAACTATATGCTCATTCTGAAAGTGCGAATGAATGAACTCCCCTGTGTGAACCAGATATTGTGATGGGCAGAGCGTAGGCAGGCTAAATAGTTCTGAGCCCAGAGTTATAATTACTCATTACTGCCGATGCTTTTTTGTTCACACAAGCAAAGTGGTTGTACTAGTCAAAATTTATTTTTGCAAATTATGGAGGCATCAACCTTTCTCACTCCTGAGTTAGCACATTGTGAATCCAAAATCCACTCCAGGGACTGGAACACATCAACTAAGTTGACACTCCTGGTGCAGTACCGAGGGAGCACTGCATTGCCAGATGTGCTGCCCTTCAGGTCATACATTAAGCTAAGCCCAGCTGACCCCTCAGGAGGATACAAAAAAATTTCCCTGTACCATTTTGTTGAAGAGCAGGGGAATTTCCCCCATGGTGCCCTGGCCAATATTTAGACTTCAGGTGACACCCAAGTTGGAAGATCTTGTTGTTAACTCCATTGCTGTTTGTGGGAGCTTGCTGTGCGCAATTGGGCTATTGGATTCCTCATATTACAACAATATCTATATTTCAAAAGTAGTTCATTGGCAGTAAAGCATTTTGGGATGTCCTGAGGGTGTGAAAGATGCTATATTAATGCACATATGTCTTCCTACTCAACTCTGAAGTTATAATCTCTGGAGTTTGAATGTCCTTTCCAATTCTCTGTGCTGTTGGTTACTTCCCAAATCACAAACGTACCATGAAACAATAACAGGGAAAAATTACCACATCTTCCTCTGGGCACCATTGTGTGATTTAGTCAGAGACTGATTTATAAAGAACTCACTTTAGATTCTGACTAAAAGCCAGGGGAAGAGATGAGGAGAACCTCTTTTCATGCAGCAAGCTGTTATGATCTGGAATGCAATACCTCAAAGGATGCAAATTCAACAATAACTTGCAAAAGAGAATTGGAAAAATAGTTGAAAAGGAAAATATTTTCAGGGTTATGGAGAGTTAGGTAGCTTTTTCGAAGAACAGGCACAAGCACAATGGGCCTCCTGCTGTGCTGTAAGATTGCATGATTCTCCTCATGCAGTCCTTACAGCAGAAGCCCTCATTCTGTAGACTGAGTAAGGATGCCTATATCAAGGACAAACTCCAAAACATCTCGACTATGTGCACAATGCAGCATGGTATGCCACACGCCCACTGAAAGAAAATCCTTCCTCACAAAGCAGCAACCTGCCCTGCTACATTCTAATTGGGCGGATGTGAATTGAGAGAAAGCCAACTCATGTCCAAGAAAAGTTCAAATTCAGTGCAGTGGCAGCTGTGACCGCCCGAGAGCCAAGCCAAACGTGGCTTTGGGCCTCAGTTAAATGTCACCCAGCACCAAAACAATGACCCAGCTTTTGGGGGAGGGGCAGAGACTGGCCAGTCAGGAGAGAGGTGAAGGAGTGAAGAGGCTGCCAAAGACAATCTCTGAATTGGCTGGTGGGTGGATAGAGAGGCTTAAAAGTAGTAGTGGCCTGTTGCGCCAATCAATAAAAACTGAAACCTTTTTGGACCATTTTTGAAAGCAACCTCCTCTTGGATGAAGCAGAATGTATGCAGCGTAGGTCCCACCATTTGTACCTGAATATTACCTGCAGGGTCCTACAGCCTGGGAAGGACCCCTAATTAGCATATTTAAAGGAGACTCACGCCTGCTTTGAGGGGGCATTTACTGACTTGCATGATCTGAGTTCCTGATTAATGGGTGGCCATTTGAGAGAGGAGCCAGAGAACTGGTTGAGGTCAGCAGCAGTCTGCACTCTCAGGAAAAGGAGAGAGGGAATAGGAACAAGCAAGATGGAATCACTCACCTTGAGCAGCAGACTGAAATATCATTGAAACAGCTGGGTGGCATTGACCAAGACCTCCAGGTTAGTGGGGAAGTATTGCAACAACAAGGTCAACAGCAATAGGCAAAGATGTGATCATGGATTAAGAATTGTATTTAATGGCAAAGGTGATGGTGATTCCTAACAGCACTGTGGGTGTACCTACACCACATGGACTGCAGCAGTTCAAGGCGGCGGCTTACCACCTTCTCAAGGGTAATTAGAGATGGGCAATAAATGCTGACGTACCAGTAATGCCCATACATACGAACATATGAATTAGGAGCAGGAGTAGGCCATTAGGCCCCAAGAGCCTGCTCCGCCATTCAATAAGATCATGGCCTGCACCTTGTAAAAGAATAAATTTTTTTTAAACGTTACTGCTCTGAGAGTATGTGGAGGCATCTGAAAATCATTGGTCTGGGAGTATGTGGCCACAAGTCAGATAAGCATCAATGAATGATGTATGCAGAAGTCTTTCCCAACTCTTGTGAGATAGTGTGATTGATGAATAACGATCAACACTGGAAATTTGAGAATATTAAAATTCCCCAAAAGTACCACCTAGGGAGACAAGACACAAGAAGTCTCTTTAATCACGTCAGCTCCACAATACAAGAAAGATCAGGGCACACAGGAACCCAGGATGGACTTAGAACCAGGCTGCATCCATCCCAGGAGTGAGAGTTGCCAAGGCAGAAAATCACCATAAATATTAACTATCAATTTATTGATATAACTGAGCTCTTCTAAAATCATTGATAAAAACAATACTTAATGGCAGGAAATTTCCCTCAAGTGCAACAGGTGCCCACATGGTCAAGAGGTGGGGGGGGGGGCAGGGGGGAGGTCAAAAAGCTTCTTATAAAAGCACACTGTTTCAGCAGCAAATCCTGCCCTCCAACCTTTCTGATTCGGGGCGATTCTTCCTTGCTACACAGACTTTGTGTCGCCCAACCATTTTAAAAGATCACACCTTCCCACAGACCTGGGAACCATTCAGTTTCATTTCAAAATGCAACACTGGACACAGTTACAGGTGGGCATTTAAAAGTGGTGGGCTGGAAAGGATCAGCTGATCTATCAAGCCTGTCCGACACTCAACATGTCTTGAGCCTTGTGACAAGGTACTTCCCATGCCACATCATCTCCCGGGAGAGAAACCAGTGAAAATCCCAGAGCTAAAAGCAAATTACTGCAGATGCTGGGAATCCGAAATAAAAATGAAAAGTGATGGAAAAACTCAGCAGGTCTGGCAGCGTCTGTGGAGAGAGAAACAGAGTTAATGGTGAGTCTGATATGACTCTTCTTCAGAACTGAAGGGACTTTTCTTCATTTCCGAAAAAGCGTTAAATTGGACTCGAAATGTTAACTGTTTCTCTCTCCACAGGATCTGCCAGACCTGTTGAGAAAACTCCAGAGAGTTGTGTGCATGGAGTGGATTTGAGATCTGGCTCAAGGATGAAAGAGCACACTGGAGGTGTATGGTAGCTCCATCAGCACCCCTAACTGAGCGTCTGCACCTGGAGGATTATCCTGCCTTCACCCAGATGTTGAGGGACCAGCTGGGTATTTCCAGTGTTTTCTGCTTGGATTCTGGATTTCCAGCATTCCCAGATTTAAGGCATTGAAGTGGATGATCAACCATGATCGTATTGAATGGTGGAGCAGGCTCGATGGGTCGAATGGCCTCAGCCTGCTCTCATGTTCCTATCTCCCCACTGCTGTAAATGGGGGAAAACGCTCAAGATAGTGAATGCAATAGAGAGAAATTAAATCAGGGCTTGAGGTACCATGAAACAGATAAATCACTACATTAATACACAATAATATCTACACAGATTCAGCCTGGACTAGTTGCCACAATAACTGGCTGCTAACAAGACTAAGGGTCTCTCAGGTGTGATAATCACATCAGTGATGTGCCCAGTCAGGTAATTTTCTCTCCCCAGCCAAATTCGGCTGATTGTGTCGAACTACTGATGCCACCTTTCCTCCATGCTTTGCCCATAGAGTTGCTCCCCATGTCTGGATTAGGACTGGAAGACCACACAAATACGTATGGCAGGGAGAAATCACAGCCAATCCTCATCTTATCCCCTCTCTCATACCCGTGGAGACATGTGTTCACACAAACACATCCGTACATATACACACACACGGGTAGACTACACACACATCCATCCCACTGAGTGTCACTCAAGGGGAGGGAGATTCCAGGCTGATTTTAATGCCCTCCCTAACCCAGGATTCTGAGCACGCTTGTACTGATAAAGGCTGCAAAATGAAGGGGCATCGGGGCAGGGAGGGGAGCTTCATTTTGTGAAGAATCTGCATGGAAAATTCTGCAAGATCACAAAACCAAGTGAGATCAGAAAGGCTCCAAAAGCTAGACCAGAATGACATATTTGCAATGGAGAGCTATCTGAGTTTGTAAATATGTATTAACTTGTGATACGCTGTTGAGAAAGGCGATTAAATATCACAAAGCTGTTCAGTGAAAATATTATATTCTTGCATAAAGCAGTGACAAGCTACATCATCTCTTGTGCTCTCTCATTATTCTAGTTTTGTTGTATGCTAAAGCGAGCAATCCATGTCGAGCAGCTCTCAGCTTCAGGAGCCGCCTCTATGCAACCTGCAGTCTCCGTGGAGACAGCGAACGCCTTAGGGAATGTAACAGAGTTCCATACAATAATATTCGATGATCTAATACAGCTGCAGTAGGTTTGGGTGCTTAAGGAGTCTCAAGTTAATCAGCTTTCACTGAATGTGACTCCTGGCTAAACCCTTTGAAAGAATGATGCCTTCTGCCATTTCCTTCCTCATTCTGATTCTCCAAATGCAGCAAAAATGATCCGGTTTAGCAAAGATGGACATAGCTATTGGGTAGAAATAATGCATTAAAATTGCACTCATCGCATCTCAGATCAGAACCAAGAGACCAGATGTTCCTTATATCCTTAGGTGAAAAAGCTCAAAACATCTTGAACAAAGAATTTATTTGACCTGCCGGATAGGCAGTCTGCTCACTATCCAACTGGGCATTGGGAATGGAATACACCATGAGTAATAGCATGTTGGGAAGGAGTGCGTGAACGAGTTGAGTACAAGTGAGAGAGGGCGGCGGGGGAGGGGCAGTAGGTCATGTGATCTTCGGGACGATGTCCAGAGTTGACATCCCTACTCGGACAGTGCACCACTTCTTCACTCAATATTGGGTTTGAATTCAATACCTCCTGACCCCGTGGCAAGTATGCTATGACTTATAGCCAAATTAACATTTGGCTGTTAAATCCTATACCTGTATATGACTGCACAGACAGACAAACATGCATGGCTTTGTCAGCTTTATGTAACCATGTCATCAACCAAACCTGTCTGAAAAACAGAATAAATAATTACTGTTAGATTCCTCCTTAGAATTTCTCACCTTACCATTGACTCTTGCTGGAGAAGAGTACCATCAGCGCTACTCTCCAGATAAGGCTGTCAATTCCTGTTTGGCACATTCCTGGAGGTTTCATCATGTGAACACTTCCAACCTCCCTGCCTTTTACCCATCTCCAATATTTTTACAACTAATAAGATTGCCTATTTCTACTTCTGTAACATTGTCCAACTTTGTTCCTGTCTCAGCTCATCTGCTGCTGAAACCCTCTTTCATGCCTTCGGTACCTCTAGACTTAGCTATTCCGATGCACTCTTGGCTAGTCTTCTACATTCTACCCTCTGTAAACTCGAGGTCATCCAAAACTCTGCTGCCCGAGTCTTAAATCGCACTAATCCTGTTCCCCTATCATCCCAGTGCTCACTGACATATATTGGCTCCCAGCCAGGTAACATCTTGACTTTGAAATTCTCATCCTGGTTTTCAAATCCCTTGCCCCCTCCTTATCTCTGTAATCTTCTCCAGCCCCACAACCAACCAAGTTATCTGTGCTCCACTAATCTTGACCTCTTCAGCTCTCCCGTTTTCTACTTCTCCACCAGTGGTGGCTGCGCCTGAGCTCTGGAATTCCCTTCCTAAACCTCTTCACCGCTCTACTTGCCTTTCCTCCTTTAAAATATTCCTTAAAACCCGACCTCTTTGACCAAGCTTTTGGTCACCTGGCCTAATACCTCCTTACGTGGCTCGGTGTCACACTTGGTTTCATAATGCTCCTGTGAGGTGCCTTGGGACATTTTATTACTTTGAAGGCCCTCTATAAATATAAATTGTTGTTGTAATAATTAAAGCATTCCATGGGCCTACTGACAGGGTCATCTTCTGGATATCATGACGATCTGGAATGCACTGCTTGAAAGAGTGATGGAAGCAGATTGAATGGTGACTTTTAAACCTGAATTGGATTATATATTTGAGGGGGAAAAAAAGAAAAAATTGCTGGGCTGTGGGGAACCAGCCACCCTGAAGAAGAAAGATAAAACACCAGTTCTTTGATTGAGAGTAGGTGGGCCCCATCTCGCACTGCGCCCATTTTCCAATATGCGCCCGCAGCATATTGGCTTGGCAGGTTCCCGGAGAATTCGGCTTCGAAAATCAACGTTATGCAGTCCTCACCGCCAGGAAAAGATCAAGAGGGTAGTTCTAAATCTGGCTGGCAAGCATGAGCCAATTAAAATGACCAGAGCAGTTAAACTGCTGGATTAAACTCAGCTGTCTATCAGCCAAAAATGAGCAGTAAAATTGTCTACTCAGGAACAAATCCACTTCATAACCTCACTAAACAACATCAACAGAGGCGCTCAAAGTCATGAAGGGGTTGACGGAGTAAATAAGGAGAGAATATTTTCACTGGCAGGAGGGTCAGTGAGCAACAGGTACAAATTTAAGGTAATTGGCAAAAGAACCAAACAGGAGATGGATTTCCTCTTTACATAATGAGTTGTTGCGATCTGGAAAAGTACTGTCCAAAAGGGTGGTGGAAGCAGATTCAATAACAACTTTCAAAAGGAAATTGGGTAAATGCTAGAATGGGAGAAAATTGCAGGGCAGGGGGAAAAAAGCAGTCAAATGGAACTAACTGGATAGCTCTTTCAAAGGCACGTAAATCAGTGATTTACAATCTTTTTGTCTGTGTCTGGGAATCATGAACTAATTTTCCAGGCATGAATGGTTTCCCATGTGTGTTGCCGTGTTGACGCATTGGCAGTTGTGATTGCTGTTGACGTTAACCTAGTCCCACTTGACAGACTGATTACATTGTAATGTTATTCCCCCGAACAAGACAACACCAAGTGGCTCGGTGCAGGTGGAGGGCCAACCGTGGAGGTCAAAGTTCAGCTACAGCTCAAAAGATCTGCGTCAGAAAACAGGTCCACCTCCGTTAGCACCAATCATGTGAAGGCAGCAATTTCAAGAAAGAACCGGCATTTATCTGACTTTTCATGATCCAGGACCTTTCAAAGATCTTTACAGCCAATAAAGTACTTTGGAAGAGTCGTCTCATTTGTAATATAGGTAAGTATGTCAGCCAATTTGTGCATAGCTAGCTCCCATTAACAGCAATCGTTACCAGACAACCTGCTTTTAGGTGTTGATTGAAGGATAAATATTAGCTAGGTCACAGAGATAAACTCTTCTCTTCTTTGAAATAATGCCAAGGAATCTTTAACAACAACCCCAGAGGGCAAAGTTTAATGTCTCATCCAAAAGAGAGAATCTCTAACAGTGCAGCACTCCTTCAATACGGCAACTGAGTGTCGACCTTGATTAAGCCTCTGGAGTGACTTCTGACTTAAGAGGTAAGAGTGCTACCAATTGAACCATAGGGTGACACAAATTCTACCTTGTTAATATCTGCTCACCCTACAAGACTCACATCAAATTGACTGCACTAAAGTAAGGAAAATATCTGTGTCATCTGGCCATAGCACAGCACAGCACAGAAAAAGGCCATTCAGCCTGTTGTGTGCATGCTGGCTCTTTGAAAGGGCAATCCAATTAGTGCCACCCTCTCCCCAGTAGCCTGCAAATTTCTCCTTTTCAAGCATTTATCTAATTCCCTTTTGAAAGTTACTATTGAATCTGAATTTATTGCCCTTTCAGATTGTGAGTTCCAGCATTTCACCTGCAAGAACACTCATATCACTCTTCATACAAGTCATGTGATGTTTATGAAGCTCACTTGAGGACTGCAGCTTTGCCAATGTGCCAGTGGGCTTTTAGATACAGAACCCAACATGTCAGAACCATCAGGAGACACAGAATTGGAGAAAGAAATCTTACTGCACAGCAATAGTAATAACTTTATACAGGTGCCATAACAATTAAACATCAGCTTGGCTCAGTTGCTCGGGGTTCTTGTCTCCAAGTTAGCAGGTTGTCTGTTCAAGCCCCATACCAGGAGGCAAGCACATAATTTAGTTTCATGCTCCAGAGCAGTACTGAGGGAGTGCTGCACTTCCAAAGATGCTAAATGTTAAATGGTGCCACAATGGTTCAGTGGCATGTTTAAAAAAAGCACTGTTTAAAGAGTGGGGAGTTCTCCCCGTTATGGCACAACTGATGCTAAATGCTGAGCTGCTCAAATCCCAAACAGAAACTTGAAACATCTGTTTTGCAATTTGTATAAATTTCAAGACGCATGCCTTGATTTCAGTAGTAATAAGACCACCGAGTCTTACAGGTTTCTTAAAAATCTAAATTAAACCTTTGTTAATAGAAGAAATAATTTTAAGTACATACAGATATCTACAAATTACTACTATGACAACTGCTAAATCCCCTAATTAATCTAAACCCCCAGTTACACTTTCGTTAAGGCAGTAGTAAGACACACAGATTTTAAAAGACCCAGGCAAAGAAACACAATGCCCTGAACAATCCAATTCAAAGTAAGTTTTCTTAACTTCAGTTCTTTGTAGACAGCAGCTTGAGGCATAGATGGCTTTTTCACACTTGTTTTAGATCTTAGAATTCCTTCCCTTGCACACAGCCTTCTCTTCTTTATCCATAGTTTCCCCTTTGAATGCAAATGCCCATTGTTTCACTCTGTCTTTGGACTTTACCTCTCTGATAGTACCAATCTCTCATAGTACCAATTTTACCAGTAATCTTTGGGAAAGATAAACACAGTTTCCCAAATCTTCCTGGCTAGGTGAAACTTTTCACCCCCTTCCTTTGGATACAATCTAGTCCGGTTTATTTAAAAATGCAAATGTTCCCTTTACACCAATATTTACCTACTTAACATTTCAAACCTAGCTTATCTTCTGTTACATCAAAGCCTTATACCAGCTGCCTTTAATTCAATTAAGTCACACACACACACACACACACACACACACACACACACACACACACACACACACACAGACCCCATTATTACTCTGCTCTACAATAAGTTCCAATATCATTATGAAAATTATTATATCTTCCTGACATCCCAGTTTTCTGGCCAACAGTCCTCAGCCCCATCAAAAAAAAATGATTAATCAGCCACTGCTATTTTGTGTGAATTTGCTGTGTACAATTTGGCTGCTGTGTTTGCCTTCATTACAGGTGATAGCACTTCAAAACTAATTCATTGGGTGTGAAACACTTCAGGATGTCCGGAGAGATTTAATTGGATGCTATGTAAACGCAATGTAAGTCTTTACAAGCTCTTTACCTGCAGTGAATGCATATTATTGGTCAAGTAGACATATAGCATTGGTGCAGCTTGGCATGTTTACAGTCTACTGGATTCTGAAAAAGAGCGTCTGTCTGCAGAGGTCAGATGAGATGATCAAGTTCTGGGTGGCAGGCTATTTATTATTAAACTAGCGTGTCAGGAACATAATGGCAATAGCTGTGCAGGAAGCTGTGCTGACCCTCTCACCCCACAAGCAGCCCCACTGGGTGTGAGCATTTCCACTGAGCAACCTATTCATTCAGCTTTCAAAGCCAATGGTTATTTGGCATCTAGAAGGTAAATATATCACTGGAGCCTATGTACTTCAGCTAAGAGTGAACTTCAGTACTTTGGGACTATATTGAAGTATAACTATGAGGAGTGAAGATGCTGGACTGACTCTGAGTCATAGGAACAGGAGTAGGTCATTCAGTCCCTCAGGTCTGCAATGCTGTTCAATTACATCATGGCTGCTCTGATCTTAACTTCATTTACATGCCTGCTTCTATAACCCTCAACAGCCTGGCTTAACAAAGGTCTATCAATCTCAGTTTTGAAATTTTCAGCCTCAATAACATTTTGGAGGAAGAGAGTTCCAGATTTTCACTATCCTTTGTATGTGAACAGCCTAACCCTAAAGATTAGGCCCCCTTGTCCTGGACTATAGCTGTCCTCCATCTGCCCTATTGATTCCTTTACTCATCTTAAACAGCTCAATTAATCTCCTTACTTAAGGAAGGATAAAGTTGCCATAGAGGGACATTCATCAGACTGATCCCAGAGAGGGCAGGGTTGTCCTGTGAGGAGAGATTGAGGAGACTGGGCCTGTATTCTCTAGAGTTTAGAAGAATGAGAGGTGACCTCATTGAAGCCTACAAAATTCTTGCAGGGCTCGACAAGGTAGATTCAGAAAGGATGTTTCCCCTGGTTGGGTGGGTCTAAAACCAGGGGACATAGTCTCAGAATAAGGGCTCAGCCATTTAGGACTGAGATAAGGAGGAATTTCTTCACTCAGAAGGTGGTGAATTTTTGGAATTCTCTACCCAAGAGGGCTGTGGAGGCACAGTAATTGAGCATGTTTAAGACAGAGATCAATAGATTTCTGGATATTAAGGATATCAAGGGATGTGGGAACAGTGCAGGAAAATGGCAGAGAGGTGGAAGAGCAGCCTCAACCCAGTTGAATGGCAGAGCAGGCCTGATGGGCTGAATGACTTAGCTCCTCCTGCTCCTATTTCCTAAGTTCCTATGTACAACTGAGTTACGTCAATCCGCTGCATGCAAAGGACCAGGCAACAGAAATACACAGATTCTGGCTGATCTACGACGCATTCCCAGTATCCTCTGTTCCTTTCTTAAAGAGGCACTATCATCACGAGAAAGCATTGAGCAAATTCTTGTTTTTTTCCCTACACCACCCACATTTACCCTTACAAAGACACAGTGCAAAGTCATCAAACTCCAAACCACAGGATGGGTATACCACACTTAGTGAATCATGAACAGTTCTGGTCTCCATACTACAAAAAAAAGGATATGGAGGCACTGGAGAGGGTGAAAGAAAATTACAAGGATAAAACCAGAACTGAGAGGTTACGCATTTCTGAGTGAAGAAATTCCTCCTCGTCTTATTCCTAAATGGCCTTCCCCTTATTCTGAGACTGTGTCCCCTGGTTCTGGATCCCCCAGCCATGGGAAACATCCTTTCTGCATCTACCCTGTTGATCCCTGCAAGAATTTTATATGTTCTAATGACCTCTCATCTTTCTAAACTAGAGAATACAGGCCCAGTCACCTCAATCTCTCCACATAGGACAATACTGCCCTCCCTGGGATAAGTCTGATGAACCTTTGTTGCGATCCCTCTATGGCACATATATCCTTCCTCAAGCAAGGAGACTAATTGAGCTGTTTAAGATAGGTGAAAAAGGTTGGGGTTCTTCTCTTCAGAAAAGAGGTGGTTGAGGGATAGCCTAATAGAGTTCTTTAAAATTAAGAAAGGGCTTGATAGAATAGAGGTGAGGATCTAAAACTAGGGGGAGAAAGGAATAGGAGGATATGTTTTTTCTTTGCTCTTTCATAGGATGTGGGTGTCACCAGCGAAGCCAGCAAATTACAAGGATAGAAACATCCTTGCCCATCCCTGGAAGGCAGTTAAGAGTCAACCACATTGTAGTGGGTCTGGAGTTACATGTAGGCCAGACCAGGTAAGGATGGCACATTTCCTTCCCGAAAGGACATTAGTGAACCAGATGGGTTTTTACCACAACCCATGGTAGTTTCATTAGGCAGGATTTTCCTGCCCCACAAGCAGTGGGCATCATCGCTGGTGGGACAAGAAAATTTGCAGAGTGGCCAAAGGTCAGTTGAAGTGACAATGCCCGCTGCTGGTGGGACCAGAAAATCCCAGCCATGGTCACTATTACTGAGGGTCACTTTCAATTCCAGGTTTTTAATGATTGAATTTAAGTTTCACCAGCTGCCGTGGTGGGATTTGAAGCCATGTCCCAGGGCATTAGCCTGGGCTTCTAGGTTTTTAGTTCACTGGCATTACCACTACACCATCATCTCCCCACATGTTGACGGGGCTAGATGAAGAAGGGTGGGAAGAGGCTCATTTACAGCATAAAACACCAGCAGAGCTGGGGTGGGCCGAATGGCCTACTACTGTGCTGTAAGCACCTCACGTGTACCAATCACATATCTCCCTTCACAAATCAAACAACTTTTAATAAACATGATTTCACCCATGGCCCCTCCTAATTAAATCACATGAAAATAACGTGGCAAGAAATGGGACTCTTTTTCTCTTGCTCTCTCTGGCCTGTCATAAATCTCAAAGTCTGCCAGATGTTCTGCTTTCACTGGTTCCTTCTGTTTGAATAATGCTCATCTTAACCCAATAACAATCTTTATATAGTCAAAAGTTAATTTTTGAAGAGAATTCCGGCCCTGAGAGGATGAATCATTTGTCAAAACTGGAGCAATTCCAGCAGCTTTTAATTCCCCAGTGCTGCTGGGCTGAGTCATACAGAAGCAGTGAGTATATCAAGCTCCTTCCTTCCATCAGCTTTCCTTAATGGCCTCCGCTCAGTGTTCAAAAATACACAAAGCTTTACACGGTTTACAGATTCATAGCATATTCCAGGGCATATTATTTATCAATTTGTAATGTGTTTACATTTCTCCATGACTTCACTGCCAATATTGCAGAGGAAACCTTTTGCAATGTAGAGTCCATCTCATTTTTCCTAATTAGATTTTTGTTCAATCCCTGCATAGATCCTTCTCAATTCCTTTGACACCTACACTTGCAGCAGTTGTGAGGCTAATGGGGCAACTGTAGATTTACTACCCACTGTGCTACTCAATCCTGTACAGTATGACAGCTCAGCATTTACTGGTGTCTGTCATGACATATTCACGGCTTCCAACATGGTAAACCACAGGATCCGCCCTGGAAGAGGACAGCGCTGTAGTGAGTGCCTTGTATCCTGTGCGGGAGAGTCCATAGTATCACTACAGCAGCTATACTTATACAAACTACTCCTGCACAGTTCTTTCCAAGTTGCGGATTGGTTTGGTTCTGGCGAATATTTGGGGAATGACCAAGTATTATCCATTAATTGCCATCAAGAACTATCCCAGCTTCATCTGGAAGATAAAGAGTTGGCAGCCAGCACATCAGTGGACAATATATTGCAGAGGACAATCACTATAATATTAATTAATTAATACACAGGGTCCTGTTCTTTGAAGACAGAAAGAACATGTACACATTGCACCTGTTTCAGCCAAACAAAATAAGTGATAGCCATTCGCTGACTCATTCCTCAGGGCAATGCCTTGACCAATCAGAGTCAAGCTGCCTAGTTTAAAATTTCAAACGATGTTTGGTAGTTAACTGTCAGTCACCATTAACTGTTGCATTCTCCACAGCAACGCCTCTACAAATCAGAGTCTACTTGCCAAACAATCAACAGTATAAAGTAGTTGCTTCCCCTGACATTGGTATTCTTGTGATTGCCCTGATGAGTGCAAGATGAAAAGCTTTGACAAAATGTCTTTTTCATCAACACTCAAGTTCTGTACTACCAAACAACTATATTGCAGAGGTTTACTACTCTCAGAGGAATGAAGACCCTACTGCCCCCCCCACCCCCAACCACACCTCCCCCTGCCCACAGCATCTAGTCTACTGCTTCTCTCACATCATTTAAACACTTATCCTTAGGTCCTCCCCAGTCTATTAAACTAGAATAATCCATCAATAAGTACATAGAGGCATAGGACTTGGGAGTAGCAGTAGACCATTTGGCCCTTTTGAGCCTGCTCTGCCATTTGGGAATATCATGGCTGATCTGGTTGTGGTCTCAACTCCACTTTCCTATCTGCCCCCTATACCCCTTGACTCCCTGTCTAACAAAAATCTATCTAACTCAGCTTCCACTGCTTTCTGGGGAAGAGAATTCCACAGACTATCAACCCTCAGAAAAAAAATTCTCCTTATCTCCACCTAAAAAGGGGACTTCTTATTTTTAAACTGTGTCCCCCAGTTCTAGTCTCCCCCACAAGAATAATAATCCTGCCAGTATCTACCCTATCAAGTCTCCTAAGGATCTTATATGTTTCACTAAGATTACATCTCATTCCTCTAAGTTCCATCATAATGTAGTAATTATGGTTTTATTTAGTGTGTAAGGTACCTTTAAGAATAATACTTATTAGGGAATATTACAATCTGTAGTAACCAATAGGAGAGTAGCGTGGGCTACCTCTGCAGTCAGTGTAGAGATAGAGTTGGAGTTGAAAGCACATATGTAATTGCTGCTGAGTACATTGTAAATAAATTTAATGTTTCCACTCAAGATGTGTCTGCAGATCAACTCTATTTCAAATAGGCAACTCAGCCACCCTACAACACCCAACCTGTTCAATCTTTCTTTATAAGATAAGCGCATCATCCAAGGAATTAGTCATGTGAACATTCTTTGAACCGCCTCTAATGCAATTATATCCTTTATCAGATAAGGAGACCAAAACCGTATACAGTACTCCAGATATGGTATCACCAAGGCCCTATAAAGCTGCAGTAAAATTTCCCTACTTTTTATATTCCATCCCCATTACAATAAAGGCAACAGACAGAATTTTCCCACCATGCCCATTAGCAAGATCTTCCGGTCCCACCAAAGTCAATGGACTTTTGGCTGGCTCACCACGTCCGCCACATGGGAAAACACCACTGCAGGGCCGGAACATCCTGGCCAACATTCCATTTGCCTTCCTAATCACTTGCAGTACCTGCATACTGACTTTTTTGTGATTCATGTACCACGACTTCCAGATCCCGCTGCACCCAGATTCCTCTCGCCATTTAATTAATCTGCTGCTTTTCTATTCATGCTGCCAAAGTGGACAAGTTCATATTTTCAACATTATACTCCATCTGCCAAATCTTTTTCTACTTGCCTACATCTCTTTGCAGGCTCTTTACCTCCTCTTCACAATTCACTCTCCTACCTTTCTTTGTGTCACCAGCAAATTTAGTTACCATACATTCAGTCCCTTCATCCAGGTCATTGATATAGATTGCAAATAACTGAGGCCCCAGCACTGATCCCTGGTTACAACTTGCCAGCCAGAAAATGAACCATTTTTTCCTTCTCTGTTTCCTGTTAGCTAATTAATCCTCTATCCATGCTAATATGTTTTTTATTCATTTATGGTGTGTGGGCATCACTGGTAAGGCCAGCATTTATTGTCCATCCCTCACTGGCGGTGAGCTACCTTCTTGAACCGCTGCAATGCCTGTGGTTTACGTAATGGTAACCCCTTCGCCATGAGTTCTTATTTTGTGTAGCAACCTTTGATATAGCACTTGGTTGAATGCCTTTTGGAAATCCAAGTACATCACATCCACAGGTCCCCCTTTAATCATGTTGTTTGTTATTTCCTCAAATGAACTTAATAAACACGATTTCCCTTCCACAAAACCATGTCAAATCTGCCTGATCCCATTTTGATTTTCTAAGTATTCTGCTGTAACCTTCTTAATAATGGATTCTAACAATATCCCTATGACAGATGTTAGGCTAACTGGCCTATAGTTTCCTGCTTTATTTCTATGTCCTTTCTTGAATAAAGGTATTACATTTACTATATCCAATCTGCTGGGATCTTTCCAGAATCTAAGGAATTTTGGAAGATTATAACCAATGCCTCTACTACCTCTGCAGCCACTTCTTTTGAGATGTTACCGAGCTTTTTAATCATGCTAAGAGCCATTAGCAGGTTGCCTCTATGTCTTCACTCCTCTAAAGTAAGCAGACTGAGGTTATCTAAGAAGATGAGGTTCTTTAAGCTAGGTACTTTACAAAGAAACAAATGGAAAACCTCTCAATGAGCATGTGGGAGGCTCAGCTACAAGAGCTCATTAAGCCAGAAAAAGGTCATTCATTCCTGACCCTGCCCGCACAAATAATTACAATGGATAGATGAAAGAATTCACTTTATTTAACATCTCTGATAATCTTCAACTATGTTTGAAGTTTTTTTTAAAAATTCGTTCATGGATCTGGGTGTTGCTGGCTAGGCCAGCATTTATTGCTCATCCCTAATTGTTAAAGGGCATTTAAGAGTCAACCACATTGCTGTGGATCTGGAGTCACATGTAGGGCAGACCAGGTAAGGACAGCAGATTTCCTTCCCGAAAAGACATTATTGAACCAGATGGGTTTTTTTTACAACAATCGGCAATGGTTTCATGGTCATCTTTTAACTCCAGATTTTTAGTGAATTCAAATTTCATCATCTGTCGTGGTGGGATTCGAACCCAGGTCCCCAAAGCATTATCCTAAATCTCTGGATTACTAGTCCAGCAACAATACCACAATGTGACTGCCATTTTCTGCACTGCAATGCTCAGCACATAATGGCTGAGATGAATCGCCACCCATTACCAACCTAGAAGGCCAAGAGCAGCAGGCACGTAGGAACACCGTCTCCTCCAAGTCATACAATCCATCCCAACTAGGACGTATATTATTGCTCTTTAATTGTTGCTGGGTCAAAATCCTGGAACTCCCTCCCTAACAGCAGTGTGGATGTACATGGACAGCAACACTTCAAGGAGGCAGCTCACCACCACCTTCTCAAGGAATGGGCAATAATGCCAGCTTTGCCAATGATACCCTTATCGCAAAAATTATGTTTATAAACATTTCTTTTGGTAGGTGTTTATTTAAATTTTCATGTGAAAAAAAACTTGCATATATATAATCCTGTGGTCATGAAAGGCACACCCTGCTTTACAGTCAAGTACTCGAAGTGTAGTCACTGTTGTAATGTAGGAAATGTGGGAGTCAATTTGTACACAGCAAGTTTGCAAAAACAGCAATGTGATAATGGCCAGATAATTTATTTTGTTAAGTTGATTGAGGGATAAATATTGGCCTAGAGACTGTGGATAACTTTCCTGCTCTTCTTTGAAATAGTACCATGGTATCTTTTACATCTCCCCGAAAGGGCCAATGGGCTTCAGTTTAATGTCTCACCTGAGAAATGGCATCTATGACAATGTACCATGCCCTCACTACTGCAATGGAATATCAGACAACTTTTGTACTCAAGTCCTGGAGGGAGACTTGAACCCACAACCTTCTGACTCAGAGCAAGAGTGTTAACCACTGAGTCACAGCTGATACTGCCAAGGTTGCAAACAACAGAAATATAGCAATTATAAATGTAATGCAGAGAATTTCAGAGCTAGGTACAACTTAAGTGCAGTGCACCATATCTGTTGAAACCAGAACTCAACATGAAATATCCTACTATCCTCTTGTTTTGAATGCTTGGCTCACTACACACAGCTATCAAATCTCACCAAGCATAGGCAGCAGGTTTTAAATTAAAATTACTTAAAATGTATGCTTCAGTTCGGACTGAATCAATGAGCATCAAACATCTGCAAACTGTTTCTGTATACCAGTAGTTTAACAGACGTTTAATTAGAGCAGGAATTCTGGTTGTTTGTGCATCCATCAAGGATCAGCCAGGGTGTGAGTTGGTTAATGTTGCCCCATATTTGCCACTGTGTTCAAATTCTTTTGTAATTTGTATAGGCCTTATCACATCTGAACAGGTCAGTGTGCTTTCATATATTGCTTTTGGAGTGCAGTGAATGTTGCTGTACAGTCAAGCACAGCAGTCGTTATGAGCCAACAATGTCTGATAAACAGCCATGAGATACACAAGAGGAGAAAATGCTATAAAGTGCACAGCAGGTGAGATGACATGTTTTCAGACTGCTTCTGGAGCTCTAGCTGTGTTGCCTTCATAAGACAGTTCCTAGCAATTTAAAAAACACAATTCACAGGATGTGAGCATTGCTGGCAAGGACTGGGGTTAATGTCCATCCCTAATTGCCCTGAAGAAGATGGTGGTGGACTATCTTCTTGAGCCTCAGCAGTCTGTGTAGTGAAGATGTTCCCAACAGTGCTGCTAAGTAGAGAGTTCCAGAATCTTGACTGAGCAACAACAAGGGAACGGCCAGTATGTGTCAAGTTGCTCATTATTTAGAGATGAATGAGCAACTAATCTGTTCGGTGGCACTGACAGTCAGCAGCATGCTGCTCATGCCAACACCTGTATCCTTCAGATCAAAACATTGGTAACTTATACCCCTTCCATCACAGATCCACCTACCAACCAAGCAAGCAAGTAGATTGGGCACTGTACCAAACTGGGAAGGGACCAGCCAATCCACTTAGTCAATCACCTTAATTTTCTGCCTGTTGGCTGAGTTATCTCCTGTTTCAGACACTGACAGATTGCAAACCATAAATCTCTGATGCTTTAGGCTAGGTGCTGCAGAGGGCAGTCATCCGTTAATCCAAAACCAATCCTAATTAGAGTTTTCAAACATATTCCTTATTCATTGATGGCCCTAGGAGGCTCTTTCCCTTCCATTTAAGCATATCCCACCCCAAAAAAAATTCCAAATTTGTAGTAATTTCTCTGTACAAAACAGGCTTCCATCAAATTTGTGTGTATATTTGAATTTGATTATTTTTAAATGTGTTAGGATGTTACAAGCATAAGCATTTAGCTCTAACATATTAATCAGGGTGCTTAAATCTCAAGAAGAATTTCAACCACCTTCAGGCTTCCAATTACTTTTTTTGAACATCTATTGATGACAATTTTTCATTTTTCAGTTTTGAGAATTATTTAACATTCTATCACAGAAACAAGGCCATTCAGCCCATCCAATGGCATTCATTTTCTGTACTTACTTGTTCCAGGGAGGAACTTCAGTTATGAAGATAAATTGGGGAATTTGGGTCTGTTTTCCCTGGAGAAAAGAAGGCTGAGAGGAGCTTTGATAGAGGTTTTGAAAACCATGAGGGGTATTGACAGAGTAGATAGGGAGGAATTGTTCCCACTCATGAAAGGATCGAGAACGAGGGGACACAGATTTAAAGTAATTGGCGAAAGAAGCAAAAGTGACATGAGGAAAAACTCTCATGCAGCGAGTGGTTAACGTCTGGAATGCACTGCCTGAGGGTGTGGTGGAGGTAGGTTCAATCGAGGCATTCAAGAGGGGGCTAGACTGGTATTTGAAAAGGAAGAATGTGCGTGGTTAAAAGGCGAAGACGGGAAATTGGCACGAGATGAATTGCTCATCAGAGAGCGGGTGAAGATATGATGGGCTGAATGGCCTCCTTCTGTGCCATTCTGTGATGCTGCGAATCTAACCTTGTTTTGATGTCATTTTGATATTTCTCTTTTTCACATATTTAATTCCCTTTCAAAAATATTTGACAACAATCTCACCGATGGTTTCCAGGGAGAAAATCCCTTCCACGTTCTAACTGCATTCTGCAAATTGAGAGATTTTCTTTAAGTAATCATGCTTTTTGTAATCATCTTAAATTTTCTGCCCTCTTGTTACAATCTCAATTGCTCAGCTGGTCGAACAATCGATCAGAATCCTGAAGACCTCCATTATGTCAGCATTCAAATTTCTACCCTCCACTGAAAGAAGCTGTACCTTCTTATTGGAGCCCTTACATGGATAATATATTGAATAGCAGCACTTAAAGCACAAACTGCAATGCTCTCTTAGCTTTGCCCCAAACATTGTCCTAACTCCCAGCCTCAACAATGCTGCCTAGGAATAGCATTAGGCAACTCAGCTCCTCGAGCCTTCTCTACCATTCGATTACAGCCTGGCTCAGGCTGAATTAAGACAATGGGCTGGATTTTACTGCAGGCTTCAGAACCCTAGTGTCAGAACCAAATGGCAGCCCTGAGCTAGCACTTGCCAGTAACGAGACCAACGGAGCAATCTTCAGGGAGATGGCCTCCTAATTGGCCACCTCCAAGCTCATTGTCCTCAAGGGAGGCTCTCGACACTTCCGGCTCAACCAGATAGCCCACTCCACAGGAGCCTTGGCAACCATCACTAGAGGGGTAGGTGCTGCTGAGGTACTTCGGCTACTGCAAGGGCACCTCAACATGGAGTCGCCATTCCTTGTCTGAACATCAGTGATCAAATAACAGAGATCTAGACTGGTAGGGCAATCAAGGTGGAGGTGGAGCCCCTCTGCTGGATCTGTCTCAGCCTCGATTGCAGCCTTTCCTGAATGCAGTGCCCTCTCTGGGGCATGGAGCCTCCAGCTCTGATGGTCCCCCCCAGCCTGCTACAGGGGGCGCTGCCTCCAAGGGGCTGGAAAATGGCAATGACCCACAAAATCACTCCCAAGTAGTTGGCTGCCTGCGCCTGTGGAGTGGGCAACCAATCTTTGTCCCAGCCCTTCCCTGGGAAATTTCCCCAGCAACAGGAATGTGGAGGGGAAAATAGGATAACCCCCACACTTCCCCTCCCCCTCCCCAACCCCAGTTCCATCAACACCGGCTCCAAGCCCCCCCCAGCACAGGACCAGGAAAATTCAGCATAATGTTTGGGACAAAGCAGAGCGTGCGTAACTTTGCATCTTGTGCTGGCGTTTAATACGTTTTCCATGATCTCAGTTTGTTAAACATAAACACGGCTTAAGATTGAGAACAAGTTTACAGAAGAACGGTTAAATAATCATTGCATTTAACCTCCTTCTCCCCCTCCCCCGCCCTATGTCTGTTCCTCCTCTTGGGTTTTATTTTGGAACATTTACTATTTCAACAGGAAATGGTAATGGGATCATGTGACAATCAATCCGTTGGTTAGGTTTCTGAACCCCATCATGTGAATGAATATGTTGGCAACAGTGCAACAAATCAAGAGAATGATGGAACTTGACGAATGAGGTGAGATAGATCAGAGAGAGATCTCATTTGTAATCCATCTTGTGGAAAGCCACAATTGCATAAGTATCCTTTGCCACTAGTGTCATAGGAGGCGCAGTGGGTAGTGTGTGTGCCTCTGAGCTTGAAACTCCGGGTTCAAGTCCCACTCCAGGACTTAAGGAAGGTGTAAAAACAAAAAAACTGCGGATGCTGGAAATCCAAAACAAAAACAGAATTACCTGGAAAAACTCAGCAGGTCTGGCAGCATCGGCGGAGAAGAAAAGAGTTGACGTTTCGAGTCCTCATGACCCTTCGACAGAACTTGAGTTCGAGTCCAGGAAAGAGCTGAAATATAAGCTGGTTTAAGGTGTGTGTGTGGGGGGCGGAGAGATAGAGAGACAGAGAGGTGGAGGGGGTTGGTGTGGTTGTAGCGACAAACAAGCAGTGATAGAAGCAGATCATCAAAAGATGTCAACAACAATAGTACAATAGAACACATAGGTGTTAAAGTTAAAGTTGGTGATATTATCTAAACGAATGTGCTAATTAAGAATGGATGGTAGGGCACTCAAGGTATAGCTCTAGTGGGTTTTTTTTTTATATTTTATATAATGGAAATAGGTGGGAAAAGGAAAATCTTTATAATTTATTGGGAAAAAAAAAAGAAGGGGGTAACAGAAAGGGGGTGGGGATGGGGGAGGGGACTCACGACCTAAAGTTGTTGAATTCAATATTCAGTCCGGAAGGCTGTAAAGTCCCTAGTCGGAAGATGAGGTGTTGTTCCTCCAGTTTGCGTTGGGCTTCACTGGAACAATGCAGCAAGCCAAGGACAGACATGTGGGCAAGAGAGCAGGGTGGAGTGTTAAAATGGCAAGCGACAGGGAGGTTTGGGTCATTCTTGCGGACAGACCGCAGGTGTTCTGCAAAGCGGTCGCCCAGTTTACGTTTGGTCTCTCCAATGTAGAGGAGACCACATTGGGAGCAACGAATGCAGTAGACTAAGTTGGGGGAAATGCAAGTGAAATGCTGCTTCACTTGAAAGGAGTGTTTGGGTCCTTGGACGGTGAGGAGAGAGGAAGTGAAGGGGCAGGTGTTGCATCTTTTGCGTGGGCAAGGGGTTGTGCCATAGGAGGGGGTTGAGGAGTAGGGGGTGATGGAGGAGTGGACCAGGGTGTCCCGGAGGGAGCGATCCCTACGGAATGCCGATAAGGGGGGTGAAGGGAAGATGTGTTTGGTAGTGGCATCATGCTGGAGTTGGCGGAAATGGCGGAGGATGATCCTTTGAATGCGGAGGCTGGTGGGGTGATAAGTGAGGACAAGGGGGACCCTATCATGTTTCTGGGAGGGAGGAGAAGGAGTGAGGGCGGATGCGCGGGAGATGGGCCGGACACGGTTGAGGGCCCTGTCAACGACCGTGGGTGGAAAACCTCGGTTAAGGAAGAAGGAGGACATGTCAGAGGAACTGTTTTTGAATGTAGCATCATCGGAACAGATGCGACGGAGGCGAAGGAACTGAGAGAATGGGATGGAGTCCTTACAGGAAGTGGGGTGTGAGGAGCTGTAGTCGAGATAGCTGTGGGTGTCGGTGGGTTTGTAATGGATATTGGTGGACAGTCTATCACCAGAGATTGAGACAGAGAGGTCAAGGAAGGGAAGGGAAGTGTCAGAGATGGACCACGTGAAAATGATGGAGGGGTGGAGATTGGAAGCAAAATTAATAAATTTTTCCAAGTCCTGACGAGAGCATGAAGCAGCACCGAAATAATCATCGATGTACCGGAGAAAGAGTTGTGGAAGGGGGCCGGAGTAGGACTGCAACAAGGAATGTTCCACATACCCCATAAAGAGACAGGCATAGCTGGGGCCCATGCGGGTACCCATAGCCACACCTTTTATTTGGAGGAAGTGAGAGGAGTTGAAGGAGAAATTGTTCAGCGTGAGAACAAGTTCAGCCAGACGGAGGAGAGTAGTGGTGGATGGGGATTGTTCGGGCCTCTGTTCGAGGAAGAAGCTAAGGGCCCTCAGACCATCCTGGTGGGGGATGGAGGTGTAGAGGGATTGGACGTCCATGGTGAAGAGGAAGCGGTAGGGGCCAGGGAACTGGAAATTGTTGATGTGACGTAAGGTGTCAGAGGAATCACGGATGTAGGTGGGAAGGGACTGGACAAGGGGAGAGAGAAGGGAGTCAAGATAACGAGAAATGAGTTCTGTGGGGCAGGAGCAAGCTGAGACGATCGGTCTACCGGGGCAGTTCTGTTTGTGGATTTTGGGTAGGAGATAGAAGCGGGCCGTCCGAGGTTGGGCAACTATCAGGTTGGAAGCTGTGGGAGGGAGATCCCCAGAGGAGATGAGGTCAGTGACAGTCCTGGAAACAATGGCTTGATGTTCAGTGGTGGGGTCATGGTCCAGGGAGAGGTAGGAGGAAGTGTCTGCGAGTTGACGCTCAGCCTCCGCGTGGTAGAGGTCAGTGCGCCAGACAACAACAGCACCACCCTTGTCAGCGGGTTTGATGACAATGTCAGGGTTGGACCTGAGAGAATGGAGTGCAGTAAGTTCAGAGAGAGACAGGTTAGAATGGGTGAGAGGAGCAGAGAAATTGAGACGACTAATGTCGCGCCGACAGTTCTCAATGAAAAGATCGAGAGAAGGTAAGAATCCAGAGGGAGGGGTCCAGGTGGAGGGAGAATATTGAAGATGGGTAAAAGGATCCGTTGAACTGGGAGAGGACTCCTGCCCAAAGAAGTGAGCCCGGAGATGAAGACGGCGGAAGAAGAGTTCAGTATCATGCCGAGCCCGAAATTCATTGAGGTGAGGGCGTAAGGGTATGAAACTAAGTCCTTTGCTGAGCACTGAACGTTCAGCATCGGAGAGGGGAAGGTCAGGGGGTATAGTGAATACACGGCTGGGGTTGGGATTGGAAGATGGGGTGGGGACGGAGGGACAGGCAGGGGTGGAGGGTCCTAGATGGGTGTTGGTGTCGATGAGTTGTTGGAGCTTGCGTTCCTTAGCACTTGAGAGAAAGAGAAAAAGTTTCTTGTTGAGGCGTCGGATGAGCCGAAGGATAAAATGAAGGTGTGTTCATAATGTGGCTAAACAGGTTGATTATCAACTTGCAAATCCTTCCACTATGCCTATGGCAGACAGGAGTGTCTCCTGATCAGCCACGCTTGGTGCAGAGTGGCGCCCCTCAAGCTGTAGCTTCTGGTGACAGGCTAGCGACCTGTTCCAGGAAAGAAACTAGCCATGGAAAAAGACATAAGCATTTGCTTTGTCTGCCTCATGTGCTACTAGGAAAAGGAAAGTCTAGGACTAGTGTCATATTCGCTGCCTGTCATTTTACTTCCCTTCATACAGGTGGACCCCAGCAGTTAATTCAAGTAAAATTACCATTCCTTTGAATTCTATATGATTTTATAAAGACTCCTCAGAAGAAAACTCATTAGGATGAAGAGATTTCAGCCATGGCTCAGTTGGTAGCACTCTCGTCTCTGAAACACAGGGTGTAAGTCTCAGTCCAGGACTCAAGCTAACACTCCATTGCGGTACGGAGGGAGTGCTGCGCTATCGAAGATGCCATCTCTTTGATAAGACATTAAAACGAGGCACTGTCTGCCTGCATGGGTGGACATAAAAAATCCTGCGTTACTATTTTGGAGAAGGGTGGTTATCCCCAGTGTCCTGGCCAATATTTATCCCTCAATGAACATCACAGACAAGTTATCTAGTCATTACCACATTGCTGTTTACATGAGGGAGCTTTGCAGAAATTGGCAGTTGCTTTTCCTACAGTAAAACAGTGACTACACTTCCCAAATACTTTACTGTCCGTAGAGGACCTTGGGATGTCCTACAGGCATGAAAGGTACTTTATGAATGCAAGTCATTCTTTTCTTTCACAAAATAAACCACAAACTTATTCTCTTTTTTTTAATATTGCTTTACTAGTCCTATTACCACCTTTGATTTTTTCCTCACATCATTATCCTGTTATTTAATCACTCTAGTCCTCCACTCGATCTTTGCTCTTTCCCTCCACTCCCCACCCACCAGCTCACCACCCCCACCCCACCCACCAAGGACCCCCTACCCCACCAACCAAGACACTCCTACCCCACCCATCTAGGCCCCCTCCCTCCTTCCCCACTCACCCTCCCTTCCCACCCAGGCTCTATATACTTAAAATTCTAGCAGTCCCTGTTGTTAATTAAAGAATTCCTAATAGTTGCCCCTGCAGTGGGTGATAAGGAGCCAAGAGATGCACACCATTTTAAACTGGAAACTGCAGAATTCTTTGCCTCCAACAAGCTTCCCTACAATCTACTGACTTTTAAACCTCAAACTTGACATCACCTTTAAACATGCCATTTTCATTTATTTAGATTTTTTTGTTTGAGCCTTGATGCTGTTGTACACTAAGCACTTGGTCTGTCACCTCACTTCCCCGGCTTGAAAACACAAACCAATGTAAGACATTTCTTTACAAAAGGACCACATGCAGGAGCCACCAAAACTGCAAACACTGTCCTCGGTGCCATGGTGCTGCTTAGAAACAGCAACAATACTACTCAACTGTAATAAAACAATAGCAGCAGTTCTGGATGACACCACTGCAACTAATACACAATGGTCTTCACAGCACTTCTGAACTGAATCAGTTGTATGTGCTGCAACAATTACTTTCTTGTAGTTGCAGTGCTCCAAGGACTGACAGTGAGACACAATGAGACTCTAACCAGACACCCTCACACTCATTACATTGGATCACAGTTTGACTTGGTGGTTGTGAGCTAATGATACACGAGGCGCTGTCACCAAGTTTTTAATCATCTTTTCCCCGTCTAGAAAGCATCGAGTCTTGATGGGGTTAGTACCAGCATGGACCTACTGAGATGAGTGATCTGCTTCTGTGTTGTGGGATCATGAGCACCAATGGCTTTCTAATGATCAACAGCCTTTGGCTAGTGATCATGCCTCATGTGCCGCTCGAGACAGTGAACAGGCTAGCACCGTCGAGCCCACTGTTGGTTCTCATGCTAAGCCTGTAGTATTGCCAAAATCGGAGCATTTTGTTATATTGTCCTCTCTGCTGCCCTCTCTGTTGGGGAGGTGTAAATAAAGTTAGTACAATCATGGCTGCCTGCAATTGAGCAAATGTTAATCTTACCGCTGTGCCTCCTGCCAATGCAAGACAGCCACCGATACCAGTCTGCACACGCGCACTTGTTCGGCAACTGCAGGAGACACGACGCCAGCAAAATCAGCATCTTTAACAGCATGCATTTAAAAAAAACAGCATCAGAGATTTGGAATGTACAATCAAAGCTCTCTCCTGTCGACTGTGTTATGAATTGGCTGATTGATCGAAACTGTAACTAGGTCGGTTTGAGCTTCCTCGCGGCGAGTCTGCAGCAGTGAAGCTCGAGTCTGAGGAGTGCTAGAAATTAACCCCGTGAGGATGGAGGAAAACAACTGCGCACGCATGGCGCTGGCAGCAAATGCAGACGACTCTTAGTGCAACGCGTGTGAAAGCCCATAGCCTGGTTTTTCAAAACTTCGAATTGAAATTCTCTCATCCTTGTGCTAAAACCCCTCCATAGTCCCACTCCTCCCTTCCCTTGTAACCCTTTCCAGCTCTAAAAACCCGACAGCCCCTGGCACCACGCCAGATTTCCACTCCTGATTTCAGCCCCGGGCATTCCATCACTGGCAGCTACACCTTCAGCCGCCCTCATGCTCTTCAATTCCCTCCCTAACCTGGTCCTCATCTCCCACCCCCTCTCTCCTCCTGTAAGACCCTCCATAAAATTCACCTCATGGAGTGAGTTTACCCCTCCTAGTATTCTCCTCCTTTGTCTCAATGTCTATTTTTACCAGATTACAGCTCTTTGAAGCACTTTAGGACACTTTGCTATATTAAAAGGGTCTATATGAAATCGAAATTGATATTCTTCTGCCAACAGTAAAAGAAGCCTCACAAAAGCACTGGGAAAGAAGAAACATCCTGTCACATAAAAGGAAAGGAAGAGGTTGCAAAGGATGAAATTAACCCGAACTATCGAATTCCCCTCCACAGCCCTCATGTTTGAAGTATGAGGCAGCATTACCTTTCAACATTGGCTCCCAACATGGGAGTGAGAAGCTTAGGATCCTGATTAACCTCACCTGTTCATCCCTCCCACAACAACCCCACCACCCACCTTATGGCCAGCTGGACTCCCAAACCTGTGGCAGTGTACAAGAACCCCACTTGTAAGGGACGTTTGATATCACATTGACTCAAGCTCGCTGCTTATGAAGTGCAGTTCTTTCTGAATGCTGAAAATAGCAGCAAAAGTTTATCTTTGGGCATTCCCCACAAGACAACGGAGGTGCTTGTATGGTTGAAGCCAGATATAGGACCTTGTACTAACATAAATCAAGAGTGTGTACTAGGATTGCCAACTCCTGCTGAATGTATTCCCGGGGGTCTCATAATGGCCTAGGCCAACTTCAATATTCTTACACCTAAAAAACCTTCCAAGAAAATGAAAAAAGAACTTTGTTTTAAATTTCACCTTACAATTTTTCTCCAAGGTTCTTCATAATTCATAGAGACTCCAGTTCAATCCTCGAGGGTTGGCAACCCTCGTGCTTAACTGTTCATTTTCAGTATCTGCCTTCCCTAGCCCTTTTCGCTCACACAGTAGAATTTCTAGAAGGTTTTTCCACTGTTGCCTCAAATTATATCCTTCAGGACAATGAGATAATCTAGATTATGAATTTCCCTCCAGTCAATTCCAGGGCTACTCCATGGTTGGCTCTATCTTTGCTTCTGCATTATTTAGGCACCACCCCCGGCCCCCCCCAAAAAAGAAAGGATTGCTGAGGTTAACTGCAGGATTCACAGGGGCACGATGGAGGCCTAGGCCTAAGCCTACCAATCACGGTTGGTTCTCAGTTCCCTCCCACGTGTTGTCATGGCGAGGCAGCGAGTGAGGACAGGAGCTTCCAGTTTTAGGCAGGCAGATCGAATTTTAGGGTCAATGATCCTGCACAGTTCTTGCACAATAAGGAGGTCCAGACCAAGGTGAAGGTGATGATGAAGACAAAAGTGAAAGAAAAGCAGAAGACAAGTGTGCATAGAAAGAGGCCATTCAGTCTAACAGGTCTAAGCTGGTGCTTATGCTCCACGCGAGTCTCTTCCCACCATCTCTTCAGCTAACTCAATCAGCCTAACCTATCCCTCTCTCCCTCATGTGTTTAATCTAGTTTCCCCTTAAATGCATCAATAAGCATTAATATAGCATCTTTCGCAAAGAGAATGAATTTATATAGCACCTTTCATGACCTTAGGATGTCCGAACTTCTTTGAAGTGTAGTCACTGTCGTGATGTAGGAGAACTTCTCAAAGCACTTCACAGGGGGTGAAACTGCACTGTAAGCAGTGAGGGGAAAGAGGGAAGGTCACTAAGGATATGGTCGGAGATTTGAGAAAGCATCTGAAGGAGCAGAGGGAGGTAGACAAGCAGGAACTGCATTCCTGGAAACTAAAGCAACAACAGCAGGGCCATCGACTCTTTCGGCCAGAGTAGATGCGTGGAGGGGAACCATGGAACTGGTTCAGATTTTGCACTTGTTAATTTTCTCAGGCAGCAGTTACAATCACAGAATCACACAGCGTATAAAGGAGCCATTCAGCCCATCATGCCTGTGCCAGCTCTTTGAAAGAACAATGCAATTAGTCCCACTCCTCTGCTCTTTCCCCTTAACCCTGTAAACCTTTCCCCTGCAAATATTTATCCAATTCCCTTCTGAAAGTTTACAGATTTCACGGAATGGTTACAGCACACAAGGAGACCATTCAGCCCATCTGTGCTGGCACTCTGAAAGAGCAATTCCCTCCTCACACACCTCCCCGTAGCCCGGCACATTCCTTCTTTTCAAAAGTTATCTGCTTCCACTATGCTTGGAGGTATTGCAGAACAATTTGCTGCATAAATTTTTCTGTCTCTGGCTCTTTTACCAATTGTCTGAAACCTACATTCTCTGGTTACCTTCTGCCACTACAAACAATTGTCTCTATATTTCCTCTGTCAAACCCTTCATGATTCTGAGCACCCATAACAAATCTCCTTTCAACTTTCTGTACTCTAGGGAGGACAACCCCAAGCTTCTCCCGTCTCTCTACATTCTGCACCCCCGAAGTAATTTGCTAGATTTTCCTATCACTAACGTGGTGAAATAATTTCAAACTGCAAAGAGAAAACAAACAGCATAGAACATGGTTGCAATTCACTGTGTGTTTGGGATACATTAAGAGAATTGTAGCTTTATTTTGATGTTGGTTTGCATTGTTGTCCAAGGAGTTAACACTGCCACAGGCTCCACAGGCTATGGAGGTTGCGGAGGGTGTGGTGACTATATCACTGATGATTAACACTGGCATCTTCTTAGAACTCATTAAAGAGGTGCGGTCTTAATTCCAGCCAGGTGGTAACAGTCCCCATAGTTTACACTGCACTGCTATTTTGACAAGATAATGACCCACTTTTATACAACCACTGCCATCCTGCTATATTTGGTGAACACAGAGAGAGAGCGCAAGGTCTTTAATAAAAACAGAAAATGCTGGGAAAACTCAGCAGGTCTGGCAGCATCTGTGGTGAGGGAAACAGCGATAATGTTTCAGGCTGGTGATCTTACATCACAACTTGTCAAAGTTCACAACAAGAACAAAAATTGCTGGAAAAACTCAGCAGGTCTGACAGCATCTGTGGAGAGGAAGACAATTAATGTTTCGAGTCCGTATGACTCTTCATCAGAACTAAAGAGAAGTAGAAATGTGGTGAAATATAAGCTGTTTAAGGGGGGTGGGACAGGCGAAGCTGGATGGAAGGTCGGTGATAGGTGGAGGCAAAGGAGAGATTGCCAAAGATGTCATAAACAAAAGGTCAAAGGGGTGTTGATGGTGGTGATGTTAGCTAAAGGAGGTGCTAATGGTGACATTAAGGGTGGAAAGCAGCATGAGCAAGTGACAGATGGCCCTAGTGGGGTTGGGGTGGGGGGAGAGAACCAAAATAGGCTAAAAGGTGAGGATAAAACAATATGGAAATAAATTGTAAAAATAATAATAGAAATAGGTGGGAAAAGGAATATATATGTAAAAAAAAAATATATATAATAATTATTAGAAAAAAGGGGATAAAAAAGGGGGTGGGGATGGAGGAGAGTGTTCACGATCTAAAGTTGTTGAACTCAATGTTAAGTCCGGAAGGCTGTGACGTGCCTAATTGGAAAATGAGGTGCTGTTCCTCCAGTTTGCGTTGACACAGAGGTCATCTCTGTTTCGCTCTCCATCTATGCTGAGTATTTCCAGCGTTTTCCGTATTTTATTTCAGATTTCCAGCATTTCTTTTTTGTTTTAGCTTTTTTTTTAAAAAAAGAGGTTTGGCTGATGTGGGAATTTGGCAGCTCCTACCCCAGAAGCACGTCCTTTTAGTGTTTAGTTTAGCCGTGGCAAAAAATTCAGCTCTGTAATTTTCAGTTTTTGAAAAAAAAAAAGTGCGCCCAGGGCTTCTGAAAAGGAATTTGATTCCCTTCTCCCTCCCCACCTAGGGATACTGACCATTCAATCCTACCCTGGCTATATCCAGGGCTGTCACAGTTTGGTGAACCCTATTTCACTAAAGCCATGTGTCAAAGCATTGAAGATGCGAGGCATCAGACCAGGATCCTGTCCATCCACTTCTCCCTCCGCTCTATTCCGAAGAGGAGCCAGAGGAGTTAGTCCCAGTGCCCTGGCCAATATTTATCCCTCAATCATAATCATAAAAACAGATGATATGTTCATTATTAGGTTGCTATTTGCTTGAGCTTGTTGTGTGCAGACAGGCCGTCGCATTCCTTATATGACAATAGTGGCTTCAAAGTGCATCATTGACAGTGAAGTACTTTGGAACACCCCGTGGTCGTGAGAGGCGCTATACAAATGCAAGTTTTTCTTTCCTGTTTAAATTGTACACCCAGGGTGGCAATGCGCAACCCAAGGTCATCAGAGTTAAGCTGGGCTGGTCACACGTGCTAACAAACGCCAATCACATCAAGATAGCAGTCTTCTCTTTGTTCTGTTCTTCTTTCTTAAATACGAACATACGAGTTGGGAGGAGTGGGCCATTCAGCACCTTGAGCCCACCCTGCCATTCAATAAGGTGATGGCTGATCTGACTGCGGTCTCTTACGTTTACTCTCTCTCTCCTCATAAGTCAACAACTATCACGTTTGGAAACACAGATTTCTGATTGGGTTGTCACAGTGCCTCATGATTATTGTCGAGTAGTCTCTCTGAGTGACTGAAGGGCAGATTGTATGGGTCAGGATTGAGGAATTAACTAAATCAGAGAACAGGAGCTGCAATCTCAGTCTGGAAATTGTCAGATAATGATTAGATTTCCCATCTTAAGCCCAGTCCAACATTAGAATTTATTTTCTTTTTTAAATACAAAGTGACCTTATTCAAGCTTTGGGTTTTAACACATTGCAGAAGTAAGTGGGGGAATCTCCTTTGAGATTCTGGAAAATAATGAGTTAAGCCCGATTTTGGCTCAAAGCACTGGTGGGACATTTGGGGGTCGTGTTGGTGTGGATCCTGTGACCTTTGAACTCCCAGGCCTAGTTTTGATTCTTTAGATTGGACTCCTGCCCAAAGCCAGAGGACGCTCAGCAGCAGCAGTCTGAGGCCAGGGGCACTTGGAAACAACCCTGAGGTTAGATTGACGAGAAGAGAGAGTGTGTGAAGCAACTGTGTGATCATAGCACGGAGGGAAGCAAAGGCCCAAGGCTTCCAGCACTCCTACTTCTGACCCACAATTAAATCCAAATGTAGAAACGTAAACCCTTAATGACCCAGGCGCCCTCTGCCCCTGGATCTAAATTGGTGGCATTTTCCCTCAATGTGGCCATCCGATTCACCTGGCATGTGCTCACTGCACCCCAACATATGAACATTCATGAGCCCCCTGGTTACCTGTAGCGAGGGCCTCACGTCCCCTCTGAAAGTACAAATCTTGGAAGTCACCACGCAATACAAACATGGGGGTAAGGGCACTCCGCAAATTTAACCCCTTGCGGGTACAGAGGATTAAAATCAGAGTAGGAGGCAGTATGAGAAAACTAAATCGCAATGCATTGCGGGTGTAGAGTGGGGTTGCCAACTCTGGTCAGGGGTATTCCTGAAGGTTTCATCACCTGACCTTCTGCCTCCAACCCCACCCCTCCATTCAAGCAGCTGACTTTCCTCATCTTTAATTTTTTGTAACTAATAAATATTTTACTGTACCTCCCTATGATGTCTCCCTGGTCGCTGGCAGCAATGATTGCTCCCTAATTCCTGGAGACTCCAGGACAATCTGGGAGGGTTGGAAACCTGAATGGAGGAAGGAGCTGCAGGCCAATGCTTTCATCCAACTATTCAAGTAGGCTATCTGATCAGCAGATCTTTATGATTCTAATAGAGTCCAGTCTGGAACACACAGCATGCATCCAGGCAAGGGGCAAGGTCAAAGTGAGTCACACAGGTGGAGGTGGTGAAGGAAAGCTGAAGTGACTGTACAGGTTAATGTTTACATAACTGAGTCATCAAGGGAAAAATCTAACCAATAAAAGTCAGTTTCTCTGGAGATTAAGATCACTATTTGCAATCACTGCACTTAAGGCTTCAAAAGCTGTTTGAGTGAAACCCTTTTCTCAAAGCAGAATCCGCCTCCCCCTCTTCCTGATTGTAAGTGGCACGACCTTGAGGTTCGCCCACACTTAGAAATCTAACCTTCAGGCAATTGAATAGAATGGGCCCATATTCTCTGGAGAATTTTGCTTTTATCATATTCTCTGGAGTTGAGAAGAATGAAATGTAGTCTAATTGGAATGCATAAAGTGTTAATAGAGTAAATGTTGAAGGCTGTTTCCCTTGTGTGAGGATTATAGCGTGGGGTTCACAGTCTCGTGATAAGGGCGCAACCATTTTGGACTGAGATAAGGAGAAATTTCTTCACTCAGACGGTTGTGAATTTTTGGAATTCTCTATCCCAGAGGGTTGCGGATGCTCAGTTGTCGAACATTTTCAAGACTGAGATATGTAGATTATTGGGGTAAGGGCAAGGAAAGTGAAAGAGAGAGAAAATCAACCATGACTCTGTTGAATGGCAGTGCAGTTTCAAGGGTGCAAATGGCCTATTCCTGCTCTTACTTCTTATATTCTTATGAACCCTCTCCATTCCCAAAAGATCAAAAATGTTGTCAAAACTTTTGCAATCTCCCACCCCACATTTTAGAGTTGGCCCATAACACAAACAACATTTTTTTTTCCCCCCAAAAGGAAGATGAACATCAGGAAATGTTTGGAAAGTTCTTTACATTCCTCTAATTTTAATTGGTGGTTTCAACATTTTCAGTTTACATAAAAATCACATTGACAAATAACAGTTGGGAATATGTGTGTATATGTGTGTGTTATTTATCCCGGCCTTCCCAGAAGGCTGATTCATTCAGGCCTTTGCAGTCTCGACCTGCCACAAAGGTGCGTTCTCCCCGACAGCCATTGTCTTGTATTGGAGCGTCCTTTACTCCGGAATTTACAAGTCTACAGGCAGTTAGAGGAGTGGCCATTTTCAGGGGGAACAAGAACAGGGAGTGAAGTCACTTTTTACCTAAAGTCTATCTTTGAAAATTTAGCCAATCGAAATAGTTGTAACAAAAACACGGCGAGGGAAAAGCTGGACTTGTGAAATATACAGCTACCGGAAGATCGTTCTGCAGGCTTGGCTGTCAGGTTGGTCAGAGTTACACCGCCACTCAGATTGCTTGAAATTTCCAGTGATCTCAAGGGCAGCTCCATGATCTGCGCTTACGAGGGCTCAAATCTTGCTGATGCCCCAGGTCACGGGTATAGAAGTTCACATGGACATCACACTAAAATCAAGCATTGAAACTTAAAATTTAAGGGTGAAGCTTTTTGCTGCAAAGAACTGGGATGACAGTGAATAAATGCTAACTCGGGACAGCAAGGTCTGTTAGCATCAGCAGCTGGCAATATATACAACTTAGTGGCATTCTAGTTATAAACCCTATAATGTGGCACCTGTGCAGCACACAAAGACAATCGCTTGAATACAGATGGCCTACAGCACACTGAAAGCTCACGCTCTGGATGTGAACTGGAAACCGGTTCAAAACTTCTCACATCCAGGAATTTCAGTCCTTCTATTTAGATATGGAAAGTGACACTTGAGCCCCAAGCGTCTGAACCCAACACCTCTCTGGTAGCTTCATCCTTTGAATAGACCAAATAAAGTGGCCAGTAACACATGGGTTACAATACCAATGTAGAGTTTAGCAGATGAAATTTCTGCAACCACACAATAAAGCTGTCCATGGCAAGTTATGCATCTAATCATGCTGTGAGTTATTTTTCAGGGAACTACATTAGTGTTGATTCCAGAATGCCAAATAGGCCTCATAAAACCTTGAACCCATCACTTCCATTAATGAAAATGGTCCTTCTCTGTTCCCACTCGCCTCTGCCTAAACTGTTGGCTCTTGCTGAGGTTTGACTCAATCAGCACTAACAGCCCTGCAGTAACTCCCCCAAATGCCATAAGGAAGTCGAGGCAGAGAATGTCAGCATGAGATTGAAGGCCAAGGTTACCTAGCAACACCTAGAATACCCACTGGAAGATTACTTTTTAGTTTTTAGTTTTAAAGGCCAACATTTATTACCCATCTACAGCTGCCCTTGAAGTTGATGGTGAACCTTCTTGCAGTGCTCCCACAATGCTGCTCAGGTGACAATGAACAACTGATATCTGTACAAGTTGGGATTGTATGTGATGTGAAGAGGGTCTTGGAGTTGATGGCAGTCCCATGGCCTTCTAGGTGGAGGAGATTATAGGGGCTTGGGAGGTGCTGTCAAAGAATCCTTGGTGAGTTGCTGCAATGGATTTTGTGAATGGTACACACTGCAGCCATTATCAGAAGTACAAGCTCACCCAGCCAGCTGATATTCTCCCAACCCCTACACCAGTGAGACTGAGACCAGTGGTAACATGGCAACCTATGGTCCAACTTAATCTAACCCTACACCAAAACTTCAAGATGAAGTAGGTAAAAAAAGCACTCAAACTCAATTATGCCAGTTTCCACTGGTTCTGTTTAACAGCTCTTAATTATTAACTTTTGCATAAAATGTACTGTCCTGGTCATTAAATTACTTTCTAATTCATATTTGCCTTCTGCCTCTCCCACGTATGCACACTACCTATCAGCGAGGCACTCACTCCCATGTGTATGGCAGCAATCCAAAGGCTGTGGCCTAGACAGAGCCAGCACAACTTTAGCTGCCCTTTGACCTTTTCTTCTCCTCATGGGGATGCTGAACACCCAAGTTGTCAGCCACGCAGCCCCCCTCCTCCCCTCCTCCTGACTGCACGATCAACCTGAGACAACAATGTTGCAATGGTTAAGGTGACTTGATAGAAGTTTACAAAATTATGAGTGGCATGGACAGAGTAGATAGTCAGAAACTTTTTTCCCAGGGTGGAAGAGTCAATTACTAGGGGACATAGATTTAAGGTGAGAGGAGGAAACTATAGAGGAGATGTGCGGTGCAAGTTTTTTTTACACAGAGGGTAGTGAGTGTCTGGAATTCGCTGCCAGAGGAGGTGGTAAGCAGGTATGATAGTGGTGTTTAAGAGGCAGCTTGACAAATACATGAATAGGATGGGAATAGAGGGATACAGACCCCGCAAGTGCAAGATGTTTTAGTTGACGGGCAATATGATCGGTGCAGACTTGGAGGGCCGAAGGGCCTGTTACTGTGCTGTACTTTTCCTTGTTCGTTGACTCCCTTCACTGCCAAGATGGTGATTTTTTTTTAAAACTTAATTTGTGAGTTGCGGGCATCACTGGCTATGCCCAGCATTTGTTGCCCATCCCTAGTTGTCCTTGAGAAGGTGGCGGTGAGCTGCCTTCTTGTACCGCTGCAGCCTATGTGCTGTAGGTACACCCACGGTGCTGTTAAGGAGGTAGTTCCAGGATTTTGGCCCAGCTTTTCTTGGAAGCTTTAAGAATAATTAGATCTAAATAAAAAGTGACTCTGCTTTCGCACTTGAAAGCATGAACTTCCGGAGAATCAGATATACCATCCCACCACCCCGCCTCCCCACTTCGGTGGCCCATTCCTTATCCAGGTGCTTTCAGCAGGACTAACTACAAACACATCTCCTCCACACTATCTTGGCCATGGACTCAGAGGCCCGAGTACTGGGGGCTTCCCCAGTACCAGTGTTCAGTCAGCTCACAGTTATGAAAAGCCTGCAGTTCACGTATCATCTCCATTCATCCTGTCACAACAGGAAACAACTAATCGATAAACAGATTAAAAGCAGTGGCTGAGGGCCTTCATCATTCAGATAAAGCCAGTGATGTGGCTGAGGAAAGGAAACAAGTGACTTGCGTTCTGCAGTGACACACGATAGTCCCAAAGCCAGTAACTGCTCTGGAAAAGTCGTTAAAGGCATGAGATTGACAAATAGGTGGAGTGCGAGTTTCAGTACTCGATTTACAGCACCTGTGAGAGAGTCAAAACACAACTTGCACTGGCTGCTGCCGCCAGCGATTTGACTTTGTGGTGTCAAGGGACCGACGCAGCACCGTCGACCAAAGGTTTCAATCTACAGCCGTCACTCCAGCCAAGGTCGCCAACTCTGATTGGACATATTCCTGGAGATTTCATCACATGACCTTCCACTCCAATTACACCCCCCCCCCCACCCCCCCACCCCCCCCCCCCCCCCCACAACCCATCATATGCAGTCTTCTTGCCCATAATAATAAAAATAATAATTGTAAGCATTCAAAGAAAATGAACAACCAACAATTTTTTACCACCTCTTATGATTTTTCGGCTGGATTTTGTTCACAGCTGCGTTCCTGGAGACCCCAGGGCAATCCTAAAGGGGTAACCCTAGATACAGCAACTCACATATCCCGTTGCAACAACGACGTGCAGTTATGTAGCAATTTGAGTGTAGAATAATGTCTAAAAGGTGCTTCACAGAGGTGTAATCAATTAGTTGCCTGTAACTGAACTGTGCCTAGGTTAAGAGAACCGCCATAATCATAAAAGTCACTTTTCAGGCATTCCAGGTGGCCACCCAAAACAGCGCAGTGAATCAAATTGGCTGTGGGATCTATTGAGTGCTGCTTCCATCATTTAAAATGCATTTAATCCTGTGTTGCATGTTTACCAGGTTGGCATCTCATTGATATGTATGTCTGCTGTTGGTCCTGGTGTGCCCTCCTACGCTCCTCAATGAAACAAAGTTGATCCCCTGCAGGATACCCAACTGTCCTGGAATTTACATGACCATCTTGTATTTGAGGCAATCGTCCCGTGTCAACGTTAAGGACTCCCAGGACAACTCCCACCTGACTGCATACCACTGTACTGCCGCCAGCTCTGGTGGGATTGCCCTACTGATGGGACGGTGACCAGGGGGGGTGGGGGGAGGGGGGGGTGGTGGTGGTTGATAGAGGAGCCTGGGACACTGATATACCACTCGGAGAGTATGGCTGCCTCAGGCCGTGGCTTGACTGGCCGGTGGGCAGTTCTCCCTATTTTAGCACAAGTTCCTAAAAGTTAGTGTGCAGGACTTTGCAGGGTCGACTGCTGGATGGGACCTCATCAAATCTGATGCCTGGATCAACGTCCATTCTGTTTCATTCTTATTAGACATTTCACAACGATTTGATACAACTGAGTGGCTTGCTAGGCTATGTCAGAGAGAAGCTAAGAATCAATCACATTATGTGACTCCAAACCAACAGCAAAGGCCAGACCAGATAAGGATGGCAGATTTCCTTCCCTCAAGGATACGAGTAAACCTCACGTTAGGATGGAGTTGGGATTGGATTCCAGCCACTCTCATTAATGTTCTGAATTATTTTTATACTGATGCATAACCAAAACCACTTTAAATGGGTGCAGAAAGGGTGGTGTGATTGCAGCCTTAATATCCTGTTACCTCGGAGCCCAAGATACCATTTCAATTTCCTCTTGTGAGGTTGCACATTGTTCAGTTCCCACAACCGCCTATTACTGGTTTGCTGTCTTCAGAGAGAAGTGAAAATAGCTTCAAGGTTTCTTTCTTTGGGGGAGATGATGGCATAGTGGTAATGTCACTGGACTAGTAATCCAGGGCCCCAGCTTAATGCTCTGAGGACATGGGTTCAAATCCCACCAGGGCAGCTGGTGGAATCTAAATTCAATTAATAATCTGGAACGGAAAAGCTAGTCTCAGTTATAGTGACCATGAAAAATCATTGCCAATTGTAAAAACCTATCTGATTCACTAATGTCCTTTAGGACGGAAATCTGCCGACCTTATCTGGTCTGGCCTACATGTGGTTCCAGACCCACAACATTGTGGTTAACTCTCAACTGCCCTCTGAAATGGCCTAAAAGCCACTCAGTTCAAGGGCAATTAGGGATGTGCAATAATGATACCCACACCCCATGAAAGAATACATTTAAAACAAATAGAGGCCAAAATGCAGGACTCCACTAGAGCGGTAAAAAGTTAGAGAGAAAGTAAGGTAAATAAAGAAGTTGTTTTTGGATTTTTAATGACTATGGGTTGGAAGAGGCAAAGAGTTCCAGAGTTTTGAGTCAGATTAAGTGATTTAACCACGAGAAAGTCACACTTCTGTTTCACACTGGTGAACTGAGAGTGGGGACAAATTGTAACTTGTATAACTGGGGACTCCATTCATCACTTAGCATTGCCTTTTTCTGCCTCTTCCATTTTTCCAAAGTGCAGTCAAAGACTCAATGAGTATGAAGCATGCAGCCAATTCACTACCAGTTTGTTTCTTGCAACATGTGAAGACCAATGGCACTTTGAGTTTAACTGGGTAGAGTAATGCTGCAATTTGCATCAATCCAAACTATTGACTTCAACATGTCATGTTCAAATATATGATGAACTCTCAGTCAATACTTTATATTTTTAAAAACTGCAAAAGGCTACAGAAAGATAGGTCACCTGACTTCTCTTGTAGATTGAAACACTCCCCCATCTCGAGAGGGAACAAAAGAAATTTTCCAGATTGAGGTTGACTCAATGCCTTTTCCCTGAAACTAATTTAAAACGGTAATTTCAAATTGAATGGGTCATTGAAGATACAAAGGCACTAGTTGTCTCAAACGCTCAAGGTGTGAAAGTTATCACAAAGGATGCATAATTGACCTGATCCTCCAAATTATTTGGAAAAGGACTTTGGACTTGTAACAGGCCTCATGTGCAAGGCAGCAGTGTTTGTTACCTGCTTTTTCAAAAAAAGCAAGAATAACCTCTGCAGAGACAGAAATCCATCAGAGAAGCCATTGAATCAGCTTCAGTCAACTAAGCAGCCAAGGTCATAAACAGCAATACCTTGAAAATGGGGTAAGGACTCTCCCTAACCTGTTCTAACTTCAGGTTCACCTGCGAACCAATGTCCTGGAAATTCAACTGCAGGAAGCCTTGCAGTTCATTGAAAATTCTCTGCTATTCAAAACTTTCAGTCCAACAATAGCATCAACTCATCAAGAAACTACAGGCATGCTACAAAAGAGACTGAAATAATCCCAGGTTGTGATTATATTGTTCCTTCATTTACTTCATAAGCATTTAATCTTGATGTCTGTGATAGTGTGAATGAGTCAAATGAGAGGTCACATTTGATTGCTGCTGGAATTATATAAATTGGGGCAATCACTATGAGGGTAAGAAAATGCACACACCTCACATTCCAAAACACATTGATCATGATCATTAAGAAAACACATAAATTCTGTCCCTGACAAACAGGATTGACATATCTTAATCCGACACCCAGCTGGACCAATGGTAGCTTTACAACCCTGGCAACCATACTTTCAGCCACCTAGGCCCCCCACTCTCTGCAATTCAATCCTCAAAACCCTCTATATTCCCACCTCCCTTTCTTTTAAGGCCCTTCTTAATTGCCATCTCATTACTAAAAATATTTGCCCGCCCTCCCTAATTGTTCCCTCTTTGGCTTGGCATCCAAATTCCTCCCAAAACCCTGAAGAGCTGGGACCTTTATCCAAGTTAAAGGTGCAAGTTGTTGTTGTTGTTGTAAGGACTTGGAGCCAGTCAGACTGATTGAGCCTGGTTGCAGGCAGAGCTATTTCGACAGAGTGATGGTGAGACTGGCTCGTATGTGATAAAATGTCCGTGTGTTTGTTGAGTGGGTTTCTCTATTGTCTAATAATTAGTCAAGGGTAGAATCACCCTCAAGAGTGGCTCAAACAGGGGAGCTCCCAGGGTGCGGAAGTCATTGGGCACTCTCCACCTTTAAACACCGGACCCCATTAACTAAATGTTAGAAAATTATTAGAGATTTGGTTTTACAAAAAAAAAGGTAACTCTCCATCCTCCACATTATTGGCTTGAGCCTGCATATACTTTGCAGGTTTAGGTTGCCAAGCAACAGAATGCAGAGCCAGTCGCAATGAAGCTGTACCTTCTTTACATGGCAGCAATGAAGCAGCAGCCACAGGCAAGTTTCGTCAGGCTAAAAGCACTTCTGACCTCATGGGTAAACAATTTTTAATAGAATTCTCTGACTTGATCTGTCAATAATAATTGCACCCCTCATTAAAGATTTCAGGCTGTGAGAAATCATGAAACCGTGGCAACATGGTCAACAAAATGAAGCAAGAAGTCAGCATTCACCAGTGCAGCCAGACTATAGGTTCAAACCTTTGTCCAGGACTTATGCACATAGGTTGGTCCTTCAGTGCAACACCAAGGGATTGCTACATTGTCTTTTAGATGAGATGTCAATAAAAAACCCTGCCTTATGACTAAATGGACATTAAAGATCCATTGCACTACACGAAGAGTTCAACCAATGTTCTAGACAATATTCCTCCCCCATGCACCACCAAAACAGATATTAATCAATCATTAGCTATCTGTGGGATCTTGCTACATATAAAATTGTTGCCATGTTTGCCTACATAGCAGCAGTGAATGCACTACAGAGTAATCATTTGATGAGAAATGCTTTGGGGAGTCCTGGGGAAAAGGCTAAATGCAAATTCTCATTTTAACTTTGTTTCCTCATCTGCTCTTTTCAAGCTAAGAGGTGTCCTGTTCAATGGCCCTTAGACCATCTCCTAGCTTCACTCAGCAGAACCCGTTCCCTGGGTCATGTTAGTGCCATGTATGGCTCAGTGCTCCTACTTTTACTATTCAAACTGGGCCATGTACATAGACATCATGAAAACAGTGTCTGACTATATTAAATTGAATAAATGACGTTAAAATAAAAGCAAAAAAAAAAAAGCCTGAAGATTTTCACACAGCATTCAGGTTTGATTCACGTTGTTCCTGACCATATCAACAACTGCAGTCATAGAAACGTGTGATCAAATATGTTTCTTCATAGCCCAGTGATTAAAAATCTCATTTATTACAGTGGTTGGCAATAGCAGTCATTACAGATTGAAATCAAGACTTTATTTTAACTGAGAGTGACACAATGGTAAAACTGCTATGAGGCTGCTTCCAGCAGTTGTGTATTGGCACTTTGTCATTACAGATGGCTGCCAAGTAAGTAGGCGATTTGACCTCACGTTCACTCCTAGAACAGTCATTATGATGGTGCCGGGCACACTCAGCAACTGTTGTATTAGCAAGAGTGGGCAAACTTGATGAATTCTAAAAAAAAAAGGAGTTCAGAGTCATGATTACAGCCTGGCCATCCCAAACAACAGCTTGTATGTCCCTAAGGTGCCAATTTTTTCTCTTCCCTATCACCAGCCCTCACCCACTACCCGTTCCCTCCAGCACAGAAGGTAAGCTATGATTGCTGCAGAAAATTCCTTGGGGATCCACTGATGTTCCAAATACTTTGGATTCAGAATACTGTACTTGCTGCTGGTGGAATCTCAGGTTTCCAAAAATCGTGCAGGAAACAACTGAGTCCGGTCTAATGACAATACAACAACAACTTGCATTTATATAGCACCTTTAGTAAAGATTTCCAAGTCGCTTCACAGAAGCGCTACCAAACCAAAATTTGACACTGAGCCATCACTGAGATTACAGAGATAGAGCATCGAGGCCATGGAGGGATTTGAAAAGAAGGATGAGAATTTTAACCATGGCCAATCACGGAATAGCAATTGAATCTCTTGGTTAACTCATGAATGATAAGGCACTCATTTCCATCCTAAGAACCCTACTATGTTATAAATATATTTACTGGATATTGCAACAGTGTCAGTGTGTTGTTCAGAAGCCAAGAAATCTGTTGTAACACTACACCAGCAAAGAAATAGTTATCTTGCAGCCTGCTGGTCAACAACTAAAAATATCTAAACTACCCTAAAGGGCAAGAGAAACGTGAGCAACAGCATAACAGTTTGGATCTGCTGCTGATGCAAGAGAAGACTGAGGAGCTGTGGTTAAAATGGCAGAGTGAGCCGCCAGTTAGAAAACTTCTACAGTGAACGCCCCCTTCACTAAAAACGTAGAGGGAAAGTGGAGACTAACCTAGAGTCTGATGGAATACCCTCCACTTGCCTGGACGAGTTTAGCTCCCACAACACTCAAGAAGCTTGACACCATCCAGGACAAAGCAGCCTGCTTGATTGGCACCCCATTTCTCAAAAACTCACTCCTTTCATCACCTGAAACATTCACTCCCTCCGCCACCACTGCAGTGGCAGCAGTCTGTACCACCTACAAGATGCACTGCAGCAACTCAGTTCCTTCGACAGCACTCAAGGGCAATTAGGGATGGGCGGTAAATTCTGACTTTCCAGTGACATACATATCCTAAGCACAAATAAATAAAACCTCAATACCTGTTGACCGCAAGCCCTTGGTGACTAATTCTGCTTCTTTTTCCACAAGTATGCAAAACCTTCAATTTGTGAGTAGCACACCTGATTATCAGTTCAAATGCAGCCTAATAGGTAGGACATGAGGGCTCAATATGTCTCCGCAAAGATCAACCTCATCCCTCAGATATCGAGGTGAAGGAGTTTAATGCTGAGAAATTTAAACATCCATCTATATCTTTTGCCCACTGTCAACATTAAAAGTTTCCAATTTGGTACAGAATCGGTTAGCACAAAGTAACATTTCCTATGTCCCAGGAAATTGACTTAATCCCACACTCAGAGCATCTCCACTGCACTACTGTATTTAACACACTAGTCACCTTGTCTCTTCTCTAAGTGAGATTTGTAAATTTCATGTTAGTCAGTGCAGTGTGTGTGTTGTGCGCGTGACAGGTGGGAACAGGGTTGAAACTGTCCGAACTCACTGCACCCAGCATATCCTTTCCAGCCCTACAGTCCTCCAAGATAACTGTATTCCTCTAAATCTAGCCTCTTACACTTCCCTGATATTCGTCACTCCACCATTAGCAATATGCTAGGTCCTCAGCTCTAGAATTTCCTCCCAAAATCCCTGTGCTTCTCTTTCCTCCTTTAAACTGTTCCTTCAAAACCTACTTCTTTGACCAAATCTTTAGTCACCTGACCCAATATCTCTGCAACTATTTCAATAGTTCTGTTAAGACTCATACGAACTCGAAATGTTAACTGTGTTCCTCTCCGCGGATGCTATCAGACCTGCTGAGTTTTTCCAGGTATTTTTATTTTTGTTTTGGATTTCCAGCATCCGCAGTTTTTTGCTTTTTGCCAATATCTCCTTACTTGGCTCGCTGTCAATTTCATTTTGATCATGCTCCTGTGCAGCGCCATGGGATGTTCTACTGTGGTAAAATGCAAATTGTTGTCATTGTGGGGCAGTCATTTTCAGGCTTGGATTGCTCATCAGTAATGGAATACGCTCAATGCTTATAGGGTGGGATCTACAAGCGGCCAGCTGCTCCACAGTTTTGTCACCCAGGTGTAGGAAATTGGAACGTTCATCCCACCCTGTGTCATTGGATCTCAGCAGATTCCAGGAATGAAAGACATTTATCCCGTTTCATAATCCATACTTTCTGGGCTGCCTCACCACTACACCCTGCACAGGCTTGTCCAGCAGCACTGGTGTTCAACCCACTCCCCGCCCCCCCCAACAGCTCTGCTGCTGCTGCTGCTCCATGTTCACTGAAAGACGCGCACAAGCAACGTGCACAATCTTTACATCCCACTATCACAGAGAACTGGCGAGAGCAGAGGAACAAGGTTGGGTCACAACAGGCTTTCATAACATGTGAACAGAATGAAAGTAACATGCTACCATTGTTTGTGAGCAAATCTGTTCTGGGGGGGAAGCTGACAAAATCTAATAGCAAGGCACTCCCAATATTTACTGCACCCCTAGCCAAGCTGTTCCAGTACAGCTACAACACTGACGTCTACCCTGGCGGCTATGTGGAAAATTGCCCAGATATGTCCTGTACATAAAAAGCAGGACAAATCCAACTTGGCTGATTGCCACTCCTCAGTCTCTCCATCATCAGTAAAGTGATGGAAGGGGTCATTGACAGTGCTATCAAACAGCACTTACTCAGCAATAACCTGCTCACTAATGCTCAGTTTGGGTTCCATCAGGGACACTCAGCTCCTGACCTCATTACAGCCTTGGTTCAAGCATGGATAAAATAGCTGAGGTGAGAGTGACTGCCCTTGACATCAAGACAGCATTTGACCGAGTGCGGCATCAAGAAGCCCTAGCAAAACTGGAGTCAATGGGAATCAGGGGGAAAACTCATCGCTGGTTGGAGTCATACCTAGCGCAAAGGAAGATGGTTGTGGTTGTTGGAGGACAAACATCTCAGTCCCAGGACATCACTGCAGGAGTTCCTCAGGGTAGTGTCCTAAGCCCAACCATCTTCAACTGCTTCATCGATAGCCTTCCCTCCATCATAAGGTCAGAAGTGGGGATGTTCGCTGATGATTGCACAATGTTCAGTCATTTACGAATCCCCAGATACTGAAGCAATCCATGTCTAAATGCAGCAATACCTGGACAATATCCAGGTTTGGGCTGATAAGTGACAAGTAATATTCACGCTACACAAGTACCAGGCAATGACCATCTCCAACAAGAGAGAATCTAACCATCTCCCATGACATTCAATGGCATCACCATCGCTGAATCCCCCACTATCAACATCCTGGGGGGTTACCATTGACCAGAAACTGAACTGGACTAGCCATATAAATACTGTGGCTACAGGAGGTCAGACGCTGGGAATTCTGTGGTGAGTAACTCACAAGGTGCTAGGGCCCTTGCTGTTTGTAGTATAAATGATTTGTACTTAAATATAGAGGGTGTGATCAAGAAGTTCGCGGATGACATGAAACTTGGTCGGGTGGTAATTTGTGAGGAGGATAGCTGTAAACTGCAGGAGGAAGTCAATGGACTGGTCAGGTGGGCAGAGCAGTGGCAAATGGAATTCAACCCGGAAAACTGTGAGGTAATGCACTTGGGGAGGGCTAACAAGGCAATGGTAGGACCCTGGAAAGTACTGAAGGTCAGTATATTGAGTGCATATCCACAGATCTCTGAAGGTAGCAGGACAGGTAGATAAGATGGTTAAGAAGGCATATGGGATACCTGACTTTATTAGTCAATGCATAGAATACAAGAGCAGGGAGGGTTATGCCGGAACTGTATAAAATACTGATTAGGCCACAACTGGAGTACTGCATGCAGTTGTGGTCACCACATTATAGGAAGGATGTGATTGCACTGGAGAGGGTGCAGAGCAGATTTACCAGGATGCTGCCTGGGCTGGAGGGTCTGAGCTATGAGGAAAGATTGGGTGGCAGGGGTTGTTTTCCTTGGAGAAGCGAAGACTGAGAGGGGACCTGATAGAGGTGTATAAGATCATGAGGGGCATAGGTAGGGTGGATAGGAAGGCACTTTTTCCATTAGTAGAAGGATCAATAACCAGGGGGCATAGATTTAAGGTAAGAGGGAGAAGGTTAAGAGAGAAGTTGAAGAGAAATTATTTCACCCGGAGGGTGGTGGGAGTCTGGAACTCTCTGCCTGAAAGGGTGGTTGAGTCAGAAATTCATGAAGTATTTAGACATTCACTTGCATTGCCATAACCTCCAGGGCTATGGACCAAGCACTGGACAATGGGATTAGTGTAGTCAGATCTTTGTTGACTGGTGTGGACACAATAGGCCGAATGGTCTCCTGTGCTGTAGATGTCTATGAGTCTACCTCTTGACTCCCCACAGCCTGTCCACCATCTACAAGGCACGAGTCAGGAGTGCGATGGAATACTCTCTACTTGCCTGGATGAGTGCAGCTCCAATAACACTCACGAGCCTTGACACCATCCAGGACAAAGCAGCACTCTTGACTGGCACCCCATCCACAAACATTCACACCCTCCACCACCGCACAGTAGCAGCAGTGTGCACCATCTACAAGATGCACTGCAGCAACTCACCACTTAGACAGCACCTTCCAAACCTGTGATCTCTACCACATCGAAGGACAAAGGCAGCAGGCGCACAGGAACATCATGACCTGCAAGTTCCTCTCCAAGCCACACATCATCCTGACTTGGAAATATATCGCTGTTCCTTCACTGTCACTGGGTCAGAATCCTGGAACTCCCTCCCTAACAGCACTTTGGGTGTACCTACACTACATGGACTGCATCAGTTCAAGAAGTCAGCTCACCACCACCGTCTCAAGGGCAAATAGGGATGGGCAATAAATGCTGGCCTAGCCAGCGATGGCCACATCCTGTGAAAGAATAATAAAAAAGTATGTTACAAAAGTAAGACACCCCTTTACCTTTGGTAGTAACAGAAGAGATAGCACCAGGCAATGAAGGTGTGTCTCATAAATCTCCTATACAGTTAAGTGTTAGCAGATCTTGCTGATAAGAATAGTCATAGATATGAATATTTATAGCTGCTAATTTTCACTTGTGTTTTTCTGCAAAAATCATCACAGGAGCTTCAGAACAATTTTTGTTTTTAAATGCCACAATGCAGGAGGTGAAACTGCATTCTAGACTCAAACCACAAGGTCCAATGAACTGTATACCTAATCTGGCTATTTTAGCTAGTTAATATGCTTATTTAAATATATATGGAAACATAGGAGCAGCTGTAAGCCATTCAGCTCATCAAAGCCTGTTCTGGCATTCAATGAGATCAACGTTGATCTGTACCTCAACTCCATTTACCCACCTTCGCTGCATATCGATTGATACACCTCCCCAGCCAAATATTTGCTGACTCAGTCTTGAAATTTTCAATTGAACCCAAGCATCCACAGCCCTCTGGTGAAGATCATTCCAGATTTCCACCCCCCGTTCTATGAACAACTGCTTCTTTATTTCCCTCCTGAATGGTCCATCTGTAATGTTAAGATTACAGCTCTCTTCTTCTGAATATCTCCCCTGACCTGGAAATATCTTCTCTGCGGCTACCCTATCAAATTTCTTAAATCAGTTTAAACAACTTGATTAGCTCAGTCCTCAACTTTCTAAAACTCAAGGCAATGCAGGCTAAATTTTTGCAACCTACCCTTATAATTTAACCCTTTAAGCCCTGGTACGGTGTTGATGAATCTGATACTGTACCCCTTCCACTGCCCCTCTGCTTAGAAATGGCTGAGAGTTTCTCACATTGGTACTTAACAATGGCATTCCCCTGTTGTTTGAACAGTGATAGCAACCTGCTTAAAATAAACAAGGAGATCATCCATAGCAATTGAGAAGGTGTACTGAAGTGTGGCAGGATGTAAACATGACACAGGAAGCATGCATGGAACATGAGCAAAAACTTTTAAGGCCTTGGTAGAATAGTGGACAGAGAAATGTCTCATATAATAAATTATTTATTATATATAAATAATGCAATAGATTGTGTTAGCTGCTGTCACCAATCGCATTTCTAAGTCATAAATTGTTCAAAAAGTTGTGCTCAATTTAAGGAACATCAGCTCTGTGAATGGAGAATTTTTCATTTGTAGCTCTCAGCATTACAGTCAAGCATTTACAGATCAGGAATTAGACAGTGAACCTCACTTCTACCCAACAAACTGGCCTGGCCATACCTCAAAGTTCATACCTACAGTAGCAATGTAACATTTCCACTTCCCACACAGGCAGCATTACAGATTTATCGAGTGAGGTTATTCATTGCAGACCGGTAGTGGGCAGTTCTGCGATTTGGGTCCTCAACTATCAGGGAATGCTTTCTGACATCCAAGCTCAAATTATTTAGCAATCGTTTACCCAGCGTGTCTGGGTTGGATTCAAACATGGTTAAAGGACAACATTTCAGCCCAGTGGGTCAGTCAGCCAACAGATTTTATATATCATCCATGATGAACACATTCAACTCCCAACGTTACACACAAACCTCCCAGCTTTCCAGGTAGTGTGTGCAATCAGGAGGTTTACCAGCATGAACCAGAATCCTAAGCAAATATAACTATCAAGGTGATTCTAGATAAATCAGGAGGCACAAACTATAAACAGGGTGATGGGTTAATTAAAGGTCACCATATAAATAAATTTCAGGTATTGTACATAAGAGAGATTATGATGGATGTAATGATTGTACAGAACATATAATTCAAAACAGGTGCCCTTTAACTTATGGATAACTAGTTATTATCCTGTGCATCACTTACTGATGAATTTTCCAATCATTATTACTCTACATTCTTTACAAAACAAATCTAAAAAATGTGTACTTCAAACTCTCAACTCAAGACATGATCTACAAAAATACTTCTAGACCAATGTGCCCTAGGGCCAGACCTATGTTTCCAGCATGTTTCTTTCTTAGGCTTGCAATTATGGTTGTTTATCAATAAGTGATAAATTCACCATTTGTGTTTCTGCTGAGCCACAACAGGCTCGAGAGGGCAGAAACTCACTCCCCAGCAAAAGGTGATTAGCTCTCAGCTTCCCCGAGCTAGGGATGAGAAAAGCTCATCAAGTCCACTCACTGCTGGTTGCCAATCGACGATCCCCGATGGTAAGTTGAGTGGAGGGACACTAGGGGGGGGCTAACAGGACTAAGCTCACGTGATGTCCTCCAGGACCAAACGGTCATGGTCTCCGCTCATGTATGAGGACTTTGGCAAATTATGAGGTCGGGCGAGGTCAGTGCCCATGGAGCCATACTCCAGCAAAGAGCAGGACATTCAGGAAAAGATGGGAGACAACTGGAGGAAAAAAGTAAAAGGTCACAAAGCATGGACAATGCTGCATAGAAAACATATGCCAGATGCCAATGTCTCCAACACTTGCTAGTAAGTTACAAATTCCAATATTATAGTGACTCTCCAAAAATCCTCACCAGCTTGCAGACAGCCTCTATATTGTAGGTTTAAAATCTTGCTGTTCCTGACATGAGGAAACTCTGCAACCTCCAAACTCATGGATGCCCAATGCTCTATTTCACATTTGCACCTTCAATAGCGAACATACAAGTTTCATATAACAACTCGTATACATCCAGCAACTTTAATGTAAGGGATCATCTCAAAGCTCTCCACTTTGAACAGGGTGCACAGGGCACACAAGGGTCACCAGAGGTCCATGTCAAACCTGACCACTGGACCCACCACGACCAACCAGCTCTGACTGATGGAAATTGGTCCAAATGCCAACAGGACAACAATGGGAGACAGTCTAAGTACTGGAACCCAACAGGGCAAATGGTCCAACTACTGGAACCCAACAGGGCAAATGGTCCAACTACTGGAACCCAACAGGGCAAATGGTCCAAATACTGGAACCCAACAGCTTAAACCATACGACCTACCCCAATGCGACAAGCCTGGTCGTTCAGTGCTTTGATCCACGCTCTTTGCCAGTTATCCCTGAAGGATTTGAAGGAGAATAGGGACGTGACCAAACGCTTGAGTCCCGACGCCGAGGCGCTGTCTTCCCGGGAGCATCCCAGCTTTAAGAGGGAGCTGCAAAGTCCCAGACTGGCAGGAGGGCCGTGCTGCTTGGCGGCTGGCCCGGCTCGGCGTAAAATCCCGAATGAATACTGCACCAGCCAAGTCAACACGGTCACGATGGAGGCGGCAAACAAGAGGAGGAGAGCGAGCCAGCTAACGTCGTGAAAAATAGCCGGGGCAGAGGCGCTGCCGAACAGGCTAAAAACAGCAGCCATCACAGCCATGGGGACTGGGCAGCCTGTCCACACACACCGAAGAAAACAAACCGTCCCGATCCAACTTGGAAATCAGTCTGGCGCATTGGACAAACTATACCCTTCCCTCCCTCCTCACCCAGTAGTCCAGCAAAATGAAATAAAACTTGCCCTCCTCCTCCCCCCGCCCGCCCCCCCCCCCCCCCAAAAAAAAAACAAGGCTCACACACGTCTGTTTGCTACATTATATCGCGCAGGGAAATGCAACATTAAAAATGCAACTTTAGATCTAAGGTCGGATTTCCTCCTCCCCCCACCCCTTCTATCCCGGGCTGCAAGGAAAAAAATGATCCATTTAAGGGCCGAATAATCCTCCAATGTTCATCCTTTTATTGGACTTCGGGCTGAAGCGGATGAAATTGCTGGCGTGTCAGTTTCAGGCAGGTGATTTTCTTTCGCAGCCCAGGATGGTCCAACACTGTATCTTCCTGCTCTGGATCCCTGGCTGGATTCAATGTATCTGTTTCCCTGCTGCTCCGTCTGGGTCCCTCTTACTGAAGGTTTTGATATTTTGTGCCTGTGGGAGATTCAAAGCAAGGAAGGCAGTCGGACCCAGAATGAGTGAAGGCAGCAATGATTCACCCCCACCACCCCGCCACCCCTTGGTCGGGAGCTCAGACCGGAATAGAAACGGCTCCGGCCCAGCATTCAGAGCGCAACAGACAGAACAGTGACTGAGACACAGTGCGCAGGACAGAGAGAGAGAGAGTAACATTACACACAGAGAGGAGGAGGGTGCTGAGGAATAGGGGGTGAGGGGGAGGAATAGGGGGTGAGGGGGAGGAATAGGGGGTGAGGGGGAGGAATAGGGGGTGAGGGGGAGGAATTGGGGGTGAGGGGAGGAATTGGGGGTGAGGGGAGGAATTGGGGGTGAGGGGGAGGAATAGGGGGTGAGGGGAGGAATTGGGGGTGAGGGGAGGAATGGGGGTGAGGGGGGGTGAGGGAGGGGGTGAGGGGGGGTGAGGGAGGGAGGGAGGGGGGGTGAGGGAGGGGAGGGGGGGTGAGGGAGGGGAGGGGGGGAGGGGGGAGAAGGGGAGGGGGGAGGGGGGGGGAGGGGGGGGAGAGGGGGAGGGGGGGAGGGGGGGAGAGGGGGAGGGGGGGGAGGGGGTGTGAGGGAGGGGGGTGTGAGGGAGGGGAGAGGGGAGGGGGGTGTGAGGGAGGGGAGAGGGGAGGGGGGTGTGAGGGAGGGGGGTGGGAGGGGGGAGGGGAGGGGGGTGGGAGGGGGGTGGGAGGGGAGGGGAGGGGTGGGGAGGGGAGGGGGGTGAGGGAGGGGAGGGGAGGGGGGTGAGGGAGGGGAGGGGAGGGGGTGGGGAGGGGAGGGGAGGGGAGGGGGTGGGGAGGGGAGGGGGGTGAGGGAGGGGAGGGGGTGGGGAGGGGAGGGAGGGGGTTGAGGTAGGAAGGGGAGGAGGGGGGTGAGGGAAGGGAAGGGGAGGGGAGGGGGGTGAGGGGAGGGGAGGGGGGTGAGGGAAGGGGAGGGGGGGTGAGGGAAGGGGAGGGGAGGGGGGTGAGGGAAGGGGAGGGGAGGGGGGTGAGGGAAGGGGAGGGGAGGGGGATGAGGGAAGGGGAGGGGAGGGGGATGAGGGAAGGGGAGGGGAGGGGGATGAGGGAAGGGGAGGGGAGGGGGGTGAGGGGAGGGGAGGGGGTGAGGGGAGGGGAGGGGAGGGGGGTGAGGGGAGGGGAGGGGAGGGGGGGGGAGGGGAGGGGGGTGTGAGGGGAGGGTGGGGGGAGGGGCTGAGGGTGGGGGGAGGGAGGGGAGGTGGGTGTGAGGGAGGGGAGGGGAGGGTGTGGGGGAGGGGGGTGTGAGGGAGGGGGGGAGGGGGGTGTGAGGGAGGGGAGGGGAGGGTGTGGGGGAGGGGGGTGTGAGGGAGGGGGGGAGGGGGGTGTGAGGGAGGGGGAGGGGGGTGTGAGGGAGGGGAGGGGGGTGAGGGAGGGGAGGGGAGGGGGTAGGGGGTAAGGGAGGGGAGGGGGTAGGGGGTAGGGAGGGAGGGGGTAGGGGGGTAAGGGAGGGGAGGGGGTAGGGGGAAGGGAGGGGAGGGGGTAGGGGGTAAGGGAGGGGAGGGGGTGTGATGAAGGGGGTATGAGGGAGGGGGGTGTGAGGGAGGGGAGGGGAGGGAGGGGAGAGGGGTGAGGGAGGGGAGGGAGGGGAGGGTGTAGGGAAGGGGGTAGGGGGTGTGGGGGAGAGGGGAGGGGGTGAGGAAGGGGAGGGGGTAGGGGGAGGGGAGGGGGTGAGGGGGGAGGTTGAGGGGGAGGGGGAGGGTGGGGAGGTTGAGGGGGAAGGGGAGGGGGAGGGGAGGAAGGAGGAAGGGGAGGGGGAGGGGGGGTTGAGGCAGAGGGCGGGTGTGAGGGAGAGGGGGTGAGGTGAGGGGAGAGGGGGTGAGGTGAGGGGAGGGGGTGGTGAGGGGAGGTGAGTTGAGGGGAGGTGAGTGAGGGGAGGGAGGGGGAGGGGGAGGGAGGGGGAGGGGGGGAGGGAGGGGGAGGGGGAGGGGGAGGGGGGGAGGGGGAGGGGAGGGAAGGGAGGGGATGAGGGGGGTGAGGGGACGGGGTGGTGAGTTGAGGGGAGGGGGTGGTGGTGAGGGAGGGGAGGGGAGGGGGTGGTGGTGAGGGGAGGGGAGGGTGGTGAGGGAGGGGGAGGGGAGGGGGGTGAGGGAAGGGGTGAGGGAGGGGGTGTGAGGGAGGGGGTGTGGGGGAGGGGGGTGTGAGGGAGGGGGGGTGAGGAAGGGGAGGGGGTGTGAGGGAGGGGGGTGAGGAAGGGGAGGGGGTGTGAGGGAGGGGGTGAGGAAGGGAGGGGGTGTGAGGGAGGGGGGAGGGGGTGGGAGGGGGGAGGGGGTGGGAGGGAGGGGGGTGAGGGAGGGGGAGGAGGGGGGAGGGGGGGTGAGGGGGTGAGGGAGGGGAGGGGGTGAGGGAGGGGTGGGAGGGGGTGAGGAAGGGGAGGGTGTAGGGGGTGTGAGGGAGGGGAGGTGGGTGAGGGGGGGAGGTTGAGGGGGGAGGGGGGAGGGGGGGAGGTTGAAGGGGGAGGGGAGGGGGAGGGGGGGTTGAGGCGGAGGGCGGGTGTGAGGGAGAGGGGGTGTGAGGGGAGGGGGGTGAGGGGACGGGGTGGTGAGGTGAGAGGAGGGGGTAGTGAGGTGAGGGGAGGGGAGGGTGGGTGAGGGAGAGGGGAGGGGGGTGAGGGAGAGGGGGTAAGGGAAGGGAGGGGAGGGGGGTGTGAGGGTGAGGTGAGGGGAGGGGGTGAGGGGGAGGGGAGGGGGTGGGAGGGGGGAGGGGAGGGGGTGGTGAGGGGGGAGGGGAGGGGGTGGTGAGGGGGGGAGGGGAGGGGGTGGTGAGGGGGGGAGGGGAGGGGGAGGTGAGAGGGTGGGGAGGGGGAGGTGAGGGGGGGAGGTGAGGGTGTGTGAGGAGGGGGGTGAGGGGGGGAGACGGTGGGGGTGGTGGGGAGGGTGGGGGAAGGGTAGGTTGAGGGGGAGGGTAGGGTGAGGGGGAGGGTGGGGGGGACAGGTGAGAGGAGGGAGAGGCAGGGAAGGGAGAGAGAGATTGGGGAGACAGGAGAGAGAGAGGTGGGGAGGGGGGATGAGAGAGGGGTAGAGAGAGAAAGAGCTGACAGAGAGCGACATATGGAGAGAGATAGGGAGGAGGGGGAGGGAGAGAGAGAGGGAGGAGGGGGAGGGAGAGGAGAGAGGGAGGAGGGGGAGGGGGAGAGAGAGAGGGAGGAGGGGGAGAGAGATAGGGAGGAGGGGGAGGGAGAGAGAGAGGGAGGAGGGGGAGGGAGAGAGAGAGAGGAGGAGGGGGAGGGGAGAGAGAGAGGGAGGAGGAGGAGAGAGAGAGGGAGGAGGAGGAGAGAGAGAGGGAGGAGGAGGAGAGAGAGAGGGAGGAGGGGGAGAGAGAGAGGGAGGAGGGGGAGGGAGAGAGAAGGGCGGGAAGGGGAGAGGGAGGAGGTCGAGGGGGGAAGGGGGTCACGGAGAGAGGGACAGAGACAGAGGGGGGGGGAGAGGGACAGAGAGAGAGAAGAGGGGTCAGAGAAAGCGTTGGGAGGGACAGAGAGAGAGAGAGAGAGAGCAGGTACAGAGAGTGGGGACACAGAGAGAGAGTGAGTGGGGAAGTGACAGAGAGGCAGGGGGGCGAGGGACAGAGCGAGAGAGAGGAGGTAGCGACAGTTAGAGAGAGGAGGGAGGGATGAGAGAGAGGGGGGTGAGGGACAGAAAAGGGGGGTGCGGGGAGATAGAGGGTAGGGACCGAGAGAGAGTGGAAGGCCAGAAAGAGAGAGGGTGGAGGATGAAGGGACAGAGATAGAGGGGGGCTGAGGGAAGGGCAGAGAGAGGGGCAGATGAGGGAGGGACAGAAAGAGGACCCGGGGGGGAAGGACAGAGAGGGGACAATGAGAGAGGGGGAGTGACAGTGATGGGACAGAGAGAGGAAAGGAGAGGGAGGAAAGAGTGGGAAGAGACAGAGGGGGCAGGACAGACAGGGAGAGGAGTGAGAGGGACACATGGAGGGGTAGGGAGACAGGGAGAGGGGCAAGGGACACAGAGGGAGGGGTAGGGAGGGACAGAGAGGGAGGGAGGGGGATGAGAGAGGCATACAGAGAGGAAGGGGGAGGAAGGGACATAGGGAGGGTCATTGAGGGAAGGAAACGGATGGAGGGAATGGGAGGGTCTCAATGGAGGGGGAGGAGGGAGGATGGGCACTGAGGGAGGGACACAGAGAGAGGAAGGCAGAGGAAGGGTCACAGGAGAGACACACAGAGGGAGGGAGAGGTAAAGAGGGACACTGAGAGAGAGGGAGGAGGGAGGGACACAGAAAGGGGGAGGGTGATAGAGAGGGGGTGGGAGGGACACAGAGGGAGGGATGGACAGAGGGGGGAGGGAGAAAGGGGGGGGATGAAGAGAAAGAATGAGAGAAACTGAAAGGGAGGGAGGGAGAGAGAAGGATATGCGAGAAAGGGGCTAGACTGAAGGGACAGAGAAGTTGAAAGAAAGAGAGATTGGAGGATTAAGGGGGGAAAGAGGGGAAGGGCTAGAGTCTAGAGAGGAATGAGAGGAGGAGGAAGATGGGGCAAGGGGGAGGGAAGGTGGCTGGAATGGAGGGGGAAAGGAGAGAGGGAGATAAGACAGACAAGGCAGGAAGGTGGGAGGAAGAGAGAGGGAGAGATGTGAGGAAGGGAAAGCCAGAGGTGGCAGGGGTGGGTGGGGGGTGAGGGAGGCAGGTGGAAGAGGGAGGAAGGAAAGGTTGGAGAGGAGGGAGGTTGTAAAGAGAGGCATGGGGAGGGAGGGAAGTGGAAAGGAAGGAGTGATGGGCTAATGGGGGAGAGCGAGGAGGAGGGGGGGAGGGGGAGGGGGAGGAAGACAGAGTGGGGGCTGGGAGAGAGGGGGGTTGTGGAGGAAGGGAAAAAAGAGGTAGGAACAGAATCATAAAGGAGCAGTAGGGAAGAGGGAGATGGAGATATAGAAGGGATAATAGAGTAAAGTGAGTAAGCGAGAAAAGAGGGAGAGAGAAATAGAGGACAAATTTGCAGGGCAAAGCGAAGCTGCAATTCAAATCATAAGTTAATAATGTTTAAATGAAAGTCAAAAACATTTTAAATTTGCTCTACAAATGTAAACATTCTGTGACATTACACTCAAATGTTCATTGTACCATTCAACCTCACTGAGCACACTTTCCAATAATAACTAATTTTTTTCCTGGTTTGGTGTCAATGATAATTGTGTAGTTCGAACAGAAAATTTCCCTAAAGATTCCTTTTTTTGCAATGGTTGTCAGTACCATTTTTTATGTTGCATTTTGTAATACGACTGACCTGGGAGTCAACCACTCATGGTCTGATGATTATGAGATACTCTGGAGGTACTGTTGTAGAACTCTAGGAATTGAAGCTGATTTTCAAAAGGAGCCAGAGCTGATGGTGCCAGAGATATTTTGGTGCTTGTGTCTAGCACTATTATCAACATTTCCTCCTCAAACAACTCACAATGTACACGCATCCTGAATGTCACTCAAATTTGCAAAAATAAATTTTTTATCTGAGAGTTAAAGGCTGAGGCCCAGAACTGACTAGTCAGTGCACGTCTTTTACATTGGTTTGATTTTATTGCACTAATGTGAGTGTTTTATTTAAATAGCAGCAAATGTGTGGATATAGTAGCAGATCTTTAGGGAGGGCAGCAAAGTGACTGTTTAAAAAATTAGTACAGCCCAGAGCAGAGCCGAGCCACGATTTGAAAGAAAGAACGATTTATTTCAGAGGGTTGACCAAGCTGATATGACCTAATTAAAAGACATATTGTGGATGTAGATTTCCTTATCATTTTGGAAGAGATATTAGTTACAGATCAAACTGCTGCTGCCTTGATCCTTTATCAGGCATGACTTATACCATTTTGGAAGACTGTTATTAGTGGTACTCTCCTCCTTTAAGGAGGGAGGGCAACTTATGGATGACTGGCTTGTGGCTAATTTTAGCAGTTACTGGACTGTAGAAACAGGAAGCTTGACAGTATATCAGCTGTTATGTCCCAGAGATGAAAGGACTATGTTTTCCAACCCATTGCACCACCTATAGGACAAAAATATACTGATTCTCCAAGTACATAAAACTACACCTAATTGGAAAGCAAAGCCTCATACTTCAATAATTATTAAAAAAAATGTTTTGATGTCCACAGGATTTATTAGCAAAGTAGACTTGAGCATATGATCTAGGCTGACATTCAGTGCAGTACCGAGGAAGTGTTGCATGTGCGAAGTTTAGTTGAGGTCTTTCCGCCTGTTTAGGTGAATCAGGTGGAATGAAGATCCAGAGGCATTATTCAGAAAGAGCAGGTGACCCGGCCAGCCCCAGAATCCAAACCAGCAACAAAATATTGTGTGCAAAACTGGCTGTTCTCTTTGCATGTAACACAACCGTGACATATAACTACTTGTGACTTTCTAGATTTAGACACTTCTTAACCACTCATATACCATTGCCTGATGCTATCTGCAAGATCTTCAGCCAGAATTGACAATCATGATAAAAAGATTTGACTGGGAAGTCATGGCCTTTTGATTCCTGCCCTGTCCGACAGACTTGCAAGCAGAACACCCGCCAAGCTCCTTGGTTCCAGACACATCAGACAGGTGGCTGAATAGGGCAAAATTCTTTAGAAGGGATGAACCAATGCAAAGATACGATCATAAAAAGGAAACTTTTTTATTTTTATATTCATCTATTAAAGTGATAATTGTTCAAGAAATGCAACAGTGACGAGTATTACATTTTCTCATTTTTTTAATGGAGGAAGGAAATACTTATGGAAAAGAAATTGCATTTAAATAGCACCTTTCTGGTGTCTGTCATTCTTTGTGCATTACAGCTAACACCCACTTAGACTACTAGACAGGAAGATGGGTTCTCGATTCAACCCTTCCACGGAAGGATTGTCCGTGCAATGTCACACTAGATTATGTGCCCAAGTCCTGGAGTAGGAATTGAATTCACACATTTTTATTAAGGGACAAGAGTATTACACTAATTGAGTCAATCATACAAATATGGCACACTGTCTGAATACACTGATAGATCATTTTAAATCTAAAAATATAAATACATTGGTGCTAAGGGAGCAAATACAGCAATCAGACTGATTGATTAGATTATACACACCAAACCCAATGCTGCCACTGATGCAGATATATGGACACCCATTAACCTCTTTACGAATCGGTTAAATGCTAGGTTTATTATTCAATAAATGAATCACTATGGATTAATGTGAGTGATAAGTGCACATCATTCCCACTGCTTACACTTACTACTTTCCTTAGGAGTGATCGAATCTTGATTTTAGGTACATGCTCCAGAATTAAGCCGATTAGACAATTTTCAAAATCTTAGTCCATAAATTGTAAGGAATATATCTTTTTATTTCTGTTGAACTGTTAGGAAGAACATATTTTATTTTCTATGGATTGTGGATTAAAATTACTATAGCTGCAGTTTGAAAGACATGTCCACTGTAACAGGATTGAGGGAAATATACAATGTTACAGTCCTGGAACAGAGTGTGCCATGAAAGACAGCATGGTGCCAGAAAGGAGTCCCAGGCCAATGGAACTGCCTGACAATGTTTTAATTGGCTCCTGACCAGGTGACCAGGTTTTGAAAGCTGTGCAGTGGAATAGCTCCTAGCATGAAAGGAACAAGACCTAAAACATTTCTCCTGTGTGGAAGATTCCAGTAATTCCACAATAATAGCTAGTTGGCTTTTTCTTATATCTCTATAACCTACTCTCTCTGAAAACCCCTGTCAAGAGGCAAAGGGGAAAATCACTGTTAGAGACATTGAAAGGCAAGTGTTCAACTAGTGAACAAAATACTGAGAGTGCTGGAAAACTACCTTGTGTCATCAACAAGAACTGAAAGGAATTTGGAAGACATCAATCAAAGTCAACCCATCGAATCCTGTACTCTGGAATTGGTGCTATTGATCTGCTTTATCCCACCCCTCAGACACACAAAAACATGGATTGTGTGTGTCTTGTATGTGTGTTCATTGGGATTTAATAAAGGATAGGGTTTAGGTTATAGAGTGAGAAATTAGCAATTCATATTTCTTTCTTTTGGCACTGGTTAATGACAGTTTGTTCAATAAACAGTTATTTACTTATTAAGTTTACAAACCTGGTGCTCGTATTCTGTTAACCTAAGTTAAACAGTTAGATAGAATTAGGGCAATCTGGTGGTTTGATCAAGCTTTTCACATTTGTCGTGGTTCGGGGAACAGTGGGGCTTGATATTACAGTGCACTATCCCCAGTTAGTCATGACAATGTGTCACGTCTGACGTTGTTGCTTAGCACTCTGTGAATTGTATATTTTAATATTTAATATGAAAGGTCTAAAATTATTTATTTCTCCAACATTACGGACAGCTCAAGGTGTTGTTCTGCTTTTATTATAAAAATTTACAAGCAATGTATTAACACAGAGGTTAAGGTGCCTGCTTCACATTACCATGGCCAATAGTCAACAGTTGTTTTGATAAAGTACAAACATTTGCTGCAATTTTATACTCAAGTGGCTAAACACACAAAGAAGATATTTCCAATCCTCCATGTTTCACCAGTTATATTCCCTCCAACATTCAAGGAAACAAATCTCAGTGTAACCTTGCCCAGCTGAAAGGGTTAAAAGGTTTGTATCCTTCAGCATCATTGCCTCTGCTCTGCTTAACTGAAGGATGGATGAACAAAATGATCAGAAAGTTCCTTTCGCTGATCCAAAGGCACAGACTCCTGTTCAAACATTTAACATGCAACTTGCGGATTCCTGTCAGCTGAAGCCCAGAACTCAGCAGTCTGAAATGAGGTTTTGCTTTTCCAGTGGAGGGCAAAGGATGCATTGTAATTTCAAAATTGAACAAAATCTATTACTAGTGGGATGCCCCAAGGATCAGTGCTGGGACCTCAGCGATTCACAATCCATATTAATGGCATGGATGAAGCAACGGAGTATATCAGGTTTGCCTGGCGGTATAAAGCTAGGTGGGGAAGTAAACTGTGAAAACACAAGAGTCTGCAAAGGTATTGTAGATAAAAGGGTGGGCAACAAGGTGACAAATTGAACGTCATGTAGAGATAGTGAGCTTATTCATTTTGGTAAGAATAGAAAAATGGGCTATTTTTAATAGTGAGAACCTAAATGTTGGTGTTCAGAGAGGAGTCTGGATGCTCTTGCACACAGTGAACAGAAAGTTAACGTATAGGTACAGCAATTAGGAAGGCAAATGGCATGTTAATCGTTATTGCAATGGGGTTGGGGTATGAGAGTAATGGAGCTCCTGCTTTAATTGTACAGGGTTTCTCTGAGACAACACTGGAATACTCTATAGTTTGGTCTCTACACCCAAGGAAAGATATATTTGCCTTAGATGCAGTGCAATGAAGGTTTACAAGGTTGATTCCTGGGATGAGAGAAAATGAAGAATAGGCCTATACTCTGGAGATTATGAAAGGTGGTCTCATTGAAACATAAAAAATTCTGGGAGGCCTCAACAAGATTGATGGTGAGCACCTGCTTCCTCTGGTTGGAGAGTCTAGAACTAGAGTTTTGCTGAAAAAAAAGACATGTCTAAGCTTGTTGTTTTGCACTCGTCAGGACACTCGTGAGAATACCAAATTAAGGGGCAAACAATAATTTATACTGTATGTGAAGAGAATGCTGATTGGTTGGCAAGTGGCATTCCACAACCACATCTCCTTCCTTAGCAACCAACTCCAGCTCCAACGTATTGTAAAGATTCCAACTGAAACTCCACCGTTCGTGTTTCGGATCTACTCCATGATTACAGATATCTCTTACAGTTCTGATGTAGAGTAATCCACCTGAGATGTTAACTCTCTCCACAGACGCTGCCTGATCTTCTGAGTATTTCCAGCATTTTCTGTCTCATTCCAGGAGTTTAATACTTGCTCAGTGCTATTCAGTTATTCTAAATAATGCAGTACAGGCTCTCTAGTCCTACCTTTGAGAACTACACTAAAAATAAGTTACAAAAAAAATGGTTACATGATCAAAGGGCACAGCTGACAAACATGGGGCGAAAAGAAACAATGTAGATATTCCAGATAGCACTCCAATAATTTTAACTTTAGTGATAGTACCATTCTGTTTCAGTAGGGTATGGGGAGTAAAAAAAACAAAAAAAAATTACAGCTCTCAGTGCTCTGCTGTTATTAAAATGAAATGTGTTCAGCAACTTGGGAATTCTGCCTCCCCAGTTTTCTGGCCTTGGGGGATTATATTAGGTCCACTCCCTAACCTCTGTCTGGACTCTAAGTTTTAGTGCAACAATCACAGTTTTGCATTGTGGCAGTCTCCGAGTTGCATGTAAAATAAAACAGCCAAATTCTGTTAAAATTTGAAACCCAAATCCCTTGTACACTCTGTAATGCATTGCTCTGCAAATGACACCCATTAGTTCATGGTGCCCAAGGTTCCCACAACACTAAAGATAGGAAACATGTCAGAGGGTGTATTGCCTCAATTAGCACCCACTGATGTCATACCGACCCGTAAGTTGCATTGTAAAGTGCAACCTCACTTGCAGGAAATGGGGTGCTAAAAATTGGTGGGGGCTAAATGCTTCTGGCTCTGAGCAACTTTCCTCCCAACCTGTACTCATCATACTGAGTTATCAGCAGAGAGGGACAAGAAATCCAGGCCATAGTTTCCAAGTTCCAAAACAAACAGGAGTAGCATGGCCACACATTGAACTTATGGAGAAACTGGCTGCAATCTTGCATAACCTTGAAGGTACTTCAATGTTTATCCCTCTCCCCATTAAAGCAAATGTCAATGTATTGCCTTTCAGTCTATCTTTCTTAATTTCCCATTTTAACCTTCTCCCCTTATGACAATTCAATCCCCACTGGGGTCTGTTTTCAGATATTGTCCATCCAGTTTCTTGTCCAGGAGACTATTGTTCCCACATGAGCATTAACACCGAGTTTCCATTGTCAGCTGGGACAGGATAGTCTTTACAGCTAAGTCAAACATTGCTCCCATCCAACATGCATATCAACTTTCCAGCAGTAATTGTTGGGTTGTGTTCAAGGAGGGAAATTATGGCCCATTTCCTCCCCACCCTTAACTCATATACAAACTGTGGTACCCCCCACCAACCACCATAGGAGAGACCAGTCATGTGAGCACCGAGCAGGTATTTGATGCTGTCAACCCAAGGAGTTCGGGGGTCAATTTCTTTTTCAGTTGCGTTTATTTGTACCTAGCTATAAGTTTTGCCTTCCCCCTTAAATCTTGCTGCTTCATGGCTTCAAGATATGTGTTGGTCCCATTTTGAGCCTCCCCCACTTTAATTGTTCTACCAAAAATTGGTGGAGGCTAAGTGCTTCTGACTCTGAGCAACTTTCCTCCCAACCTGTACCCATCATACTGAGTTATCAGCAGAGGGGGCCAAGAAATTCAGGTCATAATTTCCAAGTTCCAAAACAAACAGGAGTAGCATGGCCACACATTGAACATATTGAGAAACTGGCTGCAAGGCAGCCTGCCTTCTACTGCCTAGGCCTTAAGCTCCGGAGTTCCCTCCTAAAACTCTCCTTTAAGACATTCCTTCAAACCTCTCTCTATCATCTGCCCTAATATTTCATGTGATTTGGTGTAAAATTTTGTTTGATAATGTTCCTCTGAAGAGTGTTGGAACATTAAAGGCGCTGTATAATTATGTTACTTTTGGTCCCTATCAACAACATTCCATTTTTTCACTGCTACATAATTAATTGGTGCCCTAAAGCGAAAATGTAAATCCATAGCCTTCCCATTGCAATATAGCTTGTCGGAACGCAAGATAAGGTCGCTGATGTGCAAGATTAGCAATGCGCTCCACTGAGGTCCTGACCTGTCTGCTTGATGCACAGGTATATACTGTGTGGAGGCAGAGTGGCTCCTGGTGTTGGCTGACAGTAACACTACAGCATCTTTAGAACTAGAGCACCCCATATACTAAAGGGGCTAACACTCACGGATAGGAAAGGACAGGCCTACACTGCAGAAAATCTGGTCACGGCAAAGTTGCAATTCAAGTAGTTGGGGCCAGGAGGCATAACCTTCAATTGGCAAAAGAATTTTAAGAAATGCCTCTAAGTGCACACGCTAGTGAAGAGAATCAAGCAAACTTGCTCACCACACTATTCTAACACACTTTAGTCACATTAACGATTAACCTTAACAATTACATATTAGAACACTGTACTTTAATATTTACCCAAGAACTCGTTCCCCCCCCATATTGCCAAAATAACACCATCTTTTAGAAGCAAATATGTGGCATATGGTGAACAGGTTAAAACTTCTAAATCAAAGCTACCTAGTAGCACACTGGCTAAATGTTGCATGCCAAAGCCTAGGATGGAAGCTCAAATGACATCTTGTTATTACTCAGTAGTTAATGGTGCTTTTAAAAAATATTGGAAGGCTCCATCTGGGGACAGGTTAAGAAGCAGGTTGTATCAACCTGGGAGCAACATGGTGTTTTACACATGCACAAAGGGGAAAAAAAGTCTTGAATTAACGTGTTCTTGATATTTTGAATTTGATGCATCTTAAAGTTGTCTTCCGTCTATTTGATTCTGCTTGATCTTGGACAGGTACAATACAAATTGAAGTTAAAAGCAAAAACTCAAAAAGCTGGGTAGCAGAGCCATGAAGAGAAAGAGTGATCAACCACCCAGAAAATACTTACTTTTGAGTTCAGGTGGTGTTAAGATTTGAACCAGAACAGATCCTTAAAAACTGGTGTGTGAGGGAAGAGAGTGGAGGTGGGAGTGGGAAAATGAGTATGCTGAGAAACTGGTGGTAAGATACTATCGTTACAGTATAGAAAACATTTTTGGTCCTTGTTATAGTCAAGTTCACTCCGACTCAAAAGTAAAACAGGATATACAATATGATCTAAAGGCTAATGCTTCTAGGTCGAGATGGCAGAGATCAATGGCCCTCAAGTGAAATTATTTTAATAATTTCAGGAATCATATTGTTATTCCGCTGTGTAAAAGTAACGGCGGAAGTCTTGTGGTGTAGTGGGTAGTGTCGCTGCCTCTGGACCCAGAGCTCCAGATTCAAGTTCCACACCAGGGTTTGATGGCCGAGGAAGATGCGTTCATAATGTGGCCAAACAGGTTGATTATCAGCCTGGTGGAAGAAAGCAAGAGTGGGAAAGTTTCCTGGTCAGCCATACTGCAGGAGGAAATGGCAAACCACTGCAGTACCAAGCTTAGATCATGGACCAATCCAAATGGAAGTCCATGGTCACCTCTTAGGGCATGGTGCCTGAAGGAGCAAAAGGAAAGCAATGGCAGAACAAAGGAAATTTTCTATAGTAATTTCTACTCCTCAAGAGTAAGAACAAGGAGTTATTTTATAATTGTTTGTGAAGAGGACTGCAGGGCAAAAAGATCGTACATTTCACGAAAATGAACAGCAATAACACCAGAGGACTTTTACACAATAAAAATACAATTGCTGGTGAAAACTGTACTTGCTGTGTTGACATTGACCACCTACGATCTGCCAAAATCTATTTTCTAACAGATTTGTTTAACCTAAGGATTAAAGCATAATTTAATAGAGATCACATTGCGCCTGACAATGCTACAGATAAAACATAATGAACCCCTTGTTTTGAAGGAAAGGGTACACTAAAAGAAACATGATGACTATAAATACACCCCATTTTGGCCAACCAAATCAATAGAGCATCACAAAGCTCACTCTTGACTCAAAAGTAAAACAGAATATACAGATCAGATCAAGGCTTAAAATCTGCATCAAGAATTTGCGTGGGTGGTTAGTCCTAGCCAATTATTTGAATGCCTAGTTCTTCCGCAGTCTTTTCTATATTGTCGGCTGAGGTTCCCTCAACCTCCATATTTGTGTCCTCACCAGATACTCCTGTGTTCCCTGGGGTATGTGGTGCATTGGTCAGAACGTAGTAAACGGTTTCATTCTCTCCATGCTCGTTTGTCCGATTGACCACCCGGATGATGGGATTTTTATTCAAGTCGGGGGAATCCAATGACGATTCTTGGAGATCTTCTCCACCAGCAGCCTTATCATGACTGGGATGTTCCACGTACTCAGCTGTACAATAGTTCAGAGCATCAGGGCTGTGCCTCCCTTTCTCATGTTCCTCACTGTTTGTTTCCTCCATTGGTTCCAGTATAATCCCTCTTAGGTTTGCTTCTGACAAAACCAAACTCTCTGACGTGCTGTCCACGCGGCCTTCCTGCTTTTCCCGGTCTTTCATTAGTTGTTCGGTCAGTTCAACGCTCTCATAACGTACCAATTGCAGCCGCATGTAACCATCTTCATGCTCCTTGTATCTGTATGAATGAATATTAATGTGAAAGGTGAGGCCATGCAGTTTGTGCCCCACTTGTTATTTTTCTCTGCTTTACCCACAATTTGTAAAGTTCCTTAGCCAAAAGAAGAGACATATAGTTAACCTGCTTCTAACTTTCCTCAAGCAAGATACTAGGGTCAGGAAAGGTCTGTCTGCAGGTAAAGTGATTGGGATGATGATTTTTTTTCTTCCTTCTTCTAAGGAAATGGCTTGTAATAATTAATACTCATGAGCTAAGTGGGAAATGGCAGATGTAAACCCAGGGCACATGTGTAAATGTACTGTGCCAACATGCCATACACAAGCCGTGTCACGAAAATGCCTTCCCGAGTGAGGTCATAAACGATCAGGAATAGCTGTCCATAGATTTAACATATTTTTATGGACCCAATTTCGGTCCTGGGCAAAACATCGGTCCAGATAAATGCTACATTCTGCCACAAGATGTCCCAAGTGCTGCCATGGGCAAGTAGTCAAAAATGGGCACCTCAATTTTTATCCTCCAGCTGGCCAATTTAGGTACATTACCTCCATGTAGGACAAGAGAACACAGCCTTAAAACCAGAGCCCGGCCGTTCAGGAAAGAAGTTAGACAACACTTTTTCACACAAAGGGTGGCAGAAATGTGGAACTCTCTTCTGCAAAAAGCAGTGGATGCTAACTCAAATAATTTCCAATCCGAGATTGATACATTTTTTGCAAGCCAAGGGTATAAAAGGATATGGGGCCAAGTCAGGTGGATGGAGTCAAGATGCGGATTAGCCTTGTCACTGGGCCATTTCCCCATATCTCACTGCTCCCAAAGTAGTAAGTGTGCAGATTTTTTAAAAAAACTGGACATTTCATTTTTATATTTCCTTACATATTTTGTTCAAATCTAAAGGAACTCTTTAAAACAAAAACATTCATTTCAAGGCCATTCTGAAGAATGAAACACCTTTCTGTTCTAGTCAGCTGAAAAAAGATACATAGCGAAGATTCCTTAACCAGCCCAAGAACAACAACTGCTCGATTGACAAAACCAGCTACATTTCCCAAAGCAGCCATTCTCATTGTCACTGAAAATGAGACTGCTAACTCACTCAGTGCCAAACTTTGGGCAACTTTGCATCAGAGTTGTGGCTGAAGTGACTTATTTGATCCAGTCAAAGAGATGCATCCCATCAACCCAATAGCAGCAAAATAGGACTATGTCATTTCAGTTCCCGAGGAGTCCAGAGTTTAGCGCAAGTAGGAAAGGACAAATGGTTTGATCCTATGCTAAAAATGTCTGTTTTTAAACCAGGAGAAATCTGAAAGGACAGCATGTTGACCCAGTTTCCTTGTGATCACATGACTTTAACCTAGCTACAGTAAAGATGAACAACTCTACAAGATTCTGACACTTCACCAGTTAAATTGAAACACAATATCTTTATAGAATCTTATTTTGAAAGTTCACAATTTTTTCCAGAGTTAGGAGATTTATGAAGTCTCAGTTCACATAACCAATTACCATTCTGAAGTAGAATGGCTTGTACAAGTAAATTCACTGCCTATGGACACGTATATGTGCAAATCATTTATAGTATGACTTCTTTTTGAAATGAACCAAAAGACCAGGATAAGGTCTCTGTCATACTTAATAGGGAAAAAGTAAATTTATTTGCACACAGACTTGTTTATATAAATTGATAGTTTCTGGGCACAGGAGTGATGGGGTGAGGCAGGAAAGAAATAAGACATCAGCTGGTTTGCTACCCCAATTCCTCCCCCAATTGTTGTACATTACCATTCTTACTCATTAGAGTGGCAGAGGACCGTTCTCTGTCAAGTAAGGAATTGTATCTGACCCAACAGGAAATCAAGAGTGACAAAATATCATAAAAAATGAATGATATGCCAACATACCTGAATCGTGGGTGACCTGAAGGCCACTTAAATTGATGCTTCTTCCTGAGGTGTACAGTTAAATTGTTACCTCTGGTGAAACATTTGTCACAAACATGGCATTTGTATCTGGGTTCCAAATCCCCCTGGGGAAGCCAAAGTCACCAGTTACACCAAATCAAGAGTTAAGATGTTAAAGATAAACAGCAGCCACAACTGATCGCAAAGACTGAGCCCCTACTATAACTAGGGTGAAGAAATGTTTATAATCATAATGAAGAATCATTGTTATTCGGTTCCTAATTTTTAAAAAAAATGAAATTCTAAATCCTCCTGACAATCTTGGAACTTGGTTTCTGGAGAGCAACTCAGCCTGTATGAAAGAGTCAAATTAACATGCAGTTGAAGCTAACGAATCCAGTGTTAATAATGTGGTAGAAAAAATAAAATCTAGAGTCTCAGTGAACTGTTGCCACAAACATGTCCGAGTAGCTGCTACAGAGCTGCTCACTTGCCTGCTTTTTCAATTGTGGATGGTGCAGGGAGATCAAGGAAAGGTGCAAGAGAGAAAACACAAAAATCCTGCTCTCGCCAACAATCATGTATAATGGGCACAATTGGATAGATCAATTCAGTCACCTACTCCGCTCCCTACAAGGAATAGCAGGCCATCAAGAGCTAGAGTTTCTTATAAGCCTATGCATTTGTCAAATACAATACAAGTCTAGTCCAAAACTATTAGTTTAACATTTTTATTAGCTGTTTCATTTGGTGTCAACAGTCATCAAACATCCTACAACTGCGAGGGTTACAAAACAATCATCTCCTCTTTACTGATGCAACATCCCATATCAGGTGGGAGACTGTGGCCTTACAGGTGGATTGGCAGTACAGCTGTTGGGCATTACAGATTTCACTTTAAAAAAAGTAGCAAAATGCTGCACTGCCTTCAACTGCTTACCTCATGTACCTTCCTGTAATGGGACTTGATGGAATATTGGGATCGAGCACTGAATGTACAACCTGCAAACTCACAGCGATAAGTCGGATCCTCACTGTGCGTATCCAAATGCTTTCTTAGATCCACCAAGTTCTTGCAGCTGGGAAGAAACACATTACAGCACTTACCTCTATAAAATATCTTTACACAGATCTCAAACTGTCCCAATAATATTGGAAAAGCCCCAGTGCAAATGACAGCACAGAATTGGAGACTTGTCATTAGGAATGCTTGCTTGCTTTCTTAAATGCAGAAATTTTGTTGTGGGGGTCAAAAGCAATCTTGTAATGGTGGCAGACACAGATCTATTCTATTCAAAAATCAGTAAAGACGTCAAGTAAAAATGTAAGGATTCTCCATCTAGTTTGGATTTTAAAAAGTACATCCTATTCTATCCCAGAGACTAAAGTGAAGTGATCCAAACAGAAATTCGTTCAATCAAGCTGTGGAATAACAATAACAAGAGATTGGCCACATTACCGGTAGCATATTACAGGCTGAACAGTGGAAGAGAGATCAGATTTGTAAAGCAAACAGAATGAGGGTATAAACAATAGTTGTAATTGCAAGACTTTAAACTGCCCAAAATGGGGCTAGAGATAGGAGAAAAAGGAGAGTATTTTAGGCAAGTTAGTTAGGATTGTTCTCGGTCAGTATGTAGATACTCCATCATTGCATCACTTGGCTCTGGGTAATGAAAGAACCTATTTGCCAATCTGAAGTAAGTAGTATTTGGAAAACACTGAGCATGATACCATTAACTTCAAGGTAAGACCAGAAAATAAACTGTCCACACAATGGCACTTTACAGGTTACAATCAAATTGGAAGATATAAAGAGATCACGACCAGGCTAAATGATTATGTCATTAGTGCGAATAATAAATATTAAAGGCTGGGCAAATATAAAAAGCACTGGAGTACAACATGAAATGAAATTTAAAAAGGCTAAAATAAACTAGAGCAGGGAACAAACATTAGCAAAAAAATAAAAAAAATACGATAAGCCATTCAGCAGATACTTTACTAATAAAAGGATAGCCACGGCAGGGATAGGGTTAATAAATGAAGGAAAGAGGCTTTTAGTATATCTGCCATTTTCCCAAGTCTCCACTAAGTATTTTGTCTTCAGTTCCAGAGGAGATTGTTATGAAGATGTGTTATATAAAATATTAATTTATGTTATCGGCTGGACACATACACATATAGAGCTTTTGCTAAACAAAGGTCACTGACTTACAGCAGTTACTATGTTGCATTTGTGAAGGATATAAGCTGCTTTATGGAGACAGAGTCAATGGAGTTCTCAGAGGCAGTGGCTAAGATAAGCCCAAATCGAAACCAGAGAGGGGTCAAGTGACCCAAATCTTGGGTGCAAAATACACTGGATTTGAACTAATAGTCAGATAGACTGCCACAACGACGACAACCTTACCCCCTCCCTCTTTCTCCAAAACGTTTCTCACCAAAGCTGAGCTGTTTCTGATTTGAAAATGCAGCAGAAGACCTCATTGCTGTAAACCAAGAGTTCATAAAGGAGGATTTTGAATTGACAGTACTGTCTCACGGAGAACAGAGAACCAGCCAGCCATGACTGCAGACTGACTGCTCCAGTGAGAAACCCAAGTACCAGCAGCTACTGTGGAAAGTGACCCTTCAGCTGTAAATAAGCATCTGGACAATCCATAAATTTTTTTTTCTGATTTCACTTGGCCAAGTTTTAAGACTCTGCAGAATTTTATTTCTTTTTCACGTGTTTGTGGGGTGTGTGTGTTTTGTGTGTTAGTAGGTAGTTGACCATAGTTAAACCTTTTATTAATTTCTGCATCTTTACCTGAGCGAGTTTTAGAAATAAAACTAGATCTTTACTTGTTACTTTATATAATATATTGAATTGACAATATCCTTTTAAAATTCAAACTGTCATGACCAACTCAGGAATGACACAAAAAGAGAGGAGCCAGCTCACCCTCCTAACATGACTGTAACAAGACAGAAATTGAGATTGTACAATAAAAGGTAATCAACTGTCCACACTCAAAGGAACCTGAAGAAATTACAGAATAAACCGAGGCTCTGACCATTAATGTTTTAAAAATTCTGATAAAGGAACATTGCAACAAAGGGGGATAAATGTTAGGCCTTTCCTCAAAAAAAAAGGAAATTATAGGCCAGTTAGCCTTTCTTCAAAGTTGGATACCTACCAGAACTTCTCTGGTGAAATTACTTAAAGCATGATTTACTCATGTTTCTTCATGAACTTACATTTCTAAAAACTTACATTTCTAAAAGGTCAGGCCATGAGCTTGAACAACACAAAACTCTAAAAAGTGGAAGAGGGTACAGGAAATGCAGTAAATGCTGTTTAAATGGATTTGTGAAAATTATTTGATAAGCTAACACAAAATACTTGCATTAAATTAATGGAATAAGAGGGCCATGTCTGCATGGGGGGCAAGGGGCAGCTCTAAAAGGGAGTTCTTCTTTGACTAGAAAGGTGTGTTGTGTACAGTTGCATAGTATTTTTGGCAGCCCATTAATGGGACGCACATAAAAACAATACAAATGGTGCATATAGGCTTATTAGCATGTTACCAAGATGAAGGGGTTAAAAGTTACAAAAATACACTTGAGACACTGGAGCTTTTTCCACTTAGCTCAAAAAGATCATCTAGATTATGAAGGGTAATGACAAGGTAAATTGTGATAAATTTGTTATGATTGGTTGGCGAAATGGTCGCAAGAGTGTACAAATTTAAGAGGTATGAAACTAGCCATGAGAAAAGCCGGACTGATCCACATTTCTGAACAAAGCAATATAGAGCTGGAAAAGCAGGAACAATTGGGCAATATACACTAAAATCTTAACTGAAGGGCATACCTGTATTCACAGTACTCGCATCTGAACGGTTTCTCATCGCTATGGCGGAATTTGATGTGGTTCCGCAAGGCAGAAGGTGCTGGGCAGGTCATATCACAAAATGGGCACTTGTAATAGTTCACTGGAAAACAAACATTCAATGTTCTCTCAAACCCAGCTGAGTATTTCATGTGTGTTCTGATATTAAGGGATAGTCAACTGTTTACTGAGATGTAGGATGACTGACTTTTCTTCTGTATACAAGAGAGAAGGAACTATAATTACGCTGTAACATCCCATTGTTTTTGTTCCCAATTATTTTGCAAGATTTTTATATCCAATCCTGATTTGAGAGAAGAACTGAGTTTTCTTTTGATGGTGGATGGTAACAGTATGGTTTATTCCATCGAACTGAAAAGATAATTAACGTGTTACTTATTTGATGTATAAAAGGCCATCGCTCAAACATTGGGAGGCATTCAATTCAGGAACTGAGGAATCAATGCCTAGCAATACTATGTCCATAACGAACCTTCTCAATTCTGCTCCAATATGCATAGAATAATGCAAGACAGCTTGGTCCATAATACCCTGTTATTCATACCATAGATTACAGTAACTAAGTGGCTCCCACTACTAAAGAGAGGAAACCTGAAAATACATTTCACCTTCCTGCAGGTAATAAGAATCTTCAAGAGAGGCGGTTACTTAGACTGTGCTGTTTATCATTAAAATGGAACACAAATTATGTTGGTGAAGGTTGATATTTCATCAATGTAAAACAGACATTGTGACTGAAAAGGCCAGTAGTTTGTATATAACATCCCAGATATAAAGATAAGCAACAGCATAAAACTCTGCTTACCATGATGCCGCATGTGATCCCTGAGTAGTCTTTCAGTGGCAAATCTCTTTGAACAGTGGGAGCATTGAAACCGTTGGTCTAGCAAAACAAAAATTTTGTGATATACAATGCTTTTAGTAATAGGTTCAATACCATATAAAAACGGATATTCACGTGCTGCCTTTGTGAAGTTCTGAATCCGCATTAATGGCATTAAGTGGCATGCTCAACCACAACCCAGTTTGAAATCAGTGGCTTTATATCAAAGTCACATTACTTTCACAGGATATTTCTACACTGGGACAACAAATCAATCCACTCTAGAGACCATATAACAACTCGCAATTGCAGTTCACTCCAGGAACCATTTGCAGCCTTTTGACTGTGTGCAGTGGTTGGGAGCTGTGTTACGTATCCCATTTCCAGGTTCTAAGTTGGCTTCAGGTAACAAAGATGCCATGTTTCAAAGACAGAATTCCTGTCTGGGGAAAGGATTTAAATAAGCAACTACAAAACCAGGTCCCTTGCAACATTCCAAAGATTAAAAGATTACTTACATTCCATGGCTGTCTGCCTCCGGATATGGTCAAAGAACTTGGTGTTGCTGGCAAACATCCCTCCACAGGTAGGACAGGCCACCACTTTTTCCTGCGTGTGACTACGTAAATGCTCCCGTAGCTTAAATTTCACTTTGAAAGTTGCTTCACAATCTGAAAAGGCAGAAAAAAGGGAATGAATTGTTCCTGTTTGTTTGTGCTTGCTGTGAGCAAATTGGCTGCCATGTTTTCTACATTACAACAGTGACTATACTTCAAAAGTGCTTCATCGGCGGTAAAGTGCTTTGGAACATCCTGTGGAAGGCGCTTATTTTTTGTTCTTGTGGCCTGTCATAACAAACTTGTCAAGAAGCATTCTCATTAAACTCATGTCAGATGGGGTAGGTCCGCAACATAGAAACTGTGGAACTAAGCAGAGGGTTCACTGGGCAGTCCGGCTCTAAAAGGGCTCACCTTTCCAACAGCAGGGGATTATTAGATTAGCATCTGTGGTTGCGTCACGGTCTGAACACATTCCATGCATATCCACATGTCTGTAGAACCATTCCGGATTCTCAAAAGTGCTCTAAGGAGAAAATCGAAATGCTGAAAAAAGCAGCAAAGTGCAGCCAGGTTATTAAAGAACTGTTAAAAGCAATGTGCAATCTGCGCCAGTTTCACCTTTAGACTAGAATAGGAGAAAATAGCATGAATCAGGGTATCTCCCTCCTGGCTAGAGTTTAATAGTTCACAAATGATGGAGCTTCTTCCAGTCCCCAGGAACAAACACATCCCATCAGTAAAGATGCATCTTCGAGAGAAACAAATTCAATGTTTCAGTCCTGATGAAAGGTCAAGCTGAAACATTAACTGTTCCTCTCTCCAGGGAAGCTGCCTGGTTTGCTGAGTGTTTCCAGCCTGTGCTGTTTTCATTTCAGATTTCCAGGATCTGCAGTGTTTTGCTTTTGCACCAGTAAAGGTGTTGCACGGTTAACAAAGGAGCCAGAAATCTGTTGCACAGATGAATGTTTGGGATGCTAGTTTCTTCCTCCAGGCAACATCACATTCTCTGACCACAATATAGTTCTTTTCACCTAGAGGACTTTTTTTATGCATTAATCATTGAAGTTCAAAAGTACTTTTGTTCTTATATCTCATGGGTAACATTAAAATAAACAAGAGAGAGTATAGAGAACTGAACATGGAAACGCAATTCGGATTTGAACGGTTGACTCACGTCACAATGGCCCCAGAGACAAACAAAGCTCTCTGGGATTTCTGGAATGACATTGCGGCTCTGCTGATCCAGTAAACAGTGTTCGAGTTCAGTCTGAGCCTGCAGAGATTGTAGGCCCCAGTGCTTCAGTTTTGTGTGGTAGGCATGAAAGTAAACGTGACGGATCAGGTCAGCTGAACTCTCTACTGAGTAGAACCCACACTCTGCCCACTGGCACTGGTGCTCCTCTAGGAAACAAATATACAGAACAGGATAAGCAGGGTTATTTTGCCCTGGCAAAACAAATTTTTCCACAATCCTACCTTATTTAACCTCCAGCATCAAGTCAGTGTTATCTACAAGATATATTTGCTGGGCTTGAAGGTTTTAAATTGTTACTTGTTTTAATTCTAAATAGTGGATGGGTTGGATTATATTCTACTGAATTGCTATATCAGCCATGCAGTTTTATTACAGGATATGCCTGTGTACTTGTTCAGTTCATTAGCTCTTTCTTGCCATTTTTGAATGGCTAGTTCATTTGATTTGGGCCAGTGGGAGCAAAAATCCACAATGACGTGAACTTCTGCTTCAGCCACACCAGGAATTTACAAGCAAGTTGCTGTCTTATTGTACCTGATGTTAAATGGATGAGAGGCAAACACAAAATATCTGCTCCCAACTGCTGAACCAACTGTTCTAAAGTACTAACTGTTGTAATGTGAGCCAGCAGAGATCATGTTAAAATTGCACAGGATCTCCCTTTCTATTGCCATATTCTGAATTTGGGCAATTTAAAATTAAGTTTCTCTTTCACTCAACTGCACTACCTATATACACATAATAATGAAAATACATTTCCAGACAATGCATCATTCCTTCAGAAGTACGAAGGAAAAACATGTTAAAGTTAAAATGTGAATTTACCCATATATAATGGCTGAAAAGAATATTCCCAAAGTGTCCTTTGCAGAATCAGAAAATGGCCATGCAAATTTTTAACATTTCACTAACTCCAACTCATCCAAAATATCATTAGATCATTAAATCCTGCTCATCAAACTCCACTGGCTCCCTGTGCCCCAGTGGCAAGGATACTAAATATTAAAATTTTCAAAAAAAGAGCTAGCATTTTTATAGCATCTTTTACGGCCTCAGGTCTTCCTAAATTGCTTTACAGCCAATGAAGTAACTTTAAGTGTATTCACAAAATGGGAGAGACGAATACATCAGTTATAGCAGGAATACAAGCTATCCCTGCCTATTTTCCAGCAGGAAAACATGAACCAAAACAGAGCAGCAGGGATGGAAACTTGGGTGCTAGCCACTCATAGCCTGCCATACATAACCCTGAATACAAGGGGAAAAATGGCCAAAGCAAAACAAAAAGAGCTGTACCTATAAAGTTGTTTTCATAACCTCCAGATATCACTGGCTAATTCCCAATTATTTTCATACATGGTGCCACACTGAAATTATTTGCAAAAGTTTTTAAATCAAAAGTTACCATCACCAATCTCAAAATAATTCTACACTGTCCATCCACTGCACTGCGACCCTACCTTGTGGTTCAATGTCATTTTCAACCCCTTGGACTTGGTCCTTTAAATGCCCTGCGATGTGGTTGCTGAAATCTTCCATTCCAGATGCAGTGAATCCGCACGAACCCCATTCGCACAAAAGCACCAGAGAATCGTACTTCATATTCTTCCCAGCTGCCATTACATCATATCTAGACAAATAAGAAAATGCACTCACTTTGTTATTGAATTCAGGATACTCTATCTTCTGCTCTGTCAGATTGTAATTTTTTTTTAAAAAAATATAACAAGATTCATTACACAAATTCTGGGAGAACTTTAAAAGGTTTTGATTGCCTTCCCAGGAGTTAATAATTCAGTTGTTGTCTGCTGATGTTGTTGTGGTAAACTTAAAAAAAACTTAAGATAAAAGCAAAATAGTGCGGATGCTGGAAATCTGAAACAGAAACAAAAATTGCTCGAAAAACTCAGCAGGTCTGACAGCATCTGTAGAGAGAAAGACAGAGTTAACATTTCGTATGACTCTTCTTCAGAACTAAAGAGAAGTAAAAATGTGGTGAAATATATACTGTTTAAGGTGGGGGGGAGAGACAGGTGAAGCTGGATAGAAGGCCAGTGATAGGTGGAGACAAAGGAGAGATTGCAAAAGATGTCATAAACAAAAGGTTGAAGGGGTGTTGATGGTGGTATTAAGAGTAGAAAGCAGGACGAGCAAGTGACAGATGGACCTAGTGATGGTGGGGTGGGGGGAGGGGATGATGTGGGAGAAAAGATCGAAATAGGCTAAAAGGTGGGGATAAAACAATGAATGGAAATAAATTTTAAAAATAATAGAAATATGTGGAAAAATATTATATATAAAAATTAAAAAATATATTTGAAAAAAGGGATCAAAAGGGTGAGGATGGAGGAGAGAGCTCATGATCTGAAGTTGTTGAACTCAATGTTAAGCCCGGAAGGCCGTAAAGTGCCTAATTGGAAGATGAGGTGCTGTTCCTCCAGTTTGCTTCAGTGGAACATTGCAGCAGACCAAGGACAGACATTTGGGCATGAGAGCAGGGTGGTGTGTTGAAATGGCAAGCAACAGGAAGGTCTGGGTTCGTGCGGATTCACTGTGGACAGACTGAAGGTGTTCCGCAAAGCAGTCACCCAGTCTGCATTTTGTCTCTCCAATGTGGAGGAGACTGCATTGGGAGCAGCAAATGCAGTAGACTAAATTGAGGGAAATGCTGCTTCACTTGAAAGGAGTGTTTAGGCCCATGGACAGTGAGGACAGGGGAAGTAAAGGGGCAGGTGTTGCACCTTCTGCGATTGCATGGGAAGGTGCCGTGGGAGGGGGTCGAGGTGTTGGGGGTGATGGAGGAATGGACCGGGGTGCCCCGGAGGGAACGGTCCCTACGAATACCGGCGGGACGGGTGAAGGGAAGATGTGTTTGGCAGTGGCATCATGCTGGAATTAGTGGAAGTGGCGGAGGATGATACTTTTAATGCGGAGGCTGGTGGGGTGAAAAGTGAGGACAAGGGGGGCCCTATCATGGTTCTGGGAGGGAGAGGAAGGTGTGAGGGCAGAGGCGCAGGAGATGGGTCAGTTGAGGGCCCTGTCAACCACTGTGGGTGGGAAACCTACAGTATATATTTCACATTTTTACTTCTCTTTAGTTCTGAAGAGTCGTCATGCAGACTCAAAACATTAACTCTGTCTTTCTCTCCGCAGATGGTGTCAGACCTGCTGAGTTTTTGCAGCAATTTTTGTTTTTGTTTAAAAACTTAACATTAGCTTCACAATTGAACAAATCTCAATGATTCATAATGAAGTAAATGTGAAGGTAAAGGTAATCCCTTATTTATAAATCTATTTATTTTGGGATTGTTTATTCCAAAGAAACTGGTTGCTGATGGTTTACATTTGGTCACAGAATGAGGAACTTCATCCCAGAACCTAGCTGTAACTGATTAGATTTTCCTCAGCATTGGTCATTAAGTGAAGCTAATGTGCTTTAAAAGTTGCACCATGACACTTGTGTGATACGCCCAATTCAGCATCTCAAACTGCTTCTGTTATTAGTGACAGACATGTATTTGCCCTAATGTCATCTAGAGGGAACTGAAAATAGAACTACGTTTACATAGACCCTTGCATGTCCTTAGAAATGCCAGAGCTATTTACAGCCAAAGAACTACCTTTAAGGTGACCAATAAAAAGAAAGGTACTGCAGATGCTGAAAATATGAAATAAAAACAGAAAACACTGGAGATACTCAGGTCAGGTGGCATTAGAACCTCTAATGAAAGGTCACAGACCTGCAACATTGACTCCGTTTTTCTCTCCACTGATGCTACCTGATCTGCTGAGTGTTTCCAGCATCTTCTGTTTTTATTTCAAACTACCTTTGAGGTAAAAACAAAAAAACTGCGGATGCTGGAAATCCAAAACAAAAACAGAATTACCTGGAAAAACTCAGCAGGTCTGGCAGCATCAGCGGAGAAGAAAACAGTTGATGTTTCGAGTCCTCATGACCTTTCAACAGAACTGAGCGAATATTAGGAGAGGGGTGAAATATAAGCTGGTTTAAAGTGGTGGGGGGGTGGAGTGGGTGTGTGTGGCTGTAAGGACAAGCAAGCAGTGATAGGAGCAGATAATCAAAAGATGTCACAAAGGAACAAAGAGGTGTTGAAGGTGGTGATAGTATCTAAACAAATGTGCTAATTAAGAATGGATGGCAGGGCACTCAAGGTACAGCTGTAGTGGGGGTGTGGTGGAAAAACTAGCAGGGCATACAAGATTTAAAAATAATAGAAATAGGTGGGAAAAGAAAAATGTACATAAATTATTGGAAAAAACAAAAGGAAGGGGGAAGAAACAGAAAAGGGGTGGGGATGGAGGAGGGAGTTCAAGATCTAAAGTTGTTGAATTCAATATTCAGTCCGGAAGGGTGTAGAATGCCTAGCCGGAAGATGAGGTGCTGTTCCTCCAGTTTGCGTTGGGCTTCACTGGAACAATGCAGCAAGCCAAGGACAGGCAAGAGATCAGGGTGGAGTGTTAAAATGGCAAGAGAGCAGGGTGGAGCATTAAAATGGCAAGCGACAGGGAGGTTTGGGTCTTTCTTGCGGACAGACCGCAGGCGTTCTGCAAAGTGGTCGCCCAATTTACGCTTGGTCTCTCCAATGTAGAGGAGAAAACATTGGGAGCAAAGAATTCAGTAGACTAAGTTGGCGGAAATGGCGGAGGATGATCCTTTGAATGCGGAGGTTGGGGGACACTATCATGTTTCTGGGAGGGTGGAGAAGGCGTGAGGGAGGATGCGCGGGAGATAGACCGGACACGGTTGGGGGCCCTGTCAACGACCGTGGGTGGAAAACCTCAGTTAAGGAAGAAGGAGGACATGTCAGAGGAACTGTTTTTGAAGGTAGCATCATCGGAACAGATGCGACGGAGGCGAGGGAACTGAGAGAATGGGGTGGAGTCCTTACAGGAAGTGGGGTGTGAGGAGCTGTAGTCGAGGTAGCTGTGGGAGTCGGTAGGCTTGTAATGGATAATGGTGGACAGTCTATCACCAGAGATTGAGACAGAGAGGTCAAGGAAGGGAAGAGAAGTGTCAGAGATGGACCATGTGAAAATGATGGAGGGGTGGAGATTGGAAGCAAAATTAATAAATTTTTCCAAGTCCCGACGAGAGCATGAAGCAGCACCGAAGTAACCATCGATGTACTGGAGAAAGAGTTGTGCGAGGGGGCCAGAGTAGGACTGGAACAAGGAATGTTCCACATACCCCATAAAGAGACAGGCATAGCTGGGGCCCATGCGGGTACCCATAGCCACACCTTTTATTTGGAGGAAGTGAGAAGAGTTAAAGGAGAAATTGTTCAGTGTGAGAACAAGTTCAGCCAGACGGAGGAGAGTAGCGGTGGATGGGGATTGTTCGGGCCTCTGTTCGAGGAAGAAGCTAAGGGCTCTTAGACCATCCTGGTGGGGGATGGAGGTGTAGAGAGATTAGACGTCCATGGTGAAGAGGAAGCGGTTGGGGCCAGGGAACTGGAAATTGTTGATGTGACGTAAGGTGTCAGAGAAATCACGGATGTAGGTAGGAAGGGACTGGACAAGGGGAGAGAGAAGGGAGTCAAGATAACGAGAAATGAGTTCCATGGGGCAGGAACAGGCTGACACGATCGGCCTACCAGGACAGTTCTGTTTGTGGATTTTGGTTAGGAGGTAGAAGCGGGCCGTCCGAGGTTGGGCGACTATCAGGTTAGAAGCTGTGGGAGGAAGATCTCTAGAGGAGATGAGGACAGTGACAGTCCTGGAAATAATGGCTTGATGTTCAGTGGTGAGGTCATGGTCCAGGGAGAGGTAGGAGGAAGTTTGAGGTGTTCTTTTGCAGGCAACTCATTTAGTTTCCATAAAATCAAACCTTTGGAAGGATGAGATACAAAGCCAATTGTAATACTGAATCTTTCCTGGTGGACACAGTATAAAAATATCACATTTCATTTCATGGAAAAACCAGTAGAATTACCTCCAACATAGCCGAGTCAAAATACCTTCATCAAGCTTTACTTCACCCTCGTGACATCATTATTTCTGGAGTGAACCACCCCAAAGGAAGTGTCACATTTCTATTGAAATGCTACTATCAGATCATCTATTGTAAAAATTAATCTCTTAAAGTTGACCATTTCTTGCTTTAGAATCAAAAGTCTCATTTCACTCCCAGCAGGGGAGTTTAGCTGTGGCACCCAAAGAGAAAGGGGATGAAATTCTTCCTGTTTTAATGGAAAGTTACCGTGAGCATAAACAGAAAATCTCACTTGTACTTAACTTTTTTTAGTAAAATTCTTAAGTCGGGATCCAAGACCTCATAATTCTCACTACTTAAAAGCCCTTCGATGAACGATAATTTAACAATTAAAATACTGAAATCATACAATGTATGATTTGTGAGCCGTAATATTGAGTTTGATATTTTTCCACTGAACTTGAAAAATCACCCAGCTGTATAATTAGACATTGTGTATTTTTAAATGTGGTCTATATTTAGGGTGTTTTGAGCTGTACATGACCATGATGGTTATAGGTATTCCAATAGTACTATGGGGTGCAGCCTGACACATGAACATGCTGGCATCAGCGTAATTTCTCCCATAGCACATCACTGTCAATACACTATTCAAGACTAGTTACAACATTGGAAAAATGCTCATCCGGAAAGGAGGTGCCAGCCAATTTATCTTCTGTCTGTATCTAATATAAAAATTTGTTCGTGGCCGAAGGTTGCTAGCCTATCGGTTCTTTCATGCTCATAATCATTTCTGAAGGCCATGCCATAAATGATCCTTTTGTGGCTATGAGAATTGGAGGGTCCTTTGTTACATAACTCCTGGTTTCACAGGAGTGGGGTTATAAGAGTTTGCAATTAATTCTGTTGTGTCTGACTCTGCTGTATACTATCCTCTGTTTTCCTAGTGCTGTTAGCCGCTCTTGTGGTTTATTAAGGACACCAGACATTTACCCTCTCTTCCGCTTCGCCATTTTGCTTCACTCCAATCACATCCTTCATCCAGTTGCTCTCGAGTGTCTGAGAGCTTGCATCTTCTAGGGCACTAAGATTCACAATATATCAGCATGCCCAGTTCCATCTTAGTTCTTCCCTGGTTGTCCAACACAATCTGCACATGGAATTTCAGACCCTTGTTGGCTTACTCTGGAGATGGTTCCACAGCAGGGTCTGCCGATAGCCAAGAAAAGAGTGAAGGTCTGAACAATTCCTGAGAATAAAATAGGACAGTTAGAACACTGCTTAATGTACATTGTGTACTGCCATTTTAGATACCTGATTCATTGAAGATAATGGCCTGTAAACTTATAGACATAAAACTCCCATATACCTACAGCAATGTGGGGCTGCTTTCACTACAGTGCGTGCATTTGTCAAACACAATTATCAACCACATTAACGAAAAATGTTTAAACTATTTCAGTCCACCCGAGCAGTAGATGGAGTTTCAGGTGACAGAAAGATAATATCTCTGAAAACAAGTAAATAGCTTGGGTTTCTAATCTGGCATGTAACAGTATTCAACAGGAAGACAACTATGATTGGAATGGAGTCTTTTCACAAAGCCGTCCAAGAATACATTTTAGGTCTCATTTTAAAATGAGTGACCTATATGTAGCTTCTAGAATTAAAAAGTATTCACATATATGTTACAGTAGAAAGTCTGGAATCAATAAAACTGTAGCATATCTCTATTCCCTGCACCCACCCCACAAATAAAACCTTTATCTTTTAATCTGTTGAAGATCTAGAATGCCACATATCCATTTCAAGACCAGATTATCCACTTACTGTTGGAAAATAAAAGGAGAAAAAACAGGAAATACTCAGCAGGTTTGGCAGCATCTGTAAAGAGAGAAACAGAGTTAATGCTTCAAGATTGATGATATTTCATCAGAGCCCAAGGAGGTTCCCAGGAATTCCTAACAGCATAAAAGAGATACCAAAAATTTGATTTTGCTTTTAAAAAAACAGAAGCCTATTTGCCAATTATTTCAGGAGGGGCATTACAATTTTCAGAGAATTCTAACATTAAGAATTTTTAAAAAATTCTTTCATGGGATGTGCAAGACCTGCATTTGTTGCTCATCCCAAAGAAGGTGGTGGTGAGCCACCTTCTTGAACCACTGTGGTCTATCTGGGGTAGGTACGTCCACAATACTGTGGTAAAAGCAAAATTCTGCGGACACTGGAGATCTGAATTAGAGACAAAAAGCACTGGACAAAAGTCAGCAGTTCTGGCAGCATCTGTGAAGAGAGAAACAGCGTTAACGTTTCGCGCCCAATATGATTTTTCTTCGGAACCCACAGTGCTACTACACATTTTGACGCAGCAAAGCATGCAGATCTGGCATCTGAGTCTCCAATCCCTCTCTGGTGCTGCTGGATTAGGACTGGGGTAGAAAGATGTGGGAGACGCCTTACACTTGGGCTACAGCACGGCAGCACTAAATCTGCCTTAACAATGTGACCAATAGCAACCACCTCATCTTTGTGGTAGGAATATAGGACTTAGGAGCAGGAGTGGGCCATTTAATCCCTTGAGCCTGTGCCGCCATTCAAAATGATCATGCCTGATTGGTTGCAGCTTCAACTCCACCTTCCTGTCTACTCCACCTCCCCCAGCCCCCTCACCCCTCCAAAATCCTTGATTCTCTTGTCTATCAAAAATCTGTCTAACTCAACCTTGAATAAATTCAATGACTCAGCCTCCACTGGTCTTTTGGGAAAAGAATCCCACAGACTAAGGACCCTCTTGAGAGAAATAATTCTCCTCACCTCAATCTTAAAAAGGAGAACTCTTGTTTTTAAACTGTGAGCCCTAGTTCTAGTCACCCCCTGCTTTTTTCCTCTCCCAGAATAGGTGAAAAGAAGAGGTGGGGAGGAAATAAAATGAATTCTTTCCCCTTCCCACCCACAGGTGGAAGGAACTTTGTAGGGGGCCAGAGTCAGCTGTCAGCCTCCCCACCTGGACACCTCACCTGGTCTCAGCCCCAGGTCAGGGCTGGCACCGGAAGTGCAGACGCCCCCGCCCGCCGCGCGCCTCCTTCACGCGGCCGCCAGTCACTTCCGGCGCCGGGGCCAATCAGAAAGCAGCTCCTCGCCGCTGCTGCGCCTGCGCCGATTCAAACCCGTTCTATTTGCAACAGCCGCATGAGGGGAAGGGGGAAAACACAACGATCCTCCCCCCTTGCCCCCCGCCGTATTATCAAGATTTTTTTAACCTCCCTCTTATAATAATGTTGAAAGTTAACCTCCCCCCAAAAACGCCCCTTAAATTTACCTTCGCTGGGCAGGACAATTGGGGGGGGGGGGGGGGAGGAGGGGGGGATTCGTGCTGATTGACATCGCCTTTCTCCAATCGGAAAGCTAGGTTTGGAGGCGGCCCTCGACAAGCTGACCAACCAGAAAATGACAGGATTGTCTCTTGGCTCCGATTGGTGCAAAATCGTGTCCCACCAGCTCAGTGTCCGGACGGATTCGTTAAAATTCTTACCACGGAAAAAAGGTTCCGCCGCCAATGCCCACAGGATAGATACAGACCATTTGGCCCATGCCGGCGTTTATGCTCCACACGAGTCTCCTATCACCCTTATTTAATTTAACCCTATCAATATTTCTTCTATTCTTCCTCATATAAATATATATACATATATATCTAGCTTCTAGGTTTGCCAACTCTCCAGGAATTAAAGCTCAATCTCCAAGACACTGCTCTGTGAAACCCTGGGGGGAGAATCATTTAAAAAAGGATTTTTTTTGCCATTTTCTTTGAACATTTCTCTTTACCAGATAAAAAATATATTGAAAATGGGGGTGGGGGTGGGGGTGGGAGGCTGTTTGATTGACAGTCAAGCATCATCCTATTGAGTAACAAGTCTTTTTGCTTTCCCATTGACGTAGGAAGTCAATAAGTCAATGCGTCACAAGGATGGATGTAAATAAAATATTGGGGGTGCTGGGAATCTGAAATAAAAACAAAAAATGCTGGAAAAAATGTAGCAGGTCTGGCAGCACCTGTGGAGAGAGAAACAGTTCACTTTTTGAGTCCATATGACTCTTCTGTGCTGGCTAACTAATGGCTGGAGTGTGGGGGCAAGTCATGTGATGAAACCTCCAGAAAAACCTTTAATCACAGTTGGCAAACCTAATTCCTCTTAAGTGCATCCATGCTATTCACCATTCCTTGTGTTACAAGTTACACATTATAAACACTATGGGTAAAGATGTTTTTCCCGAAATTCCTGTTGAATTTATTAGTGACTATTTTATACCTATGGCTCCACAATTCTACAAGTGGAAACAACAGGGAAGAAATTTGTTCATTAGTGTTAGAAGAATAAGACTTGCATTTATAAATCACCCTTCATGACCACTGGATGTCACAAAGCATTTTACAGCCAGTGAAAAGCATTTGAAGTGTAGTAACTGTTATAATGTAAGAAATTAAGCAATCAATTTGCACATAACTCCCACAAACAGCAGTGATAATGACCAGATAATCTGTTTCTGTGATGTATGTTAGTTGAGGGATAAATATTGGCCAGAACAATGGAGATAACTCTTGCTCTTCTTCAAAATAGTGCTGTGGGATCTTTTCATTCATCTGGGAGGGCAGACAGGGCCTCGGTTCAACATCTCATCTGAAAGGCGGCACCTCTGACAGTGTAGCACTCCTTCTGTGCTGCACTGGAATGTCAGCCTTGATTTTTGTGCTGAAGTCCTGGAGTGGGACTTTATCCCGGAACCCTGTGACTTAGTGGCGAAAGTGCTACTCACTGAGCCATGGCTGACACTTATGAATTGGAAATCTAGGAAATGGCAGAGCTGGCTCAAAGGACCAAATGGCTTACCTCTGTCCCCAGTTCTTATGTTTTCCCACAAATAGCAATGAGATAACTCGATTCCAAACTCGGTTGTTAGGGAAGTTCTGGCAATAATTCTCAAGACTAGATTTCCATTCTGCATTGATAGATAATTTAAAAATCTAATAGTGAGTCTAACTGATAAAAAAAATCCAAATAAACATTTAGTACTTCATATCATCCACATATATTACTTTTTTCCTGTTATTCCTCCCCCTGTCCCCAACAGAGTTACAGTTGCAAAAATCTAGAATTTTGTTGCTTTATAAAGCATCAGGAAAATAGGTGCAACAAACTCACTTGCCATAGAGGAACAAGAGGCTTTGTGTGTAAGAATTCTGTTATATTTTCTCAGTAGTGTTATGCCAGTTATTTAACACTACACTAATTTTTAATTGACAACAATTACCAACGTTTACCCCTTGATGCCGAAATCAGCATCAAAATGGCCAAGGTCGCAGCTGTCATGTCAAAGTTGAGAAGTCAAGTGTGGATCAACAGTAAACTAAACGAAAATACAAAGCTCTGAATATACCAGGCTTGTGTTCTCAATACCTTCCTTGACAGTAGCGAGGCATGGACTTGTGCAAGCAAGAAAAGCTTCCACCTCCACTGCATCAGATGAATATTGGACATTTCCTACCAAGACAGTGTGCCAAACATGGAAGCACACCAGTGTGCAGGATCCCCAGCATGTTTGCCCTCCTTAGTCAGTGGTGACTCCATTAGCTGGGTCATTTGAACTGAATGAATGATGGCCACATCCCCAAAGACATCTTCCAAGGCGAGCTTGCTATCAGCACAAGACCAATAGGTCACCCACGTTTGCGATACAAGGATATCTGCAGGCAAGACTTCAAGTTGACTGGGGTTGGAGTTGATATATAGTCACAGAATCACAGAATTATTACACTGTAAAAGGAGACATTCGGCCCATTGTGTCTGCACCGGCTCTCTGAGCATTTTAACTTAGTGCCAAGCTCCTGCCTTTTCCCCGTAACCCTGCACATTGTTTCTATTTAAATAATCACCCAATACCCTCTTGAGTGCCTCAATCAAACCTGCCTCCACCACACTTCCAGGCAGTGCAATCCAAACCCTAACCACTCGATGTGTGAAAAAGTTTTTTCTCGCCTCGAATTTGCTTCTTTTGCAAAACACTTTAAAACTGTGCTCTCTGGTTCTTGATCAGTTTACGAGCGGGGACAGCTTCTCCCTAGCTACTCTGTCCAGACCCCTCAGGATTTTGAAAACTTCTATCAAGTCTCCTCTTAGCCATCTTCTCTCCAAGGAAAACAGTCCCAACCTCTCCAATCTTTCCTCATAACTGAAATGTCTCATCTCCGGAACCACTCTTGTAAACCTCTTCTGCTCTCTCTCCAATGCGTTCACAAGTCCTTGCTGCTGACCGGAGTGACTGGAGACAGGCAGTCATGGAAAAAGCAGAGGGCAAAAGAAATGAGCAGATGGTGGAAAAGAGAGCCCGCCTGAAGAAAAAAAACATCAGTCGACCTTGGGCTAACAGCATTCATCTATGACAGGTGCAGAAGGGACTGCCATTCACAAATCACCCTCCGCAGCCAGAATAGCCGATGTTCAATACAGAAGCATCATTCACCCTGGGCACAATCCATCATCTCTTGAGACGGACGAATGCCTAAATTTTTGACAATGGAACCTGAGCCATTATCATTATTGCCTAAGTACATGGTCACAATATAATGGCAAGATTTAAGTTTGAAGCAAGATGATAATGCACCAGTTTTTTTTAATTAATTTTTCATGGGATGTGGGTATCACTGGCAAGGCCAGTGTTTGTTACCCATCCCTAATTGCTCTTTGAACTGAGTTGCTTGTTAGGCCATTTCAGAGGGCAATTAACAGTTAACCACATTGTTGAGGATCTGCAGTCGCATGTAGGCCAGAGTGGGTAAGGATGGCAGATTTCATTTTGATTGAACCAGATGGGATTTTAACAACAATCAATGATAGTTTCATGGTCACCATTACCAAGGCTTCCAGTTTTTTATTAATTCAATTTAAATACCACCAGCTGTCGTGGTGGCATTTGAACCCAGGTCCCCAGAGCATTAACCTGCACCTTTGGATTACTAGTCCAGTGACAATCGCACTCCAGAGACCGAGCACAAAATCTGAACTGACAATTCAATGCAGTACTGAAGAAGTGTTGCACAATAACAGACCAAAAGACCAAAGTCCCGTCTGCCCTGTCAGGTGAAAGCATAAGATCTCATGGTACTATTTCAGATAATAGCAGGGGAGTTCTCCCCAGTGTTCTGGCCAATATTTCTCCCTTGACCAACTCGCTGAAACAGATTACAATCATCACATTTGCTGTTTATGCAACCTTGCTGTGCACAAACTGATAGAAACTATATTTACGGGTTGTGAAGTCTAAGGCTAGGGGACATAGCCTAAAAATTAGAGTCAGGCCTTTCAGGGGTGAAGTTAGGAAACGGAGAGTGTGGTTGAAGTTTGTTGCCCTTTCCTGCATACTGCATTGATGCTAATTCAATTGTTAATTTTAAATCTGAAATTCACAGATTTCTGTTACAAACGCATTTATCACAGGATATGGCACAAAGGCGAATACAGTGGTCATATGGAATTAGATCACAGATTATCCATGATCTTACAGAATGGCAGAACAGGCTCGAAAGGCTGAATAGCCTACTCATGTTCCTATGTACTTCATTGGCTGTAAGGTGCTCTGGGATGACCTTAGATGGTCAAAGGCATTATATAAATACAAGTCTTACTTTTTGTTTGGCACCAGGACAAAGCGCATCCTCAATATTCCTAACGTCTCAATGGATAACGCACTATAAAATGGTCCCATTTTGAATTTGCTATGCACACTTATTTTGGTGATATATAGCCAGTGCACATAACAGTTAATTACTTTAAAGATTTTATTTAGATGCTAAAGTCACAATTCTCAAAGCCATGTTTGCCTTTAAATTATCCAAATACTAGAGTATCTCCGTCTCAATTGTACACATACATATACACAATGTATAATTTTTTATATAAAAAGCAATATGCTCTTGCACTTCAATTTATTCAATTATTCATTAATTCTTTCCAGTTACCAGGCACTGAATCGAGGTCACACCAGGGAAACAGCAATTTAACAAAGAAAGTGCGAATTATTCACACTAAGGAATCCTAAACAATAGGTGAAGAATTTCAGTAACCATGTGCACAGCTTGCAACAGCTCTTCACAGTGAGAAGTTTCTCTCAGACTCAAAATAAACAGGATTTCTGTTTATCAAATTTAAGATTAAATTAACAGTGCCAACTTATTAGTGTGTACTATCACAATTGACAATAATATTTTTGTGCATTTTCAAATCAGTTGTTTGAGGCTTGATTTGAACTGCAACGTATTAGAAATAAATTACAACTTTTGAAGTGTGCCAGCAATATTTCAAAGCAGAATTTCTTGGGGATTCATGCACTCCACGGTTTGCTTTTATATACTTTCCCAGTTTCCATCCATAGCAATGTCTTTTTCAAAAAAAAAAATTTAAGTGATAGTATTAAAACCAAAAACGCTGCTAATGTTTAGCAGGTCTGGCAGCATCTGTGGAGAGAGAAACTGTTAACGTTTCAGGTCAATTGACCTAAAATATTAACTCAGTTTCCCTCTCCACATATGTTGCCTGACATGCTGAGAGCTTCCAGCATTTTCTATTGGTATTTCAGAATTCTGACACTCACAGTATTTTGGTTTTGTTTAACTAGCAAGTCATTTCTTTGGATTTTTGACCTGGGTAACAGGCTGTCTATTAGCAGACTTGCTATGAATCAATGGCTGGTGGGAAAGCCACATCTCTTAACCACTTTGAGGGAGCTGCTTGACTTTCTGTACCCTTTGACTGCAGTTACCCTTTTAAATCAAGGTGGCAATTTAGGCAGCATTCTTGCCAGGCCAATACTTTTGCCTGATCCATTCTATCAGAGTTGCAAACACTGTGCCTTACTCATCACTGAAATTTTGCATATCCTGGGAAAGCTTTAATGGGCACTGGAGAATGTGTCACCTAACCAGATTGCATCGTCAGCTTTTCACCCCCGAGCATAGTTCAATTCTATATTTTATTGCAGTTTTAAAATGGATGCTCGCTATTGCACAAGCCTGCATGCATACCCATTGATATCAAATCTAGAGCTATTGGCAAAGGAGTCATTTTAATATTTGGTCACACCATACCCAAAGATTCAGCTGTACGACCTTTGGGAGGAGGCTCAGGTCTATCAATGAGCTTTCTCCTCACTTACTGTTGGTGTACAGTCTTGTCTAGTGATGACTGCTCTGAGTTCTCAAAATCTTCATTCTACTGAAGATCCAGTGCATGAACAATGACAGACATCCTTTAAATCCTAACATGTCACGTGCAATTGGAAAGGATATTTTATGGCTGAATTTAGATCAGATGGCAGGCTCCCATGCCTGAATAGGGAACTGCAATGATACAGGAGTTTGAGTGATTTCACACTGCCTTAGTTCACATAAGGTCTGAATCTCTAGAACTAAAAGATATTTGACGGTGATAAATAGTCCTGAAATGAAAATAAGGTTCTCTGTGACTTAAGGTATTCTAAAGATTCTAATTACTGGAAAACAGAAAAAAGCCCTTAAATATTGCACCAAGTTCTAAAGGAACATACAGCAATGAGGTGTGCAATACAATGAAGTACATGTTAGGGAAAATTTACAAAGAATTTAAATTATCCCCACACAAACTGGAGGAAACATACAGTCATATTATTTCAAGTGATCCCTTACAATGTAAAAATAGGAGTGTGACTGTACATTCCCTATTCCATCATTTGATTCCCGTAATTTCGAAGGAAACTAAGTCAAAAGTCTGCAAACCTAATCTTCAGTAACATTATTTAACCATGAGACAACAGATACTTTTAAAAAAAAGACAAAAAAACCCAAGCACATTCATCCAGAGCAGTGATTGACACTCCAATATTCGCTGAGCTGGGGGTGCAATAAGGGGATAAGTGAAAATTAGCCTGACCCCCGCCACAGGAATAGCCCATGCTGTGCTTCAAGTATTTTTGATCGAGAATCAGACATCGTAAAACCAGCGGACCAGGTGATAACGGACCATGAAAGCAAACGCACTTCCAGCAACCTGGGTGTTGGGGGTGAGAAGCAAAAGGTTAAAAACACAGAAGAAACAAAACAGTAAGACTGATTTAATTTCTCTCCACTGTGAACTCTTTTTTTGTAGATTTGACCAAATATAAAATCCGTCCAACTTTGCTACAACACTTGGTCAAATTGGGTGCCCCAGTGGATTAAATTAAGCATGCAATTCTTCCACTCCCTGACAACTGGATTCAGTCCAGAGACAAGAGACAAAAATGTTCTCTCTAGTGGCTGCAAACATCCAACATAAAAGCAATATTTTTGCTGAGATCACAGGGGCATGGTTCAATGAAAAAATTATCTAGAGTTTGGGAAATCTGTTCAGAAATCTGCAAGATTAGCTGGGTGTAAGAAATAGAATAATCTACACGGTTGGAGAGGAGGCTCTTAAAGTTGTTTTTTAATTCATTCACGGGAAGTGATCTTTGCTGGCTGGGCCAGCATTTATTGCCCATCCCTAGTTACCCATGAGGAGGTGGTGGTGAGCTGCCTTCTTGAACCGCTGCAGTCTGTGTGGTATGGGTACACCCGCAGTGCTGTTAGCAAGGGAGTTCCAAGATTTTGACCCAGCGACAGTGAAGGAACGATTACATATTTCCAAGTCAGGATGGTGAGTGACTTGGAGGGGAACCTCCAGGTGGTGGTGTTCCCATCTATCTGCTGCCCCTGTCCTTCTAGGTGATAGTGGTCGTGGATTTGGAAGGTGCTGTCAAAAGAGCCTTGGTGAATTCCTGCAATGCATCTTGTAGATGGTACACACTGCTACTATTGTGCGTTAGTGGTGGAGGGAGTGAATGCTTGTGAACGTGGTGCCAATCAAGTGGGCTGCTTTGTCCTGGACGATGCCAAGCTTCTTGAGTGTTGTGGGAGCTGCACTCATCCAGGCAAGTGGGGAGTATTCCATCACACTCCTGACTTGTGTCTTGTAGATGGTGGACAGGCTTTAGGGAGTCAGGAGGAAACCGGAGGAAACATACAGTCATCTTATTATTTCAAGTGATTCCTTACAATGTAAAAATAGGAGTGTGACTGTACATTACTTATTCCATCATTTGATTTCTGGAATTTGTAAGGAAACTACGTCAAAAATCTGCAAGCCTAATCTTCAGTAACATTATTTAACAATGAGACAACAGGTTTTTTTTAAAAAAAGACAAAAGTTGGCACACTGAGAAAGAAAAGTGCAGGAAGATAAAAGCAAAACACTGCAGATGCTGGAAACCTGAAAGAACATAAAATGCTGAAAAACTCAGGAGGTCTGGCAGAATCTTTGGGGAGAGAGAAACAGAGCTAATGTTTTGAGTCCGTCCACTCCGAAGAAGAATCATTCGGACTCAAAAAGTTAACTCGGTTTCTCTCTCCACAGATGCTGCCAGACCTGCTGAGTTTTTCAAGCATTTTCTGTTTTTATTGTAATAGTGCAGGAAGATTTGCTCAGCCCATGCTATAATGGGTCCCAACATGGAAGGCAAAAACATTAAGAACATTTTTATCAATACTCACACCATGTCAGCTGCTCTAACAGAATACATCACCAAGCATGACCGATTCTGCAACAATGATTCCACCCTCCTGATCGAAAGCCAATTAGTCTTACGAAAACCTCGCTCAACTTACCGTGACCACGGTGAAATAGAATTTGTTAGGCATCTCAGGGCACAAGGTCTATATTTGCTGACAAGGCTACGTCTAGTTATTTACAAATAATTTAACACACGGAATTGTATGAAACATCTAAAGTCGTCTAAAACAACTCAGTATACACAGCAACAATTGACGCGTTATAATATCTTTCATCTGCTCTGTTGCTTAAGTGTAATTGGATGCAAGGTTTTACTGCCTGCCGCAAGTCTCACCTGGATGAGCAGAAGTATGATAGTCAGGGTTCTCTCGTGTGTTGGGCCTATCAGCTTTATTACAAAGTTAATCAGGGTGAGGTTGTTGCACTCTGTGTATTCGCTGTTTTCTCCAATTCCCCGGTTCACCTCCACTAGCCAGAACTTTTCAGCCACCTACAAGAAAGGGCGTTAGCACTCAGTTGCAAAGTGAACAGTTTTCATTGCTTCCCAAATTATTTTAAACAAGGAATTCCCTCCATGTGATCTGGAGCAGATGATCTCTGTGAGAGGCTCATTAGGTCAGATTGGCTTATATTCCCATGGAGAAAGGCGCCTTCTGTTGATTTTTCCCACTCTCTGACGGCATAAACTTCCACTCATTTTAGGAGTAGACTCTTGTTTGTTCATTTGCTTATTTTAAACACTAATCATTTACAACCAAATCGCTTTAGTGCAAACAGCCCTGTCACAGGTTATTATTTGTGAATTAGATTTTTTTTTAAGTAAACAAAGTGAAATCTGAAGCAAACAGATCCACAACTCCAAGTCTAAATTATTGGATAAAAAAAGCATCTTCTCCAAAGATAAACCTGGCAATAGTGGGTAAAGATAGTAAGGATAAGATTAACTTAAATAAAATGCTTGACATAATTACAAAATCTGTAACCCAGGGGACTCAAATGCATAAGGAAAATCACAGTTAGATCAAAAAATGAAAAAAAGAGGCTTGTATTCCTATCGTGCTTTTTAATGACTCAGGATATCAAAGCATTGTACAGACAGTAATTTTTTTTTAAAAATGTAGTCACTGTTGCAATATAAGAAATGCGGCAGCCAATTTGCGCACATGAAGCTCCTGCAAACAGCAATGTGATGTTGACTGAAGCCAAGACTATGGGGATAACTCCCCTGGTTTTCTTCAAAGTAATGCCATGGGATCTTTTATGTCCATCTGAAAGGGTAGATGGGGTGTCGGTTTAACATTGTATCGGAAAGGCGCTACCTCTGACAGTGCAGTACTCCCTCAGTGCTACACTGGAGTAAACAGCCTTAATTTTTGTGCTCAAGTCTCTGGAGTGGTACTTGAATCCACAACCTTTTGACACAGAGGCATGAGTGCTACCATTGAGTCTCCGCTCCCAATTTAATTAAAAAAGAACTTAAATATAGCACTTCATCACATCTCAAACGTTGCACTTACAATAACATAGTCACTGTATTTCAGAGAACTAGCAGCACTTTGTTATTGTTGACTATGTAAAGGAGGCATTTGTGGAAGGCTGTTCCGTTTCATTCTCAGCATTTTATTTGCTGAACACAGATTTCAGACAGGCGTGGCAACTACATTTAACTGATTTCACCAGAAGCGACGATAAGCTTCATTTCACTGCACATGTTACATGGAAATTAGTTTCGTTCTAAAGCAAAAACTGCAAAAGAGCTAAGTCAGGTGTGTAATGGAAAATTAGTTGTTAAGGCAATTCAGCAACATAGGGTTGTCCAAAGCACACTGGGCTCAACTTCAAAGTTGAGAGTTTTCCCCTCCTACCCCATGCAAAAGCACATCTCCTTCTAACAAAATGGCTGTGTGCTCGATAGCAGACAGCAGGGAGCCTGAAAAGGGAGAACATACATAAACAGGGATGGCAAAGCTACTATATATATATATATATATATATCTATCTTGAATTGATGCTGTGCCCCCAGAACACTGAAATCAATGGGCTTCCAGGCTGGTGCTGCAACTTCTTAAAAAAGGAGATTACAAGAACTGTTAATTTACTTGCTCCAGATCTGGTGCTGTGGCATTGTTCAGACCATAATGACAAAGTCAGCTACAAGAAATTCCATTCTGGCCAGGGTCACAGAAAACTCACCAGTTGGTATGCAGGTGCAGCAAATGATTAGGAAGGCAAATGGAATATTGGTGTTTATTGCAAGGGGAATCGAGTATAAAAGTAGAGAAGCATTGCTCCAGCTGTCCAGGGCCTTAGTTAGACTGCATCTTAACCACTGTGTACAGTTTTGTTCTCCTTACTTAAGGATATAAATGATTTAAAGGCAGTTCAGAGAAGGTTCAGTCGTTTTGATTCCCGGAATGAAGGGATTGTCTTACGAGGAAAGGTTGAACAGGTCGGCCCATACCTATTGGAGTTTAAAAAAAATGAGAAGTGACCTTATTGAAACATATAAGATCCTGAGAGGACTTGAGAGGGTACATGCTGAGAGAATGTCTCCCCTTGTGCGGGAGTCTAGAACTAGGGAACCAATTTAAATTTAAGACTGAGATAAAGAGAATTTTTTTCTCTCAGAGAGATGTTAGTCTGTGGAATTCTCTTCACAGAGAGCAGTGGAGGTTGGGTCTTTGAATTTATTCAAGGTTGAGTTAGACAGATTTTTGATCAACAAGGGAGTCAGGGGTTATAGGGAATGGACAGGAAAGTGGAGTTGAGATCAAAATCAAATCATCCATGATCTTATTGAATGGCAGAGCAGTCTCAAGGGGTTGAGTGGCTTACTCCTGCTGCTAATTCATGAGTTCAGTTTTGAATAAAACAAGTACCTTTAATATAAAGTTTCCAAGTTTAGGCAAATCCTTAGTTTTGAATCTTGAGTAGCTCATGCCCAGCTTTCCAGTACTGGCATCTAATCTGGGTGTGAAAACAAGGAGGAAAGAAAAACAAACATGATTACCATTGATGCATTGTTTTCTGGCACATATTACTTATACTGTACATAGGTACAAGGTCTAAATGTAGACATTTTTATACCCAGCATCTAAGACAATTTCAAGTTTAAATGGGCAAGAAGCCAGTTGGAATCCCTTCAACATCCCACTCCACCAAGTTTCAACATTTAAAGTTTAACATTAGCCACTGACAATGCACTTGCAAATGTTTAGTTCACTTTCAGATTTTTCAGCGGACTTAATTTGCTTCACTTTAAGTGGTTGGTTGGCAGAGTTTTAGAAACAGGTTTCTCATTTTGTCCCTCTATCAGAGATAATGTATTACCTGGAAGAGAAAAGAGTCTCGCTCTGATATTTTAAAAAGCACGTGGTAAAGCTGGTATTTAAAGCTGGACGTACCTTGGTAGTCTGTGTCGTGGGCATGGAACTATATGGAAGAGCTGAGGCACCGAGTAAAGGAAGTTGAGCACCTGAGGGATGAAGAACAGCATCATGGTCTTACTGAAGTGGCCAAGGATCCCGACCACTGCGAAAGTCATTCCCGCAAAGTAACAGAATGTGTCGCCCACAAAGGCGTTAGACGGATACCTGCAGCACATGAAGGAGTACAGATCAAAATGGCTTTACCCTAACAAACTGTGGCACAGTTCCAAGCTTTCAGCATAAAGAATAAATCACAGTGGAATAAGGAAATCAACTGCCTATTCCCTCTATTTTTTGAAGCTGTATACGTACAGTGACCCCATATTCAAGTTTCCTTTTACATAAAGTTTCCCATTTTTGCTGCAGTTTCTGGCTTCTTCCAAGAGGGACAGCCTCTAAAGGAGACGCAGGAACAGAGGGGCCTCGGAGTATAAATACATAGGTCATTGATGACAGCAGGGCATGATGAGAGAGCAGTTAGTAAAGCATACAGTATCTTAGGCTTTATTAATAGGGGCATTGAGTACAAGAGTAAGGAGGTCATGTTGAGCTTGTATAAGTCACTAGTTAGGCCTCATCTGGAGTACTGCATCCAGTTGTTGAGGAAGTATGTGAAGGCACTGAAGAGAGTACAGATGAGATTCACCTCTGACTTGGAACTATATCCAAGAAGCTATTATTCACCAGAATAATTCTTGGGATGAAGAACTGCAGCTATGAGGATAGATTGGAGAGGTTGGGTCTGTTTTCCTTGGAGATAAGAAGGTTGAGAGGAGACTTAATAAGACGTATTCAAGATCCTGAGGGGTAGGGATAGGGTAAATAGTGAGAATCTGTTCCCACTCAAGACAGCATCAAGAACTAGAGGGCACAGACTCAAAATAATTGGCAAAAGGAGTAAACGTGATGTGAAGAAAAACTTTTTCACCCCGGGCATAGTTCCTGAAAACTTCCTGAAAGGGTGGTGGAGGCAGGTTCGATTGAGGTATTTAAAAGGCAATTGGATTGCTACCTGAAAAGGGAGAATTTGCAATGTTACGAGGATAAAGCAGAGGAGTGGGACTAGGTGGAATGCTCTTTCAGAGAACCAGTGCAGACTCGATGGGCTGAATGGCCTCCTTCTGCACTGTAAAGATACTGTGAAAGCTCTAGAGCCACCACTATCCACTTAGTTGGACTTTCTTTGCACTTACCACTTGAAAAAGGGATTTTAAAAAAATTATTTCACAGGATGTGGGCAATGCTGACAAAGCCAACTTTTGTTGCCCATCCCTAATTGCTCTTGAGAAGGTGGTGATGAACTACCTCCTTGAACTGCCGCAGTCCATATGGTGTACGTACACCCACAGAGCTGTAAGGAAGGGAGTTCACGATTTTGACCCAGTGACAGTAAAGGAACGGTGATATAGTTCCAAGTCAGGATAGTATGTGGCTTGGAAGGGAGCTTGCAGGTGGTGGAGATCCCATTTTGCAAAATTATGAACCAAATACACTAACCAATAGGATATTCCCTAACAAAGTAAAACACATATGCCAATAAAGCATGTTTTCCACTTAAAAATGCTCTCTATAGTATGATGAGGCAAGAGAATACACGATTCAATTTCTAGCCAAACCTCCCCAGATCATTAAATTAAAAATTACCACTTTACACAGATATGCAATTAAAATCATCCCTGTATCAGTTGTGGCAAAAATACACACAAGCTCTCAGAGTACAATGCATGGAAAATGTGGACGTGGATAGGAGGAACGCCTGAATTATTATTGGATATGCCTGAATTAATATTGAATTATTACTGAATTATTATTAAACGGTACTGTCGCACTTTGCTTCACTGTGATTCAATGCTTATGAATACATTTCAGCCACATCACATCTCAATCTCTTCTCCACAGGGTTTCAAACTCAGGTTTGTGGATCCAGGAGGGGGTGGTAGGCACTGGGGGAAAGGGGATCCCATAGGTCCATAGATTTCAGTATTTTATGACTTACTAGCGTTTTTCAGTTTCTTTATTAACTCTGTTGTCATTTTCTATCAATAAAACGTCATCATCTGTTTGTGGGCACTGCAACAGGCAATTTACTAGTGGTGATAAAAAAAGATGTTTCATACAGAGATAGCATGGCTGTGCTTTGGGTAGCTGACATTGTGCTCATGTAGTTAAGATGGGGGGGGGGGGGTGGTCTCCAGGGCTGTATCAATACTTGGATGATCGCCCTCAAACTGTTGCTCTATACAATAGATTCCATATAGGATTTAATAAATTTATAGAACTTAATGGAATTTTAGGCGCTGGCCACAATAGCTTTTCTCCCCGTTTGGGATTGTAGTAGCTAGTTTCATGTAATAAAAGATACCAATATGCAATAAAAAATGAATTGTTTCATATTCAAGATTTGTGGGGAGTCCAAAAGAAGGGAGCAATAATAGGAGATAGTTTCTAATAGATCTCATAAAGAATCGAAGAGAAATTTCTTGACTCAGATTATGGTGAGAACATGGAGCTTGCTACCACAGGGAGTGGTTGAAGGAAATAGCAGATATGTTTGCAAATGTTTTTTGCCCTCCTGCTCCTTTACAATTCCCTTTTGAACTCAATCTGTTTGCTGAATGTTTTAATTATAAAGTAGAGACCTATTTCAAGTAATGCACAGGAAAGAAAAAACAACAGTGCAAATATCAGTGCAGCTGATTCCAATTAAGCCAATACCATAGAACCATAGTAAAGTTACAACACAGGAGGCCATTCGGCCCATCTTGTCCATGCCAGCCAGGACACCCAGGTGCTCTTTCTAATCCCACCTTCCTGCACCCAACTCATAGCCCTGCAGCTTACAGCATTTTAGGTGCAGATCCAGGTACTTCTTAAAAGAGTTTAAAGTTTCTGCCTCTACCACCAACTTGGGCAGCGAATTCCAGATACCCACTACCCTCTGCGTAAAAAGGTTCTTCCTCATGTCCCCCCTACACCTTCTGCCACTTATCCTGAATCCATGTCCCCTGGTTCTAGAATTCTCCAACAAGGGAAACAATTTTATCCTGTCCACTCTATCTATTCCCCTCATAATTTTGTACACCTCAATCAAGTCACCTCTCAGCCTTCTTTGTTCTAAGGAAAATAACCCCAACCTATCCAATCTCTCCTCATAGCTACACTTTTCTAACCCTGGCAACATTCTTGTAAACCTCCTCTGCACTCTCTCCAGAGCTATTAGAGCTTTTACGATACCTGTATGGATTAGGTACACTCATACCTAGTGTTGATTGCCTGATGTGAAACAACAGAAATGTAAAAACTAATCATACCAGTTATGGTACAGTAGTCCTAAAGTGGTGAAGAAAAATGGTATCATGAAGTATAAGGAGAATATGTGGTCGTCCTTGTAGTCACCTAAAAAAGGAAAAAAACCACAATGATTAATATTTATCCCAGACAAGTGCGGGTACCATTACCCAGAACAACTGTAATCCCTTGCTTTAATCCTTCTCTGTAAGTTTGGTTTCCTTCCTTATGCTCTATACCAATTCACAGTTAAAGAAGAAGAATCCCAGCCAAGATGGTGCTAAAGTTGCTACAATTAGTCTTGCCACATTTGGCCCACTCAGGATTGAAATCTGCTGACAATGGTGGAGAATGCATGTCAGTGTAGGAGAGGCAACAGCAAGGCTGAGAGACCAAAAAAAAAATGGAAGAGCAACTTTGCCCATTTTAGTCTAGTTGTTTCAATACCAAAGATCTTCAAGCTAGGTACAGCATTCAGCAGGAGAGCAATATTTCTGCAACTTGAAGAACATCCAGTGTCAATTTTTCACACCCACCTTCCTTATAACTTCCCTAAGTGACTTATCAACTTAGTGTCTAACTATGAATAGCTTCATACTGTATGTCCATGCCCACCAGGATCTGCCATGAGAATGCCCTAACTCATTTTATTTAAGATTTGGCTTCATAATTCATTACACCATGCAATACTCAAACAGGTTACAAGAAGCAGAGGCTACTTTTTTTTAGATTCACTCATGGGATGTGGGCATCGCTGGGCATGTTTTGTACATCCCTAATTGCCCTTGAGAAGGTGGTGGTGAGCTGCCTTCTTGAACTGCTGCAGTACATGTGGCATAGGTACACCCACAGTGCTGTTGGAGGGAGCTCCAGGATTTTTACTTTTTTTCAACTAGGGCATTTTTCAACTTTTAGTCAAGAGAAATTGAAGTTAGTAAACAATAAAAACAACAATAATCTTACCAATATATTATGCATTTAACCTATTACAATGAAGAACCAACATTAGGTGGTATGGTGTATTAATGTGTGGAACTCTTAGAGATTTACGGGTCCAGGTCTTTTGGTCTCTAGACAGTCGGGGGCTGGATGTACCCCGCAAGATGCACTGTGGTACCCTTTAAAAGTCGCAATGGAATGACTCCATGGGACTTGCCCGGGAAGTTTGCACTTCAGATGGACAATTCCTTTGCTCCCTGGGACACTTCTAAAGAGACTCCAACCCTGAGTTAAGGGGGTCCTTCTCAGGATGGCGGCCGATGACTAGTGGAGTTCCGCAGGGGTCAGTGTTGGGATCACAACTTTTCACTTTATACATTAATGATCTAGATGAAGGAACTGAGGGCATCCTGGCTAAGTTTGCAGATGATACAAAGATAGGTGGAGGGACAGATAGTATTGAGGAGGTGGGGAGGCTGCAGAAGGATTTGGACAGGTTAGGAGAATGGGCAAAGAAGTGGAAAATGGAATACAACGTGGGGAAGTGTGAGGTCATGCACTTTGGTAGGAAGAGTAGAGGCATGGACTATTTTCTAAATGGGGAGAGAATTCAGAAATCTGGAATGCAAAGGGACTTGGGAGTCCTAGTCCAGGATTCTCTTAAGGTTAACTTGCAGGTTGAGTCGGTAGTTAGGAAGGCAATACAATGTTGGCATTTATTTCGAGAGGACTAGAATATAAAAGTAGGGATATGCTGCTGAGGCTTTATAAGGCTCTGGTCAGACCACATTTAAAATATTGTGAGCAATTTTGTACCCCTTATCTCAGGAAGGATGTGCTGGCCCTGGAGAGGGTCCAGAAGATGTTCACGATCCCAGGAATGAAAGACTTAACACATGAGGAACGTTTGAGGACTCTAAGTCTAGGAGTTTAGAAGGATGAGGGGGGATCTGATCTGACTGAAACTTACAGAATACTGAAAGGCCTGGATAGAGTGGACGTGGGGAAAATGTTTCCATTAGTAGGAGAGACTAGGACCCGATGGCACAGCCTCAGAGTAAAGGGAAGACCTTTTAGAACAGAAATGAGGAGAAACTTCTTTAGCCAGAGAGTGGTGAATCTATGGAATTCATTGCCACAGAAGGCTGTGGAGGCCAGGTCATTGAGTGTATTTAAGACCAAGATAGATAGATTCTTGATTGGTAAAGGGATCAAAGGTTACGGGGAGAAGGTGGGAGAATGGGGTTGAGAAACTTATCAGCCGTGATTGAATGGCGGAGCAGACTCGATGGGCTGAATGGCCTAATTTCTGCTCCTATGTCTTATGGTCTTACATGTCTTACAGTTGGAGTCGGACTATTTCTGACTAATTTATCTGGATAGTTACCCAGGAAATGTTAGACAGAGTAAAAATTAATCTAAAACCTGGGTAACCATACAACTGACACCCATCCCCACACTCACATTGACTTCCCCCATCACCTCGACTCCCCAACCCTCAGACTCCACCCCTGACCCCCCTCAACCTCACCTGACTAGATCCCACCACCCAACTCCCCTCCAACCCAAACTCACCAGCCTGCCCACCTACCACCATACATAGTTACCATCCTACCTCCTTACCCACCCTACACCTTCACCCACCCTATCCTTTTACCCACTTATTGTCTCTCCGTAGCTTTTCAAAGATGCTTTGGAACATTTAAACTCTTTGCTTGCCAGATTACGGCAGCTAGTGCTGTAATAAGGTGGGGGCGGGGGGGTGGCGATGGCTTTTACGCAGACTCTCTCCGCTGCTCCCGCCAAGTCAGTTTGGAAATATCCTCCATTGGCAGATTTCCCAGAAAAATCGGAGAGAGGTATGGTTTTTTTCTCTGATCAAGATTGTATGGTTACCCAGGAAAGGGTTCCAACTGAACGGAAGATTTGGGCCGTGATATCTTGGAATTAATCCCAGACCTTGGATACAACTCACTTGTTAAGCTTGTGCCATTATTTGGTGGAATTGTTCAAACGATAAGAGAGGGCAAACACTGCCTTGCCAGTAAGATTGAAGAATTGATCCAGGCTTCACCTCTCTCACAGCTGTCTTCAACTCTCAGCACAAACAGAGGCTGGTACCCTCCACAAGAAGTGGAGGGAGGGTTAGTCTTTCTTCTGCTGCGTCACTTAGTGGACAGCTGAAAAGCAACATTGGCAGAGATCTGGGAGTTGCTTGGTGATGCTTCCTCCAGGGAGAAAAAAATCCTTGGTAAAATAAATTAACTTTTATCCCCTGAATCACCAATGGAACTACATTTTAAATCCAGTTAATGGGTTTCCTTAAAACCCCAGTGTTAAGGTATTTCAAATCCTAAACCAGTACTTCCAATTTTACAGAAAAACGATGGTCCCTCTTTTACATGATATCATAAGCTGAACCAATAAGATGAGGATAAGTGTGAGAGTCATGACATTATCAAAACAATCGACTGGGAGCAGGTAAAGCAACAAAAACCTAACATATAAAATAAAATCAAAATACTCAATCCTCAAAAATGTGAGGCTGCAACATCTAAACCCCATGGTTAGATCAACTTACCATTTAACTCTATTAAATTGAAAATAATGATGGACATGGCAATCACCAGAGACTGCCCAGCCTCAATGCCATTGATGCCAGCCAGAATGTTGATGGCATTTGTGCAGAACACTGCCAGCATTCCCATATATGCATAATACAGGATTCCTGAAAGGAACAATAGAAAAAGAGATGGATATTTACACAGGAATTTATCCGGTATGTCTAGTACAGAGAGAGTGCATTCAACCACGTCCTGATTCTACTCTCTCCCAAATCTTATGACACTGCTTTACACCAAGAATAATTTAGTCCCCAATTAAAGCAAGTTCAATGCATACATAAAATTGGTTAATTTGCGATCACAATTATTTCTAGGTCCCGCTTAAAGAGAAAATAAATATTGGTTGCCTATCATTCTCCTTGACTGTATCAATGCATGCCTCAACACTAGCAGCCAATAAAAGCCTCTCCTTATATATTATGCATCCTTACTGCTCTGCATGCTTGTGACTTCCCTACTGAGATCACTAGATCCATTATTCACTGTTCCATCCTCCTCTCACTCAAACAACATCATTTCCCTCCATTGACATCACAGTAGTCCTAAACACTTGAATTTCAGCCTCCACTTATAATGGTCATGTATGTTACAGATCTCTAACTATAAATTGTCAGTCCACCAACATTTTGCTTTGTTTGGGTATCACTATGCCTGCTTAAAAGAGGGAAACAGAGCTGGCTAGTCCATGCCATAAGATTTTGTGAAGTTCCCTCACTAATTTTGGGTTCTCACAGACATCAAATCAAACATAGCGTAGAATCTCGGGAGTACATATTAGCATCATAAAATGCTAAAGATCAGACTGATAGAAATGATTTGTTTGTTTCTTACTAACTCACAAGGCAAGAGACAGGATAGTCTATAGTCTATCAAGGAAGCTCCCACTTTGCATTATGCTAATGCTGCCAGCAGCTAGTCAACTCCAAGCTTGAGAACTTACCCAAGTCTAAATGGAGACCCAGAAGGATGCGAAAGGGCTTTGGCACAACAATCATGGTATTGCCAAAGTTGGTAAAGTACACCATGAGAAGGGGCAGGGACGCCATGGTCGGCAGTAGCAGCTTGTGTCTCCATTGCAAGTTCAAGACGTCGTCAGCGAACCCCAGGAATATCATGCAGCAGATGGCAAGGAGCGCCCCAATCAACTGTACAAACTGAGAGCACAAATTCAAATAAAATTACAGCACAAACTCAACATTTATAATGCAATGCTTGCACTGTGCTGACTTTCCACTAAAACATTTGTCTCTCTTTCTTGTGACACAAACCACAATCTTCCCTGAAAAGGCTGGGTTTGTACATGCTGCTACTGTCAGATGCTTCGGAAGCCTGCAAAAAGGTACATTAAAGCAATTTAGAGACCCTGTCTCTGTTTTCTGATTTTCTCCACCTGAGTTTGGACATTATGTGGGGAATTGTAAGCAGTGTGTAGCTATTATCATTCAAATCATTCCATGACACAGTGCATTGGCACCCCAATTTACTGCACTTTGGGCAAAATAAGTCTGTCCACATGCAGTGCTTTTGCATTGTCATGAAGCTATTAATGTATACAATAGTTTGAAAAATAATTTTCTTTTAAAATAGGTTTAGTCTGCGGGTGTGTCTTAATTGGATTAAAACCAGCTAGTCTGGGTGCTTTGATGGGTACTATTTTTGATATGTAAGGGAGATAGCGTGCATTTGGTTTTTTTGAATACAGCATTCAAGAAGTGGGGTGAAAATTTCATGCCTATCCAGCAGGTAGCAAGCCATATGTTTATATTACTAATAAAATTGGTACTATGAATGGGGTTTCATTGTTAAAAGGTAAAGTTCAAAGAGGCTGGTGATACAATGAGAATTTGAATTCAATCAGTGGTGGTAGGTATAACTTCAATAGCTTTCAGGTGTGCAGGGCAGAGGCAATGTGAGATCAAAAGGCAGCTGCAAGCCTCCAACTAGCTCCACAGTGAAAAGAACCTCATTTTCAATTCATAAGGTGACAATGTTTTGCCTGGTGTTTGGTCTATGGGTTGCTGATGCCTTAACAGAGATTATTTTGGGAATTTGTTAAAAGTTATAACAGTAGTAATTTGTTGCCATGTATATATATTGTAATCTGTGTAAATTAATAAAATGCGAAGTCCCTTGGGGCATTTTACTACATTAAAAGTGGTATATAAATGCAGGTTGTTGTTATCATGGCATTTGAAATCACTCATTCTTTTCACTGTACCTGTCCAAAAAAATTATCTTTAATATTTTACATAGGTCTTAATAAATAGCAGATGAATTGCAAACTTTCTTGATGCTGTTATGACAGATGCAGTTGGTAAAGCGGAGTTATTTAAAATTCCCAGAGGGAAACTTTAAACAACTGTCACAACCTATAATTTTAAGTGTTATGTCTGAGATGCGACTCTAAGTTCAGGAATCAGACCACCAGTTCTCGAGGCTTGACATTAAACTAACTGAAACATTTTATTAATTTACACAGGTTAAAATATATACACATGGCTACAAATTACTACTATCATAACTTTTAACAAATTCCCAAAACAATCTCTGTTAAGGCATCAGCAACTCATAGACTTAACCAAACACCAGGCAAAGCATTGTCACCTTTTGAATTAAAAATGAGGTTCTTTTCACTGTGGAGCCAGTTGGAGGCGTACAGCTGCCTTTTGATCTTACATTGCCTCTGCTCTGCACACCTGAAAAATGCTTAAGTTATACCTACCACCACTGATTGAATTCAAATTCTCATTGTATCACTAACCTCTTTGAACTTCACCTTTTAACAATGAAACCCCATTCATAGTACCAATTTTATTAGTTATATAAACATATGGCTTGCTATCTGCTGGATAGGCATCAAGTTTTCACCTCACTTCTTGAACTATGATTCACAGAATCGTAATCAGATAAAATTTGACACCAAGCTACATAAAAAGGTATAAGGTCAGGTACCAAAAGTTTGGCCAAAATGACTGTCAAAATGCTTTAGAATGAGATCAAAACTGTTGTCATAAGAACAACAGCAAGCAAATTTTATGCCCTCACTAGGAAGTTCTGAGGAACAAAGGGACCTTGGCGCGTGTGTCCATAGATCTCTGAAGACGGAGGGGCATGTTAGTGGGGTGGTGAAAAAGGCATATGAGACCTGCCTTTATCAATCAAGGCATAGATTACAAAAGTAGGGAGGTCATGTTGGAGTTGTATAGAACCTTGGTGAGGCCACAGCTGGAGTACTGTGTGCAGTTCTGGTCGCCCCATTATAGGAAGGATGTGATTGCACTGGAGGGGGTGCAGAGGAGATTCACCAGGATGTTGCCTGGGATGAAACATTTAAGTTATGAAGAGAGATTGGATAAACTTGGGTTGTTTTCTTTAGAGCAGAGAAGACGGAGGGGCGACCTGATTGAGGTGTACAAGATTATGAGGAGCATGGACAGGGTGGATAAGGAGCAGCTGTTCCCCTTAGTTGAAGGGTCAGTCACAAGGGGGCATAAGTTCAAGGTGAGGGGCAGGAAGTTTAGGGGGGATGTGAGGAAAAACTTTTTTACCCAGAGGGTGGTGACGGTCTGGAATGCACTGCCTAGGAGGGTGGTGGAGGCGGGTTGCCTCATATCCTTTAAAAAGTAGCTGGATGAGCACTTGGCACGTCAGAACATTCAAGGCCATGGGCCAAGTGCTGCTAAATGGGATTAGGTAGGTAGGTCAGGTGTTTCTCACGTGTTGGTGCAGACTCGATGGGCCGAAGGGCTTCTTCTGCACTGTGATTCTGTGTGATAAGGCTGTGGTTATATTGAACAACAAAATTTATATCACACCTTTAACATAATGAAACATCCCAAGGTGCTTCACTGGAACGTTACAAAACAAAGTATGATATCAAGCCACATAAGGAGATATTAGGTCAGATGACCAGAAGCTGGGTCAAAGAGGTAAGTTTTAACAAATGTCTTAAAGGAAGAAAGCAAGGCAAAGAGACGTAGGGAAGGAATTCCAGAGCTTAGACAACTGAAGGCACGGCCAACAATCGTGGGGCAATTATACTTGGCTCCCAGTTAATCCTTGGCCAATTAGCATTTTCAAAGAGGTGTAAATTTTGGTTAGGAACAGGATTGATGGTTGCAAGGATAAACATAATAGGGAAAATCAAATGTTGGGAGCAGCACAATGGTTCCCCAAGCCTCTGCGACTGTAACAGTATCAAACCAAGGCAGGCAGCTGAGATCAAGGCTTCTGTATATTTTAATCATGGAAGGGCAATGCCTATGTATCAGTTCTCTGCATGCTCGTTACTAATATCAGTTCTTTTATTCCAACATCAGAACTGCAGAAGCACGAAACTGTCAGGCTAAGGGGACTGGATTACCCATGTAACTGCTGGGAAATGGAGCAGGGGAAAGTCCATGGATGACGTATGCTTGAAGGCCCAAGTTCCATGCTACTGTAACAGCAAGGAAAATTACTGAAGGTAATAACCTACATATAGATTTGGGAAAACATGTCAGTTAATCTCAGGATGATAAAAAAAAGGCTTGCATATTTATATCACTTTTTATGACAACCAGATGACTCAAACCACTTTACAGTCAATGAAGTACTTGTTTTTTTTATATAAGTGCAGTCACTGTTCTAATATATAAGATTAAAGATGTAGGTATCCTGGTTCCTGGATTTACCAGTAGTTTTCAATTGTATTTGCAATGTTAAAGTAATTGTCAGTTCAAGTTGGAATAATACTGCTCTGCTGCTTGAGCAATGTCTAGGGAAATCACACATGAATTTCAGATATTGGTCATCCCAGTGCTCATCTTAAAGTACAGGATAACACTGCTTGAACCAGTGTAATAAACTAGCTGAAGGATGCATGAGCAGTCCATGCAGAGAAGATATCTTTTAATTAGGGAAGGAGATCACTTACCACATCATGAGGAAAGCTGATACATTGCTCCTTCACCCAGCAGTGCAAAAAAGGAACAGGGATGAAACAGAAAAGAATGATGAGGAAGACAACACCGCTGATTACTCCCTGGGATTCGGGGCTGCGAGACAAATGAGCAGAAATTTACCAGGAATGCAGGAAATACAATGGAATGAAGTCACACTTTAACATTCACCCAAGAGCAAGTTCAAATTTTACAGAATGACCAGGGCTGGCTGCCTAATTGTGAAGCACATTTGTAGCGTATTGCTTTGGGAAATACTGCAGTGTTTGTTTTTATTCATAGCTTGGTTTATTAATTCAACAAACTGTACAGCTGCTAGTGGTGCAAGGTTATCATTTCACTGGTTGCATCATGTTACTGCTGTAAAGTGTCAGCTATGTCTCGCTGGCAGCATTTACACCTCAGTCAGAAAGTTGTGGGTTCAATTCCCATTCCAAAATCTATGCTGACGCTCCAGTACAGTGCTGTGACTCCCGTTTCACATTTCAGAGCTCAGCTCTGAAGAAGAGTCATAGGGACTTGAAACGTTAACTGTCTTTCTTTCCACGATGCTGTCAGACCTGCTGAGTTTTTGCAGAATTTTTTGTTTTTGTTTCTGATTTCCAGCATCCGCAGTATTTTGCCTTTATATTAAAGTAGGACCCAGCAGTAGGGAAACTATGGCAACATGCAGAAAAGATACATAAGAATGGTTCCAGGGATGAGGAACTTCAGTTACGAAGATAGGTTGGAGAAGTTAGGATTATGCTCCTTGAAGAAGGCTGAGAGGAGACTTGATAGAGGGAGTCAAAATCCTGAGGGGTCTGGGCAGAGCAAATAGGGAGAAAGAGTTCCCACTCATGAAGGGATCGAGAACAAGAGGGCAGAGATTTAAAGTAATTGGCAAAAGCGATATGAGGAGAAACTTTTTCACGCAGCGAGTAAGGTCTGGAATACATTGCCTGAGGGTGTAGTGAAGGCAGGTTCAATCAAAGCATTCAAAAGGGATTAAATTCATCTGAAAAGGAAAAATGTCAGGGTTATGGGGGAAAAGGTAGGAGAATAGTACTAAGTGAATTGCTCTTCAGAGAGCAGACACAATGGGCTGAATGGCCTCCTTCACAAATCTGCGAACTGAAGTGACTATATCATGGAACTTGGTATGTTTTACAAGTTTATTAGGAACACAGAGGAAATGACGAGAAATTCAAAATCTCCTACTTCAACATTCTAGAAATGTACCGTTGACTTGTAAAATTGGGGATGGCACATGCCATGGTTTACCTACAATGGACTCTCCAAGAACCCATCACCTGTCAGTAAGAATCACCAGCAAGAGCTGCTCATTTGAAATGAGAGTCAGTCATTTTGTGCAGAAATGCAACCCATTTTAATAAAGCTCCTTCTGAAATGGAGAAAGTCCATACACTGGCTTGTGTTTACTGCATAATGTAGTTTTGGCCCCTTTAAATAGTAGATAGAAGAACAAAAATGGACAGTGGAAAATCAACTGAACATGCTGACTGGACCATGGAAACAGTCATTTTGAGGAATCATATCTTTAACCAGAATTACAATTTGTCCACTCCTTCTAATCACAAACCCTATTCCTAAGTCAAGCAAAAGCTGATTTTTTCTTGTTGCAGTGACTGCACATTTAACACTGTTTTACTATGAGCAAGCAAACACATTGCTGCTAATTGTGGAGTGGAACCAATTAGAAAATCAAAAGAAAAATGCCCGAGCCACAGAACATGTCAATGGATCTCACTTTGTCGCAATGAGTTTATGTAATATGATGCAACAAACTGACTCACAGGCGTCACAGCTCTTCTGCACTTCCAGCAATCAACCCAGCACCTGAGCAACATGCAGTCAGTAGGGTTGCCTTTTTTTGCCACTGGGCAGGGTGCAAAGGAGGAGGACTTCAAGATGATTGTTTGTGCACTGATGCATGCTTTGCTGATAAATCTTAATATCTTCATCAAATAACAAAATAAATAAAATCAAACTTGTAAAGAAAAAACAGAAGACTACATTTCAAAAGTATTTCATTGGCTGCAAACGCTTTAGGACATCTCATGGTTGTGAAAAGCGCTTCATAAACGAAAGCCAACTTGCCCAGCATCAAGGTGCTAATTGCTCAAAACCAGCTCTGCTGGATGGGACATGTCATTCGTATGCCTGATACCAGACCCCTGGACCAACTGCTCTACCTGGAACTCGGTCACGACAGGAGACCCCCAGGAGGCCAGCGGAAATGCTTTAGGGATGTCCTCAAAATATCCATGAAGAGATCAAACATACACGCTGACTCATGGGAGACCCTGGCTTGTGACCAACCAAAATGGAGAAGGCTAATTCAGGAAGGCACAGAACACATAGAGAGACTTTATCAGGATCGTGCAGAGGCAAAGTCGAGGCATCAGAGGGAGTGCACAAACCTCCAAACAATCCATCTACCCAACCCTTCAACACCAACTACCCTTCCTGTTGTCAAGTCTGCGGATTGGACATTGGACTTATTGCCCAACTCAGAACCCATTGAAATGATGTGGAAGCAAGTCATGCTCGATCCCAGGAAAGGAGAAGTTAAACAAAAGCCTTTCTTCCTTTCTAATTCTCTCACATCGCAGACCCTTGGTGTTACGCCAGCCAAACTGGTGCCAGTTCATTCTCCATTGGCACAGAGGGCATCACGTAACCAGGTCCTGCCCCAGTCGAGACTCTTCCCGGCTGACACGCAGCTGGTGGGACGCAACCCACCCCAGTGCCAATTATTGTCAATGGTTGCACATCCTGTAACCCACCCCAGTGCCAGTTGCTGTCCTATCCAGGCTTCTATACTCACATTTGCTGCTTGGAGGTTTTGTTTAGGTCAATCCCATAGAGTCTGGCTGCGATGAAGTGCTCCCTGAAGGCGGGGATGAGGATGACAGTGCCCAGGAAGCCCACCAAGGAGCAGCTCAGGTTGATGAGCAAGGGGAGGGCGGGCAGGGCCGACATCTAAAGGGGGAGGAGGGAAATAAAATTAACTAGACTTCCATTGCAGGAAATACCCGCGTCTGAACATCGCATTACCATCTCATGTGGGCCTACCTGCAAACCCCAGGCCTACCAAGTCTCACAGCAGAGAAAGGCAGAGCCTCCCTGACTCATTCCCCGGCCCCGGGTTCGCACTCAAACCCGGAGGCTGGCTAGGCCTCACTAGCCCGGCTGCGCATGCCCAGCTACCGCCGGACTCGACTGCGCATGCCCAGCCAACGCTGGGCGACGGAGCAGCTGTGTCGATAATACGCATGCGCATGTACATTCCCCGGCCCCCCCCCCCCCCCCCCCCCCCCCCCCCCCGACAAGCAGCATGCTGGGGGTTGTAGTCTTTCTCCCTCAGCCAGGTGAGCTCTTCTCTTAGATAAACAAAAACACTGCGGATGCTGGAAATCCAAAACAAAAACAGAATTACCTGGAAAAACTCAGCAGGTCTGGCAGCATCGGCGGAGAAGAAAACAGTTGACGTTTCGAGTCCTCATGACCCTTCAACAGAATTGAGTAAAATTAGGAGAGGGGTGAAATATAAGCTGGTTTAAGGTGGAGGAGAGAAGTGGATGGCGGGGGGGGGTTGGTGGCTGTGGTTGTAGGGACAGGCAAGCAGTCATAGGAGCAGATAATCAAAAGATAATCACAGACAGAAGAACAAAGAGGTGTTGAAGGTTGTGATATCTAAATGAATATGCTAATTAAGAATGGATGGCAGGACAATCAATGTACAGCTCTAGTGGGGATGGGGTGGAAAGGCTAACAGGGCATAAAAGATATAGATTTAAAAATAATGGAAATAGGTGGGAAAAGAAAAATCTATATAAATTATTGGAAAAAACAAAAGGAAGGGGGAAGAAACGGAAAGGGGGTGGGGATGGAGGAGGGAGTTCAAGATCCAAAGTTGTTGAATTCAATATTCAGTCTGGAAGGCTGTAAAGTGCCTAGTTGGAAGATGAGGTGTTGTTCCTCCAGTATGCGTTGGGCTTCACTGGAACAATGCAGCAAGCCAAGGACAGACATGTGGGCAAGAGAGCAGGGTGGAGTGTTAAAATGGCAAGCAACAGGGAGGTTTGGGTCTTTCTTGCAGACAGACTGAAGGTGTTCTGCAAAGCGGTCGCCCAGTTTACGTTTACAATGTAGAGGAGACCGCATTGGGAGCAACGAATGCAGTAGACTAAGTTGGGGGAAATGCAAGCGAAATGCTGCTTCACTTGAAAGGATTGTTTGGGCCCTTGGACGGTGAGGAGAGAGGAAGTGAAGGGGCAGGTGTTGCATCTTTTGCGTGGGCATGGGGAGGTGCCATAGGTGGGGGTTGGGGAGTAGGGGTGACGGAGGAGTGGACCAGGGTGTCCCGAAGGGAACGATCCCTACGGAATGCTGCCGGGGGCGGTGGGGGTGGAGGGGGGGTGGGGGGGTGAAGGGAAGATGTGTTTGGTGGTGGCATCATGCTGGAGTTGGCGGAAATGGCGGAGGATGATCCTTTGAATGTGGAGGCTGGTGGGGTGATAAGTGAGGACAAGGGGGACCCTATCATGTTTCTGGGAGGGAGGAGAAGGCGTGAGGGCGGATGTGCGGGAGATGGGCCGGACACGGTTGAGGGCCCTGTCAATGACCGTGGGTGGAAAACCTCGGTTAAGGAAGAAGGAGGACATGTCAGAGGAACTGTTTTTGAAGGTAGCGTCATCAGAATAGATGCGACTGAGGCAAAGGAACTGAGAGAATGGGATGGAGTCCTTACAGGAGGCGGGGTGTGAGGAGCTGTAATCGAGGTAGCTGTGGAAGTTGTAATGGATATTGCTCGACAGTCTATCACCAGAAATTGAGACACAGAGGTCAAGGAAGGGAAGGGAAGTGTCAGAGATCGACCATGTGAAAATGATGGAGGGGTGGAGATTGGAAGCAAAATTAATAAATTTTTCTAGGTCCCGACAAGAGCATGAAGCAGCACCGAAGTAATCATCGATGTACCGGAGAAAGAGTTGTGGGAGGGGGCCGGAGTAGGACTGGAACAAGGAATGTTCCACATACCCCATAAAGAGACAAGCATAGCTGGGGCCCATGCGGGTACCCATAGCCACACCTTTTATTTGGAGGAAGTGAGAGGAGTTAAAGGAGAAATTGTTCAGCGTGAGAACAAGTTCAGCCAGACGGAGGAGAGTAGCGGTGGATGGGGATTGTTTGAGCCTCTGTTCGAGGAAGAAGCTAAGGGCCCTCAGACCATCCTGGTGGGGGATGGAGGTGTAGAGGGATCGGACGTCCATGGTGAAGAGGAGGCGGTTGGAGCCAGGGAACTGGAAATTGTTGATGTGACGTAAGGTGTCAGAGGAATCACGGTTGTAGGTGGGAAGGGACTGGACAAGGGGAGAGAGAAGGGAGTCAAGGTAATGAGAAATGAGTTCCGTGGGTTTCTAAATAAGTTGTTGTTGCTAAATATATTTAGATGAGCATGTCTGTCTCTCTCAGGTGGCTCCCTGTGGCTGAACAGGACAAACACAAGCCCAGCTTGATGATATCCAGTTCCATCAATTTGTTTGATTCTACTCCACCTGTGCTGTTAGACTGCCTGAAATTATGGATAAATCCACAACAACTTACATTAAACCTTGTGAAGATTGAAGCTATATATTTTTGGTTTCCACTGTTAACCCTGCTCCATTCTGCCCACCTCTCTCCAACCCCACCATTGTTTATTCAATTTATAGCAATTTCTCACAACCTTGCTGTTTTATTTGACCCAGAGCTGAACTTAATCCACAATCTGTCCATCATCACAATACTGCTCACCTCCTCTTCCATCTCAATCCCACCTCTACCAAGATCCTGATTTGCACTTTGACACCTCCAGACATGACTCCTCCAATGTCATTCCTGTCAGCCTCCCATACTCCATCCACTGTAAACTTCCAACTCATCCAAGATTAAAAAGTCCATATCCTGTGCAACACTATACAGCATATCCATCAATACTCTCCCATCTGCCCTGTATTGACTCCCCTACACAATGAATTTCTCAATTGCCCATCACATCCTCTCTCTGTAGCCTCTGGTGTAAATTATTTCTTTTATTCTTTAATACTCAGACTCTGACCTTTTCTGCATTATTTTTCCCTCCACCCATTAGTCGCAACAAAGTCTTCAGCTGCCTTAAACCTCATCACTGGAAGACTCTTCCTAAACCTCTTCATCTCGCTACTCCTCTTTCTATTTTAAATCACGTTCTCCTGCCTGTTCAACTAAGCTTTTGGTCACTTCAACAAACTCTTCTCATAATGGATACATTCCTTTACCCTTTTTATCTATTTTCCTCTTTCTTCCTTCTCTGTAAAGCATGATTAGTTGTTTCTAAATATATTTAGCATTTTATATACATTAGAATTATGTAAGACATAGGAGCAGAAATTAGGCCATTCGGCCCATCGAGTCTGCTCCGCCATTCAATCATGGCTGATTGTTTCTCAACCCCATTCTCCTGCCTTCTCCCTGTAACCTTTGATCCCCTTACCAATCAAGAACCTATCTATCTCAGTGTTAAATGCATTCAATGACCTGGCCTCCACAGCCTTCTGTGGCAATGCATTGCATAGATTCACCACTTTCTGGCTGAAGAAGTTTCTCCTCATCTCTGTTCTAAAAGGTCTTCCCTTTACTCTGAGGCTGTGCCTTCGGGTCATAGATTCTCCTGCTAATGGAAACATCTTCCCCACGTCCACTTTATCCAAGCCTTTCAGTATTCTGTAAGTTTCAATCAGATCCGCCCTCATCCTTCTAAACTCCATCGAGTATAGACCCAGAGTCCTCAAATGTTCCTCATATGTTAAGCCTTTCATTTCTGGGATCGTTCTCGTGAACCCCCTCTGAACCATCTCCAGGGCCAGAACATCCTTCCTGAGATACGGGGCCCAAAATTGCTCACAATATTCTAAATGTGGTCTGACCAGAGCCTTATAAAGCTTCAGCAGCACATCCCTGCTTTTATATTCTAGTCTTCTCGAAATAATTGCCAACATTGCATTTCCCTTCCTAACTACTGACTCAACCTGCAAGTTAACCTTAAGAGAATCCTGGACTAGGACTCCCAAGTCCCTTTGCACTCCAGATTTCTGAATTCTCTCCCCATTTAGAAAATAGTCTATGCCTCTATTCTTCCTACCAAAGTGCATGACCTCACACTTCCCCACGTTGTATTCCATCTTCCACTTCTTTGCCCATTCTCCCAACCTGTCCAAATCCTTCTGCAGCCTCCCCGCCTCCTCAATACTACCTGTCCCTCCACCTATCTTTGTATCATCTGCAAACTTAGCCAGGATGCCCTCAGTTCCTTCATCTAGATCATTAATGTATAAAGTGAAAAGTTGTGATCCCAACACTGACCCCTGCGGAACTCCACTAATCACCGGCCGCCATCCTGAGAAGGACCCTCTTATCCCCACTCTCTGCCTCCTGCCAGACAGCCAATCTTCTATCCATGCTAGTACCTTGCCTCTAACACCATGGGCTCTTATCTTTCTGAGCAGCCTTCTGTGCGGCACCTTGTCAAAGGCCTTCTGGAAGTCCAAGTAGATAACATCCATTGGCTCTCCTTTGTCTAACCTACTTGTTACCTCCTCAAAGAATTCTAACAGATTTGTCGGGCATGACCTCCCCTTGATGAAACCACGCTGACTTTGCCCGATTTTACCATGCACTTTCAAGTATTCTGAAATCTCATCCTTAATAATGGACTCTAAACTCTTACCAACGACCGAGGTCAGGCTAATCGGCCTGTAATTTCCCATCTTTTGCCTCACTCCCTTCTTAAACAGGGGGGTTACATTAGTGATTTTCCAGTCCTCTGGGACCCTCCCTGACTCTAGTGATTCCTGAATGATCACCACTAACACCTCCACTATCGCTTCAGCTATCTCCTTCTGGGGTGTAATCCATCTGGTCCGGGTGATTTATCCACCTTCAGACCTTTCAGTTTTCCTAGCACCTTCTCCTTGATAATGGCCACCATACCCACCTCTGCCCCCCCGACTCTCTTGAACTTTGGGAATGTTACTCGTGTCTTCCTCCGTGAAGACTGATGCAAAGTACCTATTCAGTTCCTCCGCCATTTCTTTGTTCCCCACTACTACTTCTCCAGTGTTATTTTCCAGCGGCCCAATTTCCACTTTTGCCTCTCGCTTACCCTTTATATATCTAAAAAAACTTTTGCAATATTCTTTTATATTACTGGCTAGTTTACCCTCATATTTAATCTTCTCCCTCCTTATTTCATTTTTAGTTGTCCTCTGTTGGTCTTTGTAGGCTTACCAATCCTCTGGTTTCCCACCGTTCTTTGCCACATTGTATGCTTTCTCTTTAGCTTTTATGCTGTCCCTGACTTCCCTTGTCAGCCATGATTGCCTCGTCCTCCCTTTAGTATGCTTCTTCTTCCTAGGGATGAATTTTTGCTGTGACTCCCAAATTACTCCCAGAAACTCCTGCCATTGCTGTTCCACTGTCTTTCCTGCTAGGCTCATCTCCCAGTCAATTCTGGCCAGCTCTTCCCTCATGCCTTTGTAGTTGCCTTTATTCAACTGTAATACTGTTACATCTGATTCCAGCTTTTTCCCCCAAATTGCAGGGTAAATTCTATCATATTATTGTCACTTCCTCCTAAGAGTTCCTTCACCTTAAGCTCCCTTATCAAATCTGCCTCATTACACATCACTAAATCTAGAATTGCCTGTTCCCTAGTGGGCTCCACCACAAGCTGCTCCAAAAAGCCATCTCGTAGACATACCACAAATTCCTTTTCTTGGGATCCACCAACCTGATTTTCCCAGTCTACCTACATATTGAAATCCCCCATGATCACTGTAACCTTGCCTTTCTTACAAGCCTTTTCTATCTTCTGGTGTATCTTGTGCCCCACATCCTGACTACTGTTCGGAAGCCTGTACATAATTCCCATTATGGTGTTTTTTACCTTTGCGGTTCCTCAATTCTACCCACACAGATTCTACATCATCTGACCCTACGTCATTTCTTGCTATCGATTTAATTTCATTTCTTACTAATAAAGCAACCCCACCCCCTCTGCCAACCTGCCTATCTTTTCGATAGGATGTATATCCTTGGATATTTAGTTCCCAGTCCTGATCCCCTTGCAGCCATGTCTCCGTAATGCCCGCCACATCATACCTGCCAATTTCAATCTGTGCCGCAAGCTCATTTACCTTATTTCATATATTGCGTGCATTGAGATACAACACCTTCAGTCCTGTATTTCCCATCCCCTTTCTCATTGTCGTCCCTTTATCTGTTGTGCTTGAAGTTAGATTCCTAGCCCTTTCCAAACACTCTGTCCTATTTTGTGTTCCGGAGACTTCAATAGCCTCTCCTGGGCTCTCCTTCCTTTTCAGTTTTTTCATAATTTTCCATGAAGATGAATCCACCCCCCCACCCCCCCAGCCCAACCACACCCTAACCTGCTGCTTTGTTTCCCATTAGTCATACTTCTTGGAGTTTTACCCTTCCCTTCCCCCCCACTTTCTAGTTTAAAGTCCTGTTTACCACCCTATTTACCATTTTCGTTAGAACATTGGTCCCAGATCGGTTCAGGTGGAGATCGTCCCAATGGTACAGATCCCTCCTGTTCCAATACTAATGCCAGTGCCGCACGAAATGGAACCCCTCTTTCCCACACCACTCCTTTAGCCACGTGTTTACTTCCCTTATTCTCGAGTCCCTGTGCCAATTTGCACGTGGCTCGGGTAGTAATCCGGAGGTTATAACCCTTGAGGACCTGTTCTTTAATTTAGTTCCTAGTTCCTGATAATCCCCAAACAGGTCCTGTTTCCTAGTCTTACCTATGTTATTTGTCCTGATGTGGACCACAACAACTGGATCCTCCCCCTCCCTCTCCAATATCCTTTCAAGCCGGTCAGAGATGTCTCTCACCCTGGCACTGGGCTGGCAACATACTATGCGGGACTCTCGATCCTGCTTACAAAGGATGCCATCAATTCCCCTAATTATAGAATCCCCTACAACTACCACTTATCTTTTTGCTTCCCCCTCTTGAATGGCTTCCTGTGCCACAGTGCCATGGTCAGCTGGCTCATCCTCCTTACAGCCCTGCTCCTCATCCACACAGGGAGCACCTGTTGGACAAGGTCAAGAGCTGAGGCTCCTCTGTTTGTGAACACAGGATCCCTCTACCTGCCTCACTTGCAGTCACACCTTGCTGACCCTGACCACTGACCGAACTTGAGCTACTTAATCTACCGGGTGTGACCGCCTCCTGAAACAAAGTGTCCAGCTAACACTCATTCCCTCCCGGATGTGCCGCAGCTCGCAATGGGATCTGCCAGCTCCCGCATCATACAGCTACAGCACATCACCTGCCCAGCCATCTCGACTTAGATAATTAATTTATTAATTAGCTTTGCAGTCTTTTTTATTTCAAGTTTGGTGCAGATTTCCTACCAACCAATCAGGTCACAGCTTTCCTGTGATGTCACTTTTTCAGTTTTGGCTTCAGTTACTCTGTGCCTCGATGTCACCACTCCAGTGCTCCTCCCTCCGAGTCTGCTCCCTGAAGACAAGGCCGCGAATCCCTGAGGTAAGCTAGATTTATACTCACCGCTCAGTGCTCCTCCCTCCAAGTCTGCTACCAGGATTTACTCACCAATCAGCTGCTTTTTCTTTAAAATCCACTTTCAGAAGAGTGTCCCTCGCGGGTCTGGTGCACTCCTGAAGGCACTGCCTCTTCCTCTCTCTCTTTTTTTTTAGGTTTGAGGAGGAGGGAGGGATGGAAACACTACAGCAATGTAATGTTTGGGGCTATTCCGTTCTTTGACAGTGGGGGGTCCTCGATTCCCCCCTGAGTCGCGGTGGCTGCGGTGACTTCTCCCAGAATGCTTCAGTCACTTCTCACCAGCGCCCTCTGTTGAATGCTCTTCCTCCTGTTGGGTGCAAGAGTCCTTCTCCTCGATTCCCTCCTGAGTCGTGGTGGCTGATATATATTTAGCATAATATATTATTATTATTATATATGTTAAACTGAGGCCCACATCTGGTACTTCAAGATCCTGTAGCACCATTTGAATAGTGGAGTTATGCCTGTGTATTGGTCAACATTCACCACTCACCATTACCAAAAACAGATGAACTGGCCATACACCTTATTTACAGAGCTCGTGGAACATTGCAATGGCATGTTTACCCACATGACAGCAGTGACTGAAGTCCAAACGTAATTATTTTGATTTTTAAAAATTCGTTCATGGGATACAGGTGTCGCTGGCTAGGCCAGCATTTATTGCCCATTCCCAATTGCCCTTGATCAGAAGCCTTTTAAGAGTCAATCACTTTGCTGTGGGTCTGGAGTCACATTTAGGCCAGACCAGGTAAGGACAGGTAAAGGGGATTAGCGAACCAGATGGGTTTCACGACAGTCATTTCATGGTCATCATCAGATTTTTAATTCCAGATTTTTATTGAATTCAAATTCCACTATCTGCCATGGTGGGATTCAAACCCAAGTCCCCAGAGCATTACCCTGGGTCTCTGGATTACCTGTCCACTGACAATACCGCTACACCACCACCCTGTAAAGTACTTTCAGATATCCCAAGGACCTGATAAGGTGCTGTGTGAATGAAAGTTTAATTGAGGTTGATGGAGATATCTCAGGAGAAAAAGGGATTATTGTGTAGGCAGGCTTCGCCCACCCAAATACTTTACTTGGATGGATTGGATCTTTGTTGGACAGCTGCAAGAGTACTTGCAGCTTACATAATGCCATTCAGAATCATAGAATTGTTATGGTGTAGAAGGAGGCCATTCAGCCCATCGTGTCTGCGCCGACTCTCTGAGCACTTTAATTTAATACCAATCTCCTGCCTTTTCCCCGTAACCCTGCATATTGTTTCTATTTAGACAATGCCCTCTTGAATGCCTCAACACTTAACAGCCAATTAATTGCTTTAGAAATGCAGTTCCTGGTATATGGTTTCAGGAGTCGACTTGAGAGATATTGAGAATGCAGCGGAAAGGATAGTTCTATTGTCCACGAGCACAAAGATGCTCCAAGCACTTAACAGTAAAACCAACAAAGTTATGGTTTTGTTTTCACACTATCACAATATTGAATGTGATAGCTCACTTATTAAATCAAATCCAAATTGATCATTCTGAGCACCAGACGCCAGAGCTTGGCAATATGAAGTTGCTGACTTCTCAAGACAGAAAAAAATAACAGTAGCTGATACTTCAATACTTTTTCCTGGCAATAGTCCAATGTTAAAATTGGCAAAGGCAACGAAAGCTGGTCACCTATTTGTGCTTGTGATCACATCTGATTTATTGTCCAGACAAACAAGCAGAACAAAGAGGGGATGAATGTTCGTCAAAAGGAAAATGGTCATTTGTTGCATCAAAATTTCACACAATGCCCAATATAAGTAAAAAAAAAAGCATGAGCCCCATATAATAAAAACACAGAATTGCTCATGCCAGTGCCAAGGTTGTCTTTATTTTAGGAGATCTTCGCACTTTGAAATATTAACACGTAATCAGAATATACTTCAGGTCAAACAGCAAAAGTAATGCTAAAGATCTCTTATTCATAAATGCACAGTGTTTTATGAATTGCTACTGAAAACATGTCACTGTTATTCATACATCAAAAGCACTCAAGAAATGAAGATACATTTTCAACAAAACCTGTGAGAATCTGAGTAAACTGCGACCTCACACAAAGTGTCAAAAAGTGCAAACTAAATAGTGTTTTTAAACAAAACAGGCAGAAGAGTAAAAGGCACTGAATATTTGAGAAAGTAGAGGAATGTGCAGACACAACAAACCATGTAGTGAGAGAGAAATAATACTTTGGTGACAATTCAACAGTAAAGATGTCCTGGAATATGATGCCTAAATAAAATCTTGGTTGTGTCGTTGCTGATCTTAAGTTAATCTTAAATTAAGCTTATGCCAGTATATTATATAAACTGGTAGATGGGAGGAAAACAGTGTGATTCTCTATGGAAGAGGAAGCTTAATTAAACACACAGTATAGACTTGGCAGTGATCCACAGAAGCAGGTGTCGTGCAGTCAATGATGTGTAAATCTTTTGGATGAATAGCCAATTCAGTACTTATTAAAGGAAAGGTCTATGAAATGGAACAGCAGAAGAACAAAAGCAATCACAACAACTTATATTTATATAGCACTTTTAACATAATAAAACATTCCAAGGCACTTCATAAATATTGCAGGGATTCACCAAGGCCCCTTGGACAGCACCTTCCAAACCCACAATCACCACCATCTAGAAGGACAAGGGCAGCAGACACATGGGAAAACTACCACCTGCAAGTTCCCCTCCAAGCCACTCACCACCCTGAAATATTTCGCCGCTCCTTCACTGTCACTGGGTTAAAACCCTGGAACTCCCTCACTTACAGCACTGTGAGTGTCCCTACACCTCATGAACTGCAGTGGTTCAAGAAGGCAGCTCACAACCATCTTCTGAAGGGCAATTAGGGATGGGCAATAAATGCTGGCCTAGCCAGTGACGACCAAGTCCCATGAATGAATAAAAAAATTATTAAAACAAAATATAACATAGAGCTGCACAAGCAGATATTAAGTCAGATGACCAAATGGTAGGGTTTAAGCAGTGTCTTAAAGAGATGCAGAGGGGTGTAGGGAGGGTATTCCAGAGTTTAGGGCCAAGGCAACTGAAAGCACAACCACCAATAGTGGAACAATTAAGAGGCCAGAATTAGAAGAGCACAAATATCTCAGAGGATTGTGGAGCTGGGTTTAACATGCAGATAGGTTGGGTGCCTGCCAACTGAAAGAGCTTTCCAATTAGTCTCACTTCAGTGCTCTTCCCTGTAGCCCTGCCAATTCTCCCTGTGAAAGTGTCATATTATTTTATCCAGTACAATAGTATAGCTGTAGTACAGGAGCAGAGTTCACTTTTTCCTGCTATCTAATTCTGCTTCCAGTTCTTCAATTTCCTTTAAGAAGGCTCTTTTCTTTGAAGCAGACACCATGTTCTCCTGTACCTTATGCTCTGCCTCAAAGACTGCACTGAGCTCCATGGTTATATTATCAATTTTCTCTTCAACTTCCTCCAGATCCAGTTCTGATTTGGATTCACAACAAGCTCTGCATGAAAAAATATGAAGTTAATTTTACAGCAGCAATGCATTTCATTTTAAGTACCTACTTGTGAGGTTAATCATCTCATGAGCCCTATAATTATGTCACAGGATACCAGCATGAAAATTCCTAATGTGTTTGTCTGAAATTACTTTATCCTTACATTGGTGGAAATGTACTCCACCTGCTTTAAACCAGTAAACATCTTCAACAACATAATGGGAAGGGAATTTCTGACAAACATGTTTGCTTAAATTTGTCATTATATGAAAAAAAGAAAGACTTGCATTTATATACTGCCTTTCATGACCTAGGGCATCTCAAAGGACTTTGCCAATTATGAGCGGTTAAACTGTAGCCACTCTTGTATTGTAGGAAGTGCAGCAGTCTACTTGCTCACAGCAAGCTCCCAATCCAACAATATAATGACCAGATAATCTGTTCTTTATGATGTTGAGGGAACCAAAGAGAACCTGGAGACACTAGGGAAAATTCCCCTGCTCCTTTTTGACATACTGTCATAAGATCTTTGATGTCCAGCTCAAGGGACAGAGAGTTCTCAATTTAATGTTTCATCTCATAGAAATGAAAAATTGGCAGTTTCTATAATGGGCAGCCAATTGCAACATCATGTTATTATCGCAGTTAGGTAAGTTTTATGTTTCCAGTTGAGACAATGCATCAAATGTGTTAGCGGATGACGCACAGTGGCCAATCTGCTTGTCATCGCTTGTTTTCAGCTCTCACTGCTAGCTAGCTATATAACTATTGAGAAGAGAGCCGAGTGTGTAAGCCTCTCCCGCCAGTATACAGCCTCTTCATCAGCAAACCAGATGTAATGCCTCTGCATGGCAACATACGTAAACTGCAGGCTAACCTACAGGGACGCAGAGGAGGCCGGCCCCCAAAACGGGTGGCATACAGGCTCATCGGTGTGTGGTAACACCCTGGTGCACATAAACCAGACCCCCACTATGGCTAAATAGCTCCAGTGCCTTGTGGGTGTCTTGGGAGAGAAGGTGGCTCAGGGAGTAAACCCTGATGGAAAATGTTTAGTGGAGTCCCATAGTCAGTATTCTGTCATCTACCAAGCAGCTTTCTGGCAACTGCAGTAGAGCTGGTGCCAAACAGCAATGGTTTTATCCTTTCCTTTGTACAATGCTAGCAATGGCAAGAGGGAGGCCCTGATGCCTGGGATCCATACTATTTTTCCAGACCTGTGCCCTGGAGAGGACACTCCATCTTCATGGTTTACATTGGCATAACACAGGATTGGTGTAGAGCACGAGCACCAGGGTTACTTCCAATGCTGGGAGAGATCATCCATCTCATTGGATAGCTACCGCCTGCCTCACCCAGTCAGTTAAGTGTTGTCCGGTGATGGGGTGTTTGCTTCAGTGGGTGCTTAGATCTTAGAAGGTCATCTCTCAACAGATGGGTTGCTAATCTATGCACCAGGCAAGACAAACTCAACAAAGAAGACACCAGTCCCTCACATCGCAAGCTGAAATGTAAGGACCTTGAGTAATGGCCTTACTGATGACCTTCTGCAGGTCGGTGATGCACGCAAGACCACTGTGATCAACAAAGAACTTACGAGGCTTAATGTGGACATTGCTGCACTGCAAGGAACTAGGCTCGCTCAAAGTGGATCCCTTAAAAAGAAACAATACACATTCTTCAGGCAGGGGAAGAGACAACATGTACGCATGGAGTGGGTTTTGCAGTAAAAAAAAACTCTACTTCCAATGACTGAAAACCACACAGAAGGCTTAGAGACACATTTTGCTCTTTGCTTGTCAAGAAGTGCGGGGAAAATTAACCTCGTGTGCATCTACCTGCACCCAGATGTCAAGGTTCAATTCTATGAGGTACTTGACACTGCCATCGACAGAATTCCCAGCACTGCGGGACTGTACCTTCTAGAGGACTTCAGTGCAAGGGTGGATACCAACTGCACAGCTTAGCCAACGTGCATAAGACACCAGCGAATTGACAAGATGAATGAAAATGGACAGAGGTTGCTGAAGCTATGTTGCTACCATGGACTCTCTGTGACAAACAGCTACTTCCAAACCAAGCCATGTCCTGCAGAAATCCAATATCATGCCACTGGCACCAGCTAGATCTCATCCACACATTATCATCAGATGTACTACCCTCAACAGTGTCCTCATCACTGACTGTGATACTGGCCACTTCCTGGTGTGTAGCAAGATCAGGTTTCAGCCAAGGAAACTATATCACTCCAAGTGGAATGAGCATCCTTGGATCAACACTTGCTGTACCAGGAAGGACCCAAAAGTTCTTCAGTATCCCCGATCAGGCTCTTTTGGACAACAATGCCCAAGGCCAGAGTGTGGTGTCAAAGTGGGATCATCTGGGCAACAACATTTATAACTCTGCACTCACTGCATATGGGAAAAGAGATCAGAAGAATGCTGAAGGGTTCGAAGCTTATTGTAATAGAGTGGAACCAGTTACTGCAACCAAGAGGAGAGACTTCATGAACTACAAGCAAGGGCTGACAGCAAGGTGTTCAACTTGGCAAGACTGCACGACAAGACAAAAGTGCATAATGTCCTAGTTTGTCCGTTGTTGTTTGCCGATGATGATGCACTGGCATCCCATACTGAGCTCACTTGCAATAGCTTTTCCTGATCGGTTTTCCTGGGCCTGCAAGGAATTTGGACTGACGATCAGTGTTAGCAAAACAAAAGCTATGGGCACAAGGTAGAGACACCACCTTCCACTAGCATTGACAAACCTCACTCTGGAGGTCCTCGAGAGCTTCACATACCTTGGATCAACAATTAACTGCAATCTGTCCCTTGATGCAGAAATCAGCACCAGGATTGCCAAGGCTGCAGCTGTCATGTCAGAGTTGAGAAGTTGAGTGTGAACCAACAGCACTAACCGAAAATAATACCGAAAATAACAAGGAAGAGAGTGTTTGAACACCAGGACCTCAAACCTGGCACCAAGCTCATGGTCTACAGAGCAGTAGTGATACGCACCCTGCTAAATGGCTCAGAGGCGTGGACTATGTACAGCAGGCACCTCAAAACTCTTGGAAAGTACCACTTGCGCTGCCTGCACAAGATCCTGCAAATCCATTGGCAGAATAGGGGCACCAACATTAGTGTTCTCACTCAGGCCAACATCCCCAGCATTGAAGCATTGACCACGCTAGATCAGCTCCACTTGGCGGGCCACATCGTCCACACGCCTGATGTGAGACTTCCGAAACAAGAGGTCTGCTTGGATCTTCGACACGGCAAGCAAGCCCCAGGAGGGCAGAGTAAATGCTTCATGGACGCTCTCAAAGCCTTCTTGAAAAAATGGAACATCCCCATTGACATCTGGGAATCCCTGACCCAAGACCACGCGAAGTGGAGGGAAAGCATCCGGGAAGGAGCTGAACACCTCAAGTCTCATCGCCAAGGGCAAGCTGAAGCCAAGCGTCGACAGCAAAAGGAGCACGTGGCAACCCGGGCACCCCACCCACTAGTTTCCCCTATCACTGTCCGCCCACCTGTGACAGAGGCTGTAGGTCACGCATTGGACTCTTCAGTCACCTGAGAACTCATTTTTTAGTTTGGAAGCAAGTCATCTTCGACCACGAGGGACTGCCTAAGAAGAACCAAAAATACAAAGCTGTGTGTACACCAGGTGTGTGTTCTCAGCTCCGTCCTCTACAGTAGCAAGGCATGGACACCTTATAGCAAACCAAGAAAAGTGGCTGAACAGCTTCCACCTCCGCTGCCTCAGACAAAATATTGAGCATCTCCTGGCATGACAGAGTGCCAAATATGGAAGTACACCAGTGTGCAGGGATCCCCAGTACTTTTGTCCTCTTGAGTCAGTGGCGATTCCATTGGCTGGGTCATCTGAGCTGAATGGATGATGGCCACTCCCCCAAAGACATACTGGAAGGTGAGCTTGCTATCAACACAAGACTAACAGGTCACCCCACATCTGTGGTACAAGGATGTCTGCAAGTGACACTTCAAGTTGAGCGGAATAAGAGTTAATACATGGGAAGTCCTCGCTGCTGACCAGGACACCTGGAGACAAGCAATCAGGAAGGACGTGGAAAAAGCAGAAGACAAAAGGAATAAGTAGATGGCAGAAAAGAGAGGCTACTGGAAGGAGAAAACATCAGTCGACCTTGGGCCACGCTATTCATCTGTGCCAGCTGCGGAAGGGACTACCACTCACTAATTGGCCTCTACAGCGATAGCAGACGATGCCCAATCCAGCAACGCTGAGATGTATGGGTGCCTAACTAGGCTAGTTTTCTACCAGGTAACTTCAAGGCTGCGATGGTTCATTTTGTAACCCCATTTGGGTCTTCTGAACTACAGCTCCTAGAGAGGGCCAGAGGCACAGTGAGATACAGGAAAACGTAGCTCTTCAACTCTTTTGTTGCTAAACGTACCACATCATGTAATACCACTGATAAGACAATGTTTATCATAGCCATGGACTGAGAAATCTACTATAGAGAGTGCATATCCCAATGGGAATGGATAAAAGGGGAATTTAATGTCTTCAGACCTTTTAAAGATTCATTTCTGTTTCCATCAGTGGTTTATTAGGTATCACAATGCACTGTGATGAAGGAGTATACCTCAATAATCTATGTTTACATTGTACTAAATAACTTGCTGTAAGAATACATTCTGAATAAAGAAATGCTGAATACCTAACTGTACAACTTAATATTAATCACTGAACACTTTATGTAGCGATTCCATAGGGTGCATACAGCTTTAAAGCAATAGGACACAGTGTTAATGAGTGCAGGGACACCTTACCCATCGTTATTCTGTATTTCACTCTGGCCCAGCATATGCTCAATTATTTTTTCAGCTCGCTGGTCTTTCACTGGGGTCCCAGTTGTATTGTTTTTCCCAGCTTCTGTGTGCTGCCGCAGATGCTGAAAAATATGCACATTGGTGTATTTAGCATGTCGCATGAGAACCATTTCCTCAGTGAAGATTCTTAAATATGAATCTAAAATGAATGCCTACGAATTAATTTACAAAAATTTTCATGAGGCTTTCTTCTGTACATTTACCATTACAAACACACACCATTTACGTTATGAAGTTTTAGATTCTTGAAATTCAAGTGCTATAGAGATATTTAACACACAATCAGTTGCACTAATCACAGAACATGTCTGGTTCCAGTATATTATGAACTCTCAGTAAATACTTTAGATTTTTAAAAACACAAAAGATGGCCACCCAAGGAGCACCTGACTTCTCTTGTGGATTGGAGCGGTCCCCTGTCTCAAGAAGGAACAAAAAGAATTTTCCGGATTGATGTTGACACAATGCCTTTTCCCTGAAACTAATTCAAAAGGGTAATTTCAAGTTGAATGGGTCGTTCAGGTACAAGCTGGCTCAAACTTTCAAGGTGTGAAAGTCATCACACAGGAGATATAATCGACCTGGCCACCCACCATCAGAGAGGCCATCAACTGAGTTGTCACAAGAAAAAGAAGAAATGTTTAACATTACCTAAAGAAAAGCCATCGAACCAGCTGCAAGTCAACTATTCTGCCAAGATAATAAACAGCAATATCTTGATAATAGGGAGGGACTCTCCCCAATCTGATCCAACTTCAAATTCACCTGAGAACTAACCTCCTGGAAATTCAACTACTAGAAGTCTCGCAATTTACTGAGGATCCTCTGCTTACAATTCCTTCACTTCAACTAAAGCATCAGCTCATCTAAGAAACTACAGGCCTACAATGAAAGTGAGACTGAGACAATTAAGTGCTGTAATTGTATTGTTTTTTCTTCTTCATTTGCATCTATTCCTTGGAATTAATATTTTGTGGGGGTGGGGGGAAGATAGCTCCCTCTCACCGTGGGAAGCAAAGTCAACATTGAGCTGACCTGCTCCGTGCTGGCCCGCCCTGCAGCCCAGCATTGAGGGGATTTGGTGGCATAGTGGTATTGTCACTGGACTGGTAATCCAGAGATCAAGGGTAATGCTCTGGGCACCTGGGTTCGAATCCCACCACGGCAGATGGTGAAATTTGAATTCAACAAAAATCTGGAAGTAAGAGTCTAATGATGACCATGAAACCATTGCCAATTGTTGTAAAACATATCTAGTTCACTAATGTCCTTTAGGGAAGCAAATCTGCTGTCCTCACTTGGTGCAAGTGACTCCAGACCCAACCAGCAAGCCCTCTGAACAAGGGCAATCAAGATGGGCAATAAATGCTGGCCTAGCCAGCGACATCCACATCCCATGATATATAGAGGACTGTGGGCAGCCTAAACAAGCCCCTCGCTGGGGAGGAAGAACCCCTTGGCAGCAGACGGCCAATCTGATGGCTCTATCAATCCCAGCAGCGCCAAGAGCATGTTCATACGTGCTGCCGGGACTGCAAGAGGAGGAGGAAGAAGGTCCATGGATACCTGGAAACAGATAAGTTCGGGTTCTTGAGCAGGGAGGGTTTGGTCAGGTCAGATAGAGGGGCAGGGGTATGGATTTAAAGCTGCGGGTGGATAGGAAGAAGGAGAGGTTCCATCTTAGGGGGATTCTGCCCCTAAGTTGGTGGGAAGGTGGTGGAGTGGGAACCTGCCTTACTTTATGTGCCCCCACCTCACCCAAAACATGCCTGGCAGGGGCATGTACAATGCAGCCCTTTGTGAGAGTGATAGTTTGTGTGAGGCAACTGAGTGAGATGTCTTTTTTTTCAAACCTCTGGGGCACATGTAGGGTAATAAATTACCTTCTTTATTTTTAAACATAAAAAGCTTGCTGCTGGAATTATTTAAATTGGGACAATCACTCTGAGGGCCAGAAAATACTCACATCTCACATACAAAACACATTGATCACGGACAATAAGAAAACACAGAAATGTTGTCCGTGACAAATTGTTCATTTGTCTCATTACTGGGATCTTTGTGGGATCTTGCTATGCGCAAAATATCTGCCAACCTAACGGTCACTGCATTTCAAAGTAATTCATAATATGTAAAGGGCTTTATAATGTTTTCGAGGTGGCGGGTCCTGTGTAAATGCAAGTATTCCTTTATCCTGATTTCTTTAGACGACTGTGGAACACAGAATTTCTCTAAAGCAAAGGAGCAGTCAAACTCATAATGCACTCTAGCCTTTAAACAATGTTCTTTGGAATTAGAAAAAAAAAGCAACCATTACCTCTGCAAAAAATTGCAAGGTTTTCAGGTCCTTCAGCTTAACATTCAGCAAATCAGAAATTGCGTCAGTGTAGATTTCTGGGTAGAATTCTTTTTGGAAGAACTTGTCTGGTGTTGAAGCCATCGGCTCAGGTGCAGTGTTGGCAGGAGGAATCCGGAATCTGGTGAAGAACATGTCTTCGAACAAGGCCTTTAATGCCTGGAATTAGAGCAGAACGGACAGTTGATTTCAGATTTGGCTGCTTAGGAAGAATGCCTAACTCTCCAATAGAGTGGTTTCTTTTACTCTTCAGTCCATGTTTAGTCAGTGCAGAATTGAATTGTGTTGCTACAATACTGTACAACATTACCTGGTGAAAGAGCTTGAGGAACAGAGGATCGGAGTCATCACTTAGCTTGTCTGTAGCGAGATGAGACAGACAGTGGACCAGGAGGAGGGAGAAGTCACCCACAGATGCCAGTTGTCGTCGCCGAATAAACAGCGCTTTTTGAGAATGCTGAAATAAAAAAGCTTTGAAGATCACTTTATAGCCTTTCAAGCTACAATATCAAATTTAAAACTAACTCCACTGTGTGAAACTGATGAAAAACAATGTTAAAGGACAAAACATTTATTTTCTTTGTACCCATATTTTCTAACAAGCAAGGCTAACCAAAATGGAACCAAATTTCGACTGAGTTGTCCACAAGAAAAAGAAGAAAAGTTCAACATTACCTTAAAACCAGCCTCAGAAGAAGTGAAGCTGCTGCAACAACATGACTGCTTCCCATATTTCTGCACCAACCACTCTTACAGGCAATCTGTGTGAAAGTGCCAATTTCAGGATAATTCTATGTTGTCAGCCCACAGTACAATGATCTCTGCTAATATCACTAGATAGTTCGCATGGCATCCCACAATCAGCAAGGAAGTCAGACTGGATCGGTTTGTCCTGTGTTGGATTGAAACTCTGGTCTTAGCACCATGCTAACACTGACCAAAATTTTATTGTATCCATTTAGAAAAATGTTAAATATTGTAAACTTGTTTGTCAGAAAATCCTTACTATTATAAAGAGATCTGTTTCACCAGCAACTTTGATGACTGATGAGCTTTGCCAGGTAGTTTTGTGTCAGATAGGATGCTTTTTATTTTAATTATTATTCTGAGCAGAGGACTTAACCCCCCCAAAAAAATGTATTTCTTGCAATGACAAGAGCCTATTCCTGAAGCATGATGCATTCACATTTGCTGGGTTATGTGGCTTGTATTTATTATGGACTGGAACATTTGTGGGTCATGATTCCAATGGCTGCAGTGGTATTTCATCTTCCGGTTCCCTCTGCTGTTGAACCTGTTGGGAGTTTTTGGGTCGGTTGGAATCAACTTCAATCCTATAAGGAGCAGCGGGTGCGGGAGTCACTAGGGCACATCTCCATGCCCACCTGCCCCATCCTACCAAAAATTTGCTCCCTGGTCATCACTGAATAGGATTGTCCAGATCTACTCCCAGGACCTGAAATTAAACCCTTTCACTCCCCGGGCACATGCGCTGCAAAAACATACTTTTTTTTTGGCAGTCAGTGCTGACCCCTCACATGGACACTTGTCTGCCTCAACTTCCTGGTCCATTTGGGTTCATCTGGAGCCTGGTGCACGTCACCTCTGTCAGCATACTGCCCTCCAAACTGAGTCATGAAATGAGAATCCCAGTCTAGCAAGTCCACATCCCTGGCTCACCCCCTGAGTCCGGCCCCTGACCCCATTGATCTTGTAAGGGATGGGCAGAGGATCCAACCCTTCCCAATTCACACTGGTAGAGGAATAAATTACAATGAGTTACATACCTGATAAAAGAAGGAATTACGGAAAGCATTGCGTGTGTAATTGTTAGTCGGCAAACTGGAGGCAAGAAGCAGTTTGATCTCTGGAGCCTATGAAGAAACATGAAAAAGTGTGAAGATGTAACATCTAGAGATTAGGGCAATTTTAACCTAACTTGCTAGACAGAAAACCCTGAGGGATTCAGCGGAATGCTGATTTAAGACGCCATCCAGTATTGTTCCACTCTTCAATGGGGAGTAAAAGCAACATTGCAGCCAATTGTATCAGTTTCCCAACAGGCAAATTAGTTTAAAATTGTTCCCAAAGGTTTGGATCCAGTGAGCTACCTTTGCACAATAAGGGGAATTTTTCAGGCCTGTATTGCTAGTATGGAGGCTCACTACCACTTGCTCAAATAGGGACAAGCAGAACAGTAGCATTGTAGATGTGTCTTTGACCAGTGATCCAGGCTCTGCAGTGGATTCATGAAATGACTCCTTATATTCGTTTTAATTTGACAGAAAGCAATCCAATGCTTTAACGCCAAGGAAATAGCCTCAAAAGTCATTAATTACAACACAGTCTGTGTCAGGGAGTAATCATGGAGCTTGCTGTCATTTTGTAATAGTGAGATATCCGAACTATTTAAAATGTTTATTCTGAAAATTAAGGAAGGGTTCAGATTGCCAGAATAGTGGATGATCTTATTATGGTGCTAAGAGAATATTAATATGCAAAATCATTTTGCACAATTATACTCTCACCCCTATAAACAACAAGTATACTTCAGTTCAACTACTGAAGAATATCAAAGGACAAATCTTTTATTTAAGGTGAAGGGCTAAGGCTGATACTATGGGCTGAAGTATTGAAAATTGTAGAAGATTCCAATACTCCTGTGGAACTGGGTTGTTCAGAAGAAGGTCCACCACAACTTTCTCAAGGGCAACAAGCGGTGGGCAATAAACCCTTGTCAGTGACGTCTACAGCCCATGAACGAAAGAAAAGTTATGGATCTTCCTATTCCTAGGAAAGGAAGAGGAGACAAAAACAACAATCGCTAGAACGACTCAGCAGGTCTGAAAGCATCTGTGGAGAGAAAGACAGAGTTAACGGTTCGAGTCTGTATGACTCCTCTTCAGAACTAAAGAGAAGTAAAAATGTGGTGAAATATATACTGTTTAAGTGGGGGGGCGGGGGGACGACAGGCGAAGCTGGATAGAAGGCCAGTGATAGGTGGAGGCAAAGGAGAGGCTGCAAAAGATGTCTGTCTCTTTATGGGTATGTGGAACATTGCTTGTTCCAGTCCCACTCAGGCCCTCTCCCACAACTCTTTTTCTCAGTACATCGATGACTGTTTCGGTGCCGCTTCATGCTGTCATCTGGACCTGGAAAAATTTATTAATTTTGCTTCAAATTTCTACCCCTCCAACACTTTCACATGGTCCACCAATGACATTTCCCTTCCCTTCCCTTCCTTGACCTCTCTGTCCGGTGATAGACTGTCCATCAATATTCATTACAAGCCCACTGACTCCTGCAGCTACCTCGACTACAAATCCTCATACCCTGCTTCCTGTAAGGACTCCATCCCATTCTCTCAGTTCCTTCGCCTTCGTCGCATCTGTTCCGATGATGCCACTTTCCAAAACACTGCTATTGACATGTCTTCCTTCTTCCTTGACCACCCACGGTAATTGACAGGGCCCTCAGCTGTGTCCGACCCATCTCCTGCACCTCTGCCCTCACACCTTCCCCTCCCTCCCAGAACCATGATAGGGTCCCCCTTGTCCTCACTTTTCACTCCACCAGCTCCGCATTCAAAGGATCATCCTCCGCCATTTCTGCCAACTCCAGCGTGATGCCACCATCAAACACATCTTCCCTTCACCCCCCCACCTGTCGGCATTCCATAGGGACCGTTCCCTCCAGGACACCCTGGTCCCACTCCTCCATCACCGTCAACACCTCAACCCCCTCCCACGGCACCTTCCCATGCAATCGCAGAAGGTGCAACACTGTCCCTTTACTTCCCCCCTCCTCACTGTCCAAGGCCCAAATACTCCTTTCAGGTGAAGCAGCATATCACTTGCACTTCCCTCAAATTAGTCTATTGCATTCGTTGCTCCCAATGCGGTTTCCTTTACATTGGAGAGACCAAATGCAGACTAGGTGACCACTTTGCAGAACACCTTCGGTCTGTCTGCAAGTATGACCCAGACCTTCCTGTCACTTGCCATTTCAACACACCACCCTGCTCTCATGCCCACATGTCCGACCTTGGCCTGCTGCAATGTTCCAGTGAAGCTCAACGCAAACTGGAAGAACAGCACCTCATCTTTCGACTAGGCACTTTACAGCTTTCCAGGCTTAACACTGAGTTCAACGACTTCAGATCATGAAGTCTCTCCGCTATCCTCACCCCCTTTCCGATCCCCCTTTTTCAAATATTTACTTTTTAATTTTTATATATGTATATTTTTTCCCCACCTATTTCTATTATTATTATTTTAAAAATTTATTTCCATTCAATGTTTCTTCCCCCACCTTTTAGCCTATTTCGATCTTTTCTCCCACACCATCCCATCCCCCATCCCGCCCCACCCCACCCCCACTAGGGCCAACTATCACTTGCTCATCTTGCTTTCTACTCATAATGTCACCATTAGCACCTCCTCTAGCCAGTATCACCACCATCAACACCTCTTCGACCTTTTGTTTATGACATCTTTTGCAATCTCTCCTTTGCCTCCACCTATCACTGACCTTCCATCCAGCTTCATCTGTACCACCCCCCCCCCCCGCCCTAAACAGTATATATTTCACCACATTTTTACTTCCCTTTAGCTGTGAAGAAGATTCATACAGACTCAAAATGTTAACTCTGTCTTTCTCTCTACAAATGCTGTCAGACCTGCTGAGTTTTTCCAGCGATTTCTGTTTTTGTTTCAGATTTCCAGCATCTGCAGTATTTCGCTTTTATGAAGGGAGAGAAGAGTTTGATATAGACAGAAAAAGCTGGAAAGTTCTGAGAATTAAGAAAGGGACAGACGCAAAAAGGTCAAGCGTTGATGTAGTTTTGGACTGTATCACTGTAATTACTAACTGTTATTAAATTGCTCCTGTTCTACATACGTAACCACGCCTGGAGTTTTGCCTGTAAGAGGTTCAAGACTCTGCCAGCAGGTGCTGACATGTTTCTTTACAAGAGAATAGACATGCTAACTCAGCAAATAGCATTTAAAACAATACCAAGGTTATACTTCAAAATTCTGAAACAAGAACTGTAGAATTATAGCTCAGAAATAGACCATGCAGTCCATCACACCACGGTACTAGCTGGTGCTAACACTTCAACTAGAGCTATCTACTCTAATTCCATCTCATTGCTTTTCAACCATGATGCTATATATGGGCAATCTTAAGTTTTTTTAATTCATTCATGAGACTTGGGCGTTGCTGGCTAGTCCAGCATTTATTGCTCATCTCTGATTGCCCTTGAGAAACTGAATGGCTTCCTAGGCCAATTCAGAGGGCATTTAAGAGTCAACCATGTTGCTATGGATCTGGGATTACATGTAAGCCAGACCGGGTAATGACAGCACATTTCCTTCCCTAAGGAACATTAGTGAACCAGATTGGTTTTACAACAATCAACCAGATGGATTTTACAACAATTAACAATGGTTTCATGGTCATTGGACTTTTAATTCCAGACTTTTATTGGATTTAAATTCTACTGTCTACCATGGTAGGATTTGAAACTTAGTCCCCAGCAGTCCCCTGAGTCCAGTGACAATACCACTATGCCACCACCTCCACTATTCCATATTCTAACATACTTGTGTATGTAGAAAATTTTCTAACTCCCCCTTTTGTTCCTCTAGTGATAATCCTCAGTCTATACCCCCTTGATACTGATTCTCCAATCAAAGTAAACAATCTCTCAGCACCTTCCAAACTCGTGACCTCTAACACATAGAGGGACAAGGGCAGCAGATGCATGGGAACACCACCACCTGCAAGTTCCCCTCCAAGTTACACACCATCCCCACTTGGAAATATATCACCGTTCCTTCACTGTCACTGGGTCAAAATCCTGGAACTCCCTCCCTAATAGCACATGGACTGCAGCAACTCAAGAAGGCAGCTCACCACCACCTTCTCAAGGATAATTATGGATGGGCAATAAAGGCTAGCCTAGCAAGTGCCACCCACATTCCATGAATGAATTAAAAAATTATTTATCCCTTTCATTGTTTTTCAAACCATTATTAAATCCCCTCTTAGCTGCCTCCTTTTCAGTGAAAGAAAACCCATCATCAACTATGAAGGAAAACAGAGGAAGGTGGAGAAGTTTCATATTTGAGACCTTAGGAAGAAATGAGTTTGAGTAAAATAGAAGATGATGAATCTTGAAGTCAAGACAGTGCATGTGCAGGATCCTAGTTACAGGCTTTCCCCTTCATTACCACTAAGACCACAAGAAACTCTCACGTTGATCGCTCTCTTCACCAGTTGGGCCACGAAGATTCCAAAACGATAGACAACAAGCTCGGTCACTGAAATCTTCTCAAGAGACAGTGGCACCAGCTTTCCTTCACATGTCCACTGGGCGTTCATAATATCTATGTATGGTCTGTCTGCTTCTGTAATGAGACAGTATCTCATTTCATTCGATAAGAGTAACAGATCAAAATATTCTTTCATCAGAAAGTACACAAGTTCAAGATCAAAAATTTTAATTTATGCAAAAAATATTCCAGTTAAGTTCTACAGTTTTACAATTTAATCTGGACTGATCATTATTCTGTCAATGCACCTTGATATTTGGCTTCTGTTTGACTTGTGTTCCTATGATGGTATTTCTCCTGCGACAGCTCCTCTGTTTCTGGATTCGCTTTCAGCTGTTCATTTATTTCCTTAAGAAGCTTGAAGAGTGGAGATTGTGGCAGCAGTGTGGCCCTGTTGTTCTCTGCAAGAAATAAAAGATTTACCATTAGGACACTATTACAGAATCCCAATTATATAGAATTTCTGGGCCAGGCAGTTAAGGTGAACACAGATTTATTCAGATTGGCTGAGCTTTGCTTTTGATCTTTCTCCTGGACAGTACTTTCTTTTGGATGGCATGTCTCACCCTTATTTCCCTGTCCCCTATGCCCCCCATCCCCTATGCCAACTTCACATTTATCATGTGCCATATTGCACACTGGCCATCGCATTGTGTTTTCCATTTCTTTATGTTAAAGGCACTACATAAATGCAAGAGTTTGTTGTGTTTGATAAGCCTTTATTGCATATTTCCGATACGTAGATGACACGTTTGCTATACTTGAATCTGCAGCTGCATGTAAGAGTTTCTTTACACCTTAATGTGCTCCATCCTGCACTCAAATTCACCTTTGAAAATGGAGCAGTCTAACGGGCTCCCTTTCCTCAACGTGCTAGTTGAGAAATCCGCTAATGGGTTCTGTACTACTATCTACTGCAAGCCTACTAGTCAATATATGCATTAGGATTCCTACAGTTCCACATGCTACATGTTTGGCTTTATCAATAATCTCATAAATAGGGCCCAAGTCATTTGCTCACTGTGCAAGCCTTGATGTCGAAATAGGATGAATCAAAGCTATTCTGCAGCCTGCTTTGTATTATGCATACCCATACTCCAAATGGGCCTAAGGCTGCCACTTTTGAGCGTAGAAAGTGCCAGTCTATCTGAAATTACCTGGAAGGGTACAATATATCAAAAATTTGAGCAACAAGTGAAGCCAACCGTTTCATGCTGCGACTATGCACTGGCAACATGAGTGGCGTTGTCCATTAATATGATATTGCCATCAAGCCAAAAAGCTGCTCCATCTGCCACACAAATGAGTGATGTGGTATATGAATTTCAGTGCTGGTGCGATGCCAGGTATGTAGATCATGCATCCCAATGACTATTGGATTGCATCAAACAGCATGTCCCTTCAGCTGTTCGCAATAAGTATAAAACTGACCATACTCAAGCAAACTGTGATACAAAACTCAGAACATAATGTCTAATGTTAGATGCAATTCTGCAATTGGACAGCACTTGATGAACAATCCTGAGTGTGATAAGAGTTACACTAACAACGAATTTAAGCTTCTTAGTTGGGCTGGCAATGTGGCTCACTTATACCTGCTAGAAGCTACATATATTCATATGCAGGACCTGTACTCTGCAGGCAAAAGGAATATGTCCAAATGTTGCACGATTTTTGAATAAACAAAATCATGGGGGAACAGTAGCTCCCTGATGCATTCACCATGACAACATCTCGACCAATCAAAGCCAACTTGCCAACCAATCAGCACCATGATGAAAGCAAAACACTGCTGATGCTGGAAATCTGAAATAAAAACAAAAAATGCTGGAAAAACTTAACAGGTCTGGCAGCATCTGTGGGGACAGAAACAGAGTTAATGTTTTGAGACCATATGACTCTCCTTCACAGCTCTGTCTCATATTGGGTATGTTAGGAAATAGAGAAAGCTTACGTAAGTTACATTTGTATTTGTGGGTGTTAGGAATGAGTTTTAGCTTGAAAGTTTAAGTTTGATTTGTAGTTCTATATCTGTGTGTTAAGAAAGGTCAAATTGAGTTTTAGTTTCACTTTAAAAGGTGCTTTCATTTCTAATGAGGGTTTACAACTTAAGCTAAGTTAAATAAACAAGGATATAAGAATTGGACTGTTGCCAAGCAACAGGGAGCTAGAGAGGCAGGTATCTCCCAAAGACACACACACACAAGAAGAAAAACAGCAGTTTGTTTTGGAAGCTGTTGGAGTTCAGTTAGTTCTGGAAGTTGCTGCCAGGAGAGACTGGAGCAAAAGGGACAGATGGACAGTCCCAAGCTAAAGGAAAGCCCCAAAAATTCCAGGGAGTGGAGTAAGAGAAAGTCCCAAGAAGACCTTCGAGTCAAAGGAAGGACAGGAACCTGGAAAAAAGTCCTGTTAAGTGAAGTTAAGAGTGAGGGGCAGAGAGAAAGGATCCAAGCTTCAGATGTAAAGAAGCAAAAACTGCAGAAAGCAGATTTAAAGCGAGAACATCTTGCAAGAAGTAAGAAGTCCCAAAGAGACAACTGAAGGTCTGTAACAACTAAAACTCTTTGCTTTGGGCATGTGAAGCAGTGGTACTGTTTTGGCTGAGTCGGAGAGAGAGAGTGCATGGAAGACAGCTTGAATGCATGTGCTGACCCAATAGATAGGAACATCAGAAGGAGAGTTCGAAACCCTAGAGGTGAGCCCTAGTGAAAGGTGCCTGAGATAAAGCATCGGTTTGGGAGAAGATTCCACGGCGAGTTCTTGGAGAGTGGAGATTGGAAACCCTCATGTGAAAGACGGAGTTCAGTGAGACTGGTTGGCTCATGGTGTGGCAAGCGTCTGGGGGGAGTTGAGGAGAGATCCGTAGCATCTGGTTGAGGTGGCACCTGTCACTTGGTTTCAGAGTATGGTGTGTCTGACCATTAAATTATAAGATAGCTTTTGTAACTTGTGTTATCCTTACAAATCTGTATATATCCATAAAAGTATATTTGTGGGTGAAGGAGTATTATAATATAGCTAATCTTTTTTTGTAGAATAAATGTTCTATTCTTTTGTTAAAAGTTCATCAGCTGACTCCTGTGACTCTGTTCAGTAGCTACTCTCCATGTATCTGAACAAACAAATAAAAGTTAGGATCTATCAAGCTGGGTTCCACCCTGGAATCAGGCTTGCCCAGGGGTAATCTGAGCTGGGATCATAACAGATAACAGTACACATTCAGACCACTGAGAAGGTTCCAATACTATTGAAGGTAAAGATTTGAAAAGCCAATAGATATTTAAATAAGTCCACTGGTTACCTTTGCATGATACAAGATTCAGAGTGTCTGGTGATAGGATGATGTTCTTGTTGGCCTCCAAAAGGCCTTTCAACTGCTGGAGAAGAGGAAGCATCTTTTGGTTGATAGAATCTGGAGCCCCATGAAAATGACCAACTCGTTTCCCAATCAATTGGTAGTCTCCGAAACGGTGGAAATTCCCAAAGAGAATACCCTGAAATGGAAAAGTATACAAAGGTCAGAACCACTAGTTACGTAATCTTAATGGTTGTTCACCATGACAGAGCTGGGGAAGTTAGCTGATGTGTTTGAATTAATCAGCCCTGGTTAGCAACATTTGTCCACTGGGCAACAGAGAAAAATCATCCCATCATGCTGTCTTGTAATTGAGGAGCAGAGTTAATTCAGGCAGGATGAAAGCATGGTTTAGGTTTAAGTGCTTATATTGTGGAAAACAGTGTAAGTGTGGATTGGGAGGCTGTGGACTTGACTGTCAAATGAATTCAAGAGTGGGTTGGATAAGTAACTGAAGAAGAAAAATGATAGTGCGATTTGAGAGATATCATAAGACACCACTATACATTGTGACCAGATAAACTGATCACAATCGCCTTTTCCTCTTCTGTAAATTCCTCTGTTCCTGTGGAGAATTCGCAGATAAATGCCTTTTCCAATGGGCTGTATTTACCTTGGCTTCCAGTGCACACAGCTCTGCCAGATCTCGGAGGTGCTCCAGCCTAATGTAGACGATGTCAAGGCCAGTCCATCTGCTCATCGTGTGTTTCTGAAACTCTCGAGTCAGAAGCATTTTCACCTATGAGAAAAAGAGAGTGGACAATGAGCAGTTTACTCAGGATAAAGCTTTCTTAGGAGTAATGATTAGATGGGAGAGAATCAAAGGACAAGCTTTATTCAGTCTGAACCTGGTGAGGTTTAGGTCACACTTATGTGTGTTAATATGAACGGGAGCAGACAAGAGGAAACTAATTCCCATAAGCTTAATGCAGCTTTGAATCATCACCATGTTAAAACCAAGGGCAGAATTTTCAGAAGGCAGTGCAGGGACCCCACTGCTGGGGTCGAAAGCAGGGGTGACCCTGCTTCAGCAGGTGGTGTGAACTGGAGCTGTATTTTGGTGGCAGCAACCAATTCAGTGGCAAGGCTGCCACCCTGTTAAGGACAATAGGCCCATGCTCAAGAGCTGCCAGCCCAACTAGAGGGCCGGCAACTCAAACTTCAGCAGCGTCTTCACTAGCGGTGCCCATTGCCTGGGCTGCTCCTAGAGGATGAAAGCGCATCAATGGCTGTGTGCCCCCAAAGTAAGGTAAGTGGGGTCTGTGGGTGCTGGGGTCAGTTAGGCAGGGCCTGGCAAGAGGGAGGGAAGTGAGCTGTCATTGATGGTAGACAATATCCTTGCCATGGGGGAAGTCAATGCCACTGGGGTGTCCCTCTCTTCCCTGGGCCAAGGATTGTTGAAGAAAGGAGGCCCACAGCCCCACTCCCTGCAGCCCACTGGGATGTACAGCCACTGCCCCCCTCCACAACCACTCTCCCCCCTCCCCCGACCCCTGCCCATCGGTAAAATACCAGCACAGGCACTTAAGAGCCTCAATTTGGCTCCAGTCAGGCAGGCTGGTTGTCACCTTTTCCACCTGGCAAAATGGCATATTGGCGGGAAGGTGTCGAGCGTGTCACCTGATGCCTTCCCATGCCATTTTGCCAGCTTTCCCACCACCCAGCCTGTCGCCAATGGCCCAAAAAATTCCACCACATGTCTCATGATCTATATCATATTCAGCCTCATTGTTTCTCAGCACCTGAAAACTTTGAACCCCTTCCCCTCCTCAGTTTTTTTTCCCTTTAGTTTTCAAGGTATAAGCTCAAGCTTCTAGTGACCGTACTTGTTATTTGCAGATCTCAGCTGTTCTACTCATTACAGCTGTCCTGCATAATTAGCCTTGTTCCTGCATCTTGGTATTTGGAATCATTGAGGTCAATTTTAACCTGCTGAACTTGTTATTGACAAGGTGGTCATCGTCTCAAAATGGAGTTGGTCACCATGGCAACCCATAAACCCTGACAACTGAACCACTGTGACTTTCAGAGCGGCCTACTATATTTGCACTCAATGCCTCTATTTATAGAATCTAAAATCCTGTCTGCTTTTAAAAATAATGTTTCTTTTTATCCATTTGACTGCCCTTTGGCAAAGTTGTACATCTCGTGGAATTGTACAGCACAGAAAGCCATTTGGCCCACTTGTGGCTGTGCTGACTCTCTGAAAGATTAGTCCCAGTCCGCTGCTTTATCCCCATAGCCCTGAAAATTTTCTTTTACAAGTGAATATCCAAATCTATTTTGAAAGTTACTGCTGAAATGGATTCTGCCACCTTTTCAGGCAGCACATTACAGATCATAACAAATGAATTGAAATATAAGCTTTTCATCACCTGTATGAAAAACAACACCATGGAGAAGCACTATTTGGCATCCTTAGCTGGAGGAATAAACAGCTTTGCTAGTTAGGGACCAGAAATATTTTGCTAAATAAATGGTCACTATAAATCAAATTGCAGGGTGTGATTGGTTGCCTACCTGCTGGTACCTCAGTCTGGAAGCTTCTTCTGCTTGTCGGTCGACACCCCCCTGTAGTTCCTGCAGTTGACCCCTCCGTCGAGCCTCATCCTGACGCATCTTTTGAAGAAACTGTGTCACCTTCTCAAGGAATGTCTGAGCCATGGCCAAATACAGAAGCTGCTGCTCCACCTCTTCCTTATCCACTGTACATTGAAGGGCACAGGATAAAGTGCTTCAGGTTAGCAACAAAACCAGTAGATGCACCAAAGAACGATGAGCCAAACAATACGGTTCATGTGGAATATTGCAGCTATGCCTCAGGATCAATCTGGGAAAATACTCTCTGACCCTATGTAGAGATTCAGGCATCGGGATAAGAGACCTGGGATTCTGAAGGTTAAGGCTTCCTCCATGTACCATCTCCAATTTGAGGCCAGATTTTTCATGGTCCTAGGGAGTGGGAGAAGGGGTGCTGAGAGATGGGAGGGGTTTCAGAATATCAGGTGGGATGGCGGGAGGCAGCCTGCCCATCGCCTTCTCCCCACTGCTGGCATTTTACCAGCGTTGGATGGGCACCAGGCTATGTGGGGAGACTGCCAGGTGACGGTTTCTACCAGGCTTGTGGGATCCCTCCTCGTTGGGCACCATGTGATCCACAGAGGGCCCCTACAGTGGCAAGGGGTGCCCCCACTGAAAAAATCCCCCTGCCCTCTTGACCGCACCTCCACCCTTCCCCACTACCCCTCTCTGCGGCCTGCTTGATTGGCCCTGGTGAGTTCCTCAAACTCACCTGCACTCCGGGGCCTCCTCCATGATGGCTGCTCTGGGATCTGCAGCTTTTGGGAATGGACATCCTCCCTTAAAGGGGCAGAAGCTCCAACTGCAGGCAATTAACTGCCTAATCAATGTGAAACCCAGTCAGCCCTCCCATGACCAGTGGAGGCGGGGTTGCCTTTGACTTTCAGGCTGGTAGTCAGTGACTTAAACTGGAGATTTACACCGACAACAACCTCAAGTATCATTAGCACTGACATGATTTTGAAGCCTCTGGAAGCACTTGAGATCCGCCTAGAATATTTGTTTTCTTCTGCCACCTCTTTGAGTGGATCACACCCAAAGGTATCATTATAAATGTTGCCTCTTGGGCCACAGGTCATCCTCTTACCCGGCCATTGATTAGCTGAGAGACCACGCAGACTTTGGATTGCTGACTCACACACTGCCATCTTTTACCTTCATAGAACCTTGTGGATTCTATCTCATGCTATAAACAGGGCAGAGGCGAGGGTAAACACAGCATCAAAGGGTTAAAATGGCCGTAAAGAGTATGTGGGGACAGAATAAAAAGTGCACAGGAAGTGTGGTTGGTGTCTCCACACCAACCTGTGTTTGGGAAATGAACATTTTGTGAGAATGAACTGGTTGAAAGCTGAATTTAGACTGCTGTTGACATAGGGATTACCATGAGAAACCAAAAGCACAATGTCAGTTGGCATCAAGGATGCAAAGTGTGACACCTCTGTGGGCCTGCGACGTGCTTCGCTCTGTGCAGAGCCTTGCAACAAGTCAATGATATCTTCAAGGGCTGTCACCTTCTCCTCAACCTAAGGAAAACCAGATAAAAGGATTCAGGCCTGCTACACAACGCGCAGAGGAACGTCATCATCAAAGCAATAAATAGGAGCAATAGAGCCAGTTAATTCCTCCTCAGGGCTGCGGTTTGTGACTGAAGAAACAAAGCCTTAAGTTTCATTTGCGTAGTCCAAAAGAGGATGAAGTACTCTTGCAGAACCATACCAGAATAGCGATTAGATATAAGATTGAAATGATTGCTAAATAAAGAAGTTATACAAAACCTTGTTAACCCAATGGAAAAAGAGTTTGTTAAGTAGGGAAAACTTGAGTTATTGATAAGGGATAAATAGATTAGAATCTTGTTATATGGAGGTGTATTTTAACTTTTGTGAAGCATGCAATGTAGAGCTATATGGAGTTTAATGCAGAGGAAGTGAGAGAAATGTATAAGTTGCAGTTTGTGATGAGTAATTGCATGTGTATAGGCCTAAGACACCGAGCTGAGAACTGTTTGAACAGGTTTGAATGACCAATCAAACATCATCAGATGCAGTTGTAAGTATGATCTTTTACTTGTACATTTAACCTCTACTGCAGTACTATATATTTGAGTATTGCTGAAAAAATGGACATGCTGTTGAAACTTTTGTCTTGCACTCATCAGGACAGTTTGCAAGAGTACCAATAGTAAAGGGAACAACAATTCATACTGCATGAGAAGAGAGTGCTGTTTGGTTGGCAAGTGGAATTGTTAAATAAATTAATTTTTAAAATCATTTATAATTAATTAATTTTTATTTTTAATTTATAAATTAAATTATAAAATATTGTTCCCTTTAAAATTGGTATTCTTGTGAATTGCCCTGATGAGTGCAAGATGAAAAGCTTCAACAGCATGTCTCTTTTTTCAGCAATACTCAAGTTCTGTACCACCAAATGACTGTTTATAATTTATTTAATAAATCTATGACACCTGACTTCAAGAGCTTTATTGTAGGCCTTTACTCTAAGAATACCGTACCTTCTCAAACTTGCAATCAGCTTTGGTGTCAGAAACCTCCTGTACCAAACTCTTCAAGGCAATATAAAGAGCTTCTTCCTTCTGCCGCTGATGATGCCAATGAGCATGTCTATAGCTGAGTTCTTCTTCAAGAGCGTCGAGCTGAACAAAAACATGGATATAGCCATCAACTTGCAGCACTAAGTGTTCTTGTGAAATTTAAATTGTGAATATTTTTGGGAGCAAGTAGGATACACCTGGCACTTTCACCTCTGCAGCCTGGTTTTGAACCCAGCAAGCATGACTGAAAGACACTCCTCTCTGTATTTTGGCTGTCAAGATCTTATGTGAAATGAGTTTGCAAAATCTCAATTCAATCGTTCTTATTTTGGCACTCATTGCCGATAACACTTGAAGAAACTGCAGAATGGTGTGTATAGGAAATGGATAAATATTACACAGGTGCCGATGGGGGCACTCTTTTCAGGTGGGGCCGAGGTACCTTACTGACAGAATACATAAGAAGAGGAGTAGGCTATTCAGCCCCTCAAGCCTTTTCCACAGTTCAATGAGATCACAGTCGATCTGTTGATCAATTCCATTTACCAACTTTTGCTGCAGATTACTAGACAGCTTGATATAATAAAAATCTACAGGTTTGAACATTTCAGTTGACCTCAGCATCCAGAGCTTTTCAGGAGAGTTTTCCAGATTCCCACTATCCTTTGTATGAAAAAGTGATTTCATTCCTAATTGTCCTAGCTCTAATTCAACTATTATTCTAGTTCTATTCTAGTTCCTTATTCCTAGTATTCTTATTCTAGTTCCCCCTACCAGAGGAAATAATTAAATAATTTCCCTGTATCTATTCTCTTAAATCCCTTCATCATTTTAAATACCTCGATTGCTCATTCCTCAACCTAACCTGAGAGTGTTCCTGACACAGGCAATGGTGGACATATAAAGTACGTTAGAATTATTTACCGTCATGTGATAAAGGTAGCATTAGTCACTCTGTCACACTCGCAGCACTAACACACTAGCTTGTGTCTTTCTTAGCAGTTAGTAATGGCAAAGTAGGAACGTGTACACATATAATTCCATGGGACCACATTCCCAGTGGTGAGCTGTGGTCACAGGGAGTGTGAGTTGGAGATGAAACGACAACGCTGCAGCCCTGACTCTCTACCAACAGGGTACCTCCCTGGGGGACACAATCTTCGCTGGAATGCAATGTGAAACATTTTGTCGAAGCATAAATGAGGACATTAATCAGAAATAATACTGGGATTTCAGGGGCGTCCCATCTCCCCATTGCATTACCATTTCTACAGCTGGTTTTCTTCTTGTGGAGGCTCCAGATGACTGTGTGACAGGCACTACAATCCTTGTTTGTGGATCTATACGAGCACCTACAACTGGGCCAATTTCACCGGTGATCCCATCTATACTTCTGGCACCCAGAGTGATTGGTATCAGTCCTAATATAACAGGAAAAGCATGAACAGATCAGAAATTATGGAACAATTAGGAAATACTTTCTGTGTTTAGATTTAGGTTTTAAAATTTAGGTGAAGGTCCAAAGCCATATTTTAGAATTAAGGCCACCCCAAAGCTGAAATGAGTTAGAAGAAAACACAATATCAAGCAAGTGGTGGTGACTATGGGACATCAAGCTTTAATTTTAAAAATCTAACGCTTGTAGGAGAGAAGGAAGTTAATGAAACAGGAGTACTTCTGTGAGCCGCCCTATAATTTTGCGAGTTAGCATTGGAGATGGTGCCATATCTTGATTTCAACACAGCAGCATAGAGTGTAGGATGGTATTTTGAAGTTTAAGAGGAAGAAGCGAGTTCAAACGGACATACGAATTAGGAGCAGGAGTAGCCCACTCATCCCCTCGAGCCTACTCCACCATTCAATCAGATCATGGCTGATCTGGTTGTAACCTCAACTCCACATTCCCACCTATCCCAATAACCTTTCACCCCCTTGCTTATCAAGAATCTATCTATCTCTGCCTTAAAAATGTTCAAAGGCTCTGTTCCCACCACCTTTTGAGGAGGAGAGTTCCAAAGACGCAAGAACCTCTGAGAGGAAACATTTCTCATCTGTCTTAAGTGGGTGACCCCTTATTTTTAAACAGTGACTCCTGGTTCTACATTCTCTCACAACATCCTCTCCACATCCACCCTGTCAAGACCCCTCAGGGGTCTTTGTTTCAATCAAATCGCCTCTTACTCTTCTAAACTCTAGTGGATGGAAGCCTAGCCTGTCCAACCTTTCCTTATAAGACAATCTGTCCCTTCTTGGTATTAGTCTTGTAAACCTTCTCTGAATTGCTCCAATGTATTTACATTCTTCCTTAAATAAGGAGACCAATACTATACACAGTACTCCAGGTGTGGTCTCACAAATGCCCTGTATAACTGAAACATAATCTTCCTATTTTTGTATTTGATTCCCCTTGCAATAAATGATAACCTTCTATTAGATTTCCTAATTACTTGCTGTACCTGCATACTAACCTTTTGTGATTCATGCATTAGGACACCCAGATCCCTCTACATCTCAGAGCTCTGCAATCTCTGAGATAATCATTTGGATAATATGCTTTTTTTTTAATTCTTCCTGCCAAAAAGGACAATCTTACATCTCCCACATTCTACACCATTTTCCAGACCTTTGCCCACTCACATAACCTATCTATATCCCTTTGTAGCCACCTTATGTCCTCTTCACAGCTTACTTTCCTAACTATCTTTGTCTCATCAGCAAATTTAGCAACCGTACCTTTGGTCCCTTCATCCAAATCATTTGTATTAATTGTAAAATGTTGAGTCTCCAGCACTGACCCCTGTGGCACACCACTTGTTATATCCTGCCAACCAGAAAATAACCCATTTATGTCTACTTTCTGTTTCCTATTAGCTAGCCAATCTTCTATCCATGATAAAATATTAACCCCTACATCATGAACTTTTATTTTTCGCAATAACTTTTGACGTGGCACCTTATCAAATGCCTTCTGGAGATCTATGTATCGTACATCCACCCAGTTCCCTTTTATCCACAACACGTTACTTCTTCAAAGAACTCCAATAAATTGAATAAACATGATTTCCCTCTCACAAAACCATGTTGACTCTGCCTGATTACCTTGAATTTATCTAAGTGTCTTTAATAATAGCTTCTAACATTTTCCCAATGACAGTTGTAGAGCTAACTGGGCTGTAGCTTCCTGCTTTCTGTCTCCCTCCCTTTTTGAATAAAAGAGTTACATTTGCTATTTTCCAATTTAATGGAACCTTCTCCGAGTCTAGGGAATTTTGGAAAATTAAAACTATTGCAAAACTATCTCACTAACACTTCTTTTAAGACCCCAGAATGAAGCCCATCAGGATTAGAGGACTTGTCAGCCTGAAGCTCAAACCATTTGCTCAGTACCACTTTTCTGATGATTGTAATTTTCTTGAGTTCCTCCTTTCTTCCACTTCCTGAATTACAGCTACTTCTGGGAAGTTACTTGTGTCTTCTATAGTGAAGATCGATGCAAAATACCTGTTCAATTCATCTGCCATCTCCTTATTTTCCATTATTAATTCCCCAAACCCACTTTCTATGGGACCAATGCTCACTTTGTAAACACTCTAACTTCTAAATTTAGTTTATGTCTAAGTTAAGTCTAGGTTCTAAGTCACTCTTAAGTTCAGAAAGGTGCTAGACAAATGCAAATCGTTGTTGTTAGGGGATGACTTTAGTAGCATTGATAAAATAGAAAAAGGTTAAGATTTATGAACTGGAGGCCAGAGGTCAGAGTAGGATTGACCCATCAGATAAGAAGTTGTTGTGCTGTGTGTGAGTCTAAAAGGGGAAATAGATGATCTTCCCCATAAGTGAGCAAAAGTCAAATCAAGTCGAGCGTAAGTCTTGAACTGCAGGTGACAAATCCAATAGCCAATCTGATAAAAAGGGGATCGAAAGAGATACGCAGCACATTTGTCATTTTCTGAAAGAAGTTGAGTTAGTAAGTCAAAATATGATCCCTTTGTCCAGATTTTGCTGGAAATATTAACTTTCTCTCTTTCAGATATTTTTAGATTGCATGCATTTTATTGTAGATTATTTCAGTATTTTTTTGTTCTTAACTGTTATTGCTCAAATGACAAAGAGATGAATCATAGAATAGAGTCATAGAACAGTTATAGCACAGAGGGAGCCCATTCAGCTTGATGTGCCAACTTTGCAAGAGCAACTCAGCTGATCCCCCTCCTCCACCTTTTTTCTGTAATCAGGCAGAGTCAGCATGGTTTTGTGAAAGGGAAATCATGTTTAACCAACTTATTGGAGTTATTTGAGGAAGTAGCATGTGCTATGGATAAAGGAGAACTGGTGGATGTACAGTATTTAGTCTCCAGAAGGCATTTGATAAAGTGCCGCATCGAAGGTTATTGTGGAAAATAAAAGCTCATGGTATAGGGGGTAACATATTGGCATGGATTGAAGAGTGGTGAGCTAACAGGGAACAGGGAGTAGGCACAAATGGGCTATTTTCTGGTTGGAAAGATGCAACGAGTGGTGTGCCACAGGGATCCATGCTGGCATCTCAACTTTTTATAATTTATATAAATGACTTGGTTGAAGGAACCAAAGGTATGGTTGTTAAATTTGCTGCTGACACAATGATAGGTAGTGAAGAGGACATAAGGAGGCTACAAAGTGACATAGATAGGTTGTGAGTGGACAAAGATCTGGAAAATGGTGTATAATGTGGGCAAATGTGAAATTGTCTATTTTGGCAGGAAGAATAAAAAAGAACCATATTATCTAAATGGTGAGAGATTGCAGAGCTCTGAGGTTCAGAGAGATGTGGGTGTCCTAGTGCTTGAAACACAAAAGGCTAGTGTGCAGGTACAGCAAGTAACTAGGAAAATTACAGAATGTTATTGTTTATTGTGAGGGAAATTGAATACAAAAGTAGGGAGGTTATGCTCCAGTTGTACAGGGCACTAGAGGGACGATATCAGGAGTACCTTATACAGTATTGGTCACCTTATTTAAGGAAGGATGTAAATATATCGGAAGCAGTTCAGAGAAGATTTACTAGTCTAATACCAGGAATGGGTGGGTTATCGTATGAGGAATGGTTGGACAGGTTAGGCTTGTATCCACTGGAGTTTAGGAGAGTAAGGGGCGAATTGATTGAAACCTTTAAGATCCTGAGGGGTCTTGACAGGGTGGATGTGGAGAGGCTGTTTCCTCTTGTAGGAGAATTTAGAACTAGGAGTCACTGGTTAAAAATAAGGGGTCGCCCATTTAAAACAGAGATGTAGGGAGTCTTTGGAATCTTTTCAAGGCAGAGGTAGATAGATTGTTGATAAACATGGGGATGAAAGGCTTTTGGAGGGGGAGGGGTAGGTGGGAGGTTGCAGTCAGATCAGCCATGATATTGAATGGTGGAGCAGGCTTGAGGGGCCGAGTGGCCTCCTCCTGCTCCTAATTCATATGTTCATAGCCCTGCAAATGTTTTCTATTCAGATAATGATCCAAATCCTGTTTGAAAGACAAAATTAAACCTACCTTCACCCCACACTCAGGCAGTACGTTCCAAACCTTAACCAATCACTGCATAAAAAAAAATTCCTCTTATGTTGTCTTTGGTTCTTTTACCAATCACTTTAAACTGGTGACATTCTGGTTCACAACCCTTCCGCTAACTGGAACTGTTTTCCCCCATCTACTCTAACCAGGCTCCTCATGATTTTGAATGCCTCTATTAATTGTCCTCTCAATCTTCTTTAAGGAGAACAATCCCAGCTTACCCAACCTCTCCACATAAATAAAGGTTTTCAATGATTGGATTGAAGACAGTAGATTAACTTAAAAAAGTACCTTTCCCATCTGGATCCTCCATGGTCCCAGCGAGAGGAAGAAGCTGATCAGTATCCCTATTGTATTCCACTCCTAAAATAGGCACTTCCAGATCAGAACCTCCAGGATCAGGTATCTGCATCCCAATGACAGCAGGTACCAGCAGACCTGTGCTGGTAAATGGTATCATCCCTATAAGTGAAGCAAAATCATCTTTAAAATGAACGTTGTTCCTTCTCCTCTAGTTTTGACTCTTATATACTTGCTTGACGGGGAGATCTTGTGGCACAGCGGTAGCATCTGTATCTCTGAGCCAGAAGCTCCAGGTTCGAGTTCCACTCCGGGACTTAATAGCAATGGAAGGTGTGCTCATAACATGGCCAAACAGGTTGATTATCAATCTGCAAATCCTTCAAGTATACCTATTACAGATGGCAAGAGTGGGAATGTCTCCTGGTCAGCCAGAATCTGCAGAAGGCAATAGTAAACCACTGCAGTACCTTGCCAGGCATAACCATGGACCAATGCATGGAAGTCCATGGTTGCCATCGTCCTCTTAAGGCATGGTATCGTGAGAGTGAGAGACTTGTCTGACAGCTTCCCAGTGCATTATCTCCTGCAAGTGTGAAGAGACAACAATACAAATAGGGAAATTGGGAAACACTGTGTTGGTGTCTTCAGTACTAACTCTTGATGTCAACTGAAGATGCACCTGCTTCGGCAGCTGAAGGAATACTGGATTTGTATTATTTTAAACGGATGGACTGGAGGTCTTGGTGTGCAATGGGAAGTGTCTGTGCCTCTGAGCCAGAAGCTTTGGATTTCCAGGACTTGATGTCCAAGGACGTTGTGTTCCGAATGTGGCCAAACAGGTTGAGTATCAACCTGCAAATCCTTCCAACACACGCCTATGGCAGGCGGTAAGAGTGGGAGGGATTCCTGGTCAGCATGTGATGAAAGAACATTGGGGCTGTTATCATTACTATGTATTGCTCCAGTCTACAACATGTGTGTAAAAGCGCATGTTGCCATTGCAACTCGGTTTCAGAATGAACAGTAACACACACACCACCAGATGGACGGACTAAGTACTTTTGAGTACTGGAACAATTTTCACTTGACTGCCATAGAAAATCAGGTGGGAGGAGCAACACCATGAATTGTCCAAGGCTCTTCTGATGCAAATTTCAACACACCTCATGGCTTAAATATTCAAATCAGGGTCTGATGTTAGTTGGAGGACTCCAATGGCAATTTTCAGGTACAAATGGAGAGAGTGACCTAACCAGTGGTCCTTAAAGAAATGATTGGAAGCCATTCAGAGAAACATTTGGAAACTTTTTTGGGGAAAACTTTTGTGGCGCCAGGAATAGCAGCTTTGGGATCGGTTTCTTCCTCCCCATGCATACCCCATCTTGGCAGTCTCCATGCCCAAGCTGCTGGTCTGCTCAGCATGGGATCCCAACTGATTTCCCATCCTCCTGCAACCAATAATCTGCAATGGGCCATTTCTTTGACACCAACAACTCTCTGGCAGCATTCAAATAAGATCCTACCCTGAAAATATGTTTGCTTTAATTTGTTCTTGGGGTGTGGGTGTCGCTGGCTAGGCCCGCGTTTATTGCCCATTCCTTATTGCCCTTGAGAAGGTGGTGGTGAGCTGCCTTCTTGAACCGCTGCAGTCCATGTGGTGTAGCTACACCCACAGTGCTGCTAGGGAGAGAGTCCCAGGATTTTAACCAAGTTTATGGGTATCCTGATTCAAACTTCAGTCAAGAGGACTGGATGCTCCCCTGGCTTCAGATCTGTTTTGAGCTGAAGTTGAACTCCTCCCCAAATGTTTCAATAGATAATCTGTTAATGATGGCCATGTTTGAAATTGTAAATCCTCGGGTAGCTGCCAGAAAATTTCCTATAAATTTGTTTCCTATTTGGTTTGATGATAGCCTTACCAACACTTCCACCATTGTCTGCAAGGTCTTTGGCTTCCTTCCTTTGTCTCCCCAGGTTGTGTTCGGTGTGAATGATATGTGCCCAGCTTCTTCTCCGCGCCTTCACTAGACTTCCCAGTGCATCCATCAGCAAACTTTGCTGCTTCTGGGGACAGGAAGGCACCTCTGATCTCTGCACTATTAAGCTGTCTTTACACTCTTTCAATACTTCCAGCACCCGAATCTCGCAGGCCAGCATGGCAGCATCTAGCAGTGCCTGATAACCACCTGCGTGTGGCAACACTCGAGTCTCCTGAACATAAGCTCCTGAAATCTGAGCAGATTTTCCACTGAAAGGCTCCAAGAAGCTGTCCCCAACTATCAGGGGACTGTTTGAAGACTCCAGAACGCCTCCAAGAGGCACCACCATTCCTGAAAGAAAATTACACTATTACACTACTTTTTCTCAACAACAAATTATCACGCTAAAGGCGCTATATAAATATAAAACATCCAAGGCACTTCACAGGAGTGTTGTAAAACAAAATATAACAGCTAGCCGTATAAGGAGGCATTAGGTCAGATAGCAAAGAGGTGTGTTTTAAGGAGAGTTTTAAAGGAGGCAAGTGAGGTGGAGAGTTGGAGAGGTGCGGAGAGACAATTCCAGAGCTCAGAGCCTAGGCAGCTGCATCATCATATGGGGTGCGATTAAAATCGGTGAGGTGCGAGACCAGAATTAGATGGGCCCAGATATCTCAGAGAGCTGTGAGGCTGGAGGAGCTTACAGAGATATGGAGGGGCAAGTCATGACAGATTTGAGAAGGCTGAGGATTTTAAAATCAAGAGGTTTCTTGACTGGGAACCGATGACCCAACGGAGGTCAGTGAGTTCAGGGGGTGATAAGGAGACTGGAGAGTTAAGACATGAGCAGCAGAGTTTTGGATGGCCTCAAGTTTACGGATGGACAATGTGAGAGACCAACCAGGAGTGCATTGGAATAGTCAAGTCTAGAGGTAACGAAGGCATGAATGGGGTTTTCAGCAGCTGATGAGCTGAGACAGTCAGAAAGCAAAACTGTCTATGGCCAGGATTTTAAGCTCCCTCACCAGCAGGTTTTCAGGTGGTGGGAGCCTGAAATTGAAAGGACGGGACTATATAGAGGAGGGTACTGACGCAGACGTGAGAGGAGAAACCATTTTTGGAAATGTTCTGTCGATGATTAGAACATAGCAAAGGCGGTTCCACTGAGCTGGAAGATGAAAAAGAGGCACTGGAGGAAGATGGTCCAATAATCAATGTCAAAGGTTACAGAGGCGTCAAGATAGTTCATCTTGATCAAGGATAATGCACCATGGTTATAGTCACTGGGAATGTCATTTGTGACTTAGAAAGAGCCATTTTTGTGATTATGATATTTTCTATCCACCAATATGTTTTCGAAATTCCTAGATATTAATTAATCTCTTCAGTATATTCTTAATCTCATTCAATACGCATCTCCTTGTTCACCCAAACTCCACCTCAATTCTCCTGACATAAACCCTACTAAGGTTTATTATACCCTGTATTTTGGAATGAGGTTGCAGTACTTTATTTACTCATTATTATTCACATCTCATTAGATCATCACTGTTACCTGTACCGGAGTCCAGGCCAATGCCTATGATGGGTACCACCTGGCCAGTCTTCTCGTGGACCGTAGGAGCTCCAATTTCAATCGGTGCTAACATGTTTGTGGCTGGGCTAATATACGTTCCTCCCAATGGATAGACCAGCCCTGTCTGCAGATGAATGGTCACAGCCAAGATGGGCACCTCAATTCCTGTCTTTGCATCTTCAATTGGTCCTCCCAGTTTCAACTCACTCTGATGATGCAGGCTTCTTAGCTGAAGCGTCACTGGGAGGCCAGTTTCTGGACACTGTGGGTGTGGCACGTATGGAATCAAATGCTCCCCACTTTGGCAGACTATTCCTAGGATTTGAAAATAAGAAGTAAAACGAGATGTACTTGGTATGCAGAGCTCTAAAATCTCATCATTATTTCAATAATACTTCAGCACCAACTATTCAAACAGCAATAATAAATGTCACACGTTTTTGGTTTTTTTGCCCTTAAAGCAGAATGAGGCGCTCAAAGCAACCCAGGAATTTCTTGTGTTGTTGCTGGCTTTTAATGACCAATATTGACAAATTTCTGCGTTCTTCACCTACTAATTCTCACTGGTTATTTCGCTCAGGTGTTTAAATCCTGTGTGTGTTTTAACTCATTTACCCGATGGTTTATGCATTGAAGTATGATGGTTGAAGTTGGCTTTTTGCTTCAGGGAACTGACCTGTTGTCGAGTCCGTGACCGGGAGAAGCCGGGATCTCATGGAGTCATAACACACGTTGCCAGCAACAGGGAGCACCCGCCCGGTTTGAGGGTGAAGGAAGAAGCCTTGGAGCACAGGCATGGTGCACTTGTTGGCCAGAAGCATAACAGCATCAGTACTTGGCGTAAGCAGTCCCGTTAACTGATTCACCTGGAGGAGATCGCAGGCTCTGATGGTTCCATCAGCTCCTGTCATGTGAGGGTAAAGTTAGTTTTAAAAATACAATTTTCTGACATTTCATAATTGAGGTATCTTTCATTACCTGCTGCCCGGGGAGGGGAGTGTGGAGAGCAGGAGGTGAGGGGAGGGTGGGATTGGAGGGGGCCACTGTGCTTCAGGAATTATGAGCGTTGTAGACTCATCATAGTCTTCAACAAAATTTAAAGGAGTAATTCTGTTTCATTGGTGCCATGATCTGCTTTTTAACAAGATAGTTTTTCTCCTTAATATTAACTCATAACTATTGGAATGTCATTTCATCCAGTTCATGAACTTTCCTTTGTGTAAGAACCATTCTTCACCAAAGGGGTGTCAGACAGGAGTCAGGAGTGTGATGGAATACTCCCCACCTGCCTGGACGAAGCACAGCTGCAACAACACTCAAGAAGCTCAACACCACCCAGGACAAAGCAGACACCTTGATCAACACCCTCTCCACCAACTTAAACACCTCTCCCTCCACCAGCGCACAGTGGCTACGGTGTGTATCTGGGTGCCCTACAGAAATACGCCAAGGTTGTTGAGTTTCAATGAGCTATACCAGCAACTGTTCAGATGTGCATATTGAGATTTTAACCTATCATAATTCATCCAGCAACAAGTAACCTTTCAGTAGGTATAACTGGGAAGTCATAGCAACATAGAAGTTTTCTTACCAATTAGTTCCTCCTTGGTGAGACCTTTTGAAGGTGCCTTGCTTACAAGTTGGGCACCTGTTCCCTCCCCCAGCAGAGCCCAGGCATTTAATCTCTGACACTCGCTTGTGAGGGTGTCTGACATTTGTAATAGCAATGCCTCGATCTGACCAACAACTCTGAAAAAGAACAAAGTAAAGTGGAACTGAAAAATAAATACATTTTTGATGTCTTTTTCACGTTCTTTGGGTGCTCGTGCTGGAAAATGGAATGGTTCCATTTCAGATGTCCCACGTAGGACTTCTCTAGATACAATGAAATATTCCCAGCTTTAGAGTAAAGCTTCAAAAACTCTGCCCTAAACAATCTCAGAACAGCACCAACTTAAGTTATTCATTTCTTACAAACATTCTTTGGTCTGTCTGTGTGCCATTGCCAATTAGTGCTGAATTAAATAAACAGGTACACACGCACACACACACGCACACACGCACGCACACACACGCACGAGGAACTCAATTGAAACTGCTCATCCTCCTTCCACCCAGGACTCTTGTAGAGACACCTTCAAGCTTTCAGTCTGGGTTGCTTTTGAACTCAGGTCCCAGAGGTGAAAGACCAATGTTTAACCCGGAGCACCAGCTGCCCCTTGAATATTTTTAATTTTTTTACAGAAAATAAATTGTTGCTCTCTGTTTATTTTTAAATCATTGTGGAACAGAAAAGTTGTTCAACCTCCAGCAGATTAATCTAAAATTAGAAAAATACAGCAGATTCTAATTGGTTGCAGTCACATCACCATCGTCCACACACATATCATCTGTCACACAGATAACTCTCCCCATCTTCAGCAGACACATTTTCTTCTATCTTCCTCACTCCTTGGGTGGAATTGTCCCAGATTTGCACTAAGTGCGGTAGCGGGTGGGTAAAACCTTGAATTTGGACTTCCAACTCATCCTGGAGAATCAGCAGAAGGCATGGGAATATCACGCAGAGCTGTTGGAAGCCCTCAACAGACTGGCATGCGAGTCAGAGGAGTGCGTCCACCTACTCTTTGATAAAGTGGTGCCCAAATTTGCACATATGGAGGCCTCCATGGGGGCAATGGCAGATGCCATGGAGACCCTGGTCCAGCAGAAGGAGGGACACGGGTGAGTTCCTGCAGTGGCAAGTCGAGAGGGAAACGAGGCACCTCGACGCCCCTCCAGGTGCTCCTACCCCTCAAGGAGTCAGGCCGGGGGCCCCAGGCATCTGAAGGGAGGAGGAGTGACAGCTGTATACCCCTGGGCCACCCACTCAGGAATCTGAGAGGCTGCCCTCTCTCTCTGAGTCCCCTTTGCCTATGAGCCCCTCAGCCTCGTCCTCTCTCAGTGCAGGAGGAGCAGTTGGCCCATGAGTGATTCTGGAGGGTGAAGCGTGAGAGTGGCAGAGCCTTTCAAAGCCTCGTGCAAGCACTCTTCTCCCACACGCGGAGCCTTCACAAACCATACATCAATGTCCTGAGCATTTTGAATGCTGCCTGCTGTGGTTTGTTTTCATTTGCCCATCTGAGCTGACCTGCATCTCCACTCACCCAATGATCACATCCCTATGCAGCACCTGATCTCGCCCACTCTTGTTTCACTTTTGATTTAGATAGCATGGTCTAGATTCGCTTTTTTCAGAAGCTCCCCCGTCTTTTCCCCTCCCCCAGGCACCCATTTCCTTTCCCCCATCAAAGTTGACCCCCTGGCACCACCTCCCCTATGTGATCTACCAACCTCAACCCTTTTCCTTTGGGGATGTCCAGGTGAACGTGCACACTCCCGTCCTCCAGAAAATCCCACCCCCATCCACATTCACCTCCCTGACCTCCTTCTTCCCACCCCCAGGGTCCGTGTCTGCCTCTGAGTCCCCACCAACTACCCTCGCCGTCCCTTCTACTGCTACCATCGAACCCTCACCCTCACACCTCACTCTGCCCTCAGTCATTCTCACCACTCCCTCATACGATGCCCACCCTCAGTTCGCTCCCCAGGAGGGAGTCATGGACCCATCAGACACCGCCCTTGCACATTCACCTGGACATCTCCCCTCCAGACCTCTTCTGCCCCCGCAACCCCTTGCCTCCCGGAACCTCTTCCCCCCCCGGACTCCTTCCTCCCTCCAGATCCCTTGACCTCCAGATGCCCTTGCCCCCTCTGGACCCCTTCCCCACCCCCAGAACCCCTTTCCCCCACTTAGTCCTTCTGCATCCTTCCCCAGACTCCCCCCCCTCCACTTAGTCCCTCCCCCTTCTTGACCCTCAGACATCCTTACCTCTTCCACCACCCTTAGCCTTTCCCCCCTCCTGACTCCTTGCTCCAGCCTTATCTCTTCCTCCAGCCTTATTCTTTCCCTTCTCCCTCAGACATCCTCATTTCTTCCTCCAACTTTACTCCTCCCCCCTTCCCGACTCGTTCCTCTACCCTTACTCCCTCCCCTCTCTGCGCTACTTCCTCCCCCCAGACTCCCTCCCCTCTCCGCACACCTTCCTACCCCGGACTCCTTCCCCCCTCTGCACTCCTTCCACCCTCTGAACTCCTTCCCTTACACCTCCCCCCCTCCCCCACCTTATACCTAACTCCCTAGTTGCCATCTTCTCTCCATTACACCCCCCTCCCAACCTCACCCTTCTGACACCTTAATTCCCTCCCTGCCAACCTTGCACTCCCTGACACCTTCATTTCCCCCTCCCAACCTCACCCCCCAACATGTTCATTTTCCCTTCCCAACCTCAGCCTCCCCCCACCCCCCGACACCCCTCCCTCTCCCAGTCGACCTAGACCTCCCTCCCCCACCCCTTCAACCATCAACCGTTGAGAGCATCAACGGTGACTTTCCAACTTCTATGCGCCACTTCACAGCAGAGACATGTCTATGAGAATCCACCCAGCATGCCATGGATGTTTCTCCCATTGCTGTTGGGCTCCAGCATCTTCTGCTCCTCGGATGTCCACAACGCGAGCAAGGCCATGGCGCCAAGTCCCAACTGCTGCACCTCACAGTTGTCAAGATGTGTTCTGCGCCGGTGTGTATCCCTGCCCACATGGATGGACGCTCCAGCAGTGGGAGTGAATGAGTCCAACGGGCTGGCTTTATAATGATATGCTGACGTATTACAATGAGGTTCCCGATGTCCGATGGCAAGGAACGCAGCCCGCCATCAATGGGCTGAGGGGACCATCGTAAGCTGGTTCCACAACGTCATGAAACTGATTTTTGGCCTTCGTGCCATTTTGTCCACTCACGCCACCGAACACGCCTGACGCCAACACCCCTTGTCACTCCTATCAGCATATTGCTGTCACTGTCTCATTCACTCACACAAACAATTGCACATATTTCAGATGGAGATAGCAGAGTCCTTTTATATTAATTCGCTCAGGGATGTGGGCAAGGCCAGCAGTTATTGCTCATTCCCAATTTCTATTGAGAAGATGGTGGTGAGTCGCCTTCTTGAACCTCGTGTGGTTCACACACAAGTGCTGTCGGGGAGGGAGTTCCAGGATTTGATCCAGTGCTGTTGAAGGAAGAGGGATGTCCAAATCAGTATGTGTGACTTAGTGGGGAACATGATCTAATGTGCCTGCTGCCCTTGTTCTTCTGGATAGTAGTGTTTGTGGGTTTACAAGATGCTGTTATCTTATTTATCATAAGCTAGCACAAACTGAGGATACCATCCATCATACTTTACATCCAAATATATGTTTTTTTCCCTTGGCTAAGAATACATTTCTTACATGTGAACTAGGAGCAGGAGTAGGCCACTTGGCCCTTCAATTCATTCAATAAGATCATGGCTGATCTGATTATACCTTTCTGCCTACCCCCAATAACCTTTCACCCTCTTGTTTATCAAGAATCTGTCTATTTCTGCCTTAAAAATATTCAAAGACTCTGCTCCCATTGCCTTTTGAGGAAGAGAGTTCCAAAGACCCTCAGAGAGAAAAAAATTCTCCTCACATCTGTGTTAAATGAACGACCCCTTATTTTGAAACCATGCCTCCTAGTTCTAGACTCTCCGACAAGAGGAAAAATCCTCTTCACATCAGTTCTGTCAAGACTCCTAAGGATTTAAAGGTTTTGATCAAGTCACCTCTTACTTATCTAAACTCCAAGCCTGACCTTTCCCCATAAGACAACATGCCCATTCCTGGTATTAGTCTAGTAAACCTTCTCTGAACTGCTTCTAACACATTTACATCTTTCCTTAAATAAGGAGACCAATAGTGTACACAGTACTCCAGATGTGGTCTCAGCAGTACCCTGCACGACTGAAGCATAACCTCACTACTTTTGTATTCAATTCCCCTCACAATAAATGATAACATTCTATTAGCTTTCATAAATACTTGCTGTATCTGCATTCTAGCCTTTTGTGATTCATGTACTCGGACACCCAGATCCCTCTGAACCTCAGAACTCTGCAATCTCTCAACATTTAACTAATAGGATTTTTAAATTCTTCCTGCCAAAGTGGACAATTTCACATTTTGCCACATGATACTCCATTTGCCAGGTCTTTTCCCACTCACTTAACCTATCTATGTCACCTTGTAGCCTCCTTATGTCTCTTCACAACATACTTTCCTACCTATCTTTATGTTGTCAGCAAATTTAGCAACCCTGTCATCTGTCCCTTCATCCAAGTCATTTATATGAATTGTAAGAAACTGATATGCCAGCACTGATCCCTGTGGCACACCACTAATTACATCCCGCCAACCAGGAAAAAACCCTTCTATGCCTACGCTCTGCTTCCTGTTAGCTAGCCAATCTTCTATCCATGCCAATATGTTACACCCTATACCATGAGCTTTTATTTTCTGCAATAACCTTTGCTGTGGTGCCTTATCAAATGCCTTCTGGAAATCTAAATGCAGTATGTCCACCGGTTCCCTTTCATCCACAGCACATGTGACTCTTTCAAAGAACTCCAATAAATTGGTTAATCATGATTTCCCTTACACAAAACTATGTTGACTCTGCCTGATTGCCTTAAACTTTTCTAAGTGCCCTTCTATAACATCTTTAATAATAGCTTCTAACATTTTTCCAATGTCAGATGATAGGCTAACTGGCCTTTAGTTTTCTGCTTTCTGTCTCCCTCCCTTTTTGAATAAAGGAGTTACATTTGCTGTTTTCCAATCTAATGGAACTTTCCCTGAATCAAGGGAATTTTGGAAAATTAAAAGCAATGCATCAACTATCTCACTAGCCACTTCTTTCAAGACCCCAGGATGAAGTCCATCAGGACCTTGGGATTTATCAGCCCGCAGCTCTAACAATTTACTCAATACCACTTATCTGGTGACTGTAATTTTCTTGAGTTCCTCCCCCCTTCCATTTCCTGATTTACAGCTATTTCCGGGATGTTACTTCTATCCTCTATAGTGAAGACTGATGCAAAATACCTGTTCAATTCATCTTCCATCTTCTTACTTTCCATTATTGATTCCTCAGACTCACTTTCTATAGGACCAACACTCACTTTGTTAAATCTTTTCTTATTTAAATGTCTATAGAAACTTTTACTATCCGTCTTTATATTTCCAGCTGGCTTTCTCTCGCGCTTTCATTTTTCCCTTCTGATTAATCTTTTTGTCATTCTTTGTTGTTCTTTATATTCTGTCCAATCTTTTGATACCGCCCATCTTGGCGCAATTCTATACTTTTTCTTTAAGTCTGATATTGTCTCTAACTTTTTTAGTTAACCACGGATGTTGGGCTGTCCCCTTGGTAGTTTTCTTTCTCATTGGAATGTATATCAGTTTTGAAATGATTTGTATTTAGCAGCTGCTGCCTGATCTGAGTATTTCAAGCATTTACTGTTTTTGATTCAGATTTCCATCATCTGCAATATTTTGCTTATGTGCTGTGGTTCAATGGGATTGTTGTTCTAAAACCTGATCCTTACCTCCAGAACACTCTTACATGTCCGATATCTATCTTCTCCATGTTTCACTCTTTCTCCTTCAGGTCTTGGAGGTCACTGTCCCTCAAAATGACCCCTCCTTCTATATTGCTAACCCCTCTCCTCTCATGTCTCACCTCTCTTTGATATGAATTTTAAAAGGTCTCTCTTATTCCAAGCCTACATCTACTATTTCCTCCATCATTACAATCTCCCTAGACCAGGTTTCCAAGCAATGATGGGAATTGATCTATTTTAAAATGGGTTACCAGTGGTGTTACAATCCAGGAATCTCAGCCACTGTTGCTGAGTAACACAAAAAGCGATATGGCAGCAAAGTATCCCTGAATCCTCAACTCTACTGCAAGGGGTCTATTCCTTCCAGTGGCAGCTGGTGAGACCAGGACAATTCTCTTGCATCATCATAATGCTTCCTGTTGCTGCAAGAGTAAGGCCCAGAGTGAGCATCAAGGAGGGGGCATGAAGGATAAAGTAGCAGAAGGGGGGGATAGGAAGGTAGTTTGAGATCTCAGTCAGGCAGGGAAATGGAACGCACCTTTGAATTTAACAGAAGATGATGGGACATTGGTAACTTGCATCATAAAATGTGTGACATTTTCAACCACAGTTTCAGAGCATCCATGACCTGCAAAATTCCCACACAAGCCAAATTTCAATTTAGTGAGAGATGGCTGCTCCATGATTGAGTTTACACAGGAAAGATATGTCAATTTGAAAAGGTACATTGCTGATTCGCCAGAATCATACCAGGGTTAAATTGAAAACAGATAGCATAAACTTGGCTTGTAGCCCCTTGACTTCAGAGGGTTGCGGGGGTGAGTTAATTGAGGCATTTAAAATGATTAAGGGATTCATTAAGGTGGGTACAGAACTGGAACCTTCTGCCATCACAGGAGGTGAGGAAGGAGGCAGGTGGGCCTGATCATCGTGTGGGTTAGTGTCAGGACCGATAACATACGCCCACGTCCATTGGAAGTGAGCACAGCTGGGAAGGCCAATGGTCGACCTTCCCACCTCGCCTCCACTTAAGTCCCTGAAGTGGCCAATTAACAACCACTTAAGGGGCTCTACCCACCTCCGCTGCAATCTTCCCAGCTCCAGGCCAGCATGCATGACTGGTAAAACTCTGCGGGCCACAGGTCAGCCAACGAGGAAGGGGGAGGTCCCATGATCTGCACTAATCTGTGCATGATCGAGCGCATGAACATGGGGCAGGGAGCTGGCTGCTGACAGCCACCTCCCTGCCCTGGCTGCCAACCCCCATGGTTCCACTCTCCCCATGACCCCCACCCCACGAGACCTTCCCAAAAGCACTTACCTTTTTCCTGGATGGCTCTGTGATCCTGGGACTCTGGGATCTGATGTTTCGGCAGCAGTCATGGCTTCCTCCGTGGTGGTGCCAAGCGCAAGAGCTGCTGGCCTCTGATTGACTGGCAGCTCTTGGCAGGCGGGAGGATGTCCTCCAGGCTCCTCAGTCTGGGGCAAGTTCCACCACTGTCCACTTAACTGTTTGATGGGCAGAAGATACAGTGGACCTTCCTCTTCAGAGTCAGTGTAGGGGTCTCACCATATGGGAGAGACACCTGCCAAGAATGGAAGATTCCACCCGGAGAACTATGTCCTCTAGTGGGGGAATCAAGAGCAAGGAGGCATAATCTTAAAACTGGAGCTAGATCGTTCAGTGTCTTGATGTGTGGTTGGGGCCTGGATGGGGGTGAGGGGGTTTGGAGATTTCTTTTCTCCCAAAGTAAGCTGCTCGATTCTATCATTTCTCAAAATCATTACTCTTTATTTATAGCAAGCATTTACACATTTGGATCTCTATACAAGGTTGGAGCTTCTCCTTCTAGATCTCGCTTACTTCTCAGTCTTGTGATCTGACATTATTATTACATCACCATCATGTAGGCTTCTGATGTTAACCCTTTACTCTACATTCAGCCTTCCCACACAGAGGAAAGTGGAAATTTGGAATTTGTTCCCCTAAAAAGGCCATGGAAGTCTTCAGGACTGAGTGAGATTGGTTTTGTTGGGGAAGGGCATTAAGAGATATGTAACAAAGGCACTTCAATGGAGCTGAGGTACAGATCAACCCTGATTTGCACCTTAGGGTGTTTTACTACTATAGGAAATATATAAATGCAAGTTGTTATTGATCTAGTTGAATGGTGGAACAGGTCTGAGGGATGGTGTGGTCCACTCCTGTTCCTCTGTTCCTACTAGATATAAGTGACTTAGCACACAGTGAAAAAAAAACACTCCTGGAAATGCCAAGTTGAATTATCATAGATTAAAACGTTGACATATGGTGTACTTAAAAAAGAAAATTACAATAAATGCTTTTAACCCAACCACCCCTCCGGCTCTTTTCTTTTACAGTGGTACAAGATAACTACCGCTGATGGTCTCTGGTGCTCAGCAGTGTCTTTTCATCCTCATTGTTGTCGATGTATTGCTCCAGTAACCGGACAGCCTCTCTCAGGGCTGTGTTGAAGGTGATTTGATGTTCTTCTCGGAAGCTCCAGTCACTGTGGAGTAGTTGCTGCTGTTTGTTGAGAATCTCTTCAAGCTCTACCCCAATATGCTTTCGCCTCTCAATCTCTAACCTTATCTGAAAAAAACAACGAGGCATGGATCCGTCAGTAATGTCTTCAATTCTGACTCATTGAGGGGAACTGAAGATAAGAGTAAGGACGTTAGGCTTCAGTTGTGCAGGGCATTGGTGAGACTACATCTCGAATACTGTGTGCAGTTTTGGTCTCCTCACTTAAGGAAGGATGTAAATGCATTGGAGGCAGTTCAGAGGAGGTTTGAAGGTTTACTAGATTGACACCTGGAATGAGTGGACGGTCTTCTGAGGCTAGGTTTGACAGGCTGGGCTTGTTTCCCCTGGAGTTTAGAAGAGTGAGGGGTGACTTGATTGAAATATAAAAGATCATGAATGGTCCTAACAAGGTGGGCACGGAAATGATGTTTATGGATGAATCCAGAACTAGGGAGCACTGTTTTGAAATTAGGGGTCATCCTTATAGGACAGAGATGAGGAGAATTTTTTTTCTCTCAGAGGGTTGTGCAAGTTTGGAACTCCCTGCCTCAGAAGGATAGTGGAGGCGGGATCATTGAATATCTTTAAGGCGGAGGTAGATAGATTCTTATTAGGCAAAAGAATCAAGGGTTATTGGGGACAGATAGGACCGTGGAATTAGAAATACAAACAGATCATCCATGATCTTATTGAATGGCAGTGCAGGCTCAAGAGACCATAAGATGTAGGAGCAGAAGTAGGCCATTTGGCCCATCGAGTCTGCTTCACCATTCAATGAGCTCATGGCTGATCTAATAATCCTCAACTCCACTTTCCTGCCTTTTCCCCATAACCCTTGATCTCTTACTGATTAAAAGTCTGTCTATCTCAGCCTTGAATATACTTAATGACCCAGCCTCTACAGCCCTCTGCGGTAAAAAATTCCACAGATTGACTACCCTCCGAGAGAAGAAATTCCTCCTCATCTCTGTTTTAAATAAGTGACCCCTTTCTCTGAGATTATGCCCTCTGGTCCTAGACTCCCCCACAAGGGGAAACAACCTCTCAGCATCTACCCTGTCAAGCCCCTAAGAGTCTTATATATTTTAATAAGGTCACCTTCTTCTAAACTCCAATGAGTTCAGGCCCAATCTACTCAACCTCTTCTCAAATGAAAATCCCTCCATACCCTGGATCAATCCAATGCCAGTATTTCTTTCCTTCGATAAAGGGACCAAAACTGTTCACAGTATTCTAGGTGTGGTCTAACTAGTGCCTTGTATAGTTTTAGCAAGGCTTCCCTATTTTTATATTACATTCCCTTTGAAATAAAGGCCAACATTCCATTTGCCTTCCCTGTTACCTGTTGAACTTGTATGTTAGCTATTAGGGATTCATACACAAGGATTCCCAAATCTCTCTGTGCTGCAGCTTTCTGCAGTCTTTCTCCATTTAAATAATATTCAGCTCCTCTATGCTTCCTGCCAATGTGCATAATCTCACATTTTCCCACATTATATTCCATCTGCCAAGTTTTTGCCCACTCACTTAACCTGTCTATATCCCTCTGTAGACTCCTTATGTCACCCTCACCACTTGCCTTCTCACCTATTTTTGTGTCATCTGCAAACTTGGTGATAGTACATTCACTTCCCTCATCTAAGTCATTAATATATATTGTGAATAATCGAGGCCCCAGCACTGATCCACTCCACTAGTTACAGGCTGCCATCCTGAAATTGCCCCCTTATCTCAACTCTCTGTCTTATATTAGTTAGCCAATCCTCTATCCATGCTAATATACTACCTCCAACATCATGGCTCTTATCTTTTTAAGTAGCCTTATGTGTGGCATCTTATCAAATGCCTTTTGGAAATCCAAAGATATTATATCTACTGGGGTTCCCCTTTATCTATCCTGCCTGTTACCTCTCAAAGAATCCTAATAAATTTGTTGGGCATGATTTCCCCTTCATGAAACCATGCTGACTCTGCTTGATTAGGTTATGTATTTCTAAATGCTCTGTTATTACATCCTTTATAATAGATTCCAACATTTTCCCAATGACAGAGGTTAAGCTAACTGGCCTATAGTTACTTGTTTTTTTGTCTCCCTCCCTTTTTGAATAAGGATGTTACGTTGGCTATTCTCCAATCCTCTGGGACTTTTCCAGAATTTAAGGATTCTTGGAAGATTACTACCAGTGCATTCACCACCTCTGTAGCTACTTCCTTTAATATCCTAGGAAGCAACCCATCAGGTCCAGAGCATTTATCGGCCTTTAGCCGCATTGTTTCCCTAGTACTTTTTCTCTAGTGATAGTTATTATATTTATTTCCTAGCCCCTTTTGCCCCTTGATTAATTAGTATTTTTGGAATGCAATTAGTATCTTCTACTGTGAAGACTGAAACAAAGTATTAATTCAACCCTGCTGCCATTTCCTGGTTCCCCATTAATATTTCCACAGCCTCATTCTCTAAGGGGCCTATGTTCTCTTCTGTTTTATATATTTAAAGAAGCTCTTACTGTCCATTTTTATATTACTTCCTAGTTTACTCTCAAAGTTTATTTTCTCCCTCTTTATTTTTTTTTTGGTCATCTTTTGTTGCTTTTTTAAAAACTTTCTCAATCCTTTGGCTTACCACTAATCTTTGCCACACTGTATGTTTTTTCTTTCAATTTGAGACTATCCTTAATTTTCTTGGTTAACCATGGTTAGTTTATCTCCTTCCTTGAATCCTTCTTCCTCACTGGGATATATCTTTGTTGAGAGTCTACTGAACTATTTTCTTAAACATCTGCCATTGTTCATCAACCATCTTTTCTGCTAAACTGCTTTCCCAGTCCACTCCAGCCAACTCTCCCCTCATTCCATTGTAATTACCCTTATTTAAGTTATTTCCCAAGTTTCTCACTCTCAAACTGAATGCTAAATCCTACCATGTTATGGGCACTGTTTCCTAGGGGATCTTTTACTCTGAGATCATTTATTAAACCTGCCCCATTACACATTACCAGATCCAAAACAGCCTCATCCCTGCTTGGATTCACAACATATTGTTGTAAGAATCTGTCCCGAATACACTCTATGAATTCTTGCTCGTGGCTACCTCTGCCAATTTGATTTTCCCAATCTACATGACAATTAAAGTCACCCATGATTAATGTACTCCCTTTTTTACATGCCCTCATTATCTCCTGATTTATTCTCTGTTCTACAGTGTAGCTACTGTCAGAGGGCCTTTGGACTACTCCCACCAGTGTCTTCTTCCCCTTGTTATTTCTTACCTCCACCCATATGGATTTTACATCTTCTGATGCAAGATCCTTTCTTGCTATCGTACTTATTCCATCTCGTACTAACAAGGCTACCCCACCACCCTTTCCTTCCTGCCTGTTCTTTCAAAAAGTCACATACCCCTGAATATTTAGTTCTCTACTTTGATCTCCTTGTAACCATGTCTTTGTAATTGCTGTAAGATCAGACCCATTAACCTCTATTTGTGTCGTTAATTTATTTATTTTGTTCCGAATACTATAAGCATTTAAGTAAAGGGCCATTAATCTTACCTTTTTACCATTTTTTCCTCTTTTGACCCTATTTGCTGCTTTTTTTTTATGTTTGTACACTCTGTCCCTTCCTGTCACACTCTGGGTATCATTACCTAAATAGCTGCCCTGCAAGGCTGCCATATCCTTTTGTTTTGTTGGCCTACGTATCCCCTCTCCAGAACCCTCCCCACTCTGCCTCCCCTCTATTTAGCTTAAAGCCATTTCTATTCAATTCACCAGGACCCTAGTCCCAGCACGGTCCAAGTGAAGCCCATCCCACCAGAACAGATCCCTTCTACCCGAGTACTGGTGCCAGTGCCCCATGAACTGAAACCCATTCCTCCCACACCAATCTCTGAGCCACATATATAACTCCTTAACTTTATTTACCACATGCCCAAGGCTCAGGCAATAATCCCAAGATTATTACCTTGGAGGTTCTGCTTTTTAATTTAGCTCCTAAGTGTTCAAATTCTTCAGCAAAACCTCCTTTCTAGTCCTATCAATGTCGTTGGTACCAACATGGATGAAGACAACTGGATCCCTCCCCTCCCATTCCAAGTTCCTCTCCAGCCCTGAGGAGATGACCTTAACCCTGGCACTGGGCAGAAAACACAGCCTTCGGGACTCACGCTCATGGCTGCAGAAAACAGCATCTATCCCCCTAATTATACTATCCCCTACCTCTACCATGTTCCAATTTTGTCCCTCCACTGCCGTGGTCAGTTCACTCATCCTCCTTGCAGTTCCCGCTCTCATCTACGTACACTTGCAAGAACCTTGTAACTGTTGGATAGTTGCTGGAGCTGAGGTTCCTCGAATACTACCCCTTGGGTCCCCAAACCTGCTTCACCTGCAATTACACCCTCCTGTTCCTGATCACAGACCAAATTTGAATTACCTAATCTGAGAGGTATGACCACCTCGTAGAGCAAAGCGTCCAGGTAGCTTTCCCCCTTCCTGATGTGGTGCAATGTCTGCAGCTTGGATTCTTGCTCCTTAACTCAGATCCAAACTTTCTTGAGCTGCAAACACTTGGTTCAGATATGTTTACTGTGGATCACCTTGATGTTCAGCAGCTCCCACATGCTGCAGCAGCAACACATCACCTGTCGTACCATTGCTATCATTTTTTTACTCAATTAATTAATTATTCCAGTATCCCCACTCTTTATGCTTTATTATAATTTTTTTTTTATACACACCAGTATTGATCTTATACTTAACAAGTTATCTTTAAGAAAAAGAGAGGAAAAAGGCTAGAGATCTAAAAACAAACTAAACACCTTACTTTAATTTAAAAACTAGAAATACTCACCAATTGGCTGCTCCCTCTCACACTCTTTAATGTTTGCACTCTCTTCCCTCACTCTCTCACTGTTAAAGGCCCTGCTCCTCTCGCCCTTGCTCCCTGTGGACCACACTGTTTCCCTCACATTCTCTCACTGTAAATGGCCATGCTGTTTTTCTCTCTCACTCTCTTGCTGTAAACAACCACGCTGTTTCTCTCACACTCTCTCACTGTAAATGACCACACTGTTTCTCTCACACTCTCTCACTGTAAATGACCACACTGTTTCTCTCACACTATCTCGCTATAAATGGCCCCGCTGTTTCTCTCTCACTCTGTCACTGTAAATGACCCCGCTGTTTCTCTCACACTCTCTCACTGTAAATGACCATGCTGTCTCTCTCACACTCTCACCGTAAATGGCCACACTGTTTCTCTCACACTCTCTTGCTGTAAATGACCATGCTGCCTCTCTCACACTCTCTCACTGTAAATGACCACGCTGTTTCTCTCACACTCTCTCACTGTAAATGATCATGCTGTTTCTCTCAGTGAATGGCCTACTTTTGCTCCTATTTCATGTGTTCATTCAGGCATGTGAATTCAAGATACAGATTTTCAATTTTTAGAGAGTTTTCAGCTGGGTCCTTATTCCATAGTGAGTGGCAATCCATTCTGTAAGTCAACAACACTGTGGGTGTAGCTACCCAACAGGGACTACAGCGGTTCATGCTGGCAGCTTATCACCCCTTTCTCAAGGGCAATTAGGGATAGGCAATAAATGCTGGCCTAGCCAGCGACGCCCAAAGCAAGAAAAAAAATCCAGAATCATAGTTAGTTGAAGGTTTCCTCAATAATCATCAGCAATTTTAAAAGTGGATATATTATTTGTCTAAAGGGGTCTGGGGTATTGTTCCTTCTGCCAAGTTTCAGTTGGACATTTTTAAAAATATCTTATACCAGAATTTATTATATTCATATGCAAAACCAGAATCCACTGAGCAGAACGGAAAACCACAATCATAAATATTCACCTGGCTTGTTCCAAAAGTTTAAGACTCATCTTCTGGTTTTAATGCTTAAAAGTCCAGGTGCAAATAAAAAATTTTAAAAGTACATCGACCTGTAGAATATGAAACCTAGGAACTTAAAGTTTGTGGCAGGAGTTTAAGAGTCTAGAGAAATCCTGAATAGAGCTTGTGCACCGGATGAGAGCTAGAGGTCTGAAGGACAACTCAGGACCTGGACGAAGTCCCGTAAGATCTTACCTCCATGTTCAATAAACATAAGTTTTCCACCCCTTTCAGATCTATTCATCTCAAACCTATTTGTGCCCTCAACTTAGGGCCTTGCCTCCATTTTTGCATGTGCAATATTTTTTGATGGTGCCCATTTTGAACTTTTATTGCAGATATTGTGATTAATATGCCTAAGAAATGATAGACAAGGCATTTGATACTAACTTCCAATTGCCACATACATTATTAATGCAAAGACAGTGTTGAAAATCAACATATTCACCTTATGGCACATTTTTTCATAGATTTCCATGTCTTTCTTGTTGATAACCAAACGCCTTCCAGCAAAGTTCATTCTCTCCATCCAAAGTTCCCTGAGTGAATCTGTCTCCTTAGCTATTTTTTGATACAATATCTTCACCTATATGGAAAAGATTTGGAATACATTTTTATACATTGCTTATTAATGGACTCTAAGTATACCTCATTTGAAGATTACATTTGGTCCTGGTTCCTTATGTGCAGAGACCGAGTGGATGTATTATATTTTACTAGGTTGAAAACTTAACTTTTAAAAAGCAAAACTATGGTTCTATTGGGCTTGTCACGCTCTAGCATCAGCAGGAGCGACTTTATTTGAATCTGGAATATCAAAGAGTCAAGTTAGTGCATCACAGATGTGACAAACCTCAGTGGCAAACTATACTCTTATTGAGCAACAAAAAACTGCTTAAGAGATAATTCCCGGTGATGGAAAAGGCAATGGAAATGTATTTGAGGGATTCATTTAGTTAAAAGCTCTTTCGGAGGCTACACCAAGGTACGTAGCTCTTTTTAATGTCTTACCTCGTTCTTATGTTGACTTAATCTGACTGACACAGCAAGTGACTGCTTCAACAATATTTGATAGAATGTGTTCGTGTTAAAGAATTCCAGATCAATTTGTTGCTCATAATCCCAAAATTCATCATTTTTCAGGATAGAATCTAAAATAAAATCATTTTATTTATCTTTTTTTAAAGAAAATTTCAAGACATTAGAAATGCAGCAGCCAGTTTGTGCACAGAAAGCTCCCACAAATAGCAATATGATAAGGACCAGGTAATCTGATTTTATGATGTTGATTGAAGGATAAATATTGGCCAAGCCACCATGGAGAACTCCCCTGCTCTCCTTTGAAATAGCACTATAGGATCTTTTACGTTCACCTGAGGGGGGCAGACAGTGGCTCAGTTCAAAGTCTCATCCGGGAATATGGGTGTACCTACACCACAGGGACTGCAATGATTCAAGAAGGCAGCTCATCACCACCTTCTCAAGGGCAACTATGGAGGGGCAATAAATGCTAGCCCAGCCAACGAAGCCCACATCTTGTGAATCAATAAAAAAAGACAGCACCTCCAACACTGCTGCACTCCCTCTGTCTTGCACTGGATGTCAAACTTGAGATCAAAAGACAACTTCATCCTGTTGCTGTTTGCGGGATCTTGCTGTGCACCATTTGGATGCTAGGCATCCTGCCTAATGATTATTCTACTTTCCACCAACTCATTATAGGTTAAATGCTTCAGAACATTGAGAAATGTAAGCCAGCATTCTATAAATGCAAGTGTTTCTCTTATAATTAAGCTCATGAACTTTTCTAAATTGAACCTCTCGGTCCAACATGGGATGTTGTGCAATCCTTGCAGCTAAATGTTGCTCCAAAGAATAGGTAGCGTTCTATCAATCATCTGGGATAAAGACTTGATAGACAAGCTACATTACAGTGTAGTTATACTGTTGTCATACCTGATTGTGTTCGACTTGGAATAAAATGCCTAAACACTCACCTTCTCCGCCTTCTCCATCCTCTTCATTTTCCTCAGTCTGTTCCTTGAAGCGCAGGCTCCGATGGAATTTTTTTACAGCAATGACAGCAGCTCCTTTAGACGAGTAATCATCAAAGTTGTAGGCCTTGTGTAGAGTCCGGTAAATTGGAGCAATAGGTGCTTTCTCAGGCCAATTGCAGTTTCTAAAGAGAAGCTGAAGATTTGAACGTAAATGAATTTTTCCACCCAGTACAAATTCACCTTGTATGGTATGGCCATCCGTTATATTCCATGCCATATTCAGTCTGATGTCTTCAATAGAATTGAATATCAGATGGGACATACAACTGGCGACTGATACAACTGCATCATTTAATGCCACAACCCAAAACAAATTTCCCCCCTTTTAACTCACACTGAGATACTTCTCCACATAGGCAAGCGACCCTCCAATATCTCACCCTGGTGGCCATTATTTGTACGTCAGCTGAGACTCCAGTAGAGGTTGCTGGAAAGCAGCGATGTGATAGGAACCTTGGTTCACTTTTCTACTCATGGTCCCAGGAATTGCAACACCCCATTCCTTCCCCCACTAATGATTTGGATAAGATCAGGTAATTTGGCACCAATCTGGGATTAAAGTAAAATACTTTCATTTATCTTACGCCTTTCGTGACTACAGGACACCTCAAAACACTTGAAGTACTTTGGAAGTGTAGTTGCTATTGCAATGTGGGAAACACAGCAGCCAATTTGTGCACAGAAAGCTCCCACAAACAGCAATGTGTTAAGGACCAGGTAATCTGATTTTCTGATGTTGGTTGAAGGATAAATATTGGCCAAGCCACAATGGAGAACTCCCCTGCTCTTCTTTGAAATAGCATATGGGATCTTTTACATTCACCTGAGGGGGGCAGACAATGACTCAGTTTAAAGTCTCACCCAAAAGGCAGCACCTCCAACAATGCTGCACTCCCTCTGCCTTTACTGGATTGTTGTGCTCAAATTCTGGAGTGAACTTGAATCCAAAACTCTCTGAGCCACAGCTGACACACTAACATCAAGGATATCAAGGGATAAGTGTAGGACCTTCTTGCTCCATGCATCTCGGTATCAAATCACATAGTGCACTTACCCAGTGGAAATGAGCTTTCACTAAAATTAAGCATGAACTGCTCTTATACAATGTGTTTTTGTAAATTATCATTTAATTTAGTCATAAGGAAATATAGGGAGTGGTTGGACCCATTTATGCACAGTTACAGTAAATGTGGAGGATTCAGTCTGTTGCTTTCTTTAGTCCCAATGGTCCTGTTTTGAGCAGAAAGCATTTTCTTAAATTTGGGCCATACAAAATGTAACTAAATTCCTCTTACAGTGCATGTTCAGATTCTACTTCAGAATATATTATGCAACAATACCATGACACCATGCATATCAATGTTAGAGACATCTAGTGGTAAGTAGCCTAAAAATACAATTGTACTCCAGCCATGTTCTGGGCAAACCGGCTGAGAAATAACACCCCCCAAATATTGGAATAAGTTAAAACTGGACTCCTTGCTTACCAGCAATCCTGCGCAGACACCGGCCACTATTACTGATGTTATCAGCAAGCTGGAAATGAGGAGCCAGTCTGGTTTGAGCCACAAATCTTGGGCCCTGCCGATACCCGTACGGATAACGTTTCTGGGTGTGGTGGGGAAGAAGGGACCCTCCTCATAGCACTGACCCCCGACGGGCATCACTTGGATATACTGGAAAAGAAATTGACGTGAATATATTTCTCATCAAAAAGTTGACGTAATCAGTATTGTTGCCAAGTTCACCAGGAAGGGAATGATAACTTTGGAGTCATGTTGGTTAATGGCTGAAAAGCTAACTCAGAAATGTGGACTACTTGTGACGACCTTGTGTCATTAAGGGTTTAAGAGACACACCATCAGAGCAGTAAATGGGACACACACCATCTTCTTGTTGGGATTGCTGTTCAGTTGGAAGACGTGTACCCCAGGTTGACTGAAGCGATATGAGAACAGCCAGGATGTGCTCGAGTTGAGTCCTATCTCCTCAGCAAGGCCACGGAACGCTCCCCAGTCAAACTCATTGTTAGTGTTGTAAAGATTTTCACTAAAAAGAAAGAACAATTCAGTTTATCTCTTGTCAATTTTCCTTATTAATTTTCTGCCCCACCCACCCAAAGACACTGGGATGTTACTAATGCCTCTTTTCCTCATGTACCCTGTCCAAATGGATGGTGGTCCTTGAAACCTTGACATCCAGTGTTGATGGGCTATTCAATCTTGATGTATTCGGTCCACAAATGTGGCAACAAGACATTTATCTCAACCAGTGTTGGCTCATATTCACAAACAAGCAGTTCTATAGACATTTACCCAACCTGTTTCTAGATTCCTTTAATCCTGTTTCCTTTATCCGCCTATTGAATCTAATTTTAAATGTTAGCATAGTTTCTGCCTCAACCACTAAATCAGGAAGTGAATTTCATAACGTTACAACTCTGTATAAAGCGTTTCCTCAGGCTCCATGTTCTAAATTTCTTAATTTAATCTTGTACTCTCATTTTTGTTCCACGGTCTGTTTCTAACCACCCTAACGTGTCCCATCATTTCATAATAAAAACACTTTTTTCATATTACCCCATAACTTGTGTTGTTCTAATGATAAAAACCCCAAATTTTCAAAGTGTTGTTCTTATCTGTATCTCCTTACACTAGGTTATGCAGAAAATTAACCATAAATGTTTGTGTTCAGTATTAAATCAATTATAAACCCATAACCATCCACATAGGAAGCCAATTACACTGGAGGCAGGTTTTTCCTGTCCGTGAGTGGGGGCAGAGCCCGTTCACCATTGCATCAAATGACTCGGGGATATGTCGGGCGTGCATCCCAACGTCACCCTGCATCATTTAGACTTTCAGTTTGGCTAGCGCGCAGCTGAATCGGCAGCCCACCCGCTGAACTGTCAACGGCCTATGAAGGTCATTAAAAAACGAATTAACTTGATTGGTGGACCTGCCCGTCCAACCTTAGGGTCGGCGGGCAGGCTGGGAGCCCAGGCGGGCCTCAGAGAAAGCACGAAACATCACCCACGGGCGGGATGAGGTTTCATGAGGGCTTTTAACATTTATTTAAACATTTGATAAACATTTAAGGACACGTCCCAACTGGGAACGCCGATCGGAATGTCGGCCACCCGCGTCCGTTCCCACACTTCCCCAACGATGGGAGGAAAATGTTCCCCTAAGAATACACAATCAACATCATGCAGTTAGAGTTAAATGACTGCATTTTCCTTCCTTCAATTGCATGTTTCTGTTGTGAGAATATACTCAATGTGTGTGCAGTCACTTCACTATATACAGCTAATCAAAAGCCAGTTAGACCAGGGCACTGTCCTTTCATGTTTAGATGACTCCATCTGACTCCAGCTCAGTTTGTTGGGTGGGTTTCTTATTCTACTGGCTGCAAGAGCTCTTATCTGAAATGCCCTTGGATGGTTTTTATCCCATTCCCATGGGTATAAATCCACAGCCTGTTATTAAACACAAAGTGATGATATTGTTCAGAAAAGTCACAAAATTGGTTTGTGCAAAAATTTACATATATGTAGAGAGTGATTGGTGCTAAGGGTGCAGAAGAGGAAGCATTAACCTATATCTAACTGTGCCATACCTGACCCAAGAATGGTCAATGCCAATATTGGGGTCAATATCATAGGACTCATGGAATTTTATAGGTCAGAAGGAGGCCATTTGACTCATTATGCTTGTACTAGTTCTCTGAAATAGGTATCCACTTAGTCACATTCCCTTTTTCTCTTGCCAGACCCTATTATGTCATTCCTCTAGATCTGAAGGCCATAAAACATTGTAAGACAATGACTCTGGATATTAAAACAAATAATATTCTCATATACAATATATATATGTTCTCAGGTAATAATTTTCATGAAATCAAGTGCATTTGTGAAAGACCATAATGAGATGTAACACAATACATACATATCATACACTGGATAATCTCCACTGGACACAATAAATATGATGATGCTCCCAATGTTGATGCAGGTGGTGGGGTTGAAGATCCCTGAAAACGAGGTGCCATTTATAGAAGAATCAGCAAACTGGCGGATTCTTGACCAATGAGCTTCAAGATCATCAGAACTTAGAGATTTCACAGGCAAGGTCACGTTGTCTAAAAAATAGACACACACAGTCTGAGAATAAACTCAAAACGGAATCTCACACCAACTAAGAAGGGGTGTGCTTCAGAAAATTTCATTATTTGTGATACAACACAGATTAGCTCAAGTTAAATGGGAGATACCAGTAGAGTTTAATGAGGTTACAGCAGGAGATGTACAAATAGAGTCAAGACAGTAATGGGAAACAAGTAATGTTTAAGTAATGTATCAGTACCTGGAGACTCATTTAACAATGGATGCTGATCCAAGTTCATTTCCAGCAAGCTCTTTAACTTCTTGGGATCTGGATCATATACTCCTAGGAAACCTTTTTCTATAAAACATGATTAAGTACTGATATAATTTCCTATCTCCCTGTGTGTCTTGACTCATAAGCTTGTTAAATGCATGATTGACAAAGTTAAGCATCACCAATACATTTAGGCCTTAAGTATATTTGTAATCAGTAAAGGACTGAAGGGCTGTTTCTCATTTAAACAGTGATCAAATCATCAGTGAGAAAACAGGAAAGTGACTGAATGAAATGGAAGGAAGCATCATAAAGCATGTAAAACATTGGGGTAGCTCTTGGATAGTGCCAGACTGCCTGGGCACAGGAAACGATCCCTGAATTGCAGAAATTGTAGGCCCAAAGCCTGATCAAAATTGGGCCTCTGGCCTCATTTAAATTAAATGTCCACAGTAAAGCGGGTATCCATCTGTAGCAGTGGAAGATCCTGAGGGTTGGCCATCTGGGAGAAGCTGAGTGAGGGCTGACAATGGTTTTGGGAGTGCTATAGATTCAGGAGAAGCACTCCTTTTCCTCCAGGCTCTACATTCAGTTAAGATATTTTAAAGGAACTTACTTTTTTGGTAGCAGCCTCCAGTGGTCTTTTAAGGATCAGCGGTTTGGTTATATGTCAATCTTATTACAGATAGCCTAATTTTGGAAAGAGGTCCCAAAGCAAGCATTAGGTCCCTTGTATATGTTAATAAGGGGCGAACTGTCTGTTTTAGGCATCCATGAGGGATGCCTGAAAAATTGTGCAACTCAATATGATGTTGGATCTCTTTCAACCACTTTTATAGTTGAAAGAGCTCATAAAATTGGCCATTTTCCCACTCAGAAAATATGCGCAGCATGGTCCAGTTTCTAAGCCATCGTGGACGACACAAAGATTGGCCAGGTGGTTAACAGTGAGGTTGAATGTCTTGGGCTACAGGAAGATATAGACAGGATGGTCAAATGGGCAGATAAGTGGCAGATGGAATTTAATCCTGAAACGTGTGAGGTGATATAATTTGGAAAAAGTAATTTGACAAGGAAGTATTCAATGAATGGCATGACACTAGGAAGTTCTGAGGAACTTGGCGTGTGTGTCCATAGATCTCTAAAGGTGGAGGGGTATGTTAGCGGGGTGTTGAAAAAGGCATATGGGACACTTGCTTTTATCAATCGAGGCATAGATTACAAAAGTGGGGAGGTCCTGTTGGAGTTGTATAGAACCTTGGTGAGGCCACAGCTGGAGTACTGTGTGCAGTTCTGGTCGCCACATTATAGGAAGGATGTGATTGCACTGGAGGGGGTACAGAGGAGATTCACCAGGATGTTGCCTGGGATGAAACATTTAAGTTATGAAGAGAGGTTGGATAGATTTGGGTTGTTTTCATTGGAGCAGAGAAGACTGGAGGGGCAACCTGATTGAGGTGTGCAAGATTATGAGGGGAATGGACAGGGTGGATAGGGAGCAGCTATTCCCCTTAGTTGTAGGGTCAGTCATGAGGGGACACAAGTTCAAGGTGAGGGGCAGGAGGTTTAGGGGGATGTGAGGAAAAACCTTTTTACCCAGAGGGTGGAATGCTCTGCCTGGGAGGGTGGTGGAGGCAGGTTGCCTCACATCCTTTACAAAGTACCTGGATGAGCACTTGGCATGTCATAACATTCAAGACTATGGGCCAAGTGCTGGTAAATGGGATTACGTAGGTAGGTCAGGTGTTTCTCACGTGTCGGTGCAGATTCGATGGGCCGAAGAGCCTCTTCTGCACTCTGTGATTCTGCGTCTAACTTCTGCCCTGCCACTCTTTCATAACAAACTTCTCTTTTGTAAGTTTTTAAAAAATTAACTTTAGTAGAGGAGTGTTACCTGAACACAGGCCATGTGTTCTCAACCCAACACAAAATAGATACAAACCCTAAGTTCAGCTCATTATCATTATATTAAACATTAATTTCCTCCCTCAGTAATAAAGACAACAGCATTTTTGCTCACTAAAGCTCAGAGCTTTGTTCATGTGTTTGTGTCCATGGGAATAAATGGACCGTTTAGTGTACAATAAAGAGAATCAGATTTATTCACATCTTCATCTTGGAAGCCAAGATTTGAAAGAGTTACGGTGGCTTTTCTTCTACAATGAGCTGCAAGAACACACAATAAAATCTCACCAGATGTTTCCACTAAATGCACTGGCTGAGTGAAGCCATATTGTGGGGGGCTCTGGCTTTCCTCAATAGCATTTCTGCTGTTCAGAACTCTTCCAACATGGCTCAAAGGCACATCAACCTGCAGAGACAAATTTAGTTTAGTATTAAAGTAACTGAGCTTCAGTTCACCACAAAACCCTTCTTCAACCGGTAAGCCTTGTACTGAAATAGTTCCAAGTTTTTAAACTCTCACCATACTCACATTGCTGACAGGGCTAAGGAGGGCAAATTTAGCTCAATGCCAATTCTCCTATTATATGCAGTGGGGCTGGTAACTGCAGCAGGTGGGAACATCAGAACTGAACTCAACCCTACCCTTGATTAATGTCCATTTAGGTTGACCATGTAGCAGGATTTCAATCGATGGAGATTAAACACGATTTTAACTCCGCCCAAGTGAACGCGTTTTGAGTAAATAAAATCTCACCCTTTGAAATAAATGGAGTTAAAATCTTGCGTGTTCTACAGCAGGTGAGGCAATGTGCTGGACCAGATTGCTGCCAAGGAAGTGAAGAGGACAATCTTCGCTGGTTGACTTTTCCCCTCCCTTGTACAGAGGCGCTGAAACTAATTTTAGCCCCTGCAACTCCCCATTGGTTAACTCAACATGGACCACAGCAAAAACTGGTCATCTTCCTGCTCTAACTTAGTGAGTGTAGTTACCAGATGAGCCATGAAGGAAACTGTTTTCTTTTCAGTTGCCCCTGTTATTACCTTCAAGCCATTTCTGTCAGTAATGCGAAAGTGTGCTCCTCCTTTGTGGGCTATCTGCAGCCTGCTCCACTGTAACCATCTGCACTTCCGATTGCACACAGAGTCCAAACTTTCTGTCCGACAAAGGCAAAGGCCAAGAACTTCGTCAAAACCCTGGTAATCCACGGGGGAAGCGCAAACCTGCAACGCAACCAAAAATGCAGTTACCAACATCCTCAGAACGATTGAAACAGCATGGCATCTGTTATACAAACAGCCCGACTGGAAGTGTTCAATAATGAAATATTTTTGGAGCCATGATTCAGATGTAGGAACTGTCCAGGTCACATGTAACACTGTGCAAAATAGAAGCAAAATGCAGATGCCAGAAATCTGAAATGAAAACAGAAAATGCTGGAAATACTCGGCAGGTCCGGCAGCATCTGTGGAAAGAGAAACAGGGTTTTAATGGACGGAATTTTACAGCCCTGTCATGACGGGGGCAGGGCTGGAAAATCCGATGAGCCGTTCAAAACTCCACTGACTTTGGCGGGGCCATAAAATTCCGGCCAATGTTTCAAGTCGAACATGACTCTTCTTCAGAACATTAAAAGTTAACTCTGCTTCCCTCTCTCATTTCATTGTCCAAAACAGACTCTATACAGTGCTTTAAACAGCAGCTCACCATGACTTAAAACCATCTCCATGTGGTGCTATTAATGTTATGTAAACATGCTGTGCTTGAGTGTCCCATGCCTTAAGATACAAGCTACACTGCCAATGGGAGCTTTTATCTTCCTTATGATTTTGCTGGAATTTTTTAACATATTTTAACATACAAGAGGGTTGCATTAATGGATGTGCTGCGGATAACGTAAAGAAAGTTAAACATGAAAAAAGTGGAGACAACATTGACACCAGGGGGCGGTAATCACTGGACTGCCCTCATTGGCTCAGTCAGACCAAGCATTGAAAGAAGGTTACAAGGTCAGCTCCCAAAGACCCCATTAGACCCAAACTGCTGGGTAATTCCACCAATTATTATCGTAAAATCCAGCTGGCAGCCTTCTTGCTTCCTAATCACCTGCCCCGACCTGTCTGAAATTTTACATGGGCTGGGGGAGGTGTTGTTACAAGCAAAGCTCGTGGGGGTTGAATTTTGCAGAGCATTGTGGTCTCCCACCCTGGCCAAAAAGTTGGGGTGGGGTGGGGTGGGGTGGGGTGGGGTGGGGGAAGGGACCCACCCACCATTGCAACAGCCATCAAGACACAGATGCAATTTATTTGGTATTTAGCTGTTAACAAATTGGCTTCCGCATTTCCTTATGGTAGAACAGTGATGACATTTCTAAAACTGTGAAATGCTTTGTGATATCCTGTGACTATGAAAGGAGCTAAACGAAAGGTCTTTTTTTGATACACACCTTCAGAGAACAATATTCCTTCCACTCATCAATGGCAAGACAGGTTCCATCCTGATTTCTGCTGGTCCCCTCTCGGCAGATATCATACTGTTGTCTGACACACGCTCTTGTTCCTTTAGATACCACTCGATGTCTCAAAGCACATGTACAATGAGAATCACTGGGCTAAGAAAGATTTGATAATTAAATTATATGCACATAAAACATACTATCTCTGTATAACAACGCTAACTTTAATATGGGAAGGTGTCTCAGAGCTCTTCAGAGAGGGTAACACACAAACATACGAATTAGGAGCAGGAGTAGGGCCACTCGAGCCTGCTCTGCCATTCAATAAGATCATGGCTGATCTGATTTTAACCTTAACCTCACATTCCTTCCTACCCTCGATAACCTTTCATCCACTTGCTGATCAAGAATCCATCTTCCTCTGCCTTAAAAATATTCGAGGACTCTGCCTCAACCACCTTTTGAGGAAGAGAATTCCAAAGTCCAACAACCCTATGGGAGAAAACTTTTCTCCTCATCTCTGTCCTAAATGGGCGACCCCTCATTTTGAAACAGCCCCCCCCGAATTCTAGATTCTCCCACAAGAGGAGCAGAGACTGAGCCAGGGTGGGAGGGGTGGAAGAAAAACCAGTGAAACTTGGGAGATGACCAGTACTGGCTTGAACTTGTCTTGTGTATCTTAAAATAGAACTCCAGTTCAGACCAGTACCAATTATTTCCAAGTTTTACTGCTTCTTTTTCCCCTATTGGGGCGTCAAAAAGACTGGTTTTAACAAGATTTTAAAGGAGAAGAGATAAGGAGAGAAGGATTGGGGCAAGGCAGCTGATGGCTCCTCAGTCAATGATGGAGTGCTTGGATAAGGCGGGTGTATAAAAGACCAGAGCCAAAGGAGCAATAGATGCAAGGGTGCGTCATCGGCAAGTATATGATGGGGCAGGGGTGAGCCAGAGTGTCCTACTCGTGTATCTCTTTTATAAATTTAAAATATTCCCATAGTCATCCTGTGGCCTGAATCTTTGCTTCTGCCAGCATGGCTGAAGCCTCTGAAGGCCTTAGTCAGGCCTAGGGTTAAAACTAACTGCTCGCCTCCCTTTCGCGCACAACCTGCACCATCTCCACTGCCTGACCTGATGTCACTGGGGTGTGACACTTTAAATTAGACACCCCCACCCCCAGCCTCAATTCCTTTGTGGCAGGTGGCCTCTCTATGCTTGAATTCAGTGAAGTATAAAAGGGGGTGGGGAGGGGGTGGGCTATTGCACATGGGCAACATGGTGTAAACTGGGAATGGGGTGGGTGATGGGAGTTAAAATCGGACATTAATGTTCTAAATGAAGCTTGATAGCTTGACCTCGCCACGTAAATGGCACTAGTTGGAAACGGCTAAATGTTCGCAACATCAAACTGCAGCGCCTGCAATGCCAAATGGTTTAGAATAAGCACACTGATATTCTCACCTGGAAGATCTCCCCATTCTGAAGGCAAATGCAGATATCCTGTCCTTCTTCAGGCTGCACAGCCTGGGGACCGCAGGAGAAGCAGGCTATCTGTCCTGTTAAATGGTCGAAGTAGTTTGTGGGACATTTCAGGCAGTTGTCAGCACTCACTGCCCTTTCACTTGGATTGTAAGTACCTTTCAGACAAGGGATTGGCTTGGGGCTCGCTTTAAGGCAGTAGTGACCTGCAAACAATTGTGAAGGAAGTGAATTCTTTCAACGAATTATCCATTCTTTGTGCGTCTCGTTCTGTAGCAGACCCTAGTCTGTTCCAAGCAAACTGCATCTAAAGTGGCTCCTTAAAGAACTCATTCTATCCATAAGGGTTTTAGATATGGTGGAGGAAGTGGGTTGGGGGGGGTGGGGTGGGAAGGAACCAATATAGAGAGGAGTAAGAAGTAGCAGGTCAGCAGAAATTAAAGTCACCCATGAGGATGTTCACAAATTGTGAAGTCACTAAATCTGCGTGTCTCAGCACTCTCAACTCTGAGTCAGTAGGTTGGTGATTCTAGTCCCACTCCAGAGACGTCAGCACATAATCCATGCTGACACTCCAGTGCAGTACTGCAGGAGGTGGCGTTCAGGTGAGATGTTAAACTGAGGCCCTGTCTGCCCTCTCAGGTAGACGTAACAGATCCCGTGAAATTATTTCGAAGAGGAGCAGGGGAGTTTTCACGTGTTCTGGCCAATATTTATCCCTTGATTAACACCACTAAAAGCAGATTACCTGATTATGATCACATTGCTGTCTGTGGGAGTTGCTCCATGAAAATTGGCTACCGCATTTCCTTCATTACAACAGTAGCTGCATTTCAAAAGTACTTAATTGGCTGGAAAGTGCTTTGGGACATCCTGAGATCAAGAAAGGTGCTCTATAAATGGAAAGTGCTTTGGGACATCCTGAGATCAAGAAAGGTGCTCTATAAATGGAAAGTGCTTTGGGACATCCTGAGATCAAGAAAGGTGCTCTATAAATGGAAAGTGCTTTGGGACATCCTGAGATCAAGAAAGGTGCTATATAAATGGAAAGTGCTTTGGGACATCCTGAGATCAAGAAAGGTGCTCTATAAATGGAAAGTGCTTTGGGACATCCTGAGATCAAGAAAGGTGCTCTATAAATGGAAAGTGCTTTGGGACATCCTGAGATCAAGAAAGGTGCTCTATAAATGGAAAGTGCTTTGGGACATCCTGAGATCAAGAAAGGTGCTCTATAAATGGAAAGTGCTTTGGGACATCCTGAGATCAAGAAAGGTGCTCTATAAATGGAAAGTGCTTTGGGACATCCTGAGATCAAGAAAGGTGCTCTATAAATGGAAAGTGCTTTGGGACATCCTGAGATCAAGAAAGGTGCTATATAAATGCTAGCCTTACTTCCTGCAAATGATTAATTTCTGCAATTAATTGCGTAGTCAATTTGCAGGAAAGAATCCCTCAGGAGACAGTGGAAATACCAAATCCACAAGGCAACAGGAAAGATTACCAGACGGACAATATGGTTGAGGATCATGAGGGATTGAGCTAGGTAGGGTATTTTTCAAACTTTGGGGCCAGTAGAATGGGGAGTAACTGTAACTCTCTGTTCTGTATAGTCCCTAGCTCATCACTGAAATGACAGGAACTAAAGTTGCACAATTACCTTAAATCTATAAATAGCTCAAATGTGTAAGTATAATCAAAGTGGCTACATTTGCATTGTGACCTGACCCGAGGCCAGGTGTTCAGTTGAAAGAACAATATTGCTCTCCAAGCACACATACCTTTTGGACAGACGTAAGATCTGATTGCTGCAATCCCTTGGTCAGCGACGTCAGATGGTGGGTCAGTGGTCGTGGCTCCTTGAAGACAGACTACCCCTGCCTGGCATTCTAGACAGACCTGGCGATCAGTGTGGTTCCCATAGTAACCAGCAGGGCATGGCTCACAAGTGCTGTTGAAGGTGCTTCTGTTGGATCCAACGTACTCCCTGTATCCCAGTGGACATTTCACTGGCTTAATAGCACCAATGACTGATAAAAATAAGTTAGAGGTAGGTTTGTGTTATGTAGCCCTAGGTTAAACTGCCATTCCATTTTTCACCAGTCGTTTACATGGGCCTATTCTTCCAGAAGGAAAATCCAGTCCAAACTTGTACACCTTTAAAATGAACTCGAGTTTGGACCAGTACCAGATATTTCCAAGTTTTAGTGGTTTTTCCTCCTGGGCTACTGAAGCCATTTTGATAAGATATGGAATGAATAGACCTTTTCAGAGGCTACCATTCTATTCTCTTGGAGTCATAGAATCATAAAAGCAGAGGAGGAGTCTATTTTGTCCATCGAGCCCGTGCTGGCTTTCTGTAGAGCAACCCAGTCAGTCCCATTCCACCACTCTATCCATGTAGCCCTGTAAGTTTATTTTCCTCAAGTGTCTACCCAACTTCCTTTTAAAAACATTGATCGTCTCCGCTTCCTCCACCCTTGTGAGTAGCGACTTCCAGGTCATTACCAGTCGCTGCATAAAAATGTTTCTCTTCGCATCCCTCTGTATCTCTTTCCCAACACCGCAAATCTGTGTCCCCTAGACCTTTTACTGTCAGGTCAAGAGAACAGCCTTTTAACTGATCATGGACTCCAGGCGAGCATTTAATCTCCTGAGTTTCTTTTTAAGTTTAATTTAAAATAGCTCATAAAGTGAAATAGGCTTAATGTCTGACAATAGTTATTTTAATATTCTTACCCCATCTGGAGCCTTCACGACTGACAACAATGTCCTGAGGACAATAATGGCCAACTGGGCACTCAACTGGGGCCCCTGACCCCTCTGGGCAGTAATAACCAGCAGGACAGGGTAAACGAGGCATGGATGCGGTGCAGTAGTAACCTTAAACACAGAACAGAGTTTGGAAATTCTTTTCCCATCATGACCTTCAGAATTATTTCATAGGAATACATTGCTTAAGGTTACGTGTGTGAACTCCTCAGACCAAAGGCATGTGTCAATGTAAACATCACAGGACAAGAGGAGGGGATGGGGGAAAAGCTGGGGTAAATTTTCATCTTCTGTGGAATAGAAAAGGGGGGTAGGGGCAGGTGGAGCAAAATTAAAGGTCAGGGGTTTTTCTCTGCCTGTCTTCTCGCCCTTTTCAACGGCACAAAACCCATCACATCCCCACCTCTCTTCAGTTATGAAGAAGAGTCATATTGGACCCGAAACATTAACTTTGTTTTTCTCTTCACTGATGCTGCCAGACCTGCAGGGATTTTCAAGCACTTTCTGTTGTTATCTCAGATCTCCAGCATCTGCAGTGTTTGATTTTATTTTAGAGGAGATATATTGATCTCGGAGGTTGTGCAGCAAAAGGTTAAATTACAAGGGGAGATTTCACAATCTTTTTTATTCATTCGCGAGATGTGGGTTTCGCTGGCTGGGCCAGCATTTGTTGCCCATCCCTAGTTTCCCTGGAGAAGGTGGTGGTGAGCTGCCTTCTTCAACTGCTGCAGCCCATGTGGTGTAGGTACACCCACAGTGTTGATAGGGAGCGTGTTCCAGGATTTTAACCCAGCGACAGTGAAAGAATAGCAATATATTTCCAATTTAGGATGGATGGTGAGGTTCTTGGGTTTGGAAGGTGCTGTCGAAGGATCCTTGGTGAATTCCTGCAGTGCATCTTGTAGATGGCACACACTCCTGCTACTGTACGTTGGTGTGGAGGGAGTGAATGTTTGTGGATGTGGTGCCAATCAAGTGCGCTGCTTTATCCTGGATGGTGTCAAGCTTCTTGAGTGTTGTGGGAACTGCACTCATCCAGACAAGTGGGGAGTATTCCATCACAGTCCTGACATGTGCCTTGTAGATAGTGGGCAGGCTTTGGGGAGTCAGGAGGTGAGTTACTCGTTTCAGGGGTAAATGATATCCTCCTGTTTCCATGGCTAATTATTAACTTGGTATAAGAGGTCAAAAATGTAGTTCAAACTATAGGCACAGTCAGTCCAAAATTGTAAAAATAATTGTTAAATATTGAGTTACTAAATGTTTTGTTTCTACTTTGCATAAACTTGGCTTGTGATTTCCTTGAATATATGTGTTTTGAGGGGTAATTTGTTCAAGGTATTTAAAATGTTGGAAGTATTTGATAGCGTAGATATGGAGCTGGAAGACATTTTAAGCATTGCTTAAAACTCTGTAAATAAAATTCCTGCACACTTAGAAACCAGCGTCATCTCTGCATTGCCCTGAGGGAAATCAAAGATACCAAATATACAACAGAAACTATTTTGTCTGGGGGGGAATCGAGAACAAGGGGCAATGATCTTATCATTTGGGCTAAAGCCTCTACCTTTGACCTCTTCAGCAGAGCTAGAGCTCTTTCTGTATGCCATCTCCAGCTCTGCCCTTTCCACTATCACCAACTCAAGCTCAGTGGAGTTGAGTGACACTCTATTAACCCCACTAAATCGTTCATTGTCACTGGATCAAAGCCCTGGAACTTCCTATCTAACAGCACTGTGGGGACACCTTCACCACATCGACTTCAGCAGTTGAAGTGGAAGTGCATTACCACCTTCCTAAAGACAATGAGGGATGGGCAATAAATGCCAATGATGCCCAGATGCTGAAGAATGACGAAAAGGAAAACCCTCTCTCCATCCATGATGCCGATTTCTGTGCTGGCACTCAATATGCGATAAGTGAGTGAGATGCCATTGAACAGGAGCATTTTCATAGATGCGTTTTCCCAGGTTTGATGTGCCGAATAATTTGTGTCTGCAGATTGCAGATGAGTCTAAGCAGTTAACAGTTCTTAATGCTTTTAGCACATTCCATAACAGAAACATGTAAAAGTAATTAAAGGCCTTAACTATCACTGAGGCATATCTTAAACATAAAATGTATAAATTTACCTGATGTGTTGCCAAAGGTGTCAGGAGGACAGGTTTCTTCAGGGCAGAAATGCATGACGCACGTTAGAGAATCAGTATAGCAGTAATAGCCAGGTTCACAAGGCTGGCCGTGTTTTTGCCCACTTGCATCTTGGTTGCTTCCTGCAGGATAACATATGGGCAGTGCTGGACCTACAGGGCAGTAATGACCTGGTGGACAGATTTCTCCAATTCCAGCGTGACAGCCTGCAACTGCAGAAACAACAACACAATCTCAATATAAATGGTTTCCTTCTGCAACTAATGTTTTTTAACGCTTTGTTCAGTGGTATGCAAAGTTCTGATATGTTTCCGTATTACCCATTCAGGGAATGGCTCCCTCATTTTTTCCAAGTGCACATTGAATAACAGAGGAAAGAAATAAATTTGTATAGCACCTTTCACGACCTCAGGATGTCCTAAAGCACTTCATTGCCAACAAAGTACTTTTGAAGTAGTCACTGATATAATGTAGAAAATGCAACAACCAATTTGCACACAGCAGCATCCCAAAAACAACAAAGTGATACTGACCAGTGATGTTGGTTTAGGGATTGATATTGTCCAGGACATCAAGCAGATCTCCCCTCCCTCTCTTCTTCAAAGTAGTGCCAGGGAAATCTTTGCACCCACCTGCAAGGACACATAGGGCCATCTGAAAGACAGCACAGTGCTGAGGGAGCACTGCACTGGGAGTGTTAGTCTAGATTTGTGCTCAAGCTTCTGGAGCAGGACTTGAAGCCACAAATCAGAGGTGAGAGCGTTACCTACTGAGTCACAGCTGACACGATAAGTGTCAGGAAAAATTTTGAGTCAGGCCTTGAGAGTTTCAACCTTGACTTTGCTGTTGTGCAAAGCTCACCCAATTGCTTTCTGGTAGTCACTGGTCCGCTTAATACTAGGCAATGCAGACTAGAAGGTTTCAGTCATGTGTCCTTGTCTTTTCTGAGTCATTTGGTCTCAGCAATTGCTGAGAGAAAGAAAGGAAACAAAAAGGGGAAAAAAGGAAGGAATAATTGATTTGCATTTTTACCTTAACAAATGTTCCAGCAATATCTGAAAAGGCTTCAAACATGTACAGTAAATTTGAAATGTAGAGATTGTAGGCAAAGAACTGTCAGCTAGGAGGAGTAATCAGCTGCTCCTAAACTTAGTTATTGATGTTATATTCCTGATGGCCAGTTGGTGAGGGATGAAACAGTAGCTAATCTTTACTCAATTTAGATTTATTCACAGAGTGAAACATTACAAGTATATATCTCATCACTCAGCCACACCACAATGTCAGTATTTCTTTATATGTGCTTGAGTAACAACCCAATCAATGCCCTCCAACTACATATAGTTAACCACAATTGATATACAATTAAGACCTCTGCAAGAGTGCACATGTGTATGAGTGAATCATATTTATGATAGTCTTAGCCTCACAACCCTCTGAGATCTCTGTGTTCCTCTAGGTAGGCCACTTGAGCATCCCCAGTTTTAGTCACTCCATCATTGGTGGATGTGATGTTTTTGTTTAATGTTTATGCTTTTTTGTGAAAGGACATTTTAGTTAAAAAGAAGTGCAATATAAAATGTGACAGTAGGGTGTGCTAAGTGCTGGATGTATTGCCCTCTGGTGGAGAATAAGGAATAAAGGAACCTTCTATTTCTTTACACAGGAAGCTGGGGTTTCGAAGCAGATAGCTGTGCATGTGTGTGTGTGTGTGTGTGTGTGTGTGTGTGTGAGTGTGTGTGTGTTCATAATTGCTAAGAAGCGACAAAACACTTCAGTGGCCATGCCTTCAGCTGCTTGGCCCAAGCTCTGGAATTCTCTCCCTAAGCCACCCTACCTCTCCTTCCTGCTTTACAATGCGCCTTAAAACCTACCTCTTTGACAAAGCTTTTTTCTAGCTCCTTATGTGGCTTGGTGTCAATTTTTTCTTTAAGATGCCTTGAGATGTTACATTATATTAAAGGCACTATATAAATGCAAGTTGTTGTGGTCGTGGTCAACTCCCCTGTCGACTGTTAATCCTAAATTTGTGCTAATGCTGACATTGACCTGTTTCAAATGCATGAGTGTCGAACTGATACTGATCAGAAATTCGAGGCTTCACTATCAAGTTTCAGATGTGAAGAATGGTCTCTCGGGCAGAGGTATCAGAGGGGCTACCACCTGTGGAACCAAACTCCTGGAGGAAATCAGGAGAAGAAGCTGGATTCAAAATTGAAAAAAAAACATAAAAATAATTAGCCATCAACAAATAATATTTCCACATCACCAGACAGAGGCAGGAATTGTGCACATTAAAATTACACAGTGGGATGGAAGGGCATAAAATCCTTGAAATTAAGCTAACCTAACATCTTTTTGATACAGTGTGAGAGAATCTCCATCTAAACTGATTAGCTGTTCACTTGTTACTATCCCATATGTCATTATTAATGCCTTTTGTTGAATAACTTTTTGTTTTAAGATATGGGTTTATACATTAGAAATTTCCATTTAGTCATTTGAAATTATAAAAAGGACATTGAGGCACTGGGGAGAAGGTTTACAAGGCTGACACCAGAAATGAGTGGGTATACATGTCAGGGAAAGATTGACAGACTGGGTCTCTTTTTGCTTGAGAAAGTCTAAGGTGACCTAATCGAGGCCTTTAAAAACTGAAAAGTTTTTGACAGAGTGGATATGGAGAGAGTGTTTCCTCTTATGGGGAAGAGCGCAACTAAAGGCTGTCAGTATAAGATAGTCACCAGGAACTCAGAAGGGAATTCAGAAGAAACTTCTTAGCATAAAGAGTGGGGAGAATGTGGAACTCGCTACCACAAGGAGAGGCTGAAGCGAATAATACAGATGCATTTAGGGGGAGGCTAGAAGCACATGAGGGAGAAGGAAATGGAGAGTCACAAACTTAGGTGAGGAAAGATGGGAGGAGATCCAAGTGGAGCATAAACACAGACATGGACTGGTTGGGGCAAATGGCCCGTTTCTGGAATCCCTGTGTAAAATTCTACTCTTAATCCAGAGACTATGTTCTGTGTATAAGACTCAGAAATAAAATCTCAGTGTCAATATACAGGTGGTCACATGGCATTAGAATCCTTGCAGAGCCCTATCAGTGTGGCAGAAGGAATGGTACAGAGTGACTGAGGTTTTCCTTTTCTCTGAAGAATGTAAGATCATCTCCTTTGTGTTACTCTGGTATTTAAGCATCTCATCTCACTTGGTGCAAGTTTGTTGGGTGGTGTTGGGGGGTGGGGATTCATTTCAAAGATGCAATAATATCCTGCAGAGCAGTTGCCATCTGGTTCAGCTGGTTTTTCATCTGCATGGAACTTTCCGACTCCATGTAATTCCCAGCGAGTTTCAAAAATTTTAACATAAACAACATTTAAATAATTTCTGGGCTGCTTCTAAAGTGTAAATGGCACTGTCAGCGATACTTACTGCTCCCCGCATCATTAACGTAATGCAGTCAGCACCCATCTTACTGCCTGCCTCTCTGACTCTTTCAAGCCCCAGCTCTCCCTTCTCTCCTCAGTCTTTCCCACAAAAAAAACAACTTAGGCTCAAAAATCAAGACTCGATTGCAGTCACCCAATCACTGTCTCCTGATTTAAAAAACATTTTCTCCTCAAGCGTAGGTTTTAGCCCTTTGCTAAAAGTCTCTCAAGTTGCAACAGGCTCTTTGTGAACTATGTATCTGAACTTGTAAGTTAGCACAGAGATTGACTGGTACTGGTAAAGTCATGCCCTCCAAGCCACACACCATCCTGACTTGGAAATATATTGTCATCCCTTCATCGTCGCTGGGTCAAAATCCTACAATTCGCTCCCTAACCGCACTGTGGGGGTAGCGACACCACATGGACTGCAGCGGTTAAAGAAGGCAGCTCACCATCTTCTCCAAGTAATTAGGCAATATTTGCTGGCCTTTCCAGTGATGCTCACATCCCATGAATGAATATAAAGAAATAATTTGCTTTTGTTTATTTTTTTTTACTCATTCGCGGAATGTGGGCATCGCTGCCTGGGCCAGCATTTATTGCCCATCCCTAGTTACCCTTGAGAAGGTGATGGTGAGCTGCCTTCTTGAACTGCTGCAGTCCATGTGGTGTAGGTGCAACCACAGTGCTGTTAGGGAGGGAGTTCCAGATGGTAGAGGTCGTGAATTTGAAAGGTGCTGCCTAAGGAGCTTTGGTGAATTCCTGCAGTGCACCTTGTAGATGGTACCATTGCTACTACTGTGCGCCAGTTGTGGAGGGAGTGAATGTTTGTGGATGTGGTGCCAATCAAGCGGCTTTGTCCTGGATGGTGTCAAGCTTCTTGAGTGTTGTGGGAGCTGCACTCATCCAGGCAAGTGGGGACTATTCCATCACACTCCTGACTTGTGCCCTTGTAGATGGTGGACAGGCTTTGGGGAGTCAGGAGGTGAGTTACTTGTTGCAGGATTCCTAGCCTCTGACCTGCTCTTGTAGCCATAGTATTTATATGGCTAGTCCAGTTTAATTTCTAGTCAATGATAACCCCCAGGAAGTTGATAATGGGTAATTCAGTGATGGCAATGCCATTGAACATCAAGGGATGATGGTTAGATTCTCTCTTGTTGGAGATGGTCATTGCCTGGCATTGAGTGGCGAGAATGTTACTTGTCACTTGTCAGCCCAAACCTGGATATTGTCCAGGTCTTGCTGCATTTGGTCATGGACTGCTTCAGTATCTGAGGAGTCGTGAATGGAGCTGAACATTGTGCAACCATCAGCGAACATGCTGAATTGGAAGATTAAAAAAAAGCATTGTTGCTCTTCTCCACCTAATTCAAAAGTTGCTTTAGAAAGTGTTACAGTACCCCCTGATAGCTGCAGCCAGCCCTGAAATCCAATTGGCTTGAGCCAATCTGGAGTGCCTGAAAGGTTTTTAATTCTTGTGGGTTAAGTACCTATTATGGAGGCCTTGGGTATAAGTGAATGTTCCCACTACTTGTATTGATATACCTCAAATTGTGACCGGTGACAGATCTTAAACTTCTGATTTAGAATTTCCCCTCCAAAGAACCAATAGCTCTGAAGAGAAGAATGAAAGGAGGTGGGTGGGGTGGGGGAGGGGGTGGTGGTGGGGGAGGGGGTAGGGCAGGGGAGGGGGTGGTGGTGGGGGATGGGTGGAGGGGGTGGGGGACGGCATAGTGGTGGGGGGGGGTGGTGGAGGGGGGTGGTGTGGGGAAGGAGGGAAAGAAAGAAAGACAGAACGAGTTACAAAACTCAAGCTGTACAAAGCCATATATCATCAAAAATGGAACTCAACTGGGGTGAATTTTCAGTTTTTAGTTTCATCGCAAGGCATAAAACAAGGCGATATTGTTGCCCCATTACACTCCGCCCCCATTACATTTCCACTGACGTCAACAGAAACGGAAATCTAACAGTGCATAAAACAGGCAGCTGACCCACTATCGCTCACTTTCCGCTTGGGGGTCAAAGGGTAAACTCCGCCCTATGTATTTATAGTCTGGCTAAAAATGACTGCGTTGTCTCTTAAATATGAAAAAGAAAGACTGTTCGGAGAATAAAATTGAGACCCTTGCTCAAAAAACAAGAATAATCACAGATGTGCTGGCACCTCAGACAGGCCCAGTGACACCTGCAGGTCATATCAGCCCAGGAGTGAAATAATGACAAAAAAAAGTAGTACAAAAGCAAAATATTGCAGATGCTGGAAATCTGAAATAAAAATGGAAAATGCTGGAAGTACTCAGCAGGACAGGCAGCATCTGTGGAGAAAAACAGAACTGATGTTTCAAGTCGATGACCTTTCATCAGAACTAAGGAAAGACAGAAATGTAATTGTCACATCTCAAGCTGAAAGAACCACACTTGAAGTCAGGGAGTTAACTGCAAGAACAGCATCATTTAATCTGCCATGCTGGCTATCTCCCTATCATTTGCTATCTGACCTTCAACCCCCAGGTCAGGTGACCCCACATGTATTACAGAGTGCAACTTAGGGTATCTCATCAGATTCCGTACAGTATCTAATACCCATCCATGCACACATGACAGTAATAAGTTTTGAGCACCTGAAAGAGGGCCGGGGTGTGTTGGGGGTGGGGTGGTGGTTGCAAGAAAGAGCAAAAGGGAAGGTCTGTGATAGTTTGGAGGGCAGGAGAGATCAAATGACAAAAGTTTATGTGGTACAGGAACCAAAGGGAGTGGTAGTGAGCATTGCAAAGAAAGGGAAGATATGTCCAGATATGGTGTGAATGATTGGATTGGAGTTGTCTGAATGCAAAGCAAAGGATTAAAGAAAGAAACAAGAAAAAGATGAAGCAGCAAAAACATAAGAAACAAAATAGAAGCAGGCGTTATGATCTAAAATTGCTGAACTCAACATTGAGCCCAGAAGGCTATAGAGTGCTGAATTGGAAGATTTAAATAATGTATTGTTGCTCTTCAGCTAATTACACAGAATTTACCGCACCTGTGATAATCTGCAAACAAAAGAGAGAAAATAACAATATAAAGGTGATCTGGTACACCAGCCTAAATTTTTTGGGATTTAAATTTTAAAAATACATAAGAAACATAAGAACAGAAATAGGTCACTCAGCCCCTTGGACCCATTCCACCACTCAGGTAGATTAAGGCAGACCTGTATCCCAAATTATTCCACCCACCTTGGTTCCATAGCTGTTGGTATCCTTAACTAACATAAATTCTGTGAGAACCTGTTGTACATGTCAGAGTGTTAGATTTGACACTTGCATTGCATGTCTTATAGTTCCTTATCTGTTCCTTACCATATCCTTATTGGTGGTTCTAAGTTTCTGATTTTCTAATTATCCAATTAAATCCCTGCCAGCAGCTTCTTTCTGCTTCCGAGGAAAACAGTAGAATCCCTCAGACAGATGAGGCATTCACTCATTTGGGTCTGATTGTTAAAAATGCCTGGCTCACAAGGCACTAGGTGAATACTAGTGCAGACCAATGGGCCCAATTTGTGCTGGAGAACGTGGAGACCAACTGCCACCCAGACAGTAGAAGCCAATGTCCCAAGAACATATTAGGAACAGCAGTCCTGCATGAAGAGACAAAACAGAGAAGAACAGGCAGGCTAATCTCATTCTCAAAGCAACAATAAAAACTTGCACTCATATAATGCCTTTAATGTAGTAAAAGATGCCATGGTATTTCAGGAGCATCAACAAACACAATTTGACACCAAGCTACATAAAGAGAGATTAGGGCAGGTAACCAAAAACTTTGTCAAAGTGGTAGATCTTAAGGAGCACCTTAAAGGGAAAAAAGGTAAAGAGATTTAGGGAGGGATTCCAGGAGTCGTAAGTAAAGCAAGAATGCCAAGAACTCGCTGAATGACTGCTGACAGGTCACCCGATAATACAAAGAGGGAAAAGAGAGGAAGAAAGAGAGCGAGAAAGAGAGGTGTGGAAGGAAAGAAAGGAGCAAGAAGGAGAGAGAGAAAGGGAGAAAAGGAAAGATAGAAAGAACTTGCATTCACACAGCACTTTTCACTACGTCAGGACCACACATAGCATTTCAGAGGCAATGAACTACTTTAAAGTATAATTACTGTTGTAATATTGAGAAATGTGGGAGTTAATTCGTGCACAGCAAATTTTCACAAACAGCACTGAGATAAATGACTAGATAATTAGTTTTGTGTTGGCTGAGGAATAAGTGTTCCACTATTTTGTCTCTTGAGGGAACATTCCTTACGAAATCCTTCTTATCTTTAAAGGTGCACAGGCAAAGCTCCATTCTGATGTCTTAATGTTGCAACCCTGATCCTTGTTTCTCACTTCAGCTCCTCAACACAGTGTGCCAAAAGTAAATGAGCTCCTCTCATTCCATCTATCTCTGCGACTGTAGTAGCATTGATAAAGCAGATATAGATAAAAAAGCTCGAGACGGAGAGAATTCAGAGGCCAGAGGAGAAAAAACAGATGATAAATTTCCTCCCTCATTTTGGACTAGGTGCACTGCACCAAACAATATTTGCTAGTAGCTAATTATTCATTGCGGGTTAGTTACAAACCCATCAAGGAATGAAACCTAAAAAAAACAAAATTAATCCTGAGCTTGGTCTTTAACAAGCCCTAATATTCACCTTGCAATTCCCAATGGTGTTGAGTAGCACATCATCTTATATCAGCTCCTTAAATCTTCTCCTCTGAACATGAATGGGCTGGGACAAGTGGTGTACCATTCCATGCCGCTGAAACAGGGGGAATAAGGATTGAATCAAACATGACCAAGTCCTTGAGCATGATGGATGATGTAGGATTAAGAGTGCGCTCAAGATAGGGGGAAGGGTTCAACTAGCATTGGGGAGGCACACTAAATGGACTGAAATCTAACCCAATTCTTTATAAAACCGTTTACAAGTTCACCACACCCAGTGCAAGAAAGAAGTTCCCTCCCCTCCCCTCCCCTAATATTTTCTTTCTTTTTCTCCCCCTTTTCCACTCCCATAGGCTGTTGACATACGGTTCCAGAAGCAATCAGCCTCCGGTTTCTCCCACAAGTGACCATTTCTATACTCCAGATAGTGAGTGTTAGAAGGTTATCTGACTGTGGCTGCAGCATCAGCTCAACTTGACCTCACCCAATATTCACACTCTCGCACTTCAAGCAGGGCCTAGCATACATTGATCAAGAGCAGGAACCCAGGCTGATCATTCCATTCCTATCTCATGGACGTTGAGGGTTGATGAAATCTGGTCAGGAAAGGGTTGAATTGATAGGGATAATTCCTGGCAGCTGTGATTGTTTTAAAATTTCTGTTCTTTCGTGGGATGTGGGTGTCGCTGGTTAGGCCAGCATTTGTTCCTTATCCCGATTTGCCCTTTAAGCAGGTGACTAGAGCACTATGTGTCTAGATGTCTGGTGCCATAGGAATGCTGTCTGTGGAATTCAACAGTTTAAAGTTGCCTAAGATACAGAATGATGTAATCTGCTTGACTGCGTTTGAATTCTTTCCTTAAAAGGGTAGCTGTCATCTTAAGTATGTTGTGCCCACAGGCTCAGACCACAAGTCACTCTCAATAGAGCTGAGATCAACTCAATTGTGCATACATACTCACTTAAGTGTTTCAATTTCAAATGAAACAGGGATCCTTGGTAATAAATTAAGAGTTTTTAAACAACAACAATTTGTTATACATAAAGGACCTTTAATATAATAAAAGGTCGCAAGGAACTTCACAGAAAGTTGTCAAACAAAATTTGACACTGAGCCACGAAAGTTATATTGCAGCAGAGAGCCAAAAACTTGGTCAAACAGGTAGGTTTTAAGGAGTGCCTCAAAGAGAAGAGAGAAATTGAGAGGCGGAGAGGCTTAGGGAGGGAATTCTAGAGCTTGGAGACTTGGCAGCTGAAGGCACGGCCACCAATAATATTCTCTTTTTACAGGGTAAACAAGAGGATTAGTATTGAATACAAATGGGTTGGTGACTGTCAAAGAGCAGAAAAAAGAGTTCTGTGCAAACAAGTTACCGCACCTTTTACTAGTTTTACGTCTAGTGGCGGAGCAATTAAAACTGGGGATTGCAGATTTGGAGCAGCGCAGATATCTCAGAGGATTGTGGGGCTGAAGGAGATTACAGAGTGGGGGGGGGGGCGGTGGAATGGGGAGAAGGGCAAGGAGGGATTCAAAAATATGAAAATTTTAAAATTGAGGTGCTGCTTAGCCAGGACCAATGTAAGTCAGCGAGCACAGGAGCGATGGTGAACAAGATTTAATGTGGGCAGGGACTGTGCCTGCAGAGCAATTTCCTGTTGCCTTTTCCAATTGGTTCATCAAGTAGAATGACTCACGGCTGCACTCAAAAGGCTGACTTGATCATTCTGGACAATTAGTGCCTGGCAGGCAAACTCCATAATTCATGGGAGTGCTGGCTTGAGTTGTGATTGCTCTGCTAGCACAGAACCAGCCTAAACATGTGAGAGAGAAAGAGAGAGAGAGAGAAAGAGAAACAAAAGAGAAACATGTCAACAGTTGTAAATCTCATTACTGGCTGAAGCATTGCAGAGTAAAGGAAAAAGGCAATTCTATACCTTTATGGGTCAATTTACAAGTTTGTATAATTATATCTTTTGCACCTCATCATGTAAAACTAGTTGACTACAGCTCCTCACACCCCGCTTCCTGTAAGGACCCCATCCCATTCTCTTAGTTCCTTCGCCTCCGTCGCATCTGTTCTGATGATGCTACCTTCAAAAACAGTTCCTCTGACATGTCCTCCTTCTTCCTTAACCGAGGTTTTCCACCCACTGTCGTTGACAGGGCCCTCAACCGTGTCCGGCCCATCTCCCGCGCATCCGCCCTCACGCCTTCTCCTCCCTCCCAGAAACATGATAGGGTCCCCCTTGTCCTCACTTATCACCCCACCAGCCTCCGCATTCAAAGGATCATCCTCCGCCATTTCCGCCAACTCCAGCATGATGCCACTACCAAACACATCTTCCCTTCACCCCTACTGTCGGCATTCCGTAGGGATCGTTCCCTCCGGGACACCCTGGTCCACTCCTCCATCACCCCCTACTCCCCAACCCCCACCTATGGCACCACCCTATGCCCACGCAAAATATGTAACACCTGCCCCTTCACTTCCTCTCTCCTTACCGTCCAAGGGCCCAAACACTCCTTTCAAGTGAAGCAACATTTCACTTGCATTTCCCCCAACTTAGTCTACTGCATTCATTGCTCCCAATGCGGTCTCCTCTACATTGGAGAGACCAAACGTAAACTGGGCAACCGCTTTGCAGAACACCTGCGGTCTGTCTGCAAGAATGACCCAAACCTCCCTGTCACTTGCCATTTCAACACTCCACCCTGCTCTCTTGCCCACATGTCTGTCCTTGGCTTGCTGCATTGTTCCAGTGAAGCCCAACGCAAACTGGAGGAACAACACCTCATCTTCCGACTAGACACTTTACAGCCTTCCGGACTGAATATTGAATTCAACAACTTTAGGTCTTGACCTCCCTCCTCCATCCCCACCCCCCTTCTGTTTCTTCCCCCTTCCTTTTGTTTTTTTCCAATAACTTATATAGATTTTTCTTTTTCCCTCCTATTTCCATTATTTTTAAATATTTTTAAATTTTTTATGCTCCCCCCACCCCCACTAGAGCTATACCTTGAGTGCCCTGCCATCCATTCTTAATTAGCACATTCGTTTAGATAATATCACCAACTTTGACACCTATGTGTTCTTTTGTTCTGCCGTCTGTGACATCTTTTGATGATCTGCTTCTATCACTGCTTTTGCCTACAACCACACCACCCCCCTCCACTTCTCTCCCCCAACCCAACCACCACACACACACACACACACACACACACCCCCCCCCCCCCACCCCCTCCACCCACCACCTTAAACCAGCTTATATTTCAACCCTTCCTGAGTTCCGTCGAAGGGTCATGAGGACTCAAAACGTCAACTCTTTTCTTCTCCGCCGATGCTGCCAGAGCTGCTGAGTTTTTCCAGGTAATTGTGTTTTTGTTTTGGATTTCTAGCATCCGCAGTTTTTTGTTTTTATGACTTACTTTGAAGCGCTGCGTAAATAAATGCAAACTTTTAGAATTTAGTAAGATCCTGTGAAAAAGAACACATGAACAACCCAATTAAATCGATTTTCTTGGTGTTGGCTTGAGCACTCCACTCTTCTTTGAATTGTGCTATGGGCCCCTTAACATCCACCTGAAACATTGGAACAGGCAGATGGATCATTGGTTTAACGTCTCATCTGAAGGGTAGCATCTCTGACAATGCGGTGCACTGAAATGCAGACCATCAAGTTCTGGGATGGGGCACAGTGAGAATTCTATACATGCATTTGTTGTTAATGCCGCACAGTTTCAATCCCAACAAGGGCAGGTGACCCCAAACAATAAAAGTAAATAATACATCCTACTTAAGGAAATTACAACTATGGTTCAAATTTTCCAGTCAGGGTCGAAATCCAGGGGGGCCAGAACTTTAGGCAGGTTGTACGGGGGCGCACCTGACCCGACGGTGCTTGAGTTTGTGTGAGAAGGCGTTGGGCGAGCGTCCCAATGTCATTGCGCACTCACACAGTATTTCAATCAGCGGGCACGTGCAGCATTTGGGAGCGCGCCCGCTGACAATTAAGCGGACAATTAAGCCCATTAAGGAAGCGAATGAAATTGAGTTTACACGTTTTTACGGTTGGCGGACAGGCCAATCGGCCAGGCGGCCTTTACCTTTTCGCTGAAACCTCGATTCAGGGCGGGAGGGGAATGTCTGGGGTGAAATATAATAAGAAAGGATATCTGGGGACTGATGGTTTTTGAGTTCTGCTGTCAGGTGCTTGAATGTGCTGAATAGACACAGTTTGGTGCACTTTTTTCTTGTCACTTAACCTGTCCAGGTGGGCTCCGCAGCAGCTGTCTGCCTTCAGGGAGCTCGCTAGAAGTGCCCACCCGCACCCTCACTTTTCTCGGTACCCGCTCCCTCCCACTGCCAGCGCTGAGGTAAGATTCAGGCCCCTATTGTGGACCCTGATCAGACAAAAAAAAAATACCCACTTACCTTCCTTTGATTTTCCTTGGAAATCTTTTGATGGAGGCTCCTTCAGGACTGGCTCAATGCAATAAATCTCAGAGGGAGCAGCAGAAAGAACCAATGCCCCTTTTTTAATGGCACTAGCTGCTGTATTCTGGTAACTAAAGAGTTTAAATTTCCCAAAGCTTCTATGGAAAGCTACGGGGAGAAGGTAAGTGTGTAAGGGGGTATGGTAGGTGAAGTAAAGGAATAAGGTGGGTGGGGGGGGGGTGGGGGGTGGGTGAAGGGGGTAGGTTGGGTGAGGGGATAAGTGAGTAGGGTGCGTAACATGGTAGGGTGGGTAAGGTAAGTGGGTGAGGGGGTACAGTGGGTAAGGTGGCAGCTGGCTAGGCTGGTGAGGTTGGATCAGGTTGGGTTATGGTGGGGGGAGGTGGAATCAGCAGACAGGGAGGGAGCTGGATGGTAAGGTCAGGTCGGAGGGTAGTCAGGGGGTCAGGGGCGCAGACGAGGTGGAGTGTCATTGGTGAAGTCGGGTCAGGGTGTCAGGGCAAGTTCAAGTCAGGTTGGGTCGGTGGGGAGACAGGAGGGCGGGAGGGTCAGGTTAGGGAGTCGAGTGATGAGGTCAGGTCAGGTTGGGTCGAGCTGGGGGCACAATCAGTGTGGTTGGGGAATATTTGGGTGGTGGAGGCTGGTCAGACCGGGTCAGGGGAAGTCGAGTAGTCAGGGGGGTAGTTGGGGGTTCATGGTGGTAGTTAGGTGGGGTTTGAAGTGAGACTGATTAGAGGGTCAGTTGTATAGCTACCCAGGAGTTGACTAGGATTTTCCTGTCTAACATCTCCTGGGTAACTATTCAGGTAAGTACTGTCCGAAGTCTCTGACTCTAACGCAGAGCTGGAGAATTATTTGACTCAAATTTGACTCAAAGATTGATTGGAGAAAATGGGTTTTGATTCATGGGGAACTGGCACCAGTACGGGGAGACCAGAAATCTGCTGAGTCTAGGTTAATGACGAGCCTAAGGACTTGGTCATGTCTCAGATGCTGGAGCTGCAAAGGCAAAGGCAAGCTCGGGAACATCAAGAAGTGATGACCGCTGCACTCCTCAGATTGCAAGACAGGTTGGAGGAGTCCGTCCGCCTTCAGTGAGGTGATAGCGCTGGCATGAAAATGCACTGAGGTCAACACTAGCAGGATGGCAGCCACCATGGAGAGCAGGACATCGGTTCTGCACCGCTGCATGGCTGAACACCATCACTGTACCCACAGGTGGCCTCCAACAGCGTGTATGCGAGAGAGGTACGGGACAGATTGATCGCACTCCAGGTATTCCTTCTCCTCAAGGAGGCAGCCAGGGGCCCTCAGGCACCCATAGGAAGCAGGATCAGTAGATGCACATCCCAGGGCCATCCACCAAGGTGACTCCAGGAGTGTCCGGCCCATCCGAATCCCCTCTTCCTGTGACCCCAGCAGCTCCAGCTGTACAGGACGAGGAGTGTGCATTTGTGGGTGGAGGTTTGTGATATTCCACAGAGGTTACCTGTGGTGTCCTGAAAGGAGACACCGGCATAAAGATTGAGCTCCACAGCCAGTTTCACAGTGGATGCCCTCCATGTCCCAGTGGCACCAAATCCTGCAGTAACTGGCAGATGTGACCAACCAGGTCCTTAGACATGCGCAGTCTTTGGCGACACTGGTTTTCGGTCATCTGCAGGAACGAAGGGCGGCATTTACAGACCCTGGGTCTAGCTAGGCCCCAACCAGCAATGGCTCACTGTGGCTCTTCAGCAGTATGTGTGTGTGTGTGTGTGTGTGGGATCCTCAGCTGCCCCTCCTTCCAGGAGGTGCTGCTTCTCCCCCTGCACAGCCAGCTGCCCCCGTCGCTCTCTTCTTCTTCACCTCTGCTCTCTGTGCATCACTAGGCATATGGCTAGTTCACCAGGGTCCATGCTCCTGATGTACTCCTCCTGCAGGACGAAAGAGAGAGACATGTGCATTAGCATGGATGTTCTAAGAACCTCTCTTGGTTAAGCCTGAAGGCCCCTTAACACATCCTGGAGAGTGCAGGCCAACACTTAGATGGCCAGAGTTTAGTATGCTCTACAGCTGCCCGAGGCCCCACCCACATCTGCCTCACTCCACCTGACTGATTGGCGGCAGCTTCACCCATTGGACTGTGCTGTCAGCTCAGGTGCAGACATTCTCCTAACCCGCACTGCAAGACTGCTCTGTTAGCTTGAACCATGTGGGAGACTGGTCCAAACCGGGATGCTAACCTTGCAAGGGGCTGTGAGCACCTCCAGCAGTGACTGCTCCATAGCCAGCTTTAGTGAGAAGACTGTATAACATGCGCAGTCATGCAACTCTTCTGCAGTTTACTAAAATACTCATTAGTTTACAGTTTGTGCCTGAAGGGTGAAAAGCTCTGGAGCACTTGGTGGCAATTTAATGCCTCTGCGTTACTCGAGAGGGTAAATAAGCTAGAAGCCCAACACCAAGTCACTGTCACTTGTGGTTGCGTCTGAACTGTCTCAGCTGTGGAGGAGTAGTCACTTTATACAAGGTTTCACTAACGCATGGCTGCTTCCCTCCCCCACCCCCGCACATGCTTGTGCATTACCATCAACCACAGTGCAACCTTTGCTCCTCTCAACAGTCACCTCAACTCTTGCCTCGGCACTACACTGTCAGCCAGCTGGGAAGAAAACGACTTGCCTGTGCCCTCGCCTGAATGTGCAGTGACCTTCTCACCAGACTGTTTGCTCACACTGTCAAACTCCAGCGGGCACAGTAAATTCCACCCAAATCCTCTAGGGAAAGGATGTACCATCCAAATGAACTAAGGAAGTTAAAGACAAGACAAGAGAGAAGACAAAAACAAGAGAGCAAGGTAACAATAAGAGAAACGATAATCAGAGCATGTCATGAATGGACAGGGTGTACAAACTTAAGAGTGTACCTGCAGATAAGGCCGGAGATTGCAAAAAGACAGAATTAAAAGCTCTGCATCTGAATGCACATAGCATTCATAACAAAACAGATGAACTACAGTCAAATCAAAATAAATATTTATGATCTGATAGCCATTACAGAGACAAGGCTGCAGGATGACAAAGACTTGGACCTGAATTTTCAAGGGTACATGACATCTTGGAAGGACAGGAAGCTCGGAAATGATGGAGGGGTAGTACTGTTACTTAAGGACGACATTGGTAGAACAGAGAAAGATGACCTTAACTCTAAAGATCAAGATGTAGAATCAGTTTGATAGAGATAAGAAATAGCAAAGGTAAGAAGTCGCTTGTGGGAGTAGTTTATAGACCCCCTAAAAGTAGGACAGAGTATACAGGAAGGAATAATGGAGGCTTGAGAGAAAGGTATAGCGATAATCATGGGTTATTTTAATCCAAATATAGATTGGGCTAATCAGATTGCCAAAGGTCTCCTGGAAGATGAGTTCATAGTGTGTTTCCAGGACAATTTCTTAGAGTAGCAAGTACTACAGTCAACCAGAAAGCAGGCTATAATAGATCTGGTAATTTGCAATGAGGCAAGATTAATTAATGACCTGATAGTAAAGGTGCCCCTAAGTAGCAATGATCATAACATGATTGAATTTTGTATTCAGTTTGAGGAAGAGAAGGGTGGATCTAAGCCCAGTGTTTTGAACTTAAATAAGGGCAATTTTGAGGGTATGAAGACAGAGCTGGCTAAAGTGAACTGGGAAATTAGGTGAAAGAACAAGTCAGTGGAGATGCAGTGACATTTAAGAATATATTCTATAACACTCAGCAAAGATACATTCCAATGAGAAAGAAAGACTGTAGGAGAAGGATGCACCATCCGTGGGCTAACTAAGGAAGTTAAAGATAGTATCAAATTGAAAGAAGAAAGGTACAATTCCACAAGATTAGTGGTAAGTTAGAAGATTGGACAGAATTTAAAAAACAGCTAAGAATGACTAAAATATTAATAAGGAGGGAGAAATTAGATAATGAGAGAAAGCTAGCTAGAAATATAAAAACAGATAGTAAGGGTTTCTACAGGTATTTAAGAAAGAAAAATGTAAGTAAACTGAACGTTGGTCCTCTACATAGTGAGTATGGGTAATTAATAATGGAAAATAAGGAAATGGTGGATGAATTGAACAGATATATTTTGCATCTGTCTTCACTATAGAGGATACAAATAACATCCCAGGAATAAGTGTACAACAAGAGGTGAAAGGGATGGAGGAACTTAATACAATTACAATCACCAGGGAATGAATGCTGAGAAAATTATTAGAACTAAAGGCTGACAAGTCCCCAGGCCCTGATGGACTTCATCCTAGGGACTTAAAAGAAGTAGCTGTTGAAATAGTGGGTGCATTGATTTTAATTTTCTAAAATTCCTTGGATTCTTGGAGGAGAGTGCGAGAGGAGGACCTGTTTCTACCTGTCAGAGCCAAAGTGTGACATCAAGGAAAACAGGTAGGTGCTTGGTGGGTATCTTTTCCGTGTGTCTTTTGATTGGCCAAGTAGTTTAAATCAGGAGACCTAATTATAGCTGAAGAGTACAGTTAAGAAATACACTTTTAAAATATTTAACATCCAAATTACTGAATTAAATAGAATAGAGATGGCTGGCCAGGCGGTGTGTTGCAGCTGTAGTATGGTGGGAGCTTTTGGATGCTGGTGTGATCCATGGTGACCACATCTGCAGCAAGTGTTGGCTGCTCAAGGAGCTTTGGCTCAGAGTTGATGATCTGGAGTCCAAGCTGTGGACACTGTGACACATCAGGGAGGGGGAGGTTTACCTGGACATTGTGGGCAAAAACTTGGCAGATGGAGTTTAATGTAGGGAAATGTGAAGCCATGCACTTTGGTCGGAAGCTTTGTTATGCCAGATTTTCTGGAGAAGAGGAAATTGAGAGCAGTTGTCACCCAGATATTTAAAACATTGGTAGAAGCTGATTGATGAATATCTGGTTAAAATGGGAATTGAAGTTATAGGGATTGTTATTAACTCATCCACTAAAGAGCACCATGCCTCCAGCTATCTGACAACAGAAGAATGTCATGTGTGGAATGCTGCTGGTTAGGGTTGCCTAACATATGATGGGTGTTTTGCTGTCTTTCTCTGGTTGCTTTGAAACCATGAAAGAACGTCAAGGTTCATTGTTCCCGCCTACTTTAAGGGCGGAGTCTTTAGCTCGGTGTGTGGGCGTGCACCTGAACCGCTCAAGCGTAAAATGGCACATCATGAAGTCAGGCGAGTGTCCCGATGTCATCTTGCGCTCACGCAATATTTCGGTCGGCGGGCGCATGTAAAAGTTGGAAAAGCACCTGCCAACAATTAAGAGGGCAATTAAGCCCATTAAAGTTCCAATTGTCCCCGATTTTTCAGGGTCCGTCCAACCTTACGGTTGACTTTGCATGTTTGATGAAATCTCATCCAAGGGCAGGATGAGATTCCTGTTATTAAATAAAAACGTATGGACAGAATTTCCATCATTTATACATTCAGGTGATTGATTCTGATGCATGGACATTTTTTTTCCGGATTTTAAAATCTTTCTCCATTGCTTTTTAATTCTTCGGCTCCCTGAGGCAGCACTCTGTCTTCAGGGAGCTTCATCCCGTGCCAGCACGTGCCCTCTACCTGCCCCCACCCAGCAGCGCTGAGCATTGCGGTGCGCGTTTTACGCTGGCTGGCCGGTCGCGAGTGGCAGTCCATTTTCCGGCTGATCACAGGCCCACCCATCATGCCCGCACGCCAACCTGAAAATCCGGCCCTAAGTATATTACATCCATGGACATGGCCAACAGCACAGACCACATGTGACTCAATTACTCTTTCTTCTGATTTATAGGTGTGGATTTTATTTGTATTGCAATCAATTAGCAGAGCGTGACAGTCAACCACTGAATAGTGCTCACTGGCTTCAGGCCACGGCCACAGTCGGATGAACTGGAAGTCACGGTATGTCATGGGACATGGGGTGATCTTGTTCCTAATTACAGACTAAGGAGTGCGACACCTGAACATATATTATTTTGGCGGCTTTACTTTTACCATTGTCGATTATAGATCTTGGCTGTATTATTGGCATCCACACAATACAAAACTCACATGATTGCCCCAACCGACAGAGGGAGATAGAAGCAAGTGCTGCATCTGATGACATCCTGAATAAACACACCTCCTGGACAGTGCTGACACTGTGATATCTCCTGTAACCTGTTGTTACATTGGTTAGCCTAGCTTCAAAATGATTACTGAGCCATTGGTAAGTCTAAACAATAACTGGTTTATTATATACAACTGAACTATGTACAGCCACCCATGACTGCTGAAGCCATGAACATTCTCTCCCTCTACTCATCGTCATGCGTTCTCTTGCATCATCATGGGAGATGCTATTTACACAGTCCCACATGTTAACCCTTACAAACCCCATGACTACACAGTTACTAAATGTTTTTGATGGATTTGGGCACCAAGCAATTCCTGTACCAGTTGGTATGCAGAGGAAATAGAATTATCATTACTCTTTGGATAACTTTTTATCACATTTCTATCCATGGAGCCTTTTCACATTGTCCATTTAAGGGAACTATTTTCTGGAACTTCTCAATGACATTTTACTAAATTGCAAATTAGATGAATTTCTTTCAGAAGATAACATTTCACAATACAGTATCCAGGTAAGACATGACGTGCTGTGAGTGTAACATGTTTTGGGGGAACAGATGATTTTGGACCTCTGCTGGGAGAAATTTATTCATGCAGTACCGCCTACAGCATCACTAACCAGACTCCTGATGATTCACAGAGGCAGGCAGTGTTGTGGGCCTGTGCTGTGTTCTTCACTGATATAAATGAAGCCACTGCACAGGTTGTGCAGGTAAATGTCCATTCACCACCTGGGTATGGCCCAGGAAAGATATGATTAGTTTTTGGCCATTATGTGGTTCCGGACACAGATATGGATCCTGAAATTCACCCAATGTTAAAAAACAGTGTGAGTTGTTTTACTTAGAAAGTTGTTGATACAATCAGATCAGAGGTCAAATTTCATGTCACAGCTGTTTAAAGAAGTAATGAGCAGTTTGGGATAAACAATTTAAGTCAAATTTTAGAATGTTGTGTTTTGTCTCAGCTAACAATTTGTTGCAGCTGTCAAAACGTGAGCAGAGTTTTCAGAGCAGGCTGTTGGATGTGGATTGGTCTGAAGCCTCCTTAATGAGATGGAAGCTCTAAATTCAATGGCTTCTTTTTTCAGCTTTGTAGTTACAACACAGCCTCAAGGAAGAGCTGCGTAATTGTAATAATTTTGAGTTAAAACAGTGTGGCAGAGGTATGTGCTCTACTGAGTGCCCTCTTCACTTATTCAGGTATGTTCTTGAAGTAATCTTCATCCTCTCAGTCTGATCCTTCAAAACACAATGTTGCATTCCTTGTATTCCTCTTCAGGAGCACTCAATTTACCCTTTTCCTGTAATTAAGAAACTTGGAAAACAAAATTGTGATAAGTTAGGGACTATATACCATCTCAGTATTAGATACTTGAGTGCATCTGAGATGCTGAATTTATATACTGTTCACTTTTGCACTACACTACAAAATGAATCTGCAATAATTTGAAAGAAGATTTTAAATAACTCTGCAGAAGATGAATTTATTGCTAAAGAAACATAAATTATTGGATTATTTGAATTTTGCAGCTTTGAACTAAATTGAGTTACAATGCTGTTTGTTATCTTGAGTTCTGTAAGAAGTTGCAGGGTGACAGGGATGTGGTTGAGAATTGCCATTTGGACGATGCATCCCAGCTGGGCTGCGGAATGGACTTGGATTAGCCACCCAGATGTGTCAGTAAAACCCAGCTGAAAATACAGGCCAGTATTTCACGGTCGGCAGGTAGGTGCGGTCGGCAGGCTGAGGAATGGCTGGGGAACAGCCCACCACACGTGATCGGCCCCCGACCGCGACTTCACACTGACAGGCCAATTAAGGAAGGGGCGGACGGGGGCGGGTGCCTGTCGGGCGCCGGGTCCAATGATGATCCGGCCGCTGGTTTAAAAACGGCCCAGGCAACCCCTGGAAGGCTGCCACAGAAAAACGTCTCCTCTGCGTCTTCAACATTTAAGAAATATTGCAACTAAGAAGGTTATGGAGGAGTTAATTACATTTTTCACAAGATATGATTTACCGAAGGAAATACAATCAGATCAGAGGTCAAATTTCATGTCTCAGCTGTTTAAAGAAGTAATGAGCAGTTTGGGATAAAACAGTTTAAGTCAAGACTCCGCAGATGCTGTCAGACCTGCTGAGTTTTTCTAGGTTTTTTTATTTTTGTTTTGGATTTCCAGCATCTGCAGTTTTTTGCTTTTATGGTAAGAGCATAAGGTCTTGATTATGCACAGGATTGGGATACAGGAATTCCATTTTTGTTATTCGCTATTAGAGATGCTCCTAATGCATTGACTGGTTTTAGCCCTTTTGAACTAGTTTATGGTCATGAGGTAAGGGGACCACTGAAATTGATTCATGAGAAATTGGTGGGTCAAAATTCAGAAGCTACTCTCCTGGACTACTTATCAAATTTCAGGGAAAGATTGAACACAGCATATGAGTTGGCTAGGGAACGTTTAAAGATCTTACAGCAAGTGACGAAGGTGAAAGCAGATAAGAAGGTTAAAATTCGCAGCTTTGTTTCTGGAGAGAAATTATTAGTTTTGTTACCAGTACTAGGGGATTCATTAAATGCAAGGTTTAGTGGGCCTTACAGAATTGAAAAGAAATTGAGTGAAGTAAATTATTTAATAAATACTCCAGATAGAAGAAGGAAGCAGAGGGTGTGTCATGTAAATATGCTTAAAAAATACTTTGAAAGGAAAGAGGAACAAAAAGAGGTGGTGGATGATGAAAAAGAGTTGGAAGTGCAGGACTCTGAAATTGATTTTCCTCTAATCAAATTAGATAATGAGGGGGTGCTTGAAAATTTAAATGCAATATTGAGTTACCTTCCAAGCAAGTGTCAAAGTGATTTGGAAAAGCTATTGCAGTCATACAAACCTATTTGTGAAAATAAGTTCGGAAAGACACAATTAGCTTTATATGATGTACGTATAGAAATATCATCTTCAGTGAAGCAACAACCTTATAGTTTAAATCTGGAAAATTATCACAAGTACAAAAAGAAATTGATTTCATGCTTCAAAATGATATCCTTGAGTCTCGTTGTAGTAACTGGAGTTCGCCTATTGTACTGGTACAGAAACCGGATGAAACACAAAGACTGTGTGGACTATCGAAAAGGGAATGCGGTGACAAAAGCAGAATCATATCCCATACCACGGTTGGAGGTCTGTATTGAGAAAGTGGAACAATCGAAATTTATCACAAAGATTGACTTGCTAAAAGATTATTGGCAGATAGCATTGTCAGAGAGAGCAAAGGAACTATCAGCTTTCGTAATGCCAAGTGGACTATATCCGTTTAAAGTCATGCCATTTGTTATGAAGAATGCACCTGTGACATTTCAAAGACAGACAAAGTAATTGCAGATCTAAGCAATTGTGTGGTTTATATTGATGATCTAATTGTTTTCAGTCAGACGTAGGAGGAGCACCTACAGCATCTGGAAGAATTATTTACTCGACTACAAGAAGCTAATTTGTTGATGCAAGTGGCTAAAAGCGAATTTGCAAAAGTGCAAGTTACGTTATCTAGGCCATACCATTGGACATGGTAAGGTGGCTCTGAAAGATGCGAAAGTCAAGGCCATCGTGGATTTCCCAATGCCTACAACAAAACGAGAAGATTTGAGATTCCTGAGCATGAGTGGGTTTTACTGGAAATTTGTACCAAATTTTAGCCGAGCGGTTGCTCCACTGACTGAACTATTAAAAAAGAACAAGAAGCTTCAATGGACACTGGAGTCATTTGATAGTTTGAAAACTGTATTAACTATGACACCAGCTTTGGCAGTAACCAATTATGCCAAACAATTCAAGTTGGCCAGTGACACAAGCGGTATAGGCACTGGGGCTGTACTGTTACAAGAAGATGACACTGGAATTGTAAAAACGATAGGGTATTTTTCACAGCAACTGAATGTACAACAGAGAAGATATTCAATGATCGAAAACAGACTTTGAGTTTGGTGTTAGCATTGCAGCATTTTAAAATTTATGTTGCAAACAATTCATCAGAAACAATTGTTTATACAGACCCTAATCCTTTGAAGCTTTTGGACAAATTTCGAGACACTAGTGCAAGGATTTTCAAATGGAATCTATTATTACAACCATTTAATCTACATATTATAAATGTTGTTGGAAGAGGAAATCTCGCCAATACATTATTAAGAATTGAAGCTGAAAGAAAACAGGACATTAAAAAAACCTGGACACTGAACTGGAGTGATTTCTGTTGATACCAAGGACTTGTGTGTATATATATATATATATATATATATATATATATATGTATATGTAGTTATGTTAATGCATACATCTGGTAATGTAATAGTGTAATAAGTATAGGAGATGGTGTGAGATGAATTATTAAAATGAAGCCGTCTTTTAGAATTATGATGGTTCATTTTCTGATAAGGAGGGGGATGTCACGAAGCTATTAATGTATAAAACATTTTGGAAAATATTCTTCTTTTAAAATAGATGTTTAGTCTGCGGGTATGTCTTAATTGGATTAAGCCAGCTAGTCTGGGTGCTTTGATATGTACTTGTTTTGCTACGCAAGACGGGTAGTGTGCATTTGCATTTTTTGAATAGAGCATTGAAAAAGTGGGGTGAAAATTGATGCCCTTCTAGCAGCTCCCAAGCAATATGTTTATATTACTAATAAAATTTGGGGTTTCATTGTTAAAAGGTAAAGTTCAAAGACACTGGTGAGACAATGAGAATTTGAATACAATCAGTGGTGGTAGGTATAACTTCAGTAGTTTTTGGGTGTGCAGCCAGAGGCAATGTAAGATCAAAAAGCCTCCAACTGGCTCCACAGTGGAAAGAATCTCATTTTGAATTCATAAGGTGAAATTGCTTTGCTTGGTGTTTGGTTAAGTCTATGGGTTGCTGTTACCTTAATGGAGATTAGTTTGGGAATTATTTAAAAGTTATGATAGTAGTAATTTGCAGCCATATATATATATATATTTTAACCTGTGTAAATTAATAAAATGTTTCACTTAGTTTAATGTAAAACCTCGAGAACTAGTGGTCTGATTCCTGAGTTTAGAGTCGCATCTCAAACATAACACTTAAATTATTGGTTATGACAGTTGTTTATTTTTTAAAATAACTCTGCTTTATCAACTGCATCGGTCATAACATATGATTGGTTTATATGTCTGCTGGAGTGGACATAAACACCAGTAATAGTAATGTCATTATGCTTTCAATGTGACAATAACATTAAATTTGCTTTGGTTTTGATGGCCTGCGTATGCTTCACCATTTTTCCTTCTGGTGCAGGGTTTGCCAGTCGGGAATGCTGGACATGAGTGGGTGGATACTTTATTGCACAGGCATTGAGTGAACTTTGGGTGCCTAAGAAAGGGTCATTTCAGACATCTGGGATGGAGGTGGCAGCTCTGGCATGAGCTCTGGAAGCAGGTCTTTGGTAGCCTAGTTGAAGGAGCATCAGTTCAAAGTGTCTCTGGTGTCCCTGCCTCCCAGATGGTTACTGAGGTCTGCTTCCATGCACTCAGCATTCTCCTCACCATGTTCCTCTTCTGACTCACCACTGGATTCATCATCTGCAGGCTATGCAGCTGCATCAAGATCTTTCTCCAGTGGAATCCCCCTTGCCAGTGCCAGATTGTGGAGAGTGCAGCACGCACCCACTATCAGTGACACCCTCTCTGGGGGGCTATTGTAGTGCATTCTCTGAATGGTCCAGGCATTGGTAACGCACCTTGAGAAGGCCTATGGTCCTCTCTACCACCGCCCTTGTCGAGGCATGACTCCTATTGTAACACTGCTCTGATTCTGTTCTTGGGTAGCAGAGAGGGGTCATGAGACATCTCTTCAATGGATAGCCCTTGTCAGCCAGCAGGCAGCCATCCATCCAGTCGGGTTGGAGAACTGAAGAGCCTCGGCACCTGGGAGTGTCTCAGGACGTAAGCATCATGGGAGCTGCCAGGGTGTCTTGCACAGACTTGCAGAATCTGCATCCTATGGTCACACACTAACTGCATGTTCACGGGGTATAATCCCTTCCTGTTGATGAAGGCACCTGGCTGACCCGCTGGCACCTTGATGGCCACATGTGTGCAGTCGATTGCACCCTTGATGCGGGGGAAACCCAGCAATCACTGCGAAGCCGCTGGCTCGCTCAGCCTGGCTGGCCTCGTCTGTGCGGTAATGAATTAAGGTCAGTACCGGCCTGAACAGAGCTTCTGTTGCCAGCTTGACGCAACTATGGAGGATCCACAAAGATCCCCCACTGAGCCCTGGAAAGAGCCGGAGTCAAAGAAGTTGAGGCCACTGTGGCCTTCAGAGCCACTGGCATGGGGTGTCCACCCACACAGTCAGAGCTGATCTCAGGCCCAACCATCTGACAAATGGAGGTCACTGTCTCCCTTGAGAGATGGAGCCTCCTTTGGCATTGCACCTCAGCCATTTGAGGTAGCTGCATTGCCACCTGTAAACCCTGGCAGCAGGATGGTGACATCTTCTGTGGCCGCTTCCGCCTTGGACTTCCTGCTGGCCCTGCACCCTTGTGCCTATGGCTCTCCTCCCACAGAAGCCTCCCCTGGAGGCTGCATTGGGACACTTGGCCTCCTCTCTTTTCTGCCCCTCTCTTCCTCCTCAGAGGAGATGCCACCAGAAGAGATCACAATCCCCGTGACCGGGGTAAGAGAAGGCTGTCAGATACTTGGAAGTGTCCACACGGTTTGAATGCTCTGGGGTCTTGCAGGCACCAATAAGTCCTGAAATGAAGCCCCAAAAGGAGAAGCAGCAGCCAAGTACCAATAAGCAACTAGCACCAAACCTATCTCCAAAACTCCTCACTACTCACACTGGCAATGCTGCTGACCCTTTTTTATCCTGCCCTTGGATGAGGCTTTTGAAATTGTTGGCTGCCCACATGCCCATTTTGCCCTTGCAATGAGCGTGAAATCGCACGGACAATGTAAAATCCAGCTTAATTGCCTTTTTAATGACCTTAACTGACCTCGTAATTTATGGCGGACGCGTCTCCGACTCCTGCTCGCGCCCACTGAGCGAAATATCGCGCGAGTGCACGATGTTGTCGGGACACTAACCTGATGTCATCTTGCACTATTTTACACTTGAACGTGTCGGGCGCATGCCCGCACACCACATGAAAAACCCTGGCAATAAGGAATAGCATTTCCAATTACGTTAATCTTACAGTTTATATATCCAGAGCACAGATAAATTGAAACAGTGATAAATACTGGGAAATAGATAATAACATCTGTATGACAATTTCCAACATTATTAAATTGAACCAATTCCAAGTAGCTGATGTGAAAATTTTTTTAAACCTTCATAGATTAATAGAATTCCAATCAAGTTGTGGGCTATAAAACACTGGTTCAACCTCAGCTAGAGTACTGTGACCGGTTCTGGGCATCACACTTTAGGAAGGACCTAAAGACCTAAGGGTGCAGAAAAGATTCATGAGAATGGTTCTGGGGATGAGGAAGTTCACTTATGTGGATAGACGGGAGAAGCTGGGGTTGTGCTCCTTGGAGAAGATTTGGTTGAGGTGTTCAAATTCACGAGGAGGTCGTCTGGATAGAGCGATAGGAAAAAAACTCTTTGCATCGGCGGAAGGGTCAAGAACCAGAGGACACTGTTTTAAGGTGATTGACCAAAGAAGCCATGGTGACATGAGGAAAGGCTTTTTTAAGCAGCGAGTGGTCAGGATCTGGAATGCGCTGCCTGAGAGTGTGTGGTGGAGGCAGATTGAATCCTGGCTTTCAGAAGGGAAATGGATAATTATCTGAAGAGAAAAAATTTGCAGGGCTAAGGGGACAAGGTGGGAGCATGGGACAAGGTGAGTTGTTCCTGTGGAGAGCCAGCACAGACACAACGGGCTGAATGGCCTCCCCTGTGCTGTAACTATCCTATGATTCTCTGAATGGTCTTTGTTATTAGATCTAAAAATATTATTTAATTGGTAATAGTTACATTTTAAAGTACCAGCTCCTTTCTTAGCTCCCTTGTCCGTTGGACGTGATGGTATCCCACAGTATTCTGGCTGTTGGCCCTTAACCCAGGTTCCTCAATAGATTGAAGTATTGGGATGTACTACAACTGTAAATACCATTGCCGTCTAAATGGCTGGTCCCAAAATATATAAAATAAGACAGGATGGTATCTCAAATTTAAAACACTTAGGGCTGAATTCTCCGGTTGGCGAGCGGGGGCGGGGCCCACTTGCCGACGTGTAAAATGATGAGCAGCGATGTTGCGCATGTCCCGACATCACCGCGGGTCATTTAGATTTTCAGTTCGGCAGGTGCACAGCTGACTCGGCTGCGCGACCACCGACCTGACAACAGCCTATTAAGGCCTGTTTCAAACTAATTTGAACAATTAAATGAGCTGCCCATCTAACTTTAAGGTTGGACAGGCAGGCGAAGAGCCCAGGCGGCCTTCGCATTTTTTCATGGGCACCTCATCCACAGGCGGGACGAGGTTTCATGAAGTGTAAAAAATTCAATAAAATTTAAAAAAAAAATTGATATGTCCCAGCTCATGTGACACTGTCACATGAAGGGACATTTTTTAAAAGTTTTCAGAATCACAGAGTGCAGAAGAGGCCCTTTGGCCCATCGAGTCTGCACCGACATGTGAGAAACACCTGACCTACCTACCTAATCCCATTTACCAGCACTTGGCCCATATCCTTGAATGTTATGACGTGCCAAGTGCTCATCCAGGTACTTTTTAAAGGATGTGAGGCAACCCGCCTCCACCACCCTCCCAAGCAGTGCATTCCAGACCATCACCACCCTCTGGGTAAAAAAGTTTTTCCTCACATCCCCCCTAAGCCTTCTGCCCCTCACCTTGAACTTATGTCTCCTCGTGACTGACTGTTCTAAGAAATTATGAGGATCAGGTTCGCAGGCGGGTAGTTTGATGCGGAAACAAAGAACAGGAGACTAGCTTGCTAGGATAATATTCTTGTTTCCTACCTAGCCTACATAGGATAGAAACCAGGTCCGATACTCACAACGGGTCTGGCATAATTGGCTATATACTTACTCCACGAATTACTGGAACTGGGAGCCGTCAGTTCTGCGGAGGTGCCGCCTGTGACCCACGCTCGGCGATTAGCTTAACCCGGAGCAGACTCCCCGAACTGGGGACTTTCCAGGCTTATATATGCGCTACTTGCCGAGTTCACTGAGTCCGCGTTGGGCACTCGTCCAACACATTGTTTAGTACTGGGCATTGTTCCCATGCGGTTTCGGCTCCGACTCCCTTCAGTAGATAACAGGAAGTCTCTTAGCAACGTCTTGTGTTCAAGGTCAACTGGTGCCTGGATCCAATCTTGCATGTATTGGGACACCATGTTAACCCCTTATATTACATTCCACTGATTGGCCCAATACATGTAACGATTATACAAATACATAATAATAAGCAATACATTGTTATAACATGTACATGTTTTGTTCCAGTTGCTGCCGCACACGGCAAACATACGTACAGGTCAGTATATTACAACAGGTCAGAATCACTAAAACTCCGATTAAAATGAACAACGGAGGAAATAGGGAACGTCGTGCCGTAGTTGACAGCCCATTGAACAGATCCCACCAGTGATGGGCGGATTCCACCTCTACTACATGAGCAGCGTGTACTACCTTTTGGCCATGTATAAAGGTGGACACAGTCACCCGGGTAACATTGATTTGATGTTGTCGCAATATCTGCTTTAGCTCTTCCGAGCGATCGAGGGCCTGTTTAAAACGCTCTAGCGAGATACTCCAAGGGTGCAGCCATACCTGCCACTGCATAGTGGTGAGGTGTTGCGTTCCGCTGTAATTGGTCAATAGGTAAGTATGGTTCTGCCACCGCCATCGATAGATGCCAGTAAGGCAACCTGAAAAAGGGGTCGTCGGGAGTAAGGCATGGGCATGACTAGTGGCCACACAGAGCGTATGGGGACCAATCTGCCACATCATATCTCGGGGTGCCTCAATCATCCATTCACACAAAGCCGTGTCTTCTGTAAGGCACGGGTCTCGATATCGATCCATCAACAGACAGGCCTTTCCTTGATCCGCCTGCTCACACGCGGACAAGTCATAGGTAAGATTGGTGTCCGGACTGAACCAATTCCCTTTTGTTTTGAGAAAGTAATATCCATCAGATGTAATGACCGGCAATACGTAATATCGGCACACCGTCACAAAATCAGTTACATTCAAGGTTACAAAATGTCCTTTACACAGCGTTGCATTACACCATGTTTTGTCCGGATAGGTGTTCATCCATAATTTCTCAGATACGTTCCACACCCCTCGCCAGGCCTGAACATTAGGCGAAGTGACTATTCGTAAAAATCGTTCTTTTTGCAAATGTGCATGCAGCATTTGGATACCGCAAATTGTCCAGTTCATCTGTACAGTAAAATTTTGGAACAGCCGTTGAGTCGAATCCCACACGTCCAATTCCCATTTTAAGGAATGCAGCAAAATTCGTGCAGTCTCTTCCTGCGTCATCATGGCCGACGGCATCCATCGGCCAATAGTGTACAGGCCTTGTGCAGTTGCTTGCCCCGTACTGGATAATTTAGTACGGGTCACTTCAGAGTCTATAGCATTGGATATCCCCATTACTGTCCCTGCCCCTCCTAACAAGGTATCGTACCATGCCCGTCGTCGCCGTTTAGGGTTACATTCGGGTATGACTGGCAGTCGGAAGGTGGTTGATGTTTTGGGATGCCAGACTCTCCCCTGATTAACCAGTCCATTGGGCCTCTGCCAGTGATTGGCGTCCCATTGGTAATCCTCATTTCGTCGTTGGCGGTAATAATAGTCCATTCAATACCACCCTCATGACACTGTCCTTCGGAACACATATTCACCCGGGTGTGAATGGTCAGTGCGCAGCCCGGGGCCACTGTTGTGTTTGCATCCTCAAAGCTGCCCTTGCATCGATACAACGTGCAATTGCTGGTGATAGTCATAATGTCACATCGTTGTCCGGAGGGGCACGTAAAATTGTCCTGCCTTCGCTCTTGGTCACTGGCTTCCCAGCTGACGATCTGTCCCAGAGCACCAGCATTGTGTTTCGTTTCTTCCGACCCGGGTCTTGACATACTCCGACCCAGGATTCCAACAGTCCATAGCACATTCAGGGCCCACCACCATGCCATGATCCGGATCTATGGTGACGAGAAGACGTGGGCTCATGTTTCTCGGAGGTAGCATTGGTTTGCCGGCACATTATGCCAGGCTGAGTCCCCTGGATACATTATTGTCACCAAACTATCCTTCCCTTGGGCGATTATTTCTGCCGGTTTTGGAGGGCCATTTGGCTGGCGTACCCAAACTTTAGCCCCCTTTACATCAGTGGATCCGAAACCTCCCGTTCCCCGTTCGGTTATTTTCGTAGGGGCCCCCGTCTCCTCCACAGTGGACATGTCACAAGGTTTAATTACCAATTGGGCGATCTTATCCCCCTTATTAACCACGTAGGGCTCGGTGGTGATGTTGACTAGGATAACCCCAATCTCTCCCTGATAGTCTGCGTCAATAACTCCACCCATGACATCGATCCCTTTCAGTGATAACCCAGATCGTGGGAGAATGTGTCCATAAGTCCCGGAAGGGCAAACTAATCCCAAGCCGGTTTTAACTGCCGTTGGCACTTGGGGCACCAACGTCCGGGTAGTCAAGGCCCGCAAATCAAGCCCCGCTGATGCCGGGGTGGCCCGGACTGGCAGTTCCGCTTCCGCATCGAATTTCCACATTTTAATGGGACGCGCCTCGGGCGTGTCACATACCTTTATCATCCTATTTAAGGGTGTAACTCCATTCCCCAATGGACGATTATTAATTTGTTTTACAACTCGGATGAGGTTCTTTTTCCAATTTGTCAAATCATTCGCCCCCCCCGCCTTCCGAAGAGAGGACTTCAAGATCCCATTCATCCGTTCAATCAGTCCTGCTGCTTGCGGATGATACGGCACATGGTATATCCATTCGACATGATTATCGTTGCACCATTGCTTTATCCGCCCTCCCGTAAAGTGCGAACCGTTGTCGCTCTGGACCTGCATAGGCATCCCATAGAATTGTTCTATCATATCTAAACATCGCAGGGTTGCCTGCTGATTATTATGGCGACAAGGATGGGTCACCAGGACCCCAGACATGGTGTCCACTGCTGTGCAAATGTGCCTGCATCCCTGGGACGTGGGCAATGGGCCCACGAAGTCCATCTGCCAGCTTTGGCCGGGGCCTTCTCCTCGGTGAATGTGCCCCATCATATGCTGAGGCACTCCCTGTCTTTGGTGTTGGCATTGCTCACACTGATTCACTGCGGTTTTTACATCGTCTACCAGCAGGTCTATACCCCGATCCCGGGCCCATTGTAGAGTCCCTTGTACCCCCCAATGCCCAGCCTTTTGGTGTGCCCATCTGGCTAGGTCCACCGAGGTGTCCCTCTGTATTACCATAGCTCGAACTATGCCGTCAACATATCGGTTATGGAGGGCTTCTGCGTCATTTCGGGACGTGTGGGCGTCCACGTGTGTGATAAATATCCTTAAATGCTGGGCCTTCTCCCAAATTTCCTCCCACAGCGGCCTACCCCATACTTCCCGACTTTGGATCATCCACTGATTGGCCTGCCATGTGGGCATCCACTGAGTCATCCCGTTAACTACTGACCATGAATCGGAAAATAGGTGTACCCCAATAATTCCGGCCTGCATGATTACCATATGCACCGCCTTGAGCTCGGCCCACTGGCTGCTCTTACCCTCTCCCAATTCTTCCAATGTAATCCCTTGCTTTGGATTATACGCAGCGGCCTTCCACCTACGCCGTCCTGACTTCCATTGAGCCGAGCCGTCCACGAACCAAGCAGTGGCTTGCTCTTCCGACGTCAGCTCATCGTACCTTTTCCCAAGTTTCACAGGTGATTCTGTGTATTCAATCACCTCGAATCTCACTTCCCCTCCCTCAGGGGCCTCCGCCACTTGCTCATGTAAGACTGACACCCCCTTCTGCCCAGTCTTCACCCTTTCTGACACATACCATTTCCATTTGATGATACTACTTTCTTGGGCCGTCCCTATCCTATGTGTAGTGGGATCACTCATTACCCACGGGAGAATGGGTATAGCCGTTCTCATAATTACTTCGTGTCCCGCTGTCAGGGCCTCGGTTTCCACCAAGCTCCAGTAGCAGGACAACAGTTGTTTCTCAAAGGGGGTGTACCTCCCCCCCGCCGGGGGTAGTTTACGAGACCAAAACCCCAACGGCTTCCTTACGCGTCCTTGTTTTTGCCATAGACTCCAATTTGCATAGTCTCCCTGTGCCGAAACCTGCAATTCGACCGGTCCTGACTGTATTTTTCCTAGGGATACAGCCTGCTGTATCGCTTGTTTGGCCATCTCGAAGGCGAGTTGATGGTTGTTAGTCCATTCAAACTCTGCCTTCTTCCTGGTAATTTGGTATAATGGTCTCAGTATCTGTCCCAAATGTGGTATATGTTGCCTCCAAAAGCCAAATAGTCCGATAAATTGCTGTACGTCCTTTTGCGTGTGAGGAACTGCGAAGGCCTGAATTTTATCCCTGGCCTTCTCGGTAACTTCTCGTTCCCCTTTATTCCAAATTATCCCCAGGAACTTCACAGTCTGGGAAGGCCCTTGTATCTTTGCCGGGTTGATTTCCCATCCGTACCCCTTCATGTGTTGGACTAATGCGTCCAACAGTGTTTGTATCTGGGCCTGCCCACTACCTTGTATCATTATATCGTCAATGTAGTGGGAGACCATTACATGGTCCGGCACTTCGAACCTTGCCAAATGTTCCGCCACTATCCTATGACATATAGTGGGGCTGTGCAGATAGCCTTGAGGCAACCGTGTGAATGTGAACTGTCTACCTTCCCACGTGAAGGCAAACTGTTCCTGTCTATCTTCGGGGATTGGGATAGTAAAAAAGGCATTAGCTAAATCGATCACTCCGTACCAAGTACCAGGGTGATGTTGTATTCGTCCTATAATGGTAACGGCGTCAGGTACCGCCGCCGTCAGGGCAGGGGTATGGCGGTTCAATTGCCGATAGTCCACCGTCATCCGCCAGGATCCATCAGCCTTACGGACCGGCCACAACGGGTTATTCCAAGCAGTCGAACACGTTTTTAGTACCCCCGCTTCTAAATATTCCTTAATGGTGGCGGAGATCTCTTTGTGCCCACCAGGAATTCTATACTGTCGCAGGCTGATCACCTTTTCGGCTATTGGGATGGGAAAGGGGTCCATTTTCACTTTTCCCACCAATACCGTGCGACAATGGATTAAGGTTCCAAATTCAAATTTGCCGTGTCGCAGGTATAAGGTTAGCCCTGCCAACACGTCCATTCCTAGGATCCACTCGCGGACCGGTGTTATGATTACCGAATGGGTCCTGATCGGCATTGCCCCTATCCCTAAGGGTAATTGCACCATTTTTCCTTCTATTAAGTTTCCTCCCAATCCCACTAATGTGACTGGGGTTCCTTTAAACTTATGGGGAGTTCCATGGATTAGGGTGGCCTCCGCCCCAGTGTCCACTAGAGCCATAACCGTCTGAACAGATTTGCGCCAATAAATGGTCACCGCCACATGTGGTCTGATGTCATCGGCCGACCATTGGCTCGTTTGTGGGCAAATCTTCGGGGCTTGGCCCAATCCCTATTGGTCTTCCCACTCGTCCTCTTCTGACAACGCCGGGTACAGGCGTTTAGCACCCCTTCCTCTCTTATTCTTCCCCTTCTTATTCGCATTGCGAGTGCGCCGGTCTACCTTGCAACATTCCCTGTAAGGGGTTGTCACCTCTCCTTCCTCCTCCTCGGAGGACTCCCATTGCGGTCGGGTGGGGGTTTTCCCTCTATCTGAAGCAACGTTCCCCGCCTCCCTGAACTGGCATTTCTGTATTAGTAGCTCTACCAATTCCTCTGCCGTCACCCGTGGTTCACGGGCCTCAGTTTCTACCCTGGACACTTTAAGTCCCTTTCGTTTACACATTTCCTGCAGCTCTCTCGTGGGTCTCCCATCAACGTCCGCAACCGGGACTTGTGCTTGCATCAACGCTTGCCATAGGGCTCGGCGGGAGGGTCCGGGGTTGGCTCCTTGATTGGGGTTGGATCTAGAGTCACCTCGAGTTTCCGAGCGACGTCCCTCCCTAGTCCCATTATTACCCCGGCCCTGCGCCCCCCAGTCTCCCAGTCCTCCCATCTCCCGCATCATACTCCGAGCCTCCCCCAACGTTTCTCCTTTGCCACTCAACATTATGGTAAGTAGTAACGGCTTATAATGTGGGGGAGCCGTTTTTACCAGGTGATCCCTGGCTTGTTTGCTCACGTTGACATTTTCTACCTCATCCAAGACTCCTAACAACAAGGCATCCCGTACACATAGCCGGGTCAATCTTTGTATTCCTTCCTTAATCGTGGTCCATATTCCTTCCAGGGGTGGCCAGTCAGACGGGAACGGGTATTGTTCTGCTACCGCTCGGGCGTACATCCCGAACAGAGTCCCCGTACCCCTCTCCCCTACCATATCTTTGGCCTGTCGTCTATATGCCAGGTCTATTGCCGCATCTTTGGCCAATCCCCCAAATTTGGGCGCATCCTGAAAGTCTACCTGGACTTGCTGTCCTCCTTCTTCCAAAAGCCTCACCAACCACAATTCAATGGGCTCCCCAGGATTTCGGCGGGTCTTTTGAGTAATGTATAATACTTCCTCCGTAGTAAAATCCTCCGTTAACTCGGAGAATTCCGGAGGAGGTTGCAACTGGGGGATCTCATGATGGATAGGCTCGCCTCGCTCGTTTCGTTGGGGATTTCCCTCATCATCCAACAACACTTCAAACCTAACAGGAGGCCGTCTCTGAACCTGTTTTCTCCGGACGACCGGATTCGCTCGCACCTGGGGTGGCAGCTCATCTTCGTACTGATCATCCGAGTCCCCCCATATATTCCCGTCCCAGTGGTCAATATCCCAGCCGTCCCCATTATTTAGCTGTGCCACAAACGCCCTTATTTGAGTGGGGTTCACGGAGCGCGGGCGCTTTCGCTCACTCTTCCGCTTACTAGACGACAAATGTGTGATCGCCCGCCCCGCTAATTCCGTTAGTGCTGCTATTTCTGCGTTTAGTTTTATAATTTCTTGTCTTAACACGGAGGCATCCCCGCTACTGAGCCCCTGCTCATGCTTAAGGGTTGCTATTTCAGCCTCCAACTTCTGACGCCTGTCAGACTGCTGCTTACAAGCCGCCGCACAAGCCCACATCCGCCTCTGGATCCCTGGCAAGGGGTTCCTTGAGGGGACCGGGATTTTCTCAAGGGTGGACAGCAGCGACCCTGGGGTGGTTCCTACGCCTTCGGCCTCCCAGTTTTCCGGTCGCCCCCCACCCTTCCGCAAACAGGCCGCTACACTATGCCACGGCCCTTGCCATCCTGGGACCGCAACCGCCTCGGCCTGCCCTTCTGGTTTCTTATTCCTTTTCCCAAACATTGTTTCGCATCAAAATCCCTCCTCAATTGCGATTGATCCTGCCGACTACGCCAAAATGTTCTAAGAAATTATGAGGATCAGGTTCGCAGGCGGGTAGTTTGATGCGGAAACAAAGAACAGGAGACTAGCTTGCTAGGATAATATTCTTGTTTCCTACCTAGCCTACATAGGATAGAAACCAGGTCCGATACTCACAACGGGTCTGGCATAATTGGCTATATACTTACTCCACGAATTACTGGAACTGGGAGCCGTCAGTTCTGCGGAGGTGCCGCCTGTGACCCACGCTCGGCGATTAGCTTAACCCGGAGCAGACTCCCCGAACTGGGGACTTTCCAGGCTTATATATGCGCTACTTGCCGAGTTCACTGAGTCCGCGTTGGGCACTCGTCCAACACATTGTTTAGTACTGGGCATTGTTCCCATGCGGTTTCGGCTCCGACTCCCTTCAGTAGATAACAGGAAGTCTCTTAGCAACGTCTTGTGTTCAAGGTCAACTGGTGCCTGGATCCAATCTTGCATGTATTGGGACACCATGTTAACCCCTTATATTACACTGACCCTTCAACTAAGGGGAACAGCTGCTCCTTAGCCACCCTGTCTACTCCCCTCATAATCTTGTACACCTCGATCAGGTCGCCCTTCAGTCTTCTCTGCTTCAACGAAAACAATCCAAGTCTATCCAAATTCTCTTCATAACTTAAATGTTTCATTCCAGGAAACATCCTGGTGAATCTCCACTACAGCCCCTCCAGTGCAATCACATCCTTCCTGTAATGTAGCGACCAGAACTGCACACAGTACTCCAGCTGTGGCCTCACCAACGTTCTAAACAACTCCAACATGACCTCCCTACTTTTGTAATCTATGCCTCGATTGATAAAGGCAAATGTCCCGTATGCCTTTTTCACAACCCCACTAACATACCCCTCCACCTTCAGAGATCTATGGACATACACGCCAAGGTCTTTTTGTTCCTCAGAACTTCCTAGTGTCATGCCGTTCATTGAATATTTCCATGTCAAATTACTCCTTCCAAAGTGTATCACCTCACACTTTTAAGGGTTAAATTCCAACTGCCACTTATCTACCCATTTGAACATCCCATCTATATCTTCCTGTAGCCCAAGACACTCAACCTCACTGTTAACCACCCGGCCAATCTTTGTGTCATCCGCAAACTTACTAATCCTACCCCCCACATAGTCATCTATGTCATTTATATAAATGACGAATAATAGGGGACCTAGCACAGATCCCTGTGGTACCCGCTGATAATGGCTTCCAGTCACTAAAGCAGCCTTCTGTCATCACCCTCTGTCTCCTACAACTAAGCCAATTTTAAATCCACCTTATCAAATTACTCTGTATCCCATGTGCTTTTGCCTTCTTTATAAGTCTCCCATGTGGGACCTTGACAAAGGCTTTGCTGAAATCCATATAAACTACATCAACCGCACTACCCTCATCTACACAACTGGTCACCACCTCAAAAAATTCAATCAAATTTGTTAGGCATGACCTCCCTCTGACAAATCCATGCTGACTATCCCTGATCAAACCTTGCATCTCCAAGTGAAGATAGATTCTCTTCTTCAGAATTTTCTCCAATACTTAGTTTCCCTACCACTGATTTGAGACTCACTGGTCTGTAGTTCCCTGGCTTATCTCTACAACCCTTCTTAAATAGCGGAACCACATTAACTGTTCTCCAGTCCTCTGGCACCTCCTCCGTGGCCAGAGAGGAATTAAAAATTTGGGTCAAGCCCCTTCAATCTCCTCCCTTGCCTCCCTCAGCAGTCTGGGACACAAATCATCCAGACCTGGAGATTTGTCCACTTTTAAGCCTGCCAACACCTCCAATACCTTATTACTTCCTATATCAATTTCCTTAAGAACTTCGCGGTCCCTCTCCCCGAGTTCGATACCTTCATCCTCATTCTCCTAGATGAAGACGGATGTGAAGTATTCATTCAACACTCTACCGATGTCCTCTGGCTCCACCCATAGATTGCCCCCTTGGTCCCATATGGGCCCTACCCTACTCTTTCCCTGGTTATCCTCTTCCCATTGATATACTTATAGATTATCTTAGGATTTTCCCTACTTTTACCAGCCAGAGGTTTCTCATATCCCCTCTTTGCTCTCCTAATTGCTTTCTTAAGCTTCACCCTGCACTTTCTGTACTCCACTAATGCCTCTGCTGATTTGCTTCCCTTGTACCTGCTAAAAGCCTCTCTATTCCTTCTCATCATAACCTGAATATCTCTGGTCATCCATGGTTCTCTGGGCTTGTTACTCCTTCCTATCACCCTAGAGGGAACATGTTGAGCCTGTATCCGCCCCATTTCTTTTTTGAACACCCCCCACTGCTCCTCTGTAGATTTCTCCACAAGTAACTGTTCCCAGTCTACCTTGGTGAGATCCTGCCTTATTTTACTAAAATCCACTCTCCCCCCAACCCAAAACATTTTTTTGCAACTTGTCTATTTCTTTGTCCATAACAAGCTTAAACTGTACCATGTTGTGGTCACTATCACTAAAATGCTCCCCGACCACCACCTCAGCCACCTGTCCGCCTTCATTCCCCAGAATTAGTTCCCTTGTTGGACCCTCTATATATTGACCTAAAAAGTTCTCCTGTACAAGTTTCAAGAAATCCACTCCATCCAAGCCTTTATTTAGAAAGTTTAAATTTAAAACAAATCCCCTTGAGGCACCTGTGTGTCTCAGGGAGATGTCTACGCTCTGTCGCACACATGCGCAAAAGAGCGCACAACCGACTCAGGGATTCCCCCATCCCGCCCACACAGGGAGTGCTCAGTGCTTCTGGGTGAGCGTCACACTGGTAGGGCCTGATTTGGCCCACCCACGTAAAATGGTGGCGCGCACCCAATCAGGGTCGCCGATTGGGTTCACGCTCGCTCCCGCTGACCCCCGCACAACACCCCCGACGGGGAGAAAATTCAGCTCTTTAACTAAGGCAATGTCAAAAACTAAATGTGGTCCGTTTCAGTCAGCTACCCATCACCCATCATTTGTCAAGATGCCCAAAGCTATTTTCTTTGGAAAAGGCTCATCTCACCAGGAGGACAATATCCAAGAAAGTGACAGTATCAAGAATTAATTGCGATTTAGTGTTTAACGTCAGGTCTTTTATTAATTGTACTGCTGGATGACTAATCCTTATGTGTACAAAGAAAACAAAAAAATGATTGAGGCATGATACAGAAGAGTTCCCAAACGAAACTTGTTTTTTGCTAAAGTTGTGTGACTACTAATCCACACAGGTTTGACATTGATCTCAATCTGTAAGGCTCTGGGCTTCCAACTAAGTGTCTGGTTTGCATGGGTCGGAGCTTCTAGGAGACAATAGGTGACCCTTATTCAGCCATCTTGAAATTGGCTTAGCCTGCTCCAGGCAGACAATAATAGCCTGAGAAAATGCAGTAACATTGACCATATTTTCATTGTGCCACATTCCTCATAATGAGCTGGTCAAGCAGATCGAGGACACAAGCTATATTTTATCACTGCTATTGAAGAAGTAAAACTAGAATTCTGAGTTTATAATTGCAGTAATCTGTTGTGTAATATACCTTTAAGACAAATGTTGTAATGTAAGATCACATGATCTTGATACCCAATAGCAGAGTAGCGCAGGCTGCCTCTATAGTCAGTAGTCTTGACTTAGAGTCTGAAGAGAAAAGACAGTTTTGGGCTGTAAGCACACAAGTGTAGCTGCTGAGTTCCTTTTGTAAATAAACAGAATGTGTTTCTTCTAAGAACGATCGACTGATCTTCTCTGTCTTGGTATCAACTCGGTCACCCCAAAACAAGTGTGCAACCCAGATCCTTCAGCCCCAAAAAACCGGGGAACTGGATCCAACAAACTGGCGACAAGAGTGAAAAGCAAGAAAAGACAAAAGGATGAGGTATAAAGCGAGAAAGAATGAAGGAAATCGAAGAACCAAAATCCTCGCACGTTCGTTGTAAGTAAAGATCCTTCCTGATCGTCGAAGTGATCCCTTCAGAGCTTGTAATGAATCACAGATTAAAAAGATCGAATGATTTTTCTGTCATCGAAATGGACACCTCATGAGACATTGTAAAGATAGAGTCAGGCAGACTTTCAGGCAAATGAGATTAACAATGTTGAAAAGCCTGAAGTAATAGGTTCAGATGTTTATTCGTTATATAATTTAAAAGGTAGGAAGAACAGAACCTATGTAACCATGAGAGTGAATGGAGGTTGATACTGGAGCAGCCACTACAGTGACAGGTGAGCTTACTTTTCAATACTTAAATCATGGGGAATGTAAACTAAATTTGGAAGAAACTGATGCCAAATTGAAAACTTAAAAATGGGAGAAGACATACAAGTCAAAGGCATAAGTAAAGTCACAGTTCACTACAGAGGTCAAACAGTGAAATTATCCATAATAGTAGTAGCAGGCGAGAAACCTAGTCTCCTCGGATGAAACTGGCTGAAAGAAATTAAATTGGAATGGACAGAAATCTTCCAACTGAGAACTAATGGGCTATCAGAGCTACTACAAAAATATGCCTCAGTTTTCAAGAATGAACTTGGAAAGATTGAGGGCTACAAGCAAAAATCCATGTAGATCCAGAGGCAACACCAAAATTCATGAAGGCTAGACCAGTACGTTATGCAATATGAGATAAGGGATGCGCTGAACTGGACAGATTAGAAAAGCTGGGAGTGATACAAGCAGTACAATTTTCAGAGTGGGCAGCACCAATTGTACCTGTTCTCAAACCTGACCGAAGCATTCAAATATGTGGGGACTACAAATTAACAGTCAATAATGTGGCTAAGTTGGACAGACACTCCATACCAAAAATTGAAGACTTGTATGCTAAACTGGCAGGTGGAACTGACTATACGAAGCCTGATATGAGTCATGCTTATCAACAACTGGAAGTAGAGAAGGCCTCCCAGAAGTTTGTCACCATTAATACACGCAAAGGGTTGTACCAATATACCCGTTCACCTTTTGGCGTATCTTCAGCTTGCACCATATTCCAAAGAACCCCAGAAAGTTTACTACAGGGACTTCCCCAGGTTGTAGTTTATTTGGATGATGTTCTCGTGACTGGCCTCACTGAAAAGGAGCATTTGATGAACTTGGAAGAAGTTTTGATATGTTTTTCGCAGGTGGGAGTGCAGTTTAAAAAAAAGAAAAGTGCACATGCCAGGTGAAACCGGTAACTTACCTCGATTACAAGGTAGATTCACAAGGCCTACATCCAGTCGAAGAAAAAGTGAAAGCCATTAGAGAAGCGCCAAGGATTACATCTGAACTGAAATCATTTTTGGGGTTGGTCAATTACTATGGACGCTTCTTGCCTAATTTGTTGACAGAACTGGCACCCCTGTGCTACTTGCTCAAGAAAAACCAGCATTGGTCTTGGCAATCACCACAGGAAGAGGCTTTCACAAAAATGGAACAGTTGTTACAATCATCTACACTTCTGGTACATTTTGACCCAAACAGAGAGTTGATATTAACGTGTGATGCATCTCCTTATGGAGTGGGAGCAGTGCTTTCCCATCGAATGGATGATGAATCAGAATGACCTATAGAATATGTATTGAGAACACGCGATACAGCAGGAAAAGGGTACTCTCAAATAGAAAATGGCAGTCTGTCAATCATTTTCAGTGCTAAGAAGTTTCACCAATATGTACACGGCCACCATTTTACCATCATATCGGACCACAAGCCATTATTAGGATTATTCAGCGAAGACAAGGCTATACCCTATAGCCTCAGCAAGGGTACAAAGATGGGCATTGATCTTGGCGGCGTATGAGTATACTATCATTCATAGACCCATAAGTCAAATTGCAAACACAGATACACTCAGCCGTTTGCCCTTGCAAGTAAAAGATGAGGATGTTCCAATTCCTCAAGGCTTCGTTTTACTATTGAGCTTCTTGGACTCCTCACCGACATGTGCTGGACAGATTAAAGATTGGATAAGACTGGGTCTTGATTTGTCCAAAGGGCGAGATCAAGTTCTTCATGGTTGGTCAAAAGAACAAGAATCTGATTTAAATGAAACTGTATTTCCAGAGAAGGTACAAAATAACCAGCCAGGAAGTTATCTTATTGTGGGGAGCATGAACGTTTGTTCCTCTAAAAGGACGAAAGCCATTGTTACCTGAACTTCACAGTGCATATCCTGGAATCAGCCATCCAGTGCAGGAAATGGACGAATGATCTCATCCGTGCCGCCAGGGTAAGTCAACCATCTCATCAATCTCAACTCACCCACTCACAACAGCATCACACATTCCCTGGCAGCTTGCTCACTGACAGCTCAAGGGACATTACCACTCACTCTCTCACACACACCCTCACATCTCCATCTGGCCTCATCTACTCCGAAGGCTGCCTCCCCAACCCCTCCAAGGCTCCAGTCAGCACACACACGCATGCCTAGCATCCTTCTCATTTGGCCTGGCATGCGCCTTGCTCACACCCTCTCCATTTGTCTTTATGCAGGACAAGATCACGCACGATCAACAGGAGAGGTCTCGGATGGGGGGTGGAGTGCCGGACATCAAGATCCTCACTCCATTCGAGAGTCACCTGTTGGAGCTGTCCGGAGAGGACATTAACTGCTCCTGCGGCAATGGAGAGGTCAGCGGTGAACACCCATGTGAGGATCCTGCACCACATGATCCCTTTCTCACCACTACTCTGAGTCCACTGTTCTGTGTTCAGCGAGGCTGCCAAGCACTAATAATCACCACTTTCTCTGTTAGGCACATCTGACACGTCGCTCTCAGGCAACCTTGACCCCGACCCCAGCACTGAGAGCACCTCGAATGAGGATCTTGAGGGCAGCACCATTGAAGACTCACGGCACTCACCCACACCCTCCACCAGTGCAGGGACACACACCTCGGTGGTACCTATGTGCAAAGTAGCCTCGGGATCACAATCTGGTGAGCACAGCACCAAATCTGTTCTGCAGCAGGCTCCTTCCCATCTTCACCCCCTCACGTCTGTCGTGCACTGTCTTCTCCTGCATAAAGATAGATAAATGGATTGTGAGCACTTCTAATGCAGCAGGAGGTCACATGCTGTGAATCCTGTGGTTAATAAGTGTCCTCCTGACTTCCCAAAGCCTGTCCTCCATGAACAAGGCAGAAATGAAGAGTTTGAGGGAGTACTGTCCAGCAGCCTGGATAATTGGCGCTCCAACAGCACTCCAGAAGCTGGACACCATCCAAGACGAAGCAGGCAGCTTGAGTGACACACCAACATTCAGGCCCTCGACCACTGACGCAGAGTGGTAGCTGGTGTGTGCTATGTGAAAGATGCACGGCTGCCCATCCTCAAGGCTAATTCAGCAGCCCCCTCCAAACACGTGAGCTCTAGCAGCTAGAAGGACAAGGGCAGCAGAGGCAAAGCATCAGCACCATCTTCAAGTTGCCCTCCATTCCAACTACCCCCGAACTGCCCCCCCACCCCCCCCCATCCCCCACCACAATGGCTGTGCCTTCATTGTGGCTGGGTCAGCAGACCTCATAGACTGCAGTGGGGAAAGGCAATACCCCAGCACCTTCTCAAGGGCATTTAGGGATGGACAACACAGATGCTTTTCTTGCCAATAATGCCCAAGTTCCACACCAGATTTAGAAAAGTGGTGAGAAGAGGTCAAGAGTAGATGGTTCACTTACCCGAGTGATGCAGATTAAATCATTCATCTGTTTCCTGCACTGCAGGGTGTTCCACCTCTGTACCCCCTGTGGCACTGACCACCCTGCCAACCAAAACGCCATTAGCATCTATTAATTAAATAGGACCTGCCCCTCAGTGAAACAGTAGCCTGCTAAAGAAAATCATTAGTAAATGGAATCCTGAACTGAATTATTTTGTTAATCATAAGAAAATCAGCAAGTAAAATTTACCACTGACGGCTATCGTTAACTACTTGGGATTTAGTGCTGCATTAAAACCTGCCTTGGGCATTAGGAGTTATGCATTTTAAAAGTTGATCATAAGATTTTGAGCATTGATTTATTTTTGGAACCTGACATTTATTAACAGCGAAAAATGTTTTTTAGCAGGTTTAAAATGATTTGGTTTGAGTGCTGATGAGTATTATGCTAGTTTGATGAACAATCCCATTTGGAACATTAATCAATCTCTCTTCCAGAAGTCAGTCAAGTGGTTTTCTATTTCCTGTACTTGCTGATTTTAATTTAAGATTACCAGTTGGTTTTTTTTCTTATCCTCACACTCAGCCGGAGATTCCATTTTCTGGTAACCTTGATCTTTTTCTTTTCAGCAGGTGCCTCGTTTTACCCAAAAGCAGGACTTACTTGAACAGGATAAGGATAAATTGATGGTTCTTTTTAAAAAAAAATTATTACGGGATGTGGGCATCGCTGGCTGGGCCAGCATTTATTGCCCATCCCTAATTGCCCCTTGAGAAGGTGGTGGTGAGCTGCCGTCTTGAACTACTGTGGTCCATGTGGTGTAGATACACCCACAGTGCTGTTAGGAAGGGAGTTTCAGGATTTTAACCCTGCGAAAGTGAAGGTACGGCGATGTATTTCCAAGTCAGGATGGTGAGTGGCTTGGAGGGGAACTTCCAGGTGGTGGTGTCCCCATCTATCTGCTGCCCTTGTCCTTCTAGATGGTAGTGGGTTTGGAAGGTGTTGTCTAAGGAGCCTTGCTAAGATTCTGCAGTGCATCTTGTAGATTGTACACACAGCTGCCACTGTATGTCGTTGGTGAAAGGAATGAATGATTGTGGATGAGGTGCCAATCAAGCGGGTTGCTTTGTCTTGGATGCTGTCAAGCTTCTTAAGGGTTGTTAGAGCTGCACTCATCCGGGCAAGTGGAGAGTATTCCATCACACTCCTGACTTATGCCTTGTATATAGTGGACAGGCTTTGGGGAGTCAGGAGGTGAATTACTCACTGCAGGATTCCTAACCTCTGAAATGCTCTTATAGCCACAGTATTTCGATGGCTAGTCCAGTTCAGTTTCTGGTCAATGGTAACCCCAGGATGTTGATAGTAGGGGTTTCAGCGATGGTAATGTCATTGAATGTCAAGGGGCAATGGTTAGATTCTCTCTTGTTGCAGATGCTCATTGCCTGGCACTTGTGTGGCGTGAATGTTACTTCCCACTTGTCAGTCCAAGCCTGGATATTGTCCAGGTCTTGCTGCATTTGGACATGGACTGCTTCAGTATCTGAGGAGTTGCGAATGGTGCTGAACATTGCGCAATCCGGGAAATCCCCACTTCTGACCTCATGATGGAAGGAAGGTTATTGATGAAGCACCTGAAGATAGTTAGGCCTAGGACACAACCTTGAGGAACTCCTGCAGTGACGTCTTGGAGCTGAGATGATTGACCTCCAACAACCACAACCATCTTCCTTTGTGCTAGGTATGATTTCAACCAGCGGAGAGATTGCCCCCTGATTCCCATTGACTCCGGTTTTGCTAGGGATCCTTGGTGCCACACTCAGTTTGGGTTCACCAGGGCCACTCAGCTCCTGACCTCATTAAAGCCTTGGTGTAAATGTGGACAAAAGTGCAGAACCCCAGAGGTGAGGTGAGAGTGACTGCCCTTGACATCAAGGCAGCATTTGACTGAGTGTCCATGAGCAGGTTATTGGTAAGCCAATGCTTCTTGATAGCATTGTTGATGACCCCTTCCATCACTTTACTGATGATGGAGAGTAGACTGATCAGGTGGTAATTGGCCAGGTTGGATTTATCCTGCTTTTTGTGTACAGGATATACCTGGAGTAATTTTCCACATTGCCGGGTGGATGCCAATGTTGTAGCTGTGCTGGAACAGCTGGACTAGGGGCGTGGTGGCAAGTTCTGGAGCACAAGTCTTCAGTACTATTGCCAGAATATTGTTAGGGCCCATCGCCTTTGCAGTATTTAGTGCCTGCTGCTGTTTCTTGATATCACTTGGAGTGAATCAAATTGACAGAAGACTCTCACCTGTGACGCTGGGGACCTCTGGCAAAGGCCGAGATGGATCATCCACACAACACTTCTGGCTGAAGATTGTTGCGAATGCTTCAGCCTTATATTTTGCACTGACATGTTATGCTCCTCCATCATTGAGGATGGGGATATTTGTGGAGCCTCCTCCTCCAGTGAGTTGTTTAACTGTCCACCACCATTCACGATCGGATGTGGCAGGACAGCAGAGCTTACACCGGATCAATTGGTTGTGGAATTGCTTAACTCTGTCTATTATCAATAAAATATAATAATGTTATTGGAAATTAGTTTAAAATAGATTTATAGTGGGGTTTGTGTGTGCATGTGAGAATTGGATTAAAGCCAGCAACTCTGGTTGCTTTGATATATAGTAGCTTTGAGGTTTTAATTAGATAAACATAAGGAGAGTAGAAGTGTAAATTTTTATTTGTTAAAAGAAACCATTCAAGACTGCAGGTGAAATCTTGCACCTAGCTAGAAGATACCAAGCAATGTGTTTATTTCTTCAAATTATTAATAAAATTGGTGGGTTGATGGAAGTTATTGTTAAAAGCCTAGTGATACAATGGAAAATTTACATTCAAAGAAACTCATTTTGAATGCAACTGTCCAGGTTGTGCTTTGCCATGTGTCTGTTTAAATCTGTGAGATTTACTGTTGCCTTAACAGGGATGTAACTAAGGATCAGATTAATTAGGGGATTTTTGTAGTTACAGCCATCTACAAAATTACTGCTAAAGTATGTGTTTTTTTCTTGTATTAATAAATGTTTAATTTAGTTTTATAGAAACCCTCTTGAGACTCGGTGGTCTTATTACTACCAAATTCAAAGCCTGCACCTCGAGACATACAAATTGCAAAACTGGGTTATAACACTTGTTCCAAGTTTCCCTCTGGGATTTGAACAGCTCAGCCTTTACCATTGGCTGTGTCATAAAAATTGGAGCTCTTTGTAATTCCTTGATTTGTTTTTTGGAATTGGTGAATCTGCTACGAGTACAAGAAGCACTTTGAATTCAGGTGTTGGTGAGGTTTTGTTTTTAAATGGGGGGACTGCAAGATGGCTTTGGTAATTGCTAAGACTTGTCTGGGAGTAGAAGAGTATAACTCTGATTGGGTTACAGGAAGTATCCAAGAGTAAGCTAACAGAGTTGGCGGATCAATTACAATTGGGTTTACCTGCAGGGGCTAGGAAATCAGACATAATTGAAGTAATAGCACAACATTTAAAATTGGAAGGAATACCTGAGAGACAGAGTTCTCCAAGGGGTGGTTTATTGGAATGGGCTCAAATTCAATTGCAAATGGAAACAATTGAACTGGAAGAAAGGACAGGGCATTCCAAAGGGGACAGGCAGAAAGACAGGAAAGAGAAAGAAAACAGGAAACGGAGCATTTATTGCCCATCCTTAGTTGCCCTTCAGAAGGTAGTGGTGAGCTGCCTTCTTGGACTGCTGTAGTCCATGTGGTGCAGGTACACCCACAGTGCTGTTAGGGAGTTCCAGGATTTTGACCCAATGACAGTGAGAGAACGGTGATATATTTCCAAGTCAGGATGGTAAGTGACTTGGAGGGGAACTTCCATGTGGTGGTGTTCCTATCTATCTGCTGTCCTTCTAGATGGTAGCGGTCATGGGTTTGGAAGATGCTGTCGAAGGAGCCTTGGTGAATTCCTGCAGTGTATCTTGTAGATGGTACACACTGCTGCTACTGTGTGTCGGTGTGGAGGGAGTGAATGTTTGTGGATGTGGTGCCAATCAAGCGGGCTGCTTTGTCCTGGACGGTGTCAAGCTTCTTGAGTGTTGTTGAAGCTGCACTCATCCAGGCAGGGACTATTCCATCATGCTCCTGACTTGTGCCTTGTAGATAGTGGACAGGCTTTGGGGAGTCAGGAGGTGAGTTACTTTTTGCACAATTCCTAGCCTTTGACCTTCTCTTGTAGCCACAGTATTTATATGGCTAGTCCAGTTCAGTTTCTGGTCAATGATAATCCCCACGATGTTAATAGCAGGGGATTCAATGATGTGAATGCCATTGAACATCAAGGGGCAAAGCTTGGATTCTCTTGATGGAGATGGTCATTGCCTGACACTTGTGTGGTGCAAATGTTACTTGCCATTGTCAGTGCAAGCCTGGATATTGTCCAGGTCCTGCTGCATTTGGACATGGACTGCTTCAGTATCTAAGGAGACACAAATGGTGCTCAAAAAAAAAGAGTTTAGAAATGCCAGGAGGCGAGGAAGGACTTATCTTCGAAGTAGAACCCAATGAGGAGATATTTAAATTTGTACAAGCTCTTCCAAAGTTTGAGGAAGGGGATGTTGAAACATTCTTTATTTCATTTGAGAAGATAGCTAAACAGATGAAATGGCCACTGGAAAATTGGACATTATTGTTACGGTGGGTAGAGCGCATTAGGTTTATACTTCACTACCAGAAGAAATGTCAGAGATTTATCATATGGTAAAAAAGGCTTTTTTGAGAGCATTTGAGTTGGTTCCTGAAGCATATAGACAGACATTTAGGAATGAGAAAACAGCCTGGGCAAACTTATATTGAGTTTGAGAGAGTAAAAGAGTAAAACAAAGTAATTTTGACTGATGGACGTGGCATTAAAAATAGAGACAATATATGCAGCTCCTAGAGAAGTAACTCTGTTGGAAGCATTTAAAGGTGCTCCAGATCTGCAGTAATGTGGTTAACTCTTAAATGCCTTCTGAAATGGTCTAGCAAGACGCTCAGTTGTATGCCACTGTATACCTATCAGAAAGCTTACTTGGAAACCAGGGTTGATCCCGTGACCTGGTGCTAATGGTAGAGTGGGGGGTATGCTGGGCCATGAGGTTATTGCTTGTGGTTGAGTACAATTCTGCTGCTGCTGCTGATGGCCCACAGGACCTTATTGTTGCCCAGTCTGGAGTTGCTAGATCCAATAAATTTTCCCTGTAATTTCCAACACACTGACTTCGTGTGCCCCACTTTATTACAATGAAAACCTCTCGAATGTCACTTCCACCCTCAGCACCTTCCTTTTCATTCTGGAAAAAAGCTTCCTGGGAATTTCCAGCTACTCCTTCTCTTCCTTGACTGCTCTCCTCTCACCTTCCCACTTTCTATCCTTTTCAGATTTAAAAGGCTGACAAAAGAAAGGTTTAGCTCTATAACTAACTCAATCATGAGTGATCTCTGCTGCTTGCCTTACGTAATCAACCCTCTGCTCCTCCACATGAGGAATACCCTTTAGGGAAGGAAATCTGCAATCCTTACCTGGTCAGGCCTACATGTGACTTCAGATGTTAGTAAGAGTCAACAGGGCTGGGTTTGCAGTTGTTGTTTCTGGTCGATGCCAGGTGGTCCATATGGTTTCATTCCTTTTTATTGACTTTGCAGTGGTTTGGTATAACTGAGTGTCTTGCTAGGCCATTTCAGAGGGCATTTAAGAGTCAACCACATTACCTCAAATCTGGAGTCACATGTAGACCAGACCAGATAAGGATGGCAGATTTCCTTTCCTAAAGGACATTAGTGAACCAGATGGGTTTTACAAACAATCGAAATTGTCATCATTAGACTTTTTATTTTTAAATTCCAGATTTTTATTGAATTGAATTCAAATTCCATCTTCTGCCATGGAACCCAGGTCCCCAGAACATTACCCTGGGTCGCTGGATTAGCAGTGGCAATACCACTACATCACTGTAGAAACTACAGTCACCAACATTGTTAAACTGTGGGAAGATTAACAACTGATGAACATTATCATTAATTTTATAGTCAGAGGGTGGAATTTTCCAAATCCATCCCCCCACCCCTGTCCCTGTGATGGGTTCAATAGCAGGCGGGCTGGGGGGTGGGGAGGGCGGTGGGCGGTGGGAACACAATGTGGCGGGAGCTGAACAATTGGTTTCTTGCTGTCATAAAACGACGGCGGGAACGTGCACTCCTGTTCGTCATGGCAGGTCACCATTCCGCCAGAGGCTGACGTGAAATGGTTTTGCATCCAGTTAATGGGACGCTGTTGAAGGCCCAACTAGAATTGCACCCTCCCATCACCCCCCACAACCACCCCCCCAACCACCCCCCGCCACACACCACCACCCCCCCCCACCGCACCGTCCAGTCATCCATTCCACCAGAGGGGTATCATGCCAGTCCGAAACATGTCCATAACCAATGTGAACATGTTGGCACTCACCTGGAAGGTGGATCTCCCAACTCCAGGGCCTTCTAGGAGGTGGATCTTCTCTGTCAACAGTGGGTAAAGTCGACGTCCAAGCACCTTTTAAACATGGCGCCCAGATATGAAGGCGGGACACACGCCATCCAGCCCACAAAACATCAGCAAACCCCCAATTGCATAATTAATTAGGCCAGCATCACACAAATTCCCACCAGCTTCTGCGGCAGGAAACGCTCCTGGTTTCCGCCCCCTGCACATGATTTAGGCCTGGAAGGGAAAATTCCACCCATAGTTTTGTTTGGAAGGCAAAGTAAAATATAGGAACAGAAATAGGCCTCATTTAACTTCTTTCAGCCTGTTGAATTAGATCATAGCTGATCTGTATCTTATCCCCATCTATCCTCCCTTGGTTCTGTAACATTTAATACACTTGAGCCACAAAAATCAATGAACTCAGTTTTGAAACTTTCAACTATTTGCTGCTAACAGGCGCCTTATGCACAGAGCCCCTGTCACTGTGACTACTTATTTGTAGAATTGGACTGGAGCAGGAAGAAGAGGATCCTTTCATTCCTACGTTGTAACTATGGTTACTATTGAGGAACACCATTTTGTCCAGGGTTCAGGTATTCAAAAACAAAACTAGAAGCAATGAAAGCTGCATCTTTCCTTCAGATTACAAAAGTGCTGAATTTCAAGCAACTACAACTAAAGACCTTAAAATTAGCAATGCGAGCAAAGACTTCCAATTCTGTTACATAGACGTATGTAGTATTTTACAACACAGTTCATTTGGCCTAAGAGACCACATGAGCCGCATTCCAACTTACTTAACGTAAGCCTAACATTATCTACTGTTCCTTTCTCCATCATGTACTTATCTAGTTTCCCTTAAATGTATCAGTTAATTGCTTCAACCACTGTAGTGAGTTGCACAATCTAAACAATTACTACTAAAAGAAGTTTCTCTTTAACTCTTTGTTGGATTTATTAGTAGCTATCTTATATTTATGGTCCCCAGTTTTGAAATTCCCTACAAGTGAAAACATCTTCTCTGAACCTACCCTGCTGAGCCCCTTCCTAACTTTTAAAGAACTCAGGTTTTACGTTTACCAAGTAGGTGTTACCAGCCTGATTAGTCCTTTAATTGTTGAGCAGTGATTGAAAAAGGAGTTCTGGTCACAATGAAATGATTGGTCTGAGATAAAATCTTTGATATTATTATTGGACTGTAGTTAGCTGGAAGGTTGCTCCATTTGTTAAACGCAGTGCAAGCCAAAAAAAAAACTTCATTCTCTTTCACTTCCAAGTGTTCCACAAGTAATCCTTGCATTTGACATAATTTAATTTTACAGCAGTATTGTGGAATCAAGTTGGATCAATATCCTGGTACCCACTACCAAGCAGCACTGTAGGAGCATCTTTGCCACTTGGACCATGTGGTTCATGAAGAAATCCCTGATTGCTCAAGGGCAATTAGGGAGGGCCAATAAATGCCGACCTTGCTATGATGCCCACACCCCAAGAATAAAGCTATTTTAAAGCAGCAGCACATCCTCCAGTGTATCTCATCCCTTACAATCAGATTTGAAATCTTTGAAATTATTTAGTACTTAGTCAGCCCCAAGGCATCCCAAAGTCCTTTCAAATCAATCCACAAATAGCAAATGAAACAATGGGCATAGAGCTGTTTTATGATGTTGCTACTTGAAAGGAATGAGCTAGAATATTTCAAAATTTTAAGGGGCAGGATCATTCAGGGTTTCCCCAAACACCAGATCAATGTAAATGGCCATTTATTCAGTTTCTCCAGGGATTCACCGATCTTGTGCAGAAGTTATGCCAGAACGTTGGGAGAACTGACTTGGGAATTACAGAGGAAAAAGAATAACTGCTGGTTGACAGGGCCCTCAAACGTGTCTGGCCGATCTCCCATGCATCCGCCCTCACACCTTCCTCTCCCTCCCAGAACCATGATAGGGTCCCCCTTGTCCTCACTTATCATCCCACCAGCCTCCGTGTTCAAAGGATCATCCTCCACCATTTCTGCCAACTCCAGCATGATGCCACCACCAAACACATCTTCCTTTCACCTCCCCCGCCCTGGCACCTCCTCCGGGACACCCTGGTCCACTCCTCCTTCACTCCCTACACCTCAACCCCCTCCCATGGCACCTTCTTATGCAACCACGGAAGGTGCAACACCTACCCCTTTACTGCCCCCCTCCTCACCGTCCAAGGGCCCAAACACTCCTTTCAAGTGAAGCAGTGCTTCACTTGCACTTCCCTCAATTTAGTCTATTGCATTTGCTGCTCCCAATGTGGTCTCCTCTACATTGGAGAGACCAAACGCAGACTGGGTGACTGCTTTGCCGAACACCTCCAGTCTGCCCGCAAGCATGACCCAGACCTCCCTGTCGCTTGCCATTTCAACACTCCATCCTGCTCTCATGCCCACATGTCCATCCTTGGCCTGCTGCATTGTTCCAGTGAAGCTCAACGCAAACTGGAGGAACAGCACCTCATGTTCCGACTAGGTACTTTACAGCTTTCCGTACTTAACATTGAGTTCAACAATTTCAGATCATGAACTCTCTCTTCCATCCCCACCCCCTTTCCAATCCCCCCTTTTCCAATAATTTATAATTAAAAACAAAATATATTTTTCTTTTCCCACCTATTTTTAAATTTATTTCGATCTATTGTTTTATCTCCACCTTTTAGCCCATTTCGATCCCTTCCCCCCACCCCTCCCCCACTAGGCCATCTGCCACTTGCTCGTCCTGCTTACTACCCTTAATGTCCCCATTAGTACATTCCTTAGATAATATCATCACTGTCAACACACCTTTCCCTTTTGTCTATGACATCTTTGGCAATCTCTTCTTTGCCTCCACGTATCACTGGAATTCTATCCAGCTCTACCTGTCCCACCCCCTCTACCAGCCTTTATTTCACCTCATTTCTCTATTTCCTTAGTTCTGATGAAAAGTCATACAGACTCGAAATGTCAACTATGTTCCTCTCCTCAGATGCTGTCAGACCTGAGTTTTTCCAGCTATTTTTGTTTTTGTTTCAGATTTCCAGCATCCACAGTATTTTGCTATTACCTTATTCATCTTTGGTAAGGAACTGCTGAACTATCTACCCACATAAAATCTGAAATTAGGTGGTGGCTTTTCAATCAAGGAGACAGTGCTGTGAGGGTTACATTCTGTACCCCCAATCTTTCTTTTTTAAAATATGCATTGTTCCACTTTGAAAGGTTTGCTGGCCTTGGGGAAAGAGGAGTGCAGTAGGACTAATTGGCAGCTCCAAGAGCTGGCACAGGCACAATAGGTCAAATGGCTTCCTCCTGTGCTATATGATTCAGTAATGCTGTGCATCATAATGCGAGCTGGTCACTAATAGCTGCATTAGACCTCCTGTCTCATTGGTGGAATACATTTGGTTAAACTAACGATTTTACCTGTAGGTCTCATCAGATGTTCATTTGCATAATAGTTACATGGGTCACATGGCTTATATTGGGAGTCATCAAAAAGCCTGATAGGGTTTGTGAAAGTACCTCAAGGGCAGGATTACGAGTTTGATTCTGTTAAGATGTATAAAAGTACATGATTAGGTGTACTTTTAAATTGTTCAAAAATTTTTTCAAACCAGCTTATCCTAACATCTTGGCACCATTAATTGTGGTTTTGTAAAAATAGTGTGTGTATTATTGGAACACGAGACCTGGAGAAGAGCTATTATAGTTGAATAGGCTAGTAGGGAAGGTCAGCACAATTTCTTGTTATAAGAACAGGGGAGCAAGCCTCAGTATACTGTCAGAGAAAACTGTCATCTAAAACCAGGGCTCAAACAAATATGGAAGTATGAAATTATTGAACAAAAGATAACAAAGCACAACACTTTTTGTTGATACACCCTTTTGGTATATGGGCAAAACAAGCACCTAAACCTTTGACTGGGAGGATGACTGGAATGCACAGATTCCTTGCTGGATGTGCGCTGTCTACCATATTGGTGAAGGATCCAGTTTAGGTAACCAGAACCTGTGCATGGAACAAGTATTTAACCTTTGGATATGCTGCAGTGAGGATAACCATGTCTACATGAGGTCTCACCAGGAGGTCCTTAACTGGACCATTGAAGGCTATCACCAAAAAGTGGTTACTTCTGTAAAACCGCACCGATCTGGATATGTAGCCTGGAGAAGCAGAGCTGCTGCCCTAGGCTTATAAAATTTAATTACATAACTAAACTTGGTTAGGTTTCAACTTTCTGGGTTAAAAATTAATCCAGGCCCAAGTCAAAGTTGATGGATATTGGTCCTCAGGTCTCATCTGTATACTCAGGTGCGAGCTGCTCAGACTAATTTGTGTCTCCACAGGCATTTCATCTGATGGGAAAAGAAACGGCTCAAGGCTGCCTAACTCGCAGGTACATCTTAAAAATTACTTCTGCTAAGAGTTCTTTTTTGGCTGCGTGCCCACTGAACTGAAAATCTTAATGACCCGCGGTGACTTGGGACGCATGTCATTTTAAGCCTCGGTGAGCAGGCCCCACACCCGCTCGCCAAGTGGAAGATTCTGCCCCTGGTGTCAAATTCCACATGCGGGTTGCCTGTGTAATCTTCACCTGCAGGTGAGTTTTTTTTTCAATCTATTAAAGTAATTCATTGCTTAATACTGAGGTAGGAGCTAAAAAAAAGTATAGAGTAGTACTGTACAAGTATAATTAGTCAAGAAACAAGGTTCCTAGCTAACATAAATAAGGCCCCGAGCTAGCTTATTTTTTAAGGGAGTAAGTAGCTTAATCGAGAGGGACGTCTTGGCAGGAGAACTCAGACCCATGATATGCTCCTCCTGCAGGATGTGGGAAATGAGGGACACTGGACCATGTGTGCGGAAGGTGTATCCAAATGCAGCTTCTAGCTAACCGAATTTCGGAGCTGGAGCTGCGGGTGGACTCATTGTGGAGCATCCGCGATGCTGAGCAAGTCGTGGATAGCACGTTTAGTGAGATGGTCACACCGCAGGTGAAGATTACACAGGCAGAAAGGGAATGGGTGACCATCAGGAACAGTAAAAGACTCAGGAAGGTAGTGTAGGAACCCCCTGTCATCATCCCCCTCTCTAACAGATATACCGCTTTGGATACTGTTGGGGGGGTAGTGTCTCAGGGGAAGGCAGCAACAGCCAAATTCACGGCACTATGGGTGGCTCTGCTGCTCAGTGGGGCGGGAGGAAAACAAATGGCAGGGCTATAGTGATAGGGGATTCAATAGTTAGGGGCACAGACAGATGCTTCTGTGGCCGCAAACATGAATCAAGGATGGTATGTTGCCTCCTTGGTGCCAGGGTCCAGGATGTCACGGAGCGGCTGCAGGACATTCTGGGGAGGGAAGGTAAGCAGCCAGTGGTCGTGGTACACATTGGTGCCAACGACATAGGTACACTAAGGGATGAGGATCTGCAAGCTCAGTACAGGAAGTTAGGAGATAAATTAAAATGCAGGATCTCAAATGTAGTAATCTCAGGATTACTCCCAGTTCCACATGCTAGCGAGAGCAGGAATAAGAGGATAAACCAAATGAACACGCGGCTGGAGAGATGGTGTAGCCGGGAGGGATTCAGATTCTTGAGGCACTGGGACTGGTTCTGGGGAAGGTGGGACCTGTACAAACTGGATGGGCTGCACCCAGGCAGAGCTGGGACCAGTGTGCTTGCGGGGGCTTTTGCTAGTTCTGTTGGGAAGTATTTAAACTAATGTGGCAGTGGGATGGGATCCCAGGATTAGGATCAGATAGGTCAGATTCAGACCAGAAAAATAGAGGTAGAACATTAGCTAGGGACATTGTGATAGACATGGAGTTACAGGAGAAGCAAAGTTTACAAGGTGTCCAGCAAGGGAAATTGACGGGGTTAAACTGTTTATACTTCAATGCAAGGAGTATTACAAACAAGGTAGATGAGTTAAGGGCACAGGATGTCATTGCTATAACGGAGACCTGGCTAAACGGAGGGACAAAACTGGCAGTTTAATATCCCTGGTTATAGATTCTTCAGACACAATAGATTAGGAGATAAAAAGGGAGGGGGGTGTCACTAATGGTTAAAGAATCAATTCCAGTTGTGAGAAGGGATGATATACTAAATGGGTCAACAAACGAGACTTTACGGATTGAGCTTAGAAATAAAAAAGGGGCAGTCGCTCTACTGGAAGTATACTACAGACCCCCAAATAGTGAAAGAGAGATAGAAGTCCAAATATGTAGGCAAATTTCTGCTTATAAGAACAAGAGGGCAATAATAGTAGGAGACTTCAACTATCCTAATATCAACTGGGATTTGAACAATATTAGGGGCACTGAGGGAGAAAAATTCATGCAGTGTGTCCAGGAAAATTTTTTCAACCGATTAGTGACAAACCCGATGAGAGGAGATGCAATTCTAGACCTAGTCTTGGGGAACGAAGAAGGGCAAGTGGGTGAAGGGACAGTGATCACAATTCAGTTAGATTTAGCATTACCATGGAAAAGGACAGAGATAAGGCAGGAGTAAAGGTCTTGAACTAGGGAAGGCAAATTTTGCAGAAATGAGAAGGGACTTGGCTGAGGTGGACTGGACAGCACTGCTGGAGGATAAGACAGTGGAAAACCAGTGGGAAACACTAAAAAGCGAGATCTTAATTGTACAAAGTAGACATGTTCCCTACAAAAATAAGAGTGGTGCTGCCAAATCTAGACCCCCTGGTTGTCTTGAGGAATACAGGGGAAGATCAAACAGAAAAAGAAAGCATACGATAGGCACAAAGAACTAAACACTGCAGATTGCCTAGACGAATATAGGAAGATCTGCACCTTAAGTGCTGTAAGCCACAGGGCAATGGGCTGGGTGCAGGAAGGTGGGATTAGAAAGGGCACCTGGGTGTCTTCGGGTTGGCATGGACAAGATGGGCTGAATGGCCTCCTGCTGTGCTGTAACTTTTCTATGGTTCTATGTCAGGTGACCTGTGGCAGCTATCTTAAGGCAGTGTCTTTGTTTTAACAGTTAAAACTGCCTTTTTAAAAAACATTTCATCGGTCAGTCCAACAGATGAAATTGAAATTTAATATTTGACATCAATGTGATATTGGACTTCCCCAGCCCAGGCCCCACCCTCCTCCAAACTCTGATTGCCCAGTCTCCTCACCCTCTTCACTCCGATCTCCAGTCACCCTCCAGACACCCTCTCCCACTGACTGCTGGGGACCATCCCACAGGACCTTAGCTGCAGTTTCCTGCTGCCAAATTCCTATTTTTGCCCACCGCTCAGGCGGTACCTTGTTGCCAGTGGGGCTGGCTTCCGGGAACTTCGTTTCAAACGAGGCCCTGCCATGGTGCTTCTGTGTTATCAGGCTCTCAACTGCAGGGTTCACCTGCTCCAATCATGCCCTCGCTTTTAAAACCAAGAACAATATATCCACATTCATTGGATCTCCTATTGTTGACTCATTAAAATCTTGATTGGCAACGTAAATTAAAAATGTTTTTATTTACATTCTGCCTGTTCCAATTGGGCAGTAGTAGCCTCGAAAACAGGAGAGAGGGGGGCCAGCTAGACAATATTATCCACGAAAACAAATATAACATGTAGCTGCCTGTGTGGATTCACCTGCTGCATGATAGGGAAGGCATATTAAAACCACAAGAGAAAGATTTTTATTTATATGTGACAAGCACCAAACAAGATGCATGGGGCTGAATTTTCTGGCAGTGTGGGGTGGGTGGGGTTGGTGTGGGTGGTGCGGAATGAGAGCAGGCCCGATTGCAGCTCACGATCGGGTCCATGCCGCCATTTTATGCGGGCGTACTTCACGGCTCCTGTGCATAGGAGTGGACGGGCAGCGGCTGGCACGCTCAGCCCGCCGGGTCCAATGGCGGGTCGGCATGGCAGCCTTGGAAAGGCTGCTCGCAATGGCTGGGCGATGGGCTCTGCAGAGCGGCAATGGACGTGACAAGTCTGGAGGGTAGGGCAGCAGGACAGGCCAGGCTAGAGAGTAGGGTTGGGGGAGCCAGTGTGCCCCTCGTTTTTCGGATGACTGCCTTGCTGCCCTCCTCGAGGAGGTGGCAGCACGGTGGGAGGTGCTGGTTCCCTAGGATGGGAGGAGGAGGTCCTCACCCCCCCGACATGACGAAATGTGCCTGGGAGGAGGTGGGGAGGTGGTGAGCTCCCGCGACATGGTGCAACACATCTGGATCCAGTGTCACAAGCGTATCAATGACTTGTTGCGCTCTGGATGGGTGAGGACCATATTGGCATTGGGCATTTAACCCAGCAGGTTGGCTTTACCCCTGCTGCCTCCCCACCCCACCCCATGTCTGAGTGTAGTGACTGCATTGACTCATTGACGGCATGTGTCCTTTGCTGGATGGGCCAGCAGATATTGCCCATGCCGAGGTCACCCTGAGAGGGTGGTGAAGAGATGTGTTTTGCCCCCGCAGCATGTGTTACACTGAGACCCACATGACTGGTTTGGGGGCAGCCTGGAGGAGCTGCACTTAGGTGCTGTGTTTCAACTCCAGGACATATCCAAGTCAGGGTGATGAGACGCTGGGAGGGGAGCTTCAAGGTGACGTGGCAACGATCTATCTACTGCTCTCTGCGCTCCACGTGCTTGGGCCTCCTTGCTTTGAAAGGATATGCCGTGTGGTGCCGAATGTGATGTAGGCAGCGTGTGGCCAAGGGCAGGGGGGATGGGGGGTGGGGGCGGTGACAGGCCTAGCATCTTTGTGTGAGCATTCGGCAGCAGCGGGTGAGGAGGCTCTGGAGCCCTGATATGTCCCACTCTGGTTGGGGTGGGTCTTGCACGAAGAGAATCCATGTGCAATTTGCACAAATCAACGCTTTTTTCTCATTTTTCAGGAGATACTCAGAACGCGACAGAGCGTGCGAGGACTGGCAGTGGACAGGTGCAGATCGCCATTCTTAGCCGCTTCATGCAGGAGGCCCTGGATCTGGAGTGGCGCCATGCGCCCAGGTCCACACTTGTGGGTGAGGCTGGGGTGCCACGGCCAGATATTTATGCCCAACAGTGAGGCCAGCATTGTTCTGCCAACAGCCAATGCTGAGTATTAAGTGATTTAATTTTGCAACATGACTTGACCATTGCTGATGGAAGGATGAGCGCATAATGATCTGAGGGACAGAGTTGCACTTTGACATTGTCTCCACGTTAACTGATCCACTGTCCTTGTTCTTCCTTTCAGCATCGGCGGAGTAGGGCTGGGAGGAGGAGCAGCAGAGACCCCCTCTCACACCCGAGGACCCTGAAGTCTCACCAGCGTCACACCATCTCTGCCAGGCAGGCACCAGCGCAGATACTAGCACCTTGCTGGGAATTAGAACATTGGCTCATGTCCCGGGGCACAGTGGTGAGGGCACTTCACAGTCACTGGAGGAGCTGGAGCTGGCAGAGACAGAGAGTGCCCATGGCACCAGCAGTCGGAGGACTGCAGGGGACTAGGCATATGCTCAGTTGTTGCCTGATGATGTGCCTTTGGAGTCGTCTGCGATGCAGCAGGTGCAGGAAATGTGGCCGAGTGTGCGGGAGCATCTGGGGGAGACACATGAGGTTATGCTTGGCTTGGTCTCTGTGGTGGATGAGTCTGTGTGGATGATCATCGAAGCAATGAGCCACATGTCTGAGCGCCATGCATCCTCTATGGAGAGAGTGGTGACATTTGTGGAGAGGCTCCTCCAGGAAACCTGTCAGGGCTTCCTGGGGATGTGCTGGGACCAGCAAGCACCCACATCGGCATTGACCTCAGCTGGTCAGTGCCGGTGTGGGAGATGGTCTGGGCACCAATTTCACAGCTCGGTGCCCATCCATCCATGGTGAGCAGGGAGGTCTGAAGCGACTTCACGTCAGCGCAGCAGCTGCCTGTCATCTCTGTGGGTACCTCTCAGGGCGCTTTGAATGAGGGCGGCAGCTCCTCCACCCCTCTGCCAGTGACTGTAGCATCCGGTGGGCTGCAACGACTGGGGAAATGCCAGCTGTGGAACTGGCAGCTCCCTCCCAGGCGGGGTCAGCACAGGCTCCACGTGCCAGAGGACGACTGCCAAGGTTATCAAGGCCAGCAGGACAGCAGAGTCAGCAGGCTGTCTCAGATGCCACTCCGAGTGATGGGTCACCAAGACATAGCACCTACAAACAGAAACGTAAACATTAGAAACGTAAACGGGTTTATCATTGGTGCTTTTGTGTCGGTGCAAGATGAGGTCTTTATGATTTGGTTTGAACTGGAACACCAAAGTCATTTTTTTTGCTCAAGTTTCTTTGCTTGTGATATAAAATTCAGACATGTCACCATGGCTGAGAGTCTCTCTTTTCTTCTGCATTTGGATGGTTTCCAATAATGTTGTAAGTGCTTTGTGGGACATTCAGCTTTATTAACAAGGACCTTAGTTAATGTTCCTAACCAGGCAGATTTTGCGCTTAGGTGTCGGGTATGGAGCCTGAAGCATAGGCTTGTCCTGGAGGTCCATCTGTGGTGTTCTAGCTGAAGGTTTGTTGGATTAAAGCCTCCCGGGTATCCCTGCCTCACTGGAGTATGCCCGGGTCAGCGTCTACCCTCTCAGCATTTCCCTGTGTGTGCTCATCCTCGGACTCAATGCTGGATTCATCATGAGCAGCCACAGACACTGCATCGATGTCTTCGTTGTCCACCGCGTCCCCCCTTTCCAGCGCAAGATTGTGGAGAGCGCAGCATGCAACCACTATCACCGAGACACGATCTGGGGGGTACTGGAGTGCGCCCCCTGAGCGGTCCAGGCATTGGAAGCACATCTTGAGAAGACCGATGGTTCTCTCCACCACAGCCCTTGTGGAGCTTTGGCTCCTATTGTACCGCTGCTCAGCTTCTGTTCTTGGATGGCGGAGAGGCATCATGAGCCACCTTCTGAGGGGATAGCCCTTGTCACCCAACAGCCATCCATCCAGCCGGGCTGGAGCACTGAAGAGCCTCGGCACCTGGGAGTGTCTGAGGATGTAGGCGTCGTGGGAGCTGCCTGGGTCTCTTGCACAGACTTGTAGGACCAGCATCCTGTGATCACACACTATCTGCACGTTCATGGAGTGGAAGGCCTTCCTGTCGACGAAGGCATCGGGCTCACTTGATGGTGCCTTGATGGCCACATGTGTATAATCTATAGCACCCTGGACACGGGGGAAGCCAGCAATGGCCGCGAAGCCTCTGGCTCGCTGTGCCTGACTTGCCTGGTTGCAGCGGAAGTGGATGAAGGTCAATGCACACCTGAACAGAGCGTCTGTAACATGCTTGAGACAAGTGTGGACAGCTGATTGGGAGACACCACAAAGATCACCCACCGAGCCCTGGAAGGAGCCAGAGGCAAGAAGTTGAGGGCAGCTGTGACCTTCAGAGCCACTGGCATGGGGTGTCCATCCACACAATTAGCGGAGATCTCAGGGCCAATCATCTGACAGATATAGTTGACTGTCTCCCTTGAGAGATGGAGCCTCCTTTGACACTGCACCTCAGTCATACTGAGGTAGCTGCTTTGTTGCCTGTATACCCTGGCAGCAGGATAGTGGCATCTTCAATGGCCCCTTCTGCCTTGGACTACCTCTTGGCCCTGCACCCCTTGTGCTTGCGCCTGTCCTCCCCTGGAAGCTGAAAGTCCACTCTTGGCCTCCTCCTCCTCCTAGCCCTCCCTTCCTCCTCAGAGGAGGTGCCTCCAGTGGACAGTTCGGCTCCCATTCCCAGGCTATGGGAAAGCTTCCTGAAACCTGCAGGCCCAGAAAAGATTCCTCACTGCAGAGTGCTGACCTGAAGGTTAAGAGTCCAGAAAAAGCAACCAGTATGTGTTTTGAAGTACTACAGATCACACAGGTAAGTTTCAATAACTTTGAAAAATCAATACTTGACAGTGCAGACTCGCAACCCCACTGAGACCTCTTATCCCACCCGCAGATGAGGTTTATACAAATGTGTCCTACCCGCCTGCCCGTTGCGCCCATGCACCAACCCAAAGATTGGCACGGGCGCCGAAAAATCGCGGTCAATTGGAGAGTCAAAGGTCTCAAGTGGCTTGTTAATTAATGGCAGGCGCACATCGGAGAGCATCGTGCACCCGCCCGACGAAATATCGCGATGACGCGCGGTGATGTCGGGACGCTCGCCCGATGTTACAGCGCATCATTTTACACCCCCCCCCTCCCCCCCCCACCCACGTGTGGGGCCCGCTTTCCCCCCAACACGCCAACGGGAAAATTCTGCCCATAGATCTGAAGCAAATTCCCTTTCCGTGCAGCCTTGTTTGTTGCCATGGGTTACCAGAAACAGAGACGTTGCTCATGTTGTAATACTCCCCAGTCCAGGGTTGGCTTCTCAATCAAGAGAAAGCTTCAGTTCGTTTTAAAATATTATTGCACAGTTACATGAAAACCAGGAAAAGGCAGAGGTAGATAGATCCTTGATAAGCAAGGGGGTGAAAGGTTATCCGGAGCAAGGCAGGAATGCGGAGTGGAGGTTAAAATGAGATCAGCCATGATCTTATTGAGTGGCGGAACAGGCTCGAGGGGCCGAGTGGCCTACTCCTGCTCCTAATTTGTCTGTATGTTTGTAAGAGGTTGCAGCCATTCTCATTAACAATTTGTTTTTTTTTGGCTTTTAACTTGAAAAAATGTCCGAAAGTGCTTCAACAAAGGTATAAATAAAAATAAAATGGATGCCACAGTGCTGTAGCATTGTGGTTATGTTACTGGACGAGTAAACCAGAGTTCTGGAGACACAAGTTCAAATCCCAGCATTGCAGTTGGGGAGTTTGAATTAAATGCAATTAAATTTAATTAAATGCTGGAATTAGTAGTGGTGGCTATGAAAACCCCGTTACAATGAGAAAAAAGTGACACCAGAGGGCCTCGTGAAGTTACTAGTGGAGGTGGGATTCCTGTCAATGACACACTACAATTAGGTTAAATATTGTACAGCAGTACATTTTTTTCAGTGGAGGCGAGCATGCACGGTCACAGAGTCTAGATACTGAGAGAAATTAAATTTAAAAATTGATATGAGATAAATATCAATTATACTGTTATTGTAATATTTATTTGTGTCCACACCCCTCACCCACACCATCCTACCCCAGACCCCCACAGACTGACTTGCCCAAAACACTTCAGATAGTAGAAAGAACAAATAATTATAAACTGATCAGCCATGACCACACTTAATAGTGGAGCAGACTCAGAGGGCCAAAAGACCTAATTCTCACATCTTTTCTGATGTTACTCTTCCTCAAATGCCAAGACTCAACCAACAGGGGCTAGGTTTATCTCCCTGTGGCTTTATCCAGTGAACAGGCAAGAAATACATTTGGGGAATGTCACAGGTCTGATACCTGCTCCATGTTGAGTCAGTTGATCTCAGCTATGAAAACAGGGAAACATCTGCACTGGATTAAGGAAGGTCAAAAACAGCCAAGGTCTCCAGTCCTGATTGCTACATAGCAACCTACGCTGGACATACATGGGTCTTGGCAGTGGGTGAGTGTAGGATCAGTCTTAGCTGTACACTTAACTGAATAGTCTGAGATACAAGTGTAAAATTCGTGAGGCTCTACTTAAAAGCATGGAGCCTCACTCAATGGGAGTTCAGTTAAGAGACCTCAATGTGTGATTTTCAGCATTTCTGATTCTACAGAAACTAATTTTAATGTCCAGGAAAGCTGCACCCCAACCCCACCCAAATCAGATACACTGACATGACTCCTGGTTCTCATATCTGTGCTCCCACTCTGAGGTTCCACTCTTGGACTTGCAAAACCTTATTAAAGAGTAAATGTTTTCTGAGGAGGTTGCACAGGGGAGATTTGGCAGAGGAGACTGGTAGGGGGGAAAAAAAGTAAAATTTACATCAAAATGATTGATAGAAATGGTTGCCTTTAATATTTTGATGCAATTAAAAGCATGTGCATGAAACAATGCAAAGTAGAAACTGGCTACATCAATTGGCAGTCGGAAATCAGAAAAGTACCTGCATGGATAAGTATTCACTAGAATACTTCTATTCTAGTACACAGCCTTCTGTGGTAAAGAATTCCACAGGTTTACCACACTTTGAGTGGAGAAATTTCACCTAATCTCAATCTTGAATGGCTTACCCCGTAACCTGAGACTGTGACCCCTCGTTCCAGACACTCCAGCCAGTGAAAAATTTATCTCTGCATCTAGTCTGTTCAGCCGTGTCAGAATTTTATACATTTTAATGAGACCCCCTCTCATTCTTCTAAACTCCAGTGAATACAGGCCTAGTCGACCCAATCTTTCCTCATACGACAATCCTGACATCCCAGGGATCAGTCTGGTGAACCTTTGCTGCAATCCCTCTGTGGCAAGTATATCCTTTATTAGGTAAGGAGACCAAAACTGCACACAACATTCCAGGTGTAGCTTCACCAAGGCCCTGTAATAGCTGCAGTAAGACATCCTTGCTCCTGTACTTCCGTCTTCTAGCAATAAAAGCCAACATACCATTTACATTCTTAACAGCTGCATGCTTACTTTCAGTGATTGGTGTACAAGGACACCCAGGTCCCTTTATACATCAACGTTCCCCAATCTATCACTATTTAAATAATACTAGGCCATTGTTTTTCCAAAGTGGATAACTTCACACTTATTCATGTTATACTGCATCTGCCAGTATTTGCCCACTCAACTTAAACATCTAAGTTGCCTTGAAGCCTCATAACATCCTCTTCACCACTCATATTCCCACCTAGTTTTGTGTTGTCAGCAAACTTGGAAATATTACATTTGGTTCCCTCATCCAAATCATTGATATATATTGTGAATAGCTGAGGCCTAAGCAGTACCCCGCCAGTCACAGCCTGCCACGCTAAATAATACCAGTTTATTCCTTCTGTTTCCTGTCTGCTAACCAATTCTCAGTCCATGCCAATATATTACCACCAAACCCATGTGCTTTAATTTTACACACTAACCTCCTATTACGTGGGTGTTACAGTGTTGATTTTCCAGGCAACTTTCCTTGGTGAACACATTTAACTTTAGTTACAAGACAGCAACAACACATATGCATTAAACTCAATAACTAAAGAAGAACTCCCTCCTAGAGATTCCCTGCACTGGTAACTCATTGGTTTACATAGATCATGTGATCTTACAACACAGGATTATTCTTAAAGCTACAGTCCTATGTTTATCAAAACTATAATTAGCAGAGTGGGGCTTTATCAAGAGCTTTCTGAAAACCCAAACATCCACTGGTTCACCCTTATCAATTCTGCTAGTTACGTCCTCAAAAAACTTCAGTAGGTTTGTCAAACTTATTTCCCTTCCATAAACCCATGTTGAATTTGTCTAATCCCGTTGAATTTTCTAAATGTCCTGTTGGCACATCCTTTATGATAGACTCTAGCATTTTCCCTACACTGATGTTAGGCTAACAGGTTTGTAATTCCCTGTTTCTTCCCCCTTTCCTTTTTTAAATAATGGGGTTACATCTGCCATCCTCCAATCTACCAGGAATGTTCCAGAATCTACCAAATTTTGGAAGATGTCAACTAACGCATCCTCTATTTCCATGGCCACCTCCTTTAGTGCCCTGGGATGTAGATTATCAGGCCCTGGGGGTTTATTGGCATTCAGTCCCTTTAATTTCTCCAGCACTGTTGTTTTAGGAATACTAATTTCCTTCAATTCCTCCTTCTCACTAGACCCTTGGTTCCCTGGCATTTCTGGGCAGTTATTTGTGTCTTCCTTCGTGAAGACAGAGCTAATGTAGTTAATATGTGAACCATTGCATGCCAGCGTGCCCAGATGATCCAGCGTGGGGGGATGATTCTGGTGGGCTGGGCTTATAATAACAGGCAGGTATATTACAATGAAGTTCCTAATGTGCAGTGATGGGAAACACGGCCCGCCATTGATGGATGGAGCGGATGATTGCAAAATGGTTTCATGATGTCGTGAAACTGATTTTTGACCTTCCTGCATATTGTCTACTCTTGCCCGCAATGATGTCCAATGCCAGCGGACACGGAAAATTCCGCCATTAATTTATTTTCTTACCCATGGTTGGCCTGTTTTTCCTGTTGTGTTTTTACACCAGAAAGGAATGTGTAACTGTTACAATGCATGCATTCATTCCTTAAATATTAGCATTGCCTATCCACCATCATGCCTTTTAATGAAGTTCCCCAATCTATTGCAGCCGACTCATGCCTCAGACCTTTGGTAGTTTTCTTTGTTTAGATTTAGGACCCTGGTTTTGGATTGGACTACTTCACTTTCCATCCTAATGAAGAATTTTTATCATATTATGGTCACTCTTCCCTAACCAAGATTATTAATTTACGCCTTCTCATTGCACAATACCAAATCTAGAGAGCCTGTTCCCCAGTTGGTTCCTCAATGTACTGGTCTAAAAAAAACCATCTCGTACATATTCCAGGAATTCATCCACCACAGTATTATTGCTAATTTGGTTTTCCCAGTCTATATGTAGATTAAAGTCACCCATGATTATTGTAGCACACTTGTTACATGCATCTCTCATTTCCTGTTTAATGCCATCCCCTACCATACCACTACCATTTGGAGGCCTATTAACACTCCCACTAATGTTTTCCATCCCTTGTGCCTTCTTAGCTCCACCCAGACTGATTCTACGTTTAGATTTTCTGAGCCAATATCCTTTCTCACTATCACACTGATTTCATGCTTAACTAACAACACCACCCCCCCTCCTTTTCATTTTGCCTGTCCTTCCTAAATATTGAATACTCTTGGATATTCAGTTGCCAGTCTTGGTCACTTGGCTCATAAATATAAAAACGTCAAAGCTGGTGCCTTGCGGGCAAATGGACCGATTGCATCTTGTAGTTTGCTGTCTCAGCAGGGCAGGGTTTACATGCTGACTGCCCTCTTTCATCTTACTTAGTGCCTTATGCGCATCTCATTGGCTCAGGACTTCCAAATGGACAATAATGCCCTACAGGTAAAATATAAGATGTGTCTGTCTGTCCAACTACAAAGTTAAAAGGTTGTAGTGCAAAATTCTGCAATGAAGGCAAAGTACTTAAACATAAAACATAAGCTTTAAGGGAAAGAAAAACTGCATGTTAAAGAAAATCCTCCATTTCAAAGATTCCATTCATTACATGTTACGTGGCTGCATTTTTTTTTAATTCATTCATGGGATGTGGGCTTCACTGGCTAGGCCAGCATTTATTGCCCATCCCTAATTGCTCTTGAGAAGGTGGTGGTGAGCTGCCTTTTTGAACCGCTGCAGTCCATGTGGTGTAGGTAAACCCACAGTGCTGTTAGGGAGGGAGTTCCAGGATTTTAACCCAGCGACAGTGAAAGAACGGCAATATATTTCCAATTCAGGGTGGTGAGTGACTTGGAGAGGAACTTGCAGGTGGTGGTGTTCCCATCTATCTGCTGCCCTTGCTTTCTAGATGGTAGTGATTGTGGGTTTGGAAGGTGCTATTGAGGGAGCCTTAGTGAATTCCTGCAGTGTATCTTGTGGATGGTACACACTGCTGCTACCATACGTTGGTGGTAGAGGGAGTGAATGTTTGTGGATGTGGTGCCAATCAAGCGGGCTGCTTTGTCCTGGACGGTGTCCAGCTTCTTGAGTGTTGTGGGAGCTGCACTCATCCAGGGAAGTGGGCAGTATTCAATCACACTCCTGACTTGTGCCTTGCAGATGGTGGACAGATTTTGGAGAGTCAGGAGGTGGGTTACTCATCGCATGATTCCTGGCCTCTGACCTGCTCTTGTAGCCACAGTATTTATATGGCTAGTCCAGTTCATTTTCTGGTCAATGGTAACCCCCAGGATGTTGATAATGGGGGATTCAATGATGGTAATTCCATTGCATATCAAGAGGCAATGGTTGGATTCTCTGTTGTTGGAGATGATCATTGCTTGACACTTGTGTGGCGCGAATGTTACTTGCCACTTGTCGGCTCAAGTCTGGATATTGTCCAGGACTTCCTGCATTTGGACATGGACTGCTTCAGTATCTGAACATCAATAGGATCCATATTAGTTTACAATTTTGGTAGATTTACAAGTGTTTGGCACAAAGCAGCACATTTCCAAGCAACTACATGCACATTTAATTAATATAGTGACATTAGTTGCTACAATTTATAGTTATAAATAAGTAGTCATTTAATAAAACCACGACCACCAGCCATGGCTAAGTTCCTGATGCATTGTGACTTGCAGAAAAGCTGACAGCGTTTTTTAAAAAATCACAATTATTGATTTTAAAATTGTTTCTTCAAGAGGTCCTATTCTTTTCTTCAAAAAAATGCCATCTCTCTGCATAAGTCAAGGTCGTTATAATGTCACAAAAGAGAATTACTACAGATGGTGGAGATCTGAGACAAAAACTGCTGATGAAATGTTAATCGATTTGAAACATTAACCCTCTTTCCCTTTTCACTGCTGATCGGCTGAGTATTTCCAGCATTTTCTGTTTTTGTTGCAATAATGTCTAAGGTTTTCTTTTGCCCCATCAGAATGATCACTATTTTTATTCTTCTCAGTTGGATTCTGATATATTTATCATAATCTAATCAATTTTTTGCTACCATTCTGAATTTACTTCTCCCTTCTCGCATTGCTGGCTTGTGTTATATATTCAGATGCTTTATATCTGTAGAACATCTATTTAATGGAGGGAAGTTTGCCTCTGGTAAGGGTGGCATTGATTCTGTCACTGAAAGCCTCTCACTTAATGCATAAAATGATCAAAGTTTGTATGACGCTCATTGTATTCATCCGCAAGCAAAATGAGGTACATCCTACAACACTCAGTCTGTGAAACCATGGTCAGGAATTTCCTCAAAGGCATTCTGACTTCACCTCTGTAACTTTGTTGGAAATCCAGTTTCGGAGCATTTCCCCAACTGTTCTGCAAAGTTCTGGAGCAGCTCAGAGGGGATTACTGCCCCTGTGTCTGAAGAGCGTGAATGCTTCCTGATGAAAAAATATCATATAAAGCTTTAAAAAGAACCTTTGTAAAAAATACCCTCTGATGGTTTTCCAGTGACATGATGGAATGTGTTGAAAATTTCAGCTGTAAGGTGCTCCAGCAAAATAAAGAGAGCTATGCAACCACAGGCAGGATTTAATTGGCCTGACAGGGGTCTTGCCCATTGGTTGGAGAACCAGTGGGGAAACCTAGTCAGTCCCATCGGGGTGGGGGACAGGGGGGAATGGGGGGGTGGGGGGTGGGGGTTGTGGTGGGAACTGCTGATAATGTCCTTCAAGTACTTAACTGGCCCCGTTCAGCTTTCCCTAGGATTAGGTCCGTGCTGGTGAAAGTCCCGCCCACTGAGAACTGCCAGCCAATCAGAGGCCGGCAATTCCTCTTTGCCATCAGTGTCACCGGAGCAGCGGTATCTGCCAGAGGCCCAGGGTCTCAGAAGGAATCCAAGCCAAAGGTGAGTGAGGGTGGAATGGGGTGGCGGTTGTGGGAGGGGGGAGGGGGAAGGAGCAGGGGAGTTGGGGGTAAGGGCAGGGTGGTGCTTTTCAGTGCTCCCTTTTCCCGATGCTGGGTTATAACGAGGGATGCTCCCTGTTTCAATGTGTTTTTGGGATTGGGGTTTAGATTGGGGGTTTTTTGGACTTGAGTATTTTACCCGAGTGAAGTACCTCAAGACTGTAGTTTCTTAAAACCATTATTCTTTATTTACAGCCTAGGAACTCTGCACAAGGTTAGACTTCGCCTTCCCAGTCCCTGTTACTTAGTCATGTGTCATTACATCATAGTTGCATCAGCATCAGGTGTTTCTGACGTTAATCCTTTACTCTACATTTTCCCCTAAGTCTTTATCCCAACTATATACATAGTCCTCCATCTTCCCCCCAGTGTTTCAGACTTCACAGGGTTAGTCTATAAGGTGCTTTGACCAATTTCCTTGATCTTGTTCTGATCTGTTTCTGAAGTTGAGGACATTCTGCACTTTCTATTTTATTTACGAATATACAAAATAGGAGCAGAAGTAGTCCATTCAGCATATTGAGCCTGCTCCGCCATTCAATAAGATCATGGTTGATCTGTTTGTTTTTCGAATTCCACATTCCCATCTATCCCCGATAACCTTTGATTCCCTTGCCTAACAAGAATCTATCTACATCTGCCTTAAAAATAATCAATGACCCCGCCTCCGCTGCCTTCTGAGGCAGAGAATTCCAAAGTCGTACAACACTCAGAGAAAAGAATTCTCCTCATCTCTGTCCTAAAAAGGCAACCACTAATTGAAAAGCAGTGACCCCTAGTTCTGGAATCACCCACAAGAGGAAACATCCTTTCCATGTGTACCTTGTCAATACCATTCAGCATTTAATATACTTCAATCAAATCACTCCTCACTTTTCTAAACTCCAGTGGAAACAAGCCCAGTCTGTCAAACCTATCCTCATAAGACAATCCACTCTTTCCAGGTCTCAATCTAGTAAACCTCCTCTGAACCACCTCCAACTCATTTACACCCTTCCTTAAATAAGGAGCCCAAACTGCACACAGTATTTGAGATGCGGTCTCACCAATGTCCTGTATAACTGAAGCATAACATCCTCACTTTTACGTTCAATTCCTCTCATAATAAAGGATATCATTCCATTAGCCTTCTTGATTACTTGGGTACCTGCACACTAACCTTTTGTGACTCATGCAAAAGTACACCTAAATCTCTCTGCACCTCAAAATCCTGCAGTTGTTCTCTGTTTAAGTAATACTCTGCTTTTTTTATTCTTCCAGCCAAAGTGAACAACTTCACATTTTCCCATATTATACTCCACTTGCCAGATATTTGCCCACTCACTCAGCCTATCTACATCCGACTGCAAACTGTCCTCCTCCTGTGTAGTTGTAGAGCTTTGACTTATTTCTTGATGCTTATTTCTATCTGAGTAGTAAGCCCCATTTCTTAATTGCTTTCTTTCCATGGATTTTGAGGCACTGCGGTTTGTCCTTATAGTTCTCTGGTCTGTCTCAATCCTGTAAGATCTCGGTTGTGGAGCTCTTTCTAATATTATGCTTTCTTTCTCATATCCATACTCTCTCCCCTGGCTTCAGCATTGATAAGTCTTGTGCTCTGTGCCTCAAGTTGAAGTTACGAGCTTGTTTCTGTATCTGTTCCTCCTCATGCTTTTTAACCCTCTGAGCGCCTACTCTCAAACACTTCTTCCTACCCTCCCCTCCCCCGCCAGGCCATGACCCCACCACCGAACATCAAGCCATTGTTTCCAGGACTGTCACAAACCTCATTTTCTCTGGAGATCTTCCCTTCACAGCTTCAACCTCATAGACTCCCAACAGCACTAAGCCCGCTTCTACCTCCTTCCCAAAATCCACAAACAGGACTGTCCTTGTAGACCCATCATTTCAGTCTGTCCCAGCCCTACTGAACTCATTTTTTCCTATCTTGGCTCTATTTTCTCTCCCCTCGTCCAGTCCCTTCCAACCTACATTCATGATTCCTCTGATGCCCTATGTCATTTTAACAATTTCCAGTTTCCTGGCCCTAACCATCTCCTCATCACTATGGGCGTCCAATCGCTCTACACCGCCGCCTCCCACCAGGATGGTCTGAGGGCTCGCCGCTTCTTTCTTCAACGGAGGCCCGAACAATCCCCATCCTCCACCACCCACCCCCGCCTGGCTGACCTTGTCCTTTCATTGAACAATTTCTCCTTTAACTTGCCTCACATCCTTCAAATAAAAGGTGTGGCTATGGGTACCTGGGCCCCATTTATGCCTGTCTTTTTGTGGGATACACGGAACATTCTTGTTTCAGTCCCACACAGGCCCCCCTCCCACAACTTTTTCTCCGGTACAGCAATGACTGTTTTGCTGCCGCTTCATGTTCTCGTCTGGACCTGGAAAAACTTATCAACATTGCTTCCAATTTCCAACTGTTTCCATCTGTTCTGATGATGCTACCTTCCAAAATGATGCATCTGACATGTCTTCCTTTTTTCTGGGCCAATGTTTCTCCCCCATTGTGGTCAACAGGACCCTGAACCAGGTCTGACCCATTTCCTGCATTTTTGCCATCGCCCTTCCACTCCCTCCCAAGGGTCCACCTTGTCCTAACTTTTCACCCTACCAGCCTCCGCCTTCAAAGGATCATCCTCCGCCATTTCTGCCAAATTCAGCATGATGCCACCACCAGACACATCTTCCCCTTACCTCCCCTCTCAGCATTCCGTAGGGACTGTTCCCTCTGGGACACCCTGGTCCACTCCTCCATCATCCCCAATGCCTCATCCCCTTCCCACAGCACCTTCCCTTGTAATCTCAGGAGGTGTAACACCTGCCCCATTACCTCCTCACTGTGGAAGTCCCCAAACACTCCTTCCAGGTGAAGCAGTGGCTCACTTGCACTTCCTTCAGTTTAGTCTGCTGTACTTGCTGCTCACATTGTGGTCTGTTCTAAATTAGGTAGACTAAATGCAGACTGGGTGACTGCTTTGCAGAACACTTTTGCTCAGTCCACAAGCATGGCCCTAACCTTCCTATCACTTGGTATCAGATAATGGTCCGCAATTTATGTCAGAAGAGTTTGAAATATTTCTGAGCAAGAATGGAATCAAATATATCTAATGCCACCATATCACACAGCATCAAACGGTGCTGCAGATATAAGCATACAGATTGTGAAGAGGTCCTTGTAGAAGTATTTGCCAGGTGACAAGCTAGGCAGTAATTTCCGCATTTCTCTTCGACGCTGGCTAGACAATTTTCTGTTCGATTAAGGAATAACCCCACCATCTACAACAGATTGCTCACCTTATGAGTTAGTGTTTAAACATGATATTAGGACAAAGCTTACTTTGCTTAAGTCTGACACCAATGGCAAAGGAAGAGCAAAGCAAGACAAAATGAAGAGAAGTCAAGATATACCAGGCATGAAACTCAGAGTGTTCAGTGCTGGTCAGAAGGTCATAGTGAAAAATCATTGAGGTGTTCAAGAGAAGTATGTGATTGGAGTTGTTGTAAAGAAACTAAAGTCCATTCATGTATCTAGTGAAGATTGGAGAGAGTCCATCACTGTCATGTTGCTTAAAAGAGGGCATCTGACAAAGGGAGAGCCTCAGAAACCTCCTATAGTCTAAGTTCCTTCTAAAGTCCCAAGTGAATGTCAGAAAGAAACTGAAAGTTTACCAATATCACAGAATCCCTAGGTAGGGCAAAGTAAGTCAACGTTTTTGATTAAGATAAATTAATCAATGTCACAATCCCAACCATTAAGTGGAGTTGTAGTCAAAGTCAAAGCTCAAGTTTGACACAGTCAGAGATGTTGACAGAGTAGAATCAAGCTACTGGTAGGTACCCAGACAGAAAGAAATAGAAGCCAGATAGGGCAATGGAAACTATGTAGGAAAGAAAAAGAAAAAAAAAATGTTCCTTTCATTATTTTTTTGTCTAATGATGATATTTTTATTAAACATTTATTGGTGTTAAGGCAAACATTTTTATATGTAAATTACTCTGCCAATATGCAATCCAACCTCTTAAATTTCAGGCATTATTGATGTGCTCATACTGTATTCTGGAAAATTATGTACATGTATCATTCTACTTTCTAACATATAAGTTTTTAAGGTGGGGAGGGAGTGTAGTATATTATAAGATCTGAGCATTTTGTTATACTGCCCTCTCTGCTACCCTCTCTGTTGGAGAGTTGTAAATAAAGTTAGCCCAATAATAGCTGCTGGCTGCGAGTTAACCTTTTCTCAGTGCAATACGTAACAGTTCATGAAGCAAAGATTAATAAACTTCACTTAAAGATATCAGATCCTTCTCATTTATTGTTCACTACTCTGTATTTGCTACTTACAAGATAATTACATTGTTTCACCACTTCCTATTAGTTTAAAACAGTTACAAATCAGTGAAACAACTACCTTACAGCATTAGTAATGCATCAAATCAACTAAGACCTTGTAAATCTCTGGCCAGGAATTAGCTTAATTTCTTGTTTCAAATCTTTACTCACCAGTTAGAAACTGGTACCATTATGAAGATTGACATTTTGTTCTTGGGGCAGAATTCTCGAGGGCAGCAATACCCAGATGACGCTGTGTTACCATAGCAGCTGCAGTAAGAATCTGCGATACACATCATGCAATCCATGTTTCCAGTGTTACCACTGAATTTGAGTAGGTCTGTGGAGGTCAGGGCTGCCAACAGGGATTTTATGTAGGCAGAAATAGCCAGGAGGGTACTTGTTATCTGTGAATGAAGAAAGAAACAACAGATGTATTCCCAAGTTTTCCCTTCCTTATCTCCATTTCTGGGCACAGACTGATGAGCAATATCTACCATAAGCCTATTGACTCCCACAGCTACCTTGATTAGTTTTCCTCTCATTATGCTTCCTGTAAGGAATCTATTCCATCCTCCCCCAATCTCTCCGTCACGTTTGTTCAGACCATTCCGCCTTTCACACAATTGATTCCTTTTTCCTCAACCAAAAAATCTCCTCCATCATGGCTGACAAGGTCCTCCATCATGCCCATCACATTTCCTGCATTTCTTCTCTCCCCCTATCACAGAGCTTCCCTTCTGTTCTTTCCTCCCCTTCCCTGCTTTCCGTGCCTCTACAAAACCTGTTGCATTTCTACAAAAAACACTGTGGATGCTGGAAATCTGAAATGTAAACAGAAATGGCTGGAAATACTCAGCGGGCCAGACTGTATCTGTGGAGACAGAATTAATGTTTCAGACAAATGATCTTTCATCAGAACTGGGTAAAGTTGGACTTTTTTTTATTTTTACATTTATTGCCCATCTCTGATTGCACTCATTCAGACATTTAAATGTGGGTATGGAATCACATGTAGGCCAGACCAGATAAGTACAGCAGATTTCCTTCCCTTGAGGACATTAGTGAACCAGATGGTTTTTTTTTTACAACAATTGACAATGGTTTCATGGTATTCATCAAACTTTTAATTCCAGATTTTTTTAAAATTCAAATTTCACTCTCCGCTATGGTGGGATTTGAACTCAGGTCCCTATTACCCTGGAATACCAGGCTAGTGGCAATACCACTATGCCACTGCCTCCCCTGTCAATGTACTAGGCTTTAAGCAACTGAAAGGGGAGAGGGTGGAAAAAGAACAAAAGGGAAGCTCTGTGATATGGTTCAAGACAGGAGATATTAAATGACAAAAGAGTTGGTGGTGCAAAGCCAAAGGAAGTAGTAATGCGACAAGGAAAGAGACAAATGATGTGTCTAGAGGAGATATAAATGGCAGAATCATGAATAGCTGCCTTCCAAAAGCGTAAGGAGAACAATGAGAGTAGTACTGAAACCTAGGAAGAGAAAGGAAACAAAATGATATCAGTTCTGATGGAAGAAGATTGCGCTGGAAGCTGAAGTCTGTCTCTCTCTCCACATATGTTGCCTGACCTGCTGTGTGTTTCTAGGATTTCCTGTTTTTAATCACAGATTTATTCACAGCATTCAATGTTTTCACAAAATAAAGACAAAGGCCGGGATTTTCTGGCCCCTCCAGCAGACGGGATCTTCCGGACCTGCTGAAGTCAATGCGCGTTTGGATGTCTCGCTGCATCCGGAAATTTCGAGCCAAAGATTTCAGCATGAAGAACATACTGATATTTGGGGCAGACAATGTTGTTAAGCTCTTGCATTAATGCAATACCAACTAATTTACCTCCTACTAAGTACTTAACAGAAGCAGTGAGAGACTACTTGTCTAAACAATGTCTCACTATGCTTCATTCTGACTTAGATCTATAATTATAAATTACATGTCACTGCAAAACCAATATTATTTAAGATAAGACACAATTTTGCTCAAGTATGTTTGACAAATGTACTGACCTCATTATTCTCAGGTTTGTTAATCACTTCTGGGCAACAGAAATTATGAAAGAAAGAGTTAATAAATCAGAGTTTTCAGAGAAAGAAGAGTTTTGACTTGCCACTTTTCTGGAAACTACATTAAAGGAGTGTTGTTAATTTACATTCTGCCAGCCCTGAAGCATTTGGGAACAATGGTGCTTTTTAAAAATTTGATGAGGTTCCAAATAATATTTAGAAAATGTAAAACAAAGGTATTGGTTAAAATGTCATCTATTTACACAAAATATTATGAGGTCTGAATTCCCTCTGAATGTTACAATTGTGAGGTTTATAAGATTATCACATTTTGGGACTGATCCTTTAAGTTTTGGGTAAATGAATAGGCTCATGTGACCTGTCTGCCTGACAGTAAGACCGAGTAAAAGCTGGAAATCCAAAACAAAAACAGAAAATGCTGGGAAAAACTCAGCCGGTCTAGCAGCATCTGAGGAGAGAGTAAAAAGTCTACGTTTTGAGTCCATATGACTGTTCTTCAGAGTTAAAGAGAAGTGGGTGGTTTGATTGTTCGAGCTCAAAGGAAGGTTTAGATTGTTTTACTGAAAAGAAAGCCACAAGCAATTTAAGCAGGGAGACAGTGGTAGCAGTCCTTGAGTATACCATGCATAGACTGAGTGTGCAATTGCCCCAGATTTGCACTACCCAGTGGTAGCAGGCAAGAAAAACAACATTTTACCCTTTGGCCACAATGGCGGCTTCTCACTATGTGTTGCCCCAATCCCGCCACATTAATTATGCATGCCTGGGAAACACGTTTCGATTGCAGGTGGTCTCTCATTTGCCCTTCACGCCATCACTTTGCCGCTTCCTCAAGCCGGGTACCATATTTAAAGTGCAGCCATGTGCACGCACATCTCTCAGGGCTTCCAGCCCAGGTCGGCCGCACAGAAGACATGGCCCCGAAAAGCAAGAAGACTGCTGCTCCCGAGGTTAAATGACGCGTCCCTTGAGCACCTTTTGGATGCTGTAGAGGCCAGCTGTGATGTCCTCTTACCCCCCTCTCTTCTGGCTGCAGGATGGGCAGCAACATCACCAATCTGGCTTGGGAGGCAGTGGCAGCACCTTTGTTGTACTCATCCCATCCACGGGACCACTCAGCATCCACACACTCCAGATGTACTTATCCTGCAGGCATCCTGCTTACACTCTCTCCATCCCTATTCGCTCAGGACAAGCTGGCACACAACAACATAGAGAGGTCACAGAGCGCAGGAGGAATGCCTGAAATCAATTTCCTCACGGACTTTGAAAACAGAGCCATCCAGCTGGCCGGCAAGGATCTGGACCGGTCCTGTGCTGACGGTGAGGTCAGCGCTGCTCTACCAAGTGAGGGTCCAGCAGTGCAACATCCATCAGACAACCATGCTGTGAGTGATGTGTCCTGTTCCACAGGCCACTGCCATACACTAATTACCTCTCCTTGCCTCTGCAGGCACATCTGGGAAACAGCCGAGAGAGTCCACAAACCAGGGCCTCCAATCAAGCACTGAAGAAACCTCGGAAGATGAATCTGAAGGCACCCTCATTGGAGACTCATCACAGCACACTCACCAACACCCTCCACCAGTGCAGGAACAAACACCTCAGTGGGACCTAGCTTTAGAGTAGCCTCAGGATCATACTCTCATGAGCACATCACACTTTCTGATCCACAGCAGACGACAGCAGGGACTTTCCAGGTCTCCGGCACTCAGAGGACTGCTGAAGGCCTGACATTTGATGAGTTCAAGTCAGATGACAAGTCTCTGGACTCGGTCATACCTTGAGCCCCTAGCCAAGCTGTTCCAGTACAGTTACAACACTGGCATACCCGGCTATGTGGAAAATTGCCCAGGTATGTCCTGTACACAAAAAGCAGGACAAATCTAACTCGGCCAATTACTGCCCCATCAGTCTACTCTCGATTATCAGTAAAATAATGGAAGGGGTTGTCAACACTGCTATCAAGCGACACGTGCTTAGCAATAACCTGGTCACTGATGCCCAGTTTGGTTTTGCCAGGGCCACTCAGCTCCTGACCTCGTTACAGCCTTGGTTCAAACATGGACAAAAGGGCTGAACTCCCGAGGTCAGGTAAGAGTGACTGCCACATTTGACCGAATGTGGCATCAAAGAGTCCTAGCAGAACTGGAGTCAGTGGGAATCAGGGGAAAATTCTCCACTGGTTGGAGTCATACCCAGCATAAAGGAAGATGGTTGTGGTTGTTGGAGGTCAGTCATCTCAGCTCCAGCACATCACTGCAGGAGTTCCTCGGGGTCGTGTCCTAGGCCCAACCATCTTCAGCTGCTTCATCAATGACCTTCCATCCATCGTTAGGCAGAGGTGGGATGTTCGCTGATGATTGCACAATGTCCAGCTGCATTCGTGACTCCTCAGATACTGAAGCAGTCCATGTCCAAATGCAGCAAGACTTGGACAATATCCAGGCTTGGGCTGACACGTGGCAAGTAACATTTGCGCCACACAAGTGCCAGGCAATGACCATCTCCGACAAGAGAGAATATAACCTTTACGCAAGTTCTGTCAAAGGGTCATGAGGACTCGAAACGTCAACTCTTTTCTTCTCTGCCGATGCTGCCGGACCTGCTGAGTTTTTCCAGGTAATTCTGTTTTTGTGTTGAGAATATAACCTTTGCTCCTTGACATTCAATGGCATTACCATCACTGAATCCCCCACTATCAACATCCCGGGGGCTACCATTGACAGAAACTGAACTGGACAAACCATGTAAATACTGTGGCTACAAGAGCAGGTCAGAGGCTAGAAATCCTGCGATGAGTAACTCACCTCCTGACTCCGCAAAGTTTGTCCACCATGTAAAAGGCTCAAGTCAAGAGTGTGATCAAATACTGACCACTTGCCTGGATGAGTGCAGCTCCTACAGCACTCAAGAAGCTTGACACTGTACAAGAAAAAGCAGCCCGCTTGATTGGCACCACATCCACAAACATTCACGCCTCCACCACTGACGCACAGTAGCAGCAGTGTGTACCACATACAAGATGCACTGCAGGAATTCACCAAGCCTCCTTAGACAACACCTTCCAAACCCACGACCACTAGAATCTAGAAGGACAAAGGCAGCAGGTAGATGGGAACACCACAACCTGAAAGTTCCCCTTTAAGTCATTCACCATCCTGACTTGGAAATATATCACCGTTCCTTCACTGTCACTGGGTCAAAATCCTAGAACTCCCTCCCTAACAGCACTGTGGGTGTACTTGCACCACATGGACTGCAGTGGTTCAAAAAGGCAGCTCACCACCACCTTCTCTAGGGCAACTAGTCTTGGGCAATAAATGCTGGCCCAGCCAATGAAGCCCACATCCCGTGAATGATTATAAAAAAATTTGCTGGAGCTGCAAAGGCAAGCTCAGGAACATCAGGAAGTGGTGTCCGCAGCACTTCTTGGATTTCAAAGCCCGATGGAGGCGTCTGTCTGCTTTCAGGCTGAGGTGATAGCGTTGGCATGCCAACGCACTGAGGTCAACACTGGTAGAATGGCGGCTGCCATGGAGGCCTTGGTCCAGGACGTCACTCCTGCACTGCTGCGCGGGCTAAACTCTATCACTGACGCCATAGTTGACCTCCAACTGTGTCAACATGAGAGGGGTGCACAGCAGCTCAATCTCACTCCAGCTACCCATTCCCCTGAGAGTTAACCAGAGGCCTTCAGGCACCCATAGGGAGGAGGATCAGCAGGTGCACACTCCGGGGCTATCCACCCAGGTAATTCCAGGAGTGTCCGACCCACCTGAATTCCCTCTTCCTGTGACCCCAGGAACTCCAGCCCCACAGGCCGAGGAGGGTGCCACTGCCTCACAGCAGGACCCTAAAAGCAGGCTGGGGCCCTCCAGGTCTCAGCCCTCCTGAGGACACCAACCAAGGTCATCACAGACAGGGCGTCACAGTCAGCTGGCTGCCTCCACCTCCGCTCTGGATGCCCAGGGAGCACCAAGACGTAGCAGCAGGGTTAGGAAGGTTAAGAAGACGTGGTTGCATAGCCTGGGCAGGAATGTTAATCGCTTTTACATAATGTTCACTATTGCAAATAAACTCTCAGGAATGTCTCCCTGCCTATGGTTCCCTGTTCTGCTGAGCAGTGTTCATGTCACTCAGATGTGAACAAGATAAAGGCAGGTGTTTCAGTCCAGGGCCCCTTCCCTGTGCTTTGTACACCCTTCAGACCAAAGTAATAGTCCGGCCTCACAACTCCTGGACACATTACTGATGCCTGTACCTCACTGAGGTTTGTCGTTAAGGCCAGAGTGTTGTGGGCAGGCGTCACAGAGTTAGGTCATTCTCTCTGTGTGCTCTCAGCACCTTTAAGGTGGGGCTGGCTCCCATCTCATCAGCATCTGTGACAAATGATGCTGAAGGGGTCAGGTGCTGAAGGCTGACAAAGGATCGGGTGCTTTTAAAGTTTCATGGCTGCATTTCCATGCTATGACCCTGATCACAGAGTGCAATCGAGGTGCCCTCGGCCAGACAGGAGTCAGACATTCATAGAGGCTATGTGAAGATCTATGGAGTGTCCTCATGGCATGTCGCCATCATCCTCCTGGACTCTAGCTATTATATGGGCCTTCGCTGCATCTCCAAGAGCAGGAGCATTATCACAGAGGGTATGTGTGCTGTCATAAGCCAGACTGGAGTCATATGTTCATAGATGCGATGTGAGCATCGATGGTGTCTCCTCACTGTATGCCATCATCATCCTCCACAAATCTAGCAGCTATAAGGGTCTCCCGTGCACACCTGCCTAGTCTGGCCAGTGCGTGGGCCTCATTTCCGTCATTGTTGCCTTCAAGGACCTTCTCACCCTCTTCCTCATCGACGTTCTCCTCCGCAGAGAAGACCTGGAGCACTTCCATCTCCTCCTCAGCCAGCTCCTGTCCCCGTTGCAGTGCTAGGTTGTAAAGGGCGCAGCAGGTGTTGATGATGTGTGACAGCTTCAGAGGGCTATATTGCAGGGGCAACTATAGAGTCAACTGGACCAGACCGGTCCAGGCACCGGAACCTCATTTTCAGCATCCTGATGGTCTGCTCCACCAAGGTGCGAGTTGCAGCATGAGCCTTGTTGTACCTTCACTCTGCTGCAGTCTGAGGCTACCACTTGGGTGTCATCAGCCACAGCCTCTGCGGGTAGCCCTTGTCCCTGAGAAGCCATCCCAGCAGCTTCTGTGGACCCTGAAAGATGTCAGAGATCTGTGACTGACTAAGAACGTAGGAGTCATGGACACTCCCTGGGAACCATACACAGACCTGCAGAATGCGTTTGTGGTGGTCGTACACCAGCTGCACATTCAGTGGACATAGTTGACCACTTGTTGCGAGGAAGATCTGAGTGCTACGTGAGTGCAGTCGATGGCACCTGTGAGAAACCTGAGATCTGGGCAAATCCAATCGCTCTTGCTTTCTGGCTTTCTTGGTCCCAGGTGAAATGCACAAAGTTGTGTGCCCTTGCACAGGTGACATTTGTGACCTCATGGATGCAATTGTGGGTGGAGACTTGTGATATTGCACATAGGTCACTGCAGAGCCATGAAAGAAGCCACTAGTGTAAAAATTGATGACTGTGGTCACTTTCATAGCCACTGGCAGTGGATGCCCTCCATGTCCCTATGGCACCAAATCTTGCAGTAGCTGGCAGATGTGACCAACCTGTTCCCTGGACATGCGTAGTCTTCGGTGACGCTGGTTCTCAGTCATCTACAGGAATGAAAGGCGGCGTCTATAGCCTCTGGGTCTAGCTAGGTGCTGACCAGCGACAGCTTGCTGTGGTTCTTCAGTAGCATTTGTGGAAGCCCCAGTCATCCTGAGGGTGCTGCTCCTCCCTCTGTGCAACCAGGAGCCTCAGTCACTCTCTTCTTCTTCGTCCCTGCTCTCTGTAAGTCATGAGGCATACAGCTAATTCATCGTGCTCCATGATCCTGATGTACTCCTCCTGCAGGGTGAAGGAGAGAGATGCGTAGGTTAGCATGAATGTTTTAAGAAGCTCCCTTGGTTAAGTCTGAAGGCTGGCCACCATGTGGATGGCCAGAGTTCAGTGCTTTGTATGACTGTTCGTAACCCTACCCTCCTTCGTCCCAGTCCACCTTTGCCCATTGGACTGCATGCTGTGCTCTCAGCTCAGGCACAGGCATTCTCCTAACCTGCACTGTGAGGCTGCACTGTTAGCTTGAACCGTGGGGAGCCTGGTCCATTCCAGGATGCTAACCTTGCAAGGGGCTGTGGGCGCCACCACCAGTGACTGCTCCGTGGCCAGCTTTAGCGAGGAGATTGTACAACGTGCACAGTCGTCCAACTCTTCTGCAGTCCACTAGCAGTCCATTAGTTTGAGTCTGTGCCTGAGGGGGGAGAAGCTCTGTAGCACATGGTGGCACTTTCATGTCTCTGCGTTGCTTGAGTGGGCAGATTAGCTAGAGGCCCGACTCCACGCATGTCACTGTGGCTGCGTGTGAACTGTCTCAGCTTCAGAGGAATGGTCACTTTTTCTTCAAGGTTTCTCTAATGTGTGGCCACTTCCCCACGCCACCCTCTCCCGCACCACCCCCCCACTCCGCATGTTCCTGTGCACTACCTTGCCCCCCCCACCTCAAGGGTGAATCACAGTGCAACCCTTGCCACCCAACCTTGAAGTCCAACAGGCTACTGTCATGAGCGCTGCACAACATTACTGTACACTCACCTCCAAATTCCCCTCAAAGTGCAGCCTGCCAAGTGCACACCTTATATATGCTGCTGTGAAACACATTGACATGATTGTACGTGAACGTGGGTGGATGTGGGAGGTTGATTCCAGCAGGCTGACCTTATAATGATAGGCTGATGTATTAGAATGAGGTTCCCCATGTCTGACGGTGGGAAACACAGCCTGCCATTGACGGCAGAGCGGACGATTGCAAACTGTTTTCATGACGTTGTGAAACCGATTTTTGGCCTTCTGGTCATATTGTCGGCTCACGCCATTGAGCATGTCCGATGCCAGCAGGCATGCAAAATTCTGCTCTGATTCCCCTAAAGTCCCAGAAAGGTGTTGTTGGTATCAGGTTGCAAACAGTTGTGCTGTAAATGATTCATTTACTTCTGAGGTGAAAGAGATTTGGGATCAAAGATAGTTAATTATCCTTTCCACCTAGATAAAGGTTAATCTCTTTCACATTGCCATGTGGAAGAGGGCAGAGGAAGCCAGTTTTGAGATCAGGTTACAGACTTCCCACAAATCAAGGAATATATCACAGACAGACAGCAGTTGCTTTTGGTGTAGTCTGCAGCCATTAGAATGGCAGAGGGAAGGAGATAGAGGCAGTCAGTCTTGCACCTGAAGCAAACAAAATACTGATTATTATTTGCCATGCAGAACATGGGTGGGAGCTCCTGCTCAGATTGAAGAGACTGCATATGAGAGGGTTTCAAGCAGCCTGGAAGATTTGCTGATTATGGGCTAGAGGGAAGGAACCTCCAGTGCAACCCTCACAATGAAAGTCAGTTTTGGGATCAGAAGTTAGCAGTTGGTACAAACGAAGAAAACCATCGGAAGCTGAGAATAATTTTAGACTGGTTTCTGGAGGATGAATTGTCTGCTTAAGGTACAGTGTAATGTTTAACTGTAGCAGGAGATTTTCAATCATGCTAAAAGTTAAATGAGGAATCTCTTTCAGTAGTTTTAAAGTGTAAATTGCCTACAAGAAGAAAATAGTGTTTAGTTATGAGTGGTTTTTAGTTATTTGTTACAGTTAAAGTTTTAAAATGTGAAATCTTGACATGTCATTCTTTCAGTTGTTAACTGGAAGTTCAAATCTCTTTAAAATCGTATTGGTCTCTATGAAGATTGTAAGAAGGGCTTCTGCTGCTGCGCTGGTGTAAATTTTGTATAAACTCCAAAGATACTCATAAAAGAGAATCCTACTGAACTTCCGCTTAAGTTACAATAAGGCAGAAATGAAGTCCCAGGTAATTTCACCCCCATGATGTCCCAAATTAATGCGTATTCACTTAATGCCTCGATTTTTAATAATACTTATTGTGAACTGGCACACCTGGACCTCCGAGTGAGATAAACATACTAATTGTTCAAATCCTAGAATCATAAAGCACAGAAGGAGGCCATTCAGCCCATTGTGCCTGTGCTGGCTCTTTGAAAGAGCTACCCAATTAGTCCCATTCTCCAGTTCTTTACCAATAGTTCTGCAATATTTGTTCTTCAAATATTTATCCAACTCCCTTTTGAAAGTTGCTACTGATTCTGCTTCCACTTCTCTTTCAGATCATAACAAGTCATTGCATAAAAAAATCTCCTTATTTCTTCCCCAGTTACTTAAATGGAATTTATTGGAAACAATCCACATTTTTAGAAAATTTGCTTTGTCATAGTCTATTACACTGATCAGAATAAACCCATTGTAAGAATATTTGTAAAGACCTTACACCCTGCTTTTGAGAAGCCATTCTCAATTGGCATTCTCCAATGAAAATCCTGGGCTCCAGAAGAAGATGCATCTTGGCTGCAAAAACCATCAAATTTCAACTGCAGGGAATGGCAGCAGGAATGCTTACAGCTGCCAGTCTGCTAAGGTTTATGATTGGCGCTGTTGAATTCTCCTGGCAAATATGGCAGAGAAAGTTGAAACTTATTGCAGCTGTAGGCACTAGTGAGTTGTACAGAATGCTGAGAAGAAAGCGAATGTGCGTGTAATTGTTAAGCTGAACATTCAGAGAGGCTAGAAAAAGTGAGGAAAAGAAAGCCTTGCAGTTCCATAGCAACTGTCACAATCTCAGGACATCTCAAAGTGTTTATAGCCAACTGATGAAAATTTTGAAATGTAGTCCCTCTTGAAAGGTAGGAAACACAGTAACCAATGTGCATAAGATCCCACAAATAGCAACGTGATATTTATCAGTTAATCTACTTTATTTAATTCACGTTGGTTGCGGGATTAACATTAGCCAGGACACACATAAAGAAGTTACTTACACACTAAGTTCACAACATTCATTAAATGAATCCACAGGTTGTGGTCATGCAAGTTTCCCAATGTGAACTTTTGGGGGTACAGTTCCACAACAGAACTGCCAAGGATGAAAATTTACTATCACAAACACTTTGAAGGTCGAGTTTAAACTTCTGGTTTAGTCTTCCCTAAGGTTTTCGCTAGAAACATTATGGAAAATAATTGGACAACGGGTTCAACCTTCCCACAAGACCGTACCAATCTAACTATTGCCCAATGTCAGAAATCAAAGCTGCATCAGCTGCTTCTGGGAATCTGTGGGAGTGATGAGGGAAATAGACGACCTGATCATAAGTAAAACATTGTTCATTTACTTTGCAGGTATGCTGCAAGTTCCAACTCATTACATGTCAGACCCTATGCACCCTGTTGTTTGATATTCTATAACGCACACACGCTTGAAATCCCATTTGATATTGCATGGATTTCTCCAGTTTATTTAAGCGATTATGAGTGTCATATAGCAAGCAGCTCAAAACATCTCGTTGACAAGAAAAATAAACTGCAAATGCTGGAAATCTGAAATAAAGGGGAACAGAATGGAAATATAGGGTAGGTCAGTCTGCATCGGTAAACAGAAAAGACAAGCTAGGATTTAGCATTCATAATTCTTCTTTACCATTATCGTCTTTACCTCTAATTTCCTCAAATTGACGAAAATGTCTATTTTTCAGTAATATATGACTTGGTCATTTACTAAGGTTTCTTAATCCTCTTCTTACGCAATCTCCGTTCAGTGTTTAATCCCTTTCGTAGAAGGGAACTATCTGGAGTATAAACAAGACATCTTGCAAGATATTTTGCGTTCATTATCCTTCTGCCTTAACATGAGTACTACATAGAATAATCAAGCCCAAGTGGTTACCAAGGCTCATTTCAATCACCCAAGGGAGCCATGGAGGACATATTGGTTTAGATTTTGAATCTGTACGTTTTGCCTCTCTCAGGAGTACATGCGATTTCAGGCAGGGCAGAGTGCAAATATTGTGACGCACAAGGTATCACAATTGTGGGGGATGGGATGAATAGACCAGAGGGTCTTTGTCTGTGCATCGTTTTCATATGAAGAGTTATGGACCTAGAAAACCAACCGCCTATCTTTTTCCTTTCTATGTGTTTACAGTGATGTTTCCCACAGTTTGTTTTTTTCCTATTATTCCATGCCAATGCAACAATGTGGGGAATATAGTTTCTGCTTTCAAGTCGCACTCTAGCACACAAAACCTAGGCTGTCACTCCAGTGCAGCACTGAGAGAATGCTGTACTGCAGAAGTTGCTGTGTTTCAGATGAGACATTAGACTGAGGTTTGCCCATCCTCTCTGGTGGACATAAAGGATCCCACGGCACTACCTGGAAGAAGAGCAGGGGAGTTCTCCCCGGTGGCCTGGTCAATATTTATCCCTCAATCAACATCACAAAAACAGATTACCTGGTCATTATCACATTGCTGTTTGTGGATCTTGTGGTTTTCAAATTGGCTGCTGCGTTTCCTACATTACAACAGTGATTACACTTCAAAAAATACTTCTTTGGCTTTAAAATGCTTTTTAAGTCCTTTGGTGTAGAAAATGCTTCTGTGGATATAACCTTTCCCTCATCTTTTTACATGGAGATATCATCTACAGACATGAGGCCACATTCCATATGTATAGAGATAACACCTGTCCCTAACTCTCCACCATTTTCAAACTCTCCACAGCTTCTGTGTAGACCAAAAGCTTGTCCAATGTGGAGTCTTGGATGAGCTGAAATCTACTCCACTGAAACACTGGAAGACAGAAGCTACCGCATTTGATACCCGCCACAATCTCCATAACTTTGCCATCACTTCTACCCTCCTCTCAGCCAAAATCTCCAGCTAAACCAGATTGCACACAACCTATATTGCCGTCCTATATGAATCTGAGTCGAGCATCGGTGATTATGGGTCGGATTTCCGTTAATGAGGTGGGAGGCTTGCGCCTTTATAAGTGGCCACCGCGCGCACTATATTTGCTCTGGGGAAGCAAGGGCTGGATTGAATCAGATACACCAACCCCTGAAGCAGTTCAGAGGTGGTCATGAGGCCAAGTGGGCACCAATGTGGGTTGGTTAGAAGACCCGCCTTGGTTCTCTGGGGCTTTGGCCTGCTAGTATTAAAGGCTGTTAAATGCCCTTCACACACCCTCATTCCTCCCACCCATTCCCCATGCCTCCCATGTCCCTCCATGCTGCCCTGCATTCTCCATGCCCATTCACCAAGTGTGCACTATGTATAGAACCAATGAGTCATATAATAACAATGGTAAGCCTTGACATGCTCATGCAAAAAGCACCCATTCAGAAATATGCTTTGAAAAAAACTGCTGCTCTTACACCCTATAAAAATATCAGATATTGCCATCCATAGTTTCAATAACAGAAGCTTTACAACACTTCACACATCTTAATCTTATCCAAATAAACATGCAGGCATAAAAAAAACAGGTCAGGAAAATAATAACTTATTATAGCCTCATAAAAATGTCAGTCTGTCAATTTGAACTCCTTCCTGACAGTCTGCAGGGCTGTCCAGGGCTGTTGATTTTGAGCTGGGTTGGTGGGAAGGTGGGTTGTTGGGGGTGAGGGCGAGGGCGGGAGGGGTGGGGGGTGCAGTTGGAGCCGGTGTGGTAGGTACCATGGATGGAGATGGGGAGGGGGAGCTGTGGATGGAGCCCCCAGCCCTGCCTCCTCTCCCCACTTCTGGGTTACTCACACTGCACCACCTGGTAGGTGGGCGACAGCTCTGTGTCCTTGCGCTCTTGCTCCCGATCTCGCTGTCTCCCCGCAGTCTCTGCCTCTGGTGACGGCGGTGATGGGTCAAGCATCAGAACATGGCAGAGGCTGGCCCAGGGTACAGTGCATGGGGCCGGGGGTGTCAAAGTGCAGATGAAGTAAAAATGAAAATGGTGACGCAAATCGAAAAAAGTGAAACAACGTTAAGCAGGGCGACTAAAGTGAGGACGTGCTGTATAATAATAGTCTTCTATTTCTGAAATTGGGCACCAGTCCCCAGAAGGTTAACTGGGCTGAAATCGCCTCAGTATTATCCTCGTACAATGGCTGGGCTAGATGTCCAATTTTTCGTCTTGCTACTGAAATTTGGAGGGATTGTTTACAAATGACTGGCCTTCTCAGCTGCTTCAGAAGGATTTAAGAACCAACGACATGGTGTGTTACTGGAGGATGTTTTAATTCATTCAAGGGATGCGATCTTCGCTGGCTGGACCAGCATTTATTGCCCATCCCTAGTTGCCCTTGAGAAGGCGGTGGTGAGCTGCCTTCTTGAACCGCTGCAGTCCATGCGGTGTAGATACACCCACAGTGCTGTTAGGGAGGGAGTTCCAGGATTTTGGCCCAGTCACTTGTAGACCTGGCCAAGTGAGATTCCTTCCCTGAAGGACTGCAGCAATTCTGTTAACCCACAAACTTAATCAACTTAATGCTTCCAATTCCACTACTTACAATGATAGAATTTGAACTTGCAACTATTAAGCCACCCTATCCCTACTTTGCAATCAGTCTTACATATTATCCACTATTATATTCAAAACCATTTTGTCAAGACAAAAGCAAGCATTTGAGGAAACAATTGCACTGAAAAAATATTTGAGATGGATCAAGTTCAGCAGGTTCTGGTTGCATGTCGTTATTGTGTTTTTTTAAATTCTTTCACAAATGTGGGCGTCTCTGGCAAGACCAGCATTTATTGCCCATCCCTAATTACCCTTGAGAAGGAGGTGGTGAGATGCCTCCTTGAATCGCTGCGGTCCATGTTTTTTTTTCATTATTCTTTAATGGGAATGTGGGTGTTGCTGGTAAGGTCAGCATTTGTTGACCATCACTCATTGCCCTCGAACTTGAGTGGCTTGCTCGGCCATTTCAGAGGGGGGTTAGGAGTCAACCACATTGCTGTGGGTCTCGAGTCACATGTAGGCCAGACCGAGGAAGGATGGCAGATTTCATGAAATTCCTTGCAGTGTATATACACCCAAAGTGCTGTAAGGGAGAGAGTTCCAGGATTTTGATCCAGCGACAATGAAGGAACGACAATATAGTTCCAAGTCAGGATGGTGTGTGGCTTGAAGAGGAACTTGCAGGTGTTGGTGTTCCCAGACATCTGCTGCCCTTGTCCTCCTGGGTAGTAATGGTCGTGGGTTTGGACGGTGTTGTCGAAGGAGCCTTGATGAGTTGCTGCAGTACATCTTGTAGATGGTACACACTGCTGCCACTGTGCATCGGTGGTGGAGGGAGTGAATGTGTAAGGTGGTGGATGAGTTTCTTTACTACGACCATTCTGTTTGAACATATCACAAAACTTTAAAACATATTTATGAAGAACATGTTCACAATTTCATTAAGCATGGCGCATAAAATAATTTTCCTCACATTTTTCTGTTGTATTCCGGGAAATGGAAAAATATGCACAGAAATAAATGAATTTCATTTCTACTATTGACACTTAATACACCAGCAGATATTATAGGTAGAGGAGAAAATATGGAAAGCATAAACTAACCTAGGCAATAAAAACATTTAAAATCAGATGACAAATCCATTGTTTCCTGGAATATAACAAATGGTGTCTCTTTTAGAGAGCTGGCACAGGCTCAATGGTCCTAATGGCATCTTTCTGTGACATATGGTTCTAGGAGACAGACGCAGAGGTGAAATATTAAATTTATAAGCACATTAACATTTTAAGTAATGTCCACCGATGTCACATGAACAGTCTAAATAGTGTACAAAATATTGTTAGAATTATGCACCTGCTGAGAACAGATATTTGACAGTTTCACAATCATCATAAAATAGATGTTTTTACATAGAGTGATTACCTCTGTGGGTTGAAGGTAGCGCAAACACAATTGTGCATAAAGGTATATATATTTTATGACTAACAAAAATTGACTGGTGATTGACTCAAACAGATGGTATGTGCCCCTATAGATGGAAAGCTTCATTGGAATAGCAGAGATCTAAGTCTTGAGTGGTTTACTCCCTATCCTTGTCTGGTTGATGTTTTCAGTGAATCTGGGCAGGCACAGGTGGAACACTGCTCAGGGAGATGTCCTGTAAATACAACCCTCAATAGATTTCAGACTGATTCACTTGCACACTGGCCACACAAGGTCCACCAGTAAGGCCCAAGACTCCAAGATAAAAGCAAAATACTGCGGATGCTGGAAACCTGAAACAAAAACAGAAAATGCTGGAAGAACTCAGCAGGCCTAGCGGCATCTGTGGAGAGGGAAACAGAGTTAATGGGTCACATGGGTCATATGGACTTGAAACGTCAACTCTGTTCCCCTCTCCACAGATGCTGCCAGACCTGCTGAGTTCTTCCAGCATTTTCTGTTTAGGCCCAGAGTTCTGTTGTTCTGGCCGGGATTTTCCACTCCTGTTTGCGGCAGGTGTCATGGTGGGTGGGGGCGCAGGGGAAGGGGGGAGGGGAAGGGGGGGCAGGGAGGGGGATGAAAATTTAGCCGGAGGGGTAGAGATCAGCTTGACGCCGCCGTGAAATCACAGCAAGATCATCCAATGCTTCCCGCCATGGTGGATCGTGAATCCCGCTAGAGGCTGGTGTGAAACCAGTTTGCATCCAGCTCAAATGAGGAGCAGCATGGTGGGACTAAAAAATCTTCTTCTGTCCTGTAAAATTCTATGGATCACCAAAAATAGTCCCTGCATCATTGGTGAAAGGTGCTATTGTTTGCAATCTTGACTTCAAGTCAATGTTGACCAGATGCTTTCCATTTGAGATGAAGTGCTACATACATGTATACCTACTTCAATATAATTTCTAATTTGTTAGTTCCCTTTTTCTCAATTTATTCAATAATAATTGTGAATAAGGTTGCCACTTGTTGATTTTGAACTAGAGAATTTTTTCTTCCATTATATTTTATAAAGTGAATGGAATGAAGTCTTATTTTCAAAACAGATGCCCATTTTCCAACATTTTCTTTGGCATCTTATATATTTTCAAGTAACTTTCACCGCCAGAAAAATAAACATCAGGACTCAAGCCAAGATATTTGCTGTGCCGCTCCCATCTTAATCCCTGTTCATAAATTAATTTACCCTAACTATAAATTCTGCCAGTGCTTCTTTATAGTCTCTGCCAAGCATTTGAGATATTTTAACTGAGTTCTGAGTTGATTTAAACCATCAATTGCTGTGTCAGAAGTATAAATCTCACAACCAACAGAAACACAAGAGTATGAAAACTAAAAAGAAACCATGGTGTCTATTTGGCTTCAAGTCATCCACAAACAGAAAGAATGCAGTGATTATCACCCATGGAGCCTGATAACTATAATCAAATGAGCCAACAGTGCAAAGTAAAATCTTGAGATTTACACCAGACCAAGTACATACAATTCTTCACACCTAACTCCAAAGTTTCCTTTTAATTGTTACAGAGGATTTTCTATTTCAGTCTTCTGGCAACCTACAGACAGATTGGCTATTGTGAAATGCCAAAGTGTATGGTATTACTAAAATCTTATGTCATAGAGGAGGGCCATTCAACTCATCATGATACTGCTGTCCTTTTGCATGGACAAGCCACAACTCGATTCTATTAAAACTAATCTCACTGCACCACTTTCTCCCCAAAGCCATACTCCTCTTATTTCACTAGAACTGCCAGGCGTTGGAGGTATTATTAACACACGGCTGCTGCTCTGTATAGGTGCCAAGTTATTTCTATCTTTAGGGCAAGCTGCAGGTGACTTCTCCTCTGCAGAGTAAACCTGGTTTGCAAAGCTTGTAAATATGCTGTCCTCTTTCACTGGAACAACTGCCCAAATAGCACAGCTGGGGTGAGTTTGAACCAGGCTGGCAGTGCAATGTGCACAGGTCACCAGATGAGCTGTTGGAGGGTGATGATATGAAAAAGCTGCCCTTGCAATAATATCCTGCATTGCAGAATCTTGAGGTGCAGAAAGGTTGACAATATTAACAAAAACAATAAATCACAGCATCATGATCAGAAGCCACGAAGGAAAATATATATTTATAATCTATGTCACCTTGGCTACTTTATAAAATTATTATTTTTATTTTAAATTGCACAAATGGCTGGGCTGATAAAATGACTACCGCTGACCACATGATGGTAGCTCTGGATGTTTCTGAGCAGTTTAAAAGTGGTCAAAGGCTAACACATCTGGAATGTAACACTCCTTGCATTATATAAACATCCCAGCCAAGCCAACACAAAGGATAATAGACAAGACATCTGCACTAGCCAGCTACAGAAAAAGGCAGAGCATTTTGTGACTCCTCATCTCCAACATTGTGCTAATAGTTCTATAGTCACCTGCTGAAAACAGAGTGGGTTGTAACCAGATGCCTCGTCAGCTGAATAGCTTGACCTGAAACCACCCTGCCACATGGCCCAGACCTGAGCTGTTTGAATTGCTTTAATTATACAGCTTTTGGACTCCAAGTTCAGTCTGCTATTTAACATCTGACTGGCAGGCCACACAGAAGCAAACTCTGGCCAGGTTGGACAACTGGCCCCCATCTAACCTGACTCTGCTGGGGAGATTTTGTACTATCATCTACAGAACTGATTCAATCCCTGCATGGCTACTTCACCTCGGGTCCGGAAAAGTGAATCTTGCACCACCGGTCTTCAGCCAGCCGAATTTTGTGAAAGAATTCTTTCATTGGACTTTGATTCTGGACTCTGGGCTCACATGAAACCATAATTCTTATTTTTATCGTGGTGCCTCCCCTGAACCCCTTTCTTTCCTTTACCCCTCTTTTATTGTATGAATGTAAAAAGGGGGCGGATGCTGCAAAACCCCTTTCCTGCATTTTGTGTGTGCGTGAAATAAACCAGCCCTCTTATTTTACCTTATCTCGAGTTTGCTGTGGGGGCATTAATAGAGGATTGGATCTCTGCAAACTGAAGGGATGGGAAACATAAAGGAGGAAGTCAAAAATAAAAAAAACAACCTGTTTATGGACGGGTAGTGAGTGGAGAAATCAAGGCTGTTTTAAATTAAACCCTGCTCTGCCAGTGTTACAAATGCAGAAAATGACAGAATACACAATGCAAACAGGGTTGACAGCATTTTACCTACAATCAAAAAAATCGTAAAAATGTGCAAGTTATTTCTAGGTTTGTGTAATACGGGGGGAAGCCTCTCAATTATAACTGGGGTAGGGTCTTCATGCTACTTTCTTTTGGCAGAAGATAGTCAGATCCCCTGGAGAAACTGCAGAAATCAGTATACAGTTTTGCAAGGTTTACCGCAATTCTTGTGCCTAGGTTACCATGGCTGGTTGGAAAAATCTCCTTGGAAATCCTTGTGCAGCAAGAAAGAGCTCAAAGAATGGAGAGGACCCTTTGTGGAAAATGTCACATCTTTTAACTAGGAACTAAAATCAACATATTCCAATAGCTTCCTCATCAAGTCTGCTGGAAACGAGGCACTCCCAATAAAATGGCAGTAAGGTCGGTCCTGGGTGATTGAACAAATTGGGTGACAGCCGTCCATTGTACATTTTATATTTTTACTTCAACAGATAATGGAGGCTTGCATGGTCTAAAACGGCTTGTGAATTTGCTGCTGCACATTACTCAAGGCTAATTTCACTTGCAGTGAATTTGAATGCCTGGTGTTACATTGACCAGAACCTTGTGGAGGCGAGGGAGTCTCAGATGCCCACTAGAGGGCTGACAAGAGCCACATGTCACCTCTTTCGAGAAGGCCTGCCACATCTTGTGCCACTTGACTGCAGGCCAGCAGTAAGCCGCACCCCCCCCCCACCCACCCACCTCAATCAAGCAGGAAGTCGCACGCGCCAAGAGCTGCCGGCCAATTGGAGGCCCCATTCCTTTCTTCAGACAGTGCCATGGGTTTTCTAAACAGCCACCTGAATCACAGTCACAGGTAGACAAGATAAAAACAAAAAAACTGAAGATGCTGGAAATCCAAAACAAAAACAAAAACAGAATTACCTGGAAAAACTCAGCAGGTCTGGCAGCATCGGCGGAGAAGAAAAGAATTGATGTTTCAAGTCCTCATGACCCTTCGACAGAACTTGAGTTTGAGTCCAAGAAAGAGTTGAAATATAAGCTGGTTTAAGGTGTGTGTGTGGGGGGCGGAGAGAGAGAGAGAGAGAGAGAGAGGTGGAGGGGGGGGTGTGGTTGTAGGGACAAACAAGCAGTGATAGAAGCAGATCATCAAAAGATGTCGACAACAATAGTACAAAAGAACATATAGGTGTTAAAGTTAAAGTTGGTGATATTATCTAAACGAATGTGCTAATTAAGAATTGATGGTAGGGCACTCAAGGTATAGCTCTAGTGGGGGTGTTTTTTTTTAAAATAATGGAAATAGGTGGGAAAAGGAAAATCTTTATAATTTATTGGAAAAAAAAGGAAGGGGGAAACAGAAAGGGGGTGGGGATGGGGGAGGGAGCTCATGACCTAAAGTTGTTGAATTCAATATTCAGTCCGGAAGGCTGTAAAGTGCCTAGTCGGAAGATGAGGTGTTGTTCCTCCAGTTTGCGTTGGGCTTCACTGGAACAATGCAGCAAGCCAAGGACAGACATGTGGGCAAGAGAGCAGGGTGGAGTGTTAAAATGGCAAGCGACAGGGAGGTTTGGGTCATTCTTGCAGACAGACCGCAGGTGTTCTGCAAAGCGGTCGCCCAGTTTACGTTTGGTCTCTCCAATGTAGAGGAGACCACATTGGGAGCAACGAATGCAGTAGACTAAGTTGGGGGAAATGCAAGTGAAATGCTGCTTCACTTGAAAGGAGTGTTTGGGTCCTTGGACGGTGAGGAGAGAGGAAGTGAAGGGGCAGGTGTTGCATCTTTTGCATGGGCATGGGGTGGTGCCATAGGAGGGGGTTGAGGAGTAGGGGGTGATGGAGGAGTGGACCAGGGTGTCCTGGTAGACAGGTAGACAGGATCCTGGTTTATTGGTTCGCCTGGATTTTAACACGTCTGACAATATAGTACTCTCTCACAAAGGCATCAGCTCCGATTGCATTTTAAATCCTGAATCAGAGCTTGAAGCTCCAACCCTCTGACTCAGGATGAGATCTGAGTAAAGCTGACAGGTTAATTCCTACATATTCGCACCTAATGTGAGACGTCAGTAGGTCATACGCACACTGAAAAATATCTTAATCTGCACCACTTTTCCTTTGTAATCCTCTTCTCTTGAAGGTTACGGCAGGAAGAGAATTCTGCAGCCACAATCAACCTTCAAGTACCTCACCCTACTGGCATCAGCAGACAATTTAAACATGGAAGATATCACATCTATAGGAGATCCTGATCAATAATCACACAAGTGCATTTCCAGGGGTCACTGGATAGCGATCCTGGTCCATAGTTACTGAGGCCAATTCTTGTACTCCTATCCACACTCTAAGTACAGTCTTGTTACAACTGTATAGGGTTTTAGTGAGCTCACACCCGGAGTACTTTGCACGGTTTTGGTCTCCATATTTAAGGAAGATGTACGTGAACTGGAGGTGGCATAGTGAAGGTTCACTATATTGGTCCCTGGGATGACAGGATTGTCCTATGATGAAAGGCTGGGTAAATGGGGACTATGCTGTCTGGAATTTAGAACAATGAAAGGTAAAATCATTGAAATAAACGAGATTCTGAAGGGGCTTTATTGTGTTATTACAATGATATAATACCTTGAGCTCATTTATTGTATAATACACAAGGCACCAATCGCTCCTAAAGGATTGAGTAAACATGCTGTGGGTTTATTTATTAAAACTAGACACATGAGAATAGTTATACATAGGTGTAAAGCTTGAAGACATCAGACTGTGCATGCTCTGCTCAAAGTAAAAGTGAAACTAAGGCTGGATCACAGGACACAATTTCCTTCTAGTGATGTCATGCTGATATCCCTTAAAGGCACAACAAGCTTGAGAAACAGAGGTTGTTTCCCCTGGCTGGGGAATTTAGAGTACGTCTGACCATTTAGGACTTCTCTAAGAGTAGCAGCCCCAATTATCCAATCTATCTATCCAACTGAAATCCCTCATCCCTGGAACTTCAGATGATAGATCATCAACCTGAAACGTAACTCTGCTTCTCTCTTCACAGATTTTGCCAGACACGCTGAGTCTTTCCAGCATTTTCTATGTTTTTATTATTTTATTATATTGTCACAGATAGATTATTACAGCTTCTTCAAGGAGGTAGGCATTTCTTGAAGCTGTTTGTTGATAAATTCACTAAACATTTTATATTTTGATGGCATTAAGTGTATATTAATTATATTTAATTGTATACAGGTGGTGGACATGAACTGGGGATTCACCTGTGCCCCTACAAATATACAGAGCTTAGCCTAAATAGCCAAGTGGTTATGGTACTGGGTTTGTAACCCCAAAATCAAGAGTTCAAATCTCACAATGGCAAACTATGAAACAATGTAACTTCTTCTGAATAAACAGATGGAAACATGTTTGTACTTGAAAGAGTTACAAATATACACAGACTGAATCTGTGGGTGTGACATTAGGAGATGCTTGTTTGTAATGTGTAACTCTGTAAATAAATGTGTCTAAAAGTCTATGAAGACTGGTTCCAGTTCTATCTTTCACCAAATGGCTTTTTGGAATATAACAGCCTTCAAAGGATTAGAGAGGAATCTTAATGAGGCACAGTATTAATTTAAATAGCTGAAAGAAATTACTAGACTGGGTTTGGTGTTGGCCATCTGAAGTGCTGATAGATTAGCTAGATCTTAAGACATAGGTATAAGGAGCTGGACTCATCCAGAAGAATGATCCAAAACATGATAACAAAATCCTTTTCAAGAAACAGAAGACACAGATTCTGAAACAATTGGTAAATGAAGCAGAGGTGAGATGAGGAAATTTTTATTTACAGAACAAGTTGTTATGAATGGAGACAAGCTACTTGAAAGGACAATGAAAGCAGGTTCAATAACTTTCAGATTCAGTGACCTTCAAAACTGAATTAGATAAACGCTTGAAGGGGATAATTTTGCAGGGTTATGGGGAAAAGGAAGGGGAGTGGGAATAATTGGATAGTCTTTTCAAAGAGTTGGTAGGCCACGGGACAAATAGGCACTCCCTTTGCTATATCCTTCTGAGACCATGTGGCCCAGAGGTGTGATTTCCTCCTTTGCATCACTGTCCAGTGGCTTCTGCTTACAATATGTGAATGTTGAGTGAGGGAGTGAGGGGTAGATTCGTCTCAGCTGTGACACAACACACCCCCACCCCCCACCCCTCAACAACTCAAATACTCTGACCTTCCGTCTAAACTAGTCAATGAAGGATAGGCTAATAAGTTAAGTAGTAAAGACAACTGGGGCTAAATAAAGACAGCTGGGGCTGACAGGGCCTGAAAATGATGTGCCGTTTGGTGTGCAGGTTTCCTGATACCATTCCCGGTGCTGACTATTTTGGCAGGGGTGGATTTGGGGCCGGCAGGGTTACCTGTCCACACGTTAAGGCTCATTAAGATCCTGGTAAAGGACAATTAAACTGTGATTTTCCAGTTGGCGCCTCCATCTTGCCACATTGGTAGGGATCAGTTTAGGTTCCTAGAGACGGGCACCCAGTGGTAGGCCAGGGCCCAGTGCTCCAGCTAGGCCTGGAGGCCCTCCCTGCCTGCCTGCCTGCAGGGGTGTGAGGGCAGGCAGAGGCTGCCCTGTAGAGGGGTTCCCAACCACAATGGTAGCCTGGCTGACGTCGCTGTTTTTTAACTGAAGTCTAAAAAGAGTTGGTGCCTCCGTGTCGAAGAACCCTCAGTTATCATCCATTGCATGAAGCTGCTTCTTTCAAGTTGGAAGGCCTCCGATTGCCCATCTACCTTTGAACCTCCTGCTGCCACCTTAATTGGAGCACAAACCTGTCTCCAGGCCAATAAAGAGACAGTTTTGCCAAAATCTCAGTGAGTGACCGGTTATCCCTCGTGTTGGGTTTGGGACCTGGAGTTTGTGAGAATCCCAATGAGTGACCATTTATCCTTAGGGATGGGTTTGGGACCCGGGAGCTGCACTGACTTCTGTTTCCCGACTCAGAGGGAAAATCCAGCCCATGCTGTCTGTGGGGCTATACTGCAGCATCGGCGATCATTTTTAAAAATGCAATAAAATGATGGGGTGAAACTATGAATTTAACTCCATCTTAAACTAGGTATTATTAGATGCCCTGATCGTGAATGCGTGTAGGCTTCAGGGTATAGATGATTGCATCTAAATGGCATTAAGTACTTAGAAGTATTTAATGTCTTTCCAAGATTTTTTAACAGTCATTATACTTAGAATCTATATTCTTGGCAAGAAAACAAATAATTCAATCCAGTATTTAGCTAGTTGGCAGTCTGAAAGGTGAGTCACAATTGCGAAAGCATATTGGAGCAGGAATGATCTTTAACTTTTTAAGAGGCAAGTACTCCTTGTGTTCGGGAAGGACGCTATACATTTAAGTGTAAAAGACTTAAAAATACAAAATGTGGATGTTCTGGAGTTTTGCCTGATTTATATTTGACATCCAAGATGAAGCTTTTCAGGACCTTTCGGCAGGGTTGCATTAATGTAGCACCTGATCACATGTCTCAGAAATATTCCCAAATACAAACAGGAAAGAATATTGGTCAGCATACAGAGCAGAAACCCTGCTCTTCTATTGCACAATAGGATCCTGAAAATCACCTGGAACTGGTGGACAAAGGGCGGAATTGTCCCAGATTTCCAATAAGTGCAGTGGCGGGCAGAAAAAAGAATGGTTTACCCGCCGGCTGCAATGGCAGATTCTCGCGCCATTCCACCCCTTCCCAGCGTGTCCCGACTCATTAGTAACGCATTCCCAGGAAACACTTGGTCACCTGGTAGGGCGACTTCTGATTTTCCCACTCCACCCTCACCTCAGGCCTTCAGTAAACCGGGTGCCATATTTAAAGGGCGCCCCTTGTACAGAGCTAACACGCTTCAAGGGATAGGAAGCTGTTGGGAACTGATGGCCGCCAAAGGGAGGAAACATGCTGCCCCCAAATTTATCAATGTCACCCTTAAGCGCCACTGGATGCAGAGGAGGCCCCACTCTGGGTGAAGACCAGCAAGCAAGGCTGCCAATCCAGCATGGGAGGCGGTAGCAGTGGCGGTCAGCGCCAACACCCTGCAAAAGAGAACAGCCATCCAATGCAGGAAGTTGATGAATAGTCTTGTCCGTTCTACCAGGGTAAGTCACTCTTCTCATCACTCTCAGCTCACACGCCCACAAACCCATCACACATCCACATCTCACACCTCAAGGGACAACACCACTGACTCTCACACATCCTCACATCTCCATCAGGCTCATAGCGTCTGCAGCACATGTCCTCATCCCATGCCATCCACCCTGCTCACACTCTCTCCACCTGTTTTCATGCAGGAGAAATTGGCTCACAATAGCGGGGAGAGGTCCCAGACCAGGGGTAGAGTGGCCCCCATTAGACCCCTCACTCACTTTGAGGAGTGTTCCATCGCACTGACTGGTGAGAATGTGGACCCTGCCTGCGGTGACGGTGAGTCAGCGGTGAACACCCACGTGAGGATCTTGCGCCCCATGATCCTCTCTCAACACAACTGTGAGTGCCCTCTTTCCTGCTTTTGACTCTGCTGCCATGCATTAATTATCTCTATTTTGGTTCACAGGGAGCTCTGCCAAGCAACCGACACCCTCAGCCAGCCAGTCACTTAGCTCCATCCATGTCCTCATCTCCAACCAAGGGGACACCTCCTCCATTGAAGAGCTGGAAATAAACAGCCTGGAAGACCCGTCACAGCGCTTACCCACACCCTCCACCAGTGCAGAGACACACACCTCGGTGGGACCTAGATCTGGAGCAGGCTCAGGTTCACAATCTGGTGGTCACCGCACGGACACATGTCTGCAGCAGGAGGAGGGAGGTTCAGCGAGCTCCCCAGCATTCAGAGGACTGCTGGGGAAGGAGCGTCTGTGAGGTTCGATTCAGATGACAAGTCTCTGGATTCAGCTTTCTAACTCGCTGTGGAAAGTCAGAAGAATGCGAAGGAACATCACGCAGAGCTGTTGGAAGTACTCAACACAATGTCACACGAGTTGGAGGAGTGTGTCCGCCTGATCTCTGATGAAGTGGTGTCCACTTGTGTGCGCATTGAGGTCTTCATGGGGAGGATGGCGGACATCTTGGAGATGCTGGCCCAGCAGAACGTGGAGATGTGCACAGACCTGCACTCCATTGTAGTAGCCATGGGTAAGTTTCTACAATGGCAATGTGAGAGGGAAAAGGGCCATCCCTCCAGGTGCTCCTTCCCCTCAAGGAGTCAGACCGAGGGCATCTGAAGGGAATTGGAGCAGCAGCTGGACACTCCAGGGTCATCCACTCAGGAATCTCAGAGGCTGTCCTCTCCTTCCCAGTTCCCTTTGCCTGTGACCCCCTCAACCTTGCCCTCTGTTAGTGCAGAAGGAGCAGCTGGCCCACAGGAGGACAGCCAGAGCAAGCTGGGGCCCTCAAGGCCTCGGCTCTCCAGAGTACCCATGCCGAAATCATCAGAGGCGACAGGGCCAACCATTGCACAGGCTGTCTCCACCACTGCTGTAGATGTCAGGGCAGCACCTAGAAGAAGTGTGCACAATGTGCACATTCCATAGCTTCCTGAGAATCCCACCCCATCCAGATTGACTTCCCCAAACTTCTACTTACCATCCCAGGGTCCGTGTTTGCCTCAGAGCCCCCCTCACTGTCCCTTCTACCTTACCATCGCACCCTCACCCTCCCACCTCACTCTACCCCTTCTCATGCTCTTCATTCCCTCCTACCATGCCCATCCTCAATTCACTACCCAGGAGGCAGTCATTGACTCTACAGACCCTTCCCTTGCATGTTCACTCGGATATACCCCCAGCTTACTCCCTCCTCAAAGCTTACTCCCTTTGCTGCCCTTACTCCCTCCTCCTCCTAGACTCCTTCCTCACCCTCTAGACTCCCTTTTCCCCCCAACATCCTCCCCCAGCCTAGACCCCTTCCTCCTCCCAGAATCCTCCCTCCCTTTGGACTCTTTCCTCACCTTGGAATCCTCCCCTTCCGGACTCCTTCCTCCCTCCAGACTCCTTCCCTTCTCCAAACTCCATGCTTCCCCCTAAGCCCTGCACCCCCCTGTGGACTCCTTTCCCCCTCCAAACCCCCTCCCTTACATCTACCTCCCCAGTTGCCGCATCTCCTCCTTTACACCGTCCTTCACCCCCACTGTACTTCCTCCCCACCCTCCTAATCTCACCCTCTGACACATTTGCTCCCCCCATCCCAACCTCACCCCCACCTGACACCTTTGCTTCCCCCCTCCAAAGCTCACCACCCCCCCCCGACACCATCATTTCTCCTGCACCCACCCACCCAACCTCACCCAGACCTGTACACCTTCCTCTCCCACCCAACCCGTACACCACCTCCCTCTCCCACTTACAGCTGGACCTTCCTTTCCCCACCCCACAATGATCATCTGTAGCCAAGACCATAATGGCCCAAAGCAGACCCCAGACATCATTGGAGACCTCCCACCTTCCGTGAGCTGCTTCAAGGTGGAGCCGTGTCCATCCGAGTCCACCCAGCATGCAGTGCGTGCCTTCATCCAGTGTGCCTTTGCTGTTGGGCTCCAGCATCTTCTGCTCCTCGGATGTCCGCGGTGTGAGCAAGGCCCTAACCGTAAGTCCCGAATTCTGCATGTCACATTTGTCCAGATGTATTCTGGGCCGGCGTGTTTTCCCACCGTCGTGAGCAGTAAATTTGATGTAGGGGGATGATTCTGGCGAGCAGGCAAGATGATGAGATGCAAACGTATTGCAGTTCAGTTCCGGATGCCCGGCGGTGAGAAAGGTGGCCCGCCATTGATGGAATGAAACCGACTTTTGGCCTTCTCACCATATTGTCCGCTCACGCCCACCATGACGCCCGATGCCGATGAGCTGGAAAATTCTGGCCATAGTCTCAATTTGCATATGTTTTATTCTAACAGCAGAGGTGGAACTGAATGTGAAGACGATTTTTTCTCGGGGACTTGTGTAGGTCAACAATCATGTTTTTGTCAATATGGGAATTAAAATCATTGAATGACGAAGGCCGGTGTACTTCATTGAGTTATGTGCTAGCCACTCATTGTGATCTTTACTCAACCCTGACGCAAGGTTCTGAAAAGACTTGGTACGGTTACCAAAGTTAAATCGGGCAAGAATTTCCATGGCTGAATCTTTACTTTTTTTAATTCTTCCATGGGAGTGGACATCACTGGAAAGGCAAGAATTTGTTGCCCTAATTGCTCTTGATATGCTTGGCTTGCTAGGCCATTTCAGAGGACAGTTGGGAGTCAACCACATTGCTGTGGGTCTGCAATCACATGCAGGCCAGACCAGGTAAGGACAGTGATTCAATGCTGTCTTTCAGCAACCTCCTCCACAGCTTGGAAACAACTGCTAATTTTAAATCTGTCTTCTTTGCTGCACATTCATCTAACATTCACTCTACAGAGTTTCAGCAGTGAAGTCTCATACATCACTTCCACCTGCAAAATCCCTTTATGCAATCAGGCTGGAATTTTCTAGTAAAGTGTGATGTGTGGTCAAAAGACCCAGGTTATACTGCCAACTGTGGTTGGCCCTGAAATCAGCCACAAAGCAACTGTGCTCCTCTTTCATACAGCACTCCCTCAGTCTCAAGGGTGGCACTTGAACTCATAATCTTTTGAGCCCGGGCCAAGGCTGCATTCAACAGGGTGTCATGAAGAGATATTAATGTCTGTAATGTTATGGGAAATTATTTGAAAATTGGAATTGTAGTGGGTTACCTGTCGACGTGTGTGTCTGTGTGTGGCTTAATTGGATTAAAGCCAGCTAGCCTGGTGTTTTGATGTATAGTATTTTTGAGGTGTTAATTAGATAAGCAGTAAGGAGGATAGAAGGTAAAGTATAAATTTGCATTTGTTGAGTAAAGCATTCAAAAGTGAGAGTAAAATCTTGCACCTAGCTGGGAGATGCCAAACAATGTATTTATATTCCTAATAAAATTAGTGCGATGAAAATGTTATTGTTAGAAGATGTTAGAAGAAAAGCCTAGTAATAGCCTGGAAAATTTACATTCAAAGGTATAAAGACGGAAAGGAGATTGTATGTAAGGTAGAGGCATCTAAGATCTAACCAGCTTGTAAGCCCACATCTGTGTCTGCAAAGGAACCAACTTGCAAGGAACCTCATTTTGAATTCATAAGGTCAAATGTGCTTTGCTGGGTGTCGGTTTAAAGTTTATGAGCAGAATCTTCTGTTTGGCGTGCGGGGCCCGCTCGCCAATGGGTAAAATGATGCGCGATGACGTTGGTCATGCTTCTCGATGTCACCGCGCATCATTCCGACCTTTTGCTCAGCAGCCGCGGACCGGGGTTGGCTGAGCGCCCGCTGAATTGTCAAAGGCCAGTTAAGGCCATTAATAAAACAATTAACCCAATTGAGAAAGCTGCCGATCCAACCTTAAGGTTGTCGGGCAGGCGAAGAGCCCAGGCGGCCTTCACATTTTTCATGAAGCCTCATCCACGGGCAAGATGAAGTTTCATGAAGGTTTTATGAATTAAATAAAAATGTGTATGAAAATTCATAAATATGTCCCAGCTCATTTGACAATGTCATATGAGGGGACATGCCTGAATAATTTTATTTTTTAATTTTTTCCAACTTTAAATTTGAACTTAATCTCCCTGAGGCAGCTCCATGCCTCAGGGAGATTTCTGGGCTCTTTCACACGCATGCTCGAAAGAGCACAGGCCCCGACCCTCCCTCCTCTCCCCGCCCGCACCGATAATGCTGAGCACCAATGGGCGTGCGTCACGCTGGGCGGGCCTTAATTGGCCCACCTACGTAATCAATCGGCTCCGTGCCCACCCATGCCAACCAACGGGGAGAAAATTCACCCCTATGGGTTACTGTTGCCGTGGTGGAGATTTACCTGGAAGTAATTAATTTGAGGATTTGTTTAAAAGTTATTATGGTAGTAATTTGTAGACATGTGTATGTGCTTGATTTGTTGTTATATTAATGGATGTTTAACTTAGTTTAATATAAAAAGCCACTTGAGACTCAGTGGTCTTATTTCTGAATTCAGAGCTGCATCTCAAACATACCAATTGAAAATATAGGTTATGACAGTTGTTCAAGTTTCCCTCTGGAATTGAAACAACTCAGCCTTTACCACAGGGCCACAGGTAAAATGGCAAAATAGCTGTGCATCCGCATCTGAAAAGAGCTTCACTCTTCAAGTAATTAATTGGCAATGTTGGGAGAAAGTCATCAAATCTGTTTTCTCCCAGCCATAAAAAGATTGACTTTGGGACCACCTGGACATTAAAAAAAATCATGTGCCTTTGCACCAGACTGGAGTGAGGTTGATTCTAACTTCAGCCTGGTGTGAGGTTGCCACTTCTGGGAGTTCTCCCACATCTTGTCTTCAGTGCGCTTAGGAGTCAGTTTGGGTCCTGAAATCCTTTGAAATCGCTCGTAAATCACTGAGCAACAGCTGTATTAAATCAGCTTGCACAGCAGAGACTGGGAAGTTGATCTGACGCCTTCCAGTCTGTTCAGGCGAGTTACTCGCAGCCTTTCAGACATAACGTATGCATTTTAAAACATAGTCTCTGAACAAACTGTTTGATGGGCTGCTGTAAGTTGGGGGGCGGTGGGTACTGTGCCATTGTTAGGAGGTGTAGCAGGATTAATAAAATAAGCTGTTAATGTTATGATGAAATCATCTTTGGATTAGTCAGAATATCACTGGCATTGTAGGTGGTTTACGTAGAATCTAAATAAACAACACCCGCATGAGATTTTAGAATTCCAGGAAGAGAAACCAAGGGCAGCAAAACACCTTTGAAACGTAAGGCCAGAGATTCCGTACAACACATCTTGAGAAATACTCCAGCTAGAAATACAAATGGTAATTGGTAATAAAGCTAGGCTCACATGAGGGTACTTCTCACACATTTGTTCTGACCAGACTTCAGAAGCAAAGGTTTTGCTTGATAAAGAATGTTGCTGTAAAATGGAAGTGGCAAATGATAGTGAAGTGTTAGACTTTTGCTTCTAGAGTCAAAAGGTTTAAGTTTCTCTGTCAGAGACTTGGCCACATAGTCTAGACCTACACGCCAGTATCGAGGGAGTGCTGCGCTGTTGGAGATGCTGTAGTTTGGATGAGATGTTAAACAAGGGCCCTTCTGTCCATATCTCATGATACTATTGGAAGGAGAGGACAGAATTTCTCCCCAGTGTCCTGGTCAATATTTATTCTTCAGCCAATACCACAGAGCAGGTTAAAAACACAAAGTGCTGGAAATACTCAGCAGGTCTGGCAGCATCTGTGGAGAGAGAAACAGAATTAACATCTTGAGTCGAATATGACTCTTCAGAACTGGTTGCAGTTCTAAGGAAGAGTCATATTGGACTCAAAACCTTATCTCTGGGCAGGATAGAGCGTTGGCCCCGACTCTCCCTCCTCCCCTCGCCTGCACAGATAGCGCTGAGTGCTATGGCTCACGTCTTATGCTGGGTCGGCCTTAATTGGCCCGCCGGCGTAAAATGGTGTCGCAGAGCCGATTGTGGGTGGCGATCGTCTCCGTGCCCACCCGCTGCCTGAAAAGTTCAGGCCCCTGTTTCTCTGTCCACAGATGCTGCCAGGCCTGCTGAGTACTTCCAGCATTTTCTGATAAATTTCCGATTTTCGGCATCCGCAGTGTTTTGCTTTTATTATCACAAAACACAGATTACCCAATCATTATCATATTGCTGTTTGTGGGAGCTTGCTATTTATAAATTAGCTGCTGTGCTTTTTATATTACAACAGTAATTACACTTCAAATGTATTTCATTGGCTGTAAAGTGCTTTGGAATGCACTGAGGTAATGATTTCCAACGTGATCTCAACAAGTGAGAATCGTGCACCTTCTCAGTCCACTGTCTTCCTCTGAAGCAAATGTGGCAGAGACTGGCATGGCAGAGAGGAGATCCTGTGCCACACCAGGTGATGCCTCGTTGAACACCATGGTGCAAACCATCATTTTAAGAGATGAAAGGCAGTCAATCAGGAGGGGCATCATAAGAACATATTTCGAGAATCCCCCACTTGTGGAAACATATTCTTGACATCTACTCTGTCAAGTCCCCTCAGAATCTTGTATCTTTTAATAAGATCACTCCTCATTCTTCTAAACTCTAATGAATAAAGGTGTAACCTGTTTAGTGTTCTTGATAAGTCAACCCCTTCATCCCATGAATCAGCCGAGTGAATCTCTTTTGCACTGCCTCCAATGCCAGTATATTTTTTCTTAAATATGGGGACCAAGACTGTACACAATGCTCCAGGTGCGACCACACCAACGCCCTGTACAGTTGTAACTAGACTTTCCTATTTTTAAACTCCATCAGAGCTCACCTGAGTTCTTCATAAAGAAACATTTGGCCTCTCTTACCCAGGCCACCCCTGTCTCTTTGTTGTCACCACCCCTTCTGCTCACTGACCCGACTGCCAGGGACCAATTCTATGGGTTGCCATCTGCAGTCTACTGCTGCCTCTACCCATCGACCCAGGTATGTCAAGGCAGCGCTACACCAAAAATTATTCTGATGAGAAATGGCCATTTAGATTGGTCGGGCCTCCCCTGGTGCATTACCCACTTACTCGTATCACCTTGGCTCCCCACTCCCCCTCCGTAAAATAGGGGCCAAAGTTTTTTTCCTCTACAGAATCTGAAAATTGACAGAAAAAGTGTACCTGAGCCTCAATAACAAAAAAGAACAGCCAATGCACATCAACGTGCTTTTTTAAAGTTCTTATACCAAGCCAATTATGCAAGTTTATGCTTAAGGTTTAGTTATGGTAAATGACAGATTTGCGCTGTGCCAACTAAAGCTGGATTAAGACAACTCAAACTCATGTCATTAACTGCTCAACACCTTGCAAACAAAGAGCCAGTTTTCACCCAGTCAAGTTAACAGAATGAAATCCAAATCGAGGTGAAAGCTCAGTGCCAGTAATTAACCCTTGTGACTTTCTCTTTGAAATGGGACCATCTTCATACAACAGGTGCTTGTTGGACAGTTTATAAATGCACACTGCAATGACTACGTAAATTGGGTCCCATCTGTTTGCACCACAATTGAAAATAGTACATTACTCTTGTTCCTAAATTAAGAAGAATTTCACCAAAAACTCTCTGATGGACACTATCCCTTTAAGAGTGACTCTTCAATTCCTTCAATGCTGCAGAATAATTTCCTTTGGCCCCTTAATCCATTCTTTCAGGCACTTTCACTTTACTTTCGCTGACTAGCCTCTACCAGTTGGACTGCACAGCAGATCTGTGCTGCAGCAGCCTCCTTCTGTTAGTAGAATAGAATTATAACAGTAAAAGAGGTTGGTTAGTGAATTGCAAATTGAGAAAGAGCTATTGAACTAGGTAAACCTAGCTTCAAAAAATTCAAAAAAGTATCTTCTCTTCTTCATCTCTTCATACTGGGGAACTGAGATCCTGTCTATGAGACACAGGGACAAAGGACAGAGACCCAGATTTGCACTTCTGGCCATGTCGACACTAATGTTCAAATCCAAACTACTCTCCTCTGTCTGGCTGATGTTGTTTTCTCACTGAACATTTTCTCTTTAAACTCCTCTCACTTCCTCCAAGTAAAAGGTGTGGCAATGGGTACCTGCATGGGCCCCAGCTATAAAAACAAAAAAACTGCGGATGCTGGAAATCCAAAACAAAAACAGAATTACCTGGAAAAACTCAGCAGGTCTGGCAGCATCGGCGGAGAAGAAAAGAGTTGACGTTTCGAGTCCTCATGACCCTTCGACAGAACTTGCGTTCGAGTCCAAGAAAGAGTTGAAATATATATCAAATATTTCAACTCTTTCTTGGACTCGAACGCAAGTTCTGTCGAAGGGTCATGAGGACTCGAAACGTCAACTCTTTTCTTCTCCGCCGATGCTGCCAGACCTGCTGAGTTTTTCCAGGTAATTCTGTTTTTGTTTTGGGCCCCAGCTATGCCTGTCTCTTTATGGGGTATGTGGAACATTCCTTGTTCCAGTCCTACTCCGGCCCCCTCCCACAACTTTTTCTCCGGTACATTGATGATTGCTTTGGTGCCGCTTCATGCTCTCGCCTGGATATGGAAAAATTTATTAACTTTGCTTCCAATTTCCACCCCTCCATCATTTTCACATGGTCCATCTCTGACACTTCCCTTCCCTTCTTTGACCCCTCTGTCTCAATTTCTGGTGATAAACTGTCCACCAATATTCATTACAAGCCCATCAACTCCCACAGCTACCTCGACTACAGCTCCTCACACCCCCCTTCCTGTAAGTACTCTATTCCATTCTCTCAGTTCCTTCGCCTCCGTCGCATCTGTTCTGATGATGCCACTTTCAAAAACAGTTCCTCTGACGCTTCTGTTAATTGGCCTAGCTCAATGAGTTTGTGATGCAGGCAGCAGAGGCCTGCAAATTCCACTGGCTACGCAACTTGTTATTGCAAAAAGTGTGCGCATGCCTGAAACCTGTTCACAGATACTGACTTGTTTATGTCTTCCTACAATTTATGTTTTTATTGCATATCTGCCTTCTGAAATGATTACAACTATGCTTATATTTTATCCACACTTTGTATAACTTTTAAGTATTACCTATTTTGTAATCTTTTGAATTAAGCCTACATAGTTTTATGGTTATCAGCAATTTTTCCAAATCATCCTTTTGTTTTAAAGGTAAAGTAACTCATTCCAATTAACAACAACCACAGAGAGAAAAACGTCACCCGGTTCTGCTAAATTTCTACGATGTGGGGGAATATAATCTTGCTCACTCAATTGAAGCTGGCAAATCAAGGTGGCTCTGTAATATGGAAATAAGTGCAACAAGGGCTTCTTCATCAGTTGTTCTGTAATTAACTCACTAGTATGTCGTTTCATTGCAACTAAAATCCCATGATGCCTTTCTCTGTCAAATGAAGCCAAGCAGAGTCACATGTATTTACTGTTGGTGTCCTCTATTGGTTACAGTTTAAAAAGATAGTATACCACAAGGTTAGCTGATCAATATACTTTGATTGTGTGATCTAAACTAAAAATTAAACATCATTTTCCCTACAGGTCTCATCAATGCCCTGTATAACTGAAGCATTACATCCTTACTTTTATGTTGGATCCCTTTCATAATAAAGTATAGCATTCCATTAGCCTTCTTAATTATTTGCTGTACCTGCATACTAACTTTTTGTGACACATGCACTAGAACACCTAGATCCCTCTGCACCTCAGAATGATGTAGCGTTCTCCATTTAAGTAATACTCTGCCAAAGTGAACAACTTCACATTTTCCCACATTAAACTCCATTTGCCAGATCTTTGCCCAATCACTCAACCTATCCATATCCATTTGCAACCTTCTCATGTCCTCTTTACAACATACTTTCCTAGCTATCTTTGTGTCATCTGCAAATTTTGCTACCGTGTCTTCACTCCCCTCATCTAAGTTATTGATGATGACTTAGTTGAGGCCCCAGTACAGACCCCTGTGGGACTCCACTCATTACATACTGTCAACCAGAAAAAGACCCATTTATGTATGCTCTGTGTTTTCTGCCAGCCAGCCAATCTTCTACCCATGCTAATATGTTACCCCCTACACCATGCACTTTTATTTTCTGTAATAATCTTTGATGTGGCACCTTATCAAATGCCTTCTGGAAATCCAAGGCATTGTACATCTACAGGCTCCCCTTTATCCACAGTGCTAACATGTGCTTCAAAAACTCCAATAAATTGGTTAAACCAACTTTCCTTTCACAAAACCATGCTGGCTCTTCCCGATTGCTAAACCTCTTCAAAGTGCCTGGCTATAACCTCCTTAATGATTGATTTCTAATAATTTCCCCACGACAGATGTCAAGCTAACTTGCCTATAGTTTCCTGTCTTCTGTCTCCCTCCCTCTTGAATAGAGGGGTTATATTTGCTACTTTCCAATCTGATGGAACCTTTCCAGAATCTATCGAATTTTGGAAAATTAACACCAGCACATCAACCACCTCATTAACCACTTTTAAGACCCTAGGATATAGTCCATTGGGACCCGGAGACTTGCCAGCCCTCAGCCCCATCAATTTGTTCAGTACTGTTTCACTAATCATTTCAATTTCACCAAGTTCCTTTCTCTTGTTCACCTCCTGATTTGCAGTTATTACTGGAATGTTTTTTTATATTCTCTATAGTGAACACAGAAGCAAAATATTTGTTAATTTCTTCCACCATTTCCTTATTATCTACTATTAACTCCCCACTGTCATTCTCTAGAGGACCAACACTCACTTTACTTACTCTTTTCCTTTTTAAGTACCTGCAGAAACTCTTTCTATCAGTTTTTGCATTTCTAGCTAACTTCCTCTCATACTCTAATTTCTTTCTCCTGATTAACCTTTTAGCCATTCTCTGCAATTCTTTATATTCTGTACAATAATTTGTCCTGCCACTCAGATTTGCGGAGTTGCATGCTTTTTCCTTGAGTTTGATGCTTTCCTTAACATCTTTAGTTAACCATTGATGGTGGGTCCTCTGCTTATAATTTTTCTTTATAGTAGGAATGTACTTATTCTGAATACTCTGCAATATACCCTTAGGTGTCTGCCACTGCTTCTTTATTGATCTATCTTCTAGCCTAGTTTCCCAGTTCACTTCAGCTAGCTCAGCTTTCATCCCCACATAGTTGCCCCTTATTTAAGTTTAAGATACTAGTTTTAGACCCACTCTTCTCCCTTTCAAACTGGATATAAAATTCAATCATATTGTGGTTGCTGCTACCTAGGGGTGCCTTTACTCTGAGGTCATTAATTAATCCTGTCACATTACACAATACCAAGTCTAATATAACCCGCTCTCTGGCTGGTTCCAGAACATGCTGCTCTAAGAAACTATCTCGAAAGCATTCTAAGAACTCCTCATCCAGGCTACTACTGCCAATCTGATCTTTCAGTTTATGCGTAGATTAAGATCGCCCATGATTATTGCCATCCCTTTATCACAAGCATGCTGGTCTCTTGAATGCTTTGCCCTACACTGTGGCGACCATTAGAGGGCCTGTAGACCACTCACACTAATGACTTCTTTCCCCTACTATTCCTCATCTCCACCCAAACCGACTCGACATTCTGAGCTCCTGAACCAAGGTCATCTCTAACTATTGCACCAATGCCCTCTTTGATTAGCAGTGCTACCTCTCCATTGTTACCTAGCTTCCTACTCTTCTTGAATGTCATGTATCCCTCAATATTAAGGACCCAATCTTTATCATCCTGCAGCCACATCTCTGTAATTGCTATCAGATCATATTTATTTACTTCAATGTGGGTCATCAATTCATTTAATTTGTTATGAATGCTATGTGCACTCAGATGGAGAGCCTTCAGTTTTGTCTTTTTGTTACCTTTGTAACATCTAGTCTTGACTGTTGATGTATTCTTAGGTTATTTCTCGCCGCCCCTTCCTGCCATTCTCTGACCCTCATTTCTCATATTACTATTTTGCTCTCCTGTCTTGACTCTACATCTTGAATTGCTACCTCTACCCAAGCTTGATCCCTCACCTCTCTTGTTTAGTTTATAGCCCTCTCTACTGCCCTAGTTATGTGATTTGTGAGGACTCATCCCAGCACAGTTCAGGTGTAAACCATCCCAGCGGTACAACCCCCACTTTCCTCAGTACTGATGCCGGTGCCCCACAAATCAGAATCCACTTCTCCCACATCAGTCTTTGAGCCACGCATTCATCCCTCTAATCTTATTTGCCCTATGCCAATTTGCAAATGGTTCAGGTAATAATCCAGAGATTATTACCTTTGAGGTTCTGCTTCTTAATTTGGTACCCAGCTCCTCATACTGACTTTGCAGAACCTCTTTCCTACTTCTACCTATGTCATTGGTACCTACATGGACCACACCAACTGGATCACCTCCTCCCTTCAACTACAAGTTCCTCTCCAGTCCTGAGCAGATGCCCCGAGCCCTGGCACCGGACAGGTAACATAGCTGTCTGGTCTCCTGCTCTTTGCCACAGAGAACAGTGTCAATCTCCCTCACTATACTATCCCCTACTACCACTAGCTTCCTTTTTACTCCCCCCACTTGAACGGCTTCCTGTATCACAGTGTCGTGGCCAGCCAGCTTCACTTTCATCCACACAGGTTGTGAGCACCTCTAACCTGTTTGACAGTTGCTAAGTCTGAGGCTCCTCCACTACTATCTGCTTGGTCCCTTTGCCTGCCTCACTGAGAGTCACATCCTCCTGTCCCTCACTGCTGACCAAAACAGATGGCCTTCTTCTAAGAGGTGTGGCTGTCTTCTGGAACAAAGTATCCAGGTATTTCTTCGCCTCCCTTATGTTGCACAGTGTCTGCATTTTGGCTTCCAGGTCAATAATCCTAATCTGGAATTCCTCAAGCTGCTTACACTTCCTGCAGACGTGTTTGTCATGGATCACCTTGGCGTCCAAAAGCTCCCACATCCCACAGCTGCAACATTACACCTGTCCCGCCATTCAAATTTATGTTATTTAGTTAATTTACTTTAATTACTTTCTTCCTATGTATGCCATAATTTACTGCGTTTATTGAATGCTAGTAACACTGACAACTAAAGGTGATATGCTTCTTAACTACAAGGTACGTGTTTTAGATGTTTGTTTAAATTACTTTATTTTTAGTGCTTTTTTATCTTTATTATTTTATTTTAATTTTAAAGTTTTTAAATTTTCATTTATCATTTTAAAGTTTTAGTTCTTTTTATTTAGAGATCTACCTGAGCTCGCCTGTCCTAAGCTGGTTTCTCACACACTGTCCTTTAACTGAGCACTTACCGGCCAATCAACTTACGAGCTTCCTGTGACATCACAGTCGCTTTTTACTGCTATTTTCTGGACTGCAGCTTCCCAGTAGCTGAAACAGCGAAACAGCGAAACAGCGTGGTCCTCAGCTCCCGAATGCCTCCCACAGGTCCACTCTGCTCCGACTCCCAGCAAGGGAGGCCACTCCGCAATCCCTGGTCTGTATTTATAGGTGCTCCTCAGCTCCCAACCGTCTCCAACAGGTCCGCTCTGCTCCGACTCCCAGCAAGGTAGGCCGCTCTGCAATCCCCTGTCTGTATTTATTGGCGCTCCTCAGCTCCTGACTGTATCCTGCAGGTCTGCCCTGCTCCAACTCCCATCAGAACTTGCAGGACCCCCAAAGCACTTTAAGTGCTTTTGAAGTGTAGGCACAGTTTTAATGTAGGAAACGTAGCAGCCAGTTTGTTAATAGCAAGATCCCAGAAACAGAGAAAATAATTGAGTAGGCTGTGTTTCAGTAATGATTTTCCATAAACTTCAGAAATTGGGATTTTATACACGACAGGATTTGGGAGAAAAAGTGTCACATAGAATGTTACTTCTAACCTTCACAAAGTGTGCTGGAGTATTTTTTTTGGGCGGCCCATCTACTCCACAGCTAAGTATGTGTCTTGCACTGCTATTTGCATTTTTGCTTCCAGGAGGACAGGGTAAAGGCAAAGTGGTAGCACAGTGAGGTCTTCCATAGGGACAATAATGACCAGCTGGGCAAGTGATAGGAATAAAGACAAATTTTTTTTGAATATGTGAGTAATTTGAGACATGGTATGTGATAAGTGTAACTTGCTAGGGTGTTATATTCCTGACATCCAGTGGGTGAAGGAAGAAACCAGAACCAGTCCTTGCCTGAAAAAGATTTATTCACAGAGTGACAAATTACAGACATATATCTCCTGACTCCATTCAACTCCTGTGTCAGTGTCTCTTTATATGTGCTCAAGTAACCATCCAATTAATGCCCTCCACTTGTATGTACTTAGCCTCAATTGATACAATTAGTATTGGGAGTGTGACTTCGGACCTTGGCTTCCCAAGGCTTTCCATCACTGGGGTTTTCCTTGCATCATGTCTGGATTTGTTGTCGACAAAGTGATAGAGATCGATTGCCATGATTATTCGACCGCTCCATTATCATTGCAATTTGTGACTACCAGATGGCAGAAGACAAATCAGAACTAACTTCTCATCTAACAATTCCCACAATCCTAACTGAGAAAAGTACCTGGTCCTACCAACAAGCCAGCTCCATGGTGTTGAAATTGAGACTCATTGCACACATTGTCTCCTCCCCGATTCATTTTTTCCGCCCAGATCCTCAAATCCACTGTCCTTACCTTTCTAAGTCTTTCATTTGACCTACTGTCACAGGATTTTAAAAATCCAATCTCTTCATCACCCATTCACTAGTTTGTGATTTACCTCTTTGTCTCATTTCATGTCTTCACCTTTCTTGGCATCCTCTGGCTCTTACCTTGGTTTCTTAACACATGACGGAGCTGTATTGATAGAATAATCAACTCTCATATAGGCACATATCAGAGTTAGACCCCCCCCGCTGCATGTAAGTGCAGCCATTTTCTATGCCAGTTTTACAAATTGTCAGATTACCGAGCTATTGAAGCAATGTTAATTGGCACTGCAGAAGTGATGCCAAATTATTAACAAAACTTCCCCTCCATCCTGACTTGGAATTATATCGCCATTCCTGCATCACCACTAGGTCAAATGCTGAACTCCCTCCCTAACAGCCCATACACAACATGGACTGCAGCGGTTCAAGAAGGCAGTTCATCACCATCACCTTCTCAAGGGCTATTAAGGGTGGGCAGTAAAGGTTGGCCCAGGTAGTGATGCCTACATGCCCCACTTATGACTGAATGAATAAAAAAAGATGGGTAGCAGCATCTGTGGAGAACAAAACAAAGTTAACATTTCAGATCAATGACCTTTTATCAGAACTGGAAGAATTATAGCAATGAAAGTGTTTTTAAGCAGGGGGTAGGGAAAGGGGAGAGAAGCTAATAGTGTGGAAAGCAGGAGTGACCAAATGACAAAAGGATTGTGGAGCACAGCAAAAGGAAGTGGTAATGGGTAATTAAATAAACGAAAGGTGTAAATGGCAACAGCAGAACCATTACAATCTGCTCTCTGAGAAAAAAAGGATAGCTTTTGATCTGAAGTTATTGAAGTCACTGTTGAGCCTGGAAGATTGTAAAGTGCCAAATGAAGAGATGAAGTGCTGCTCTGAACTTCTGTTGAGATTCATTGGAACAGTGAAGGATCCAGAAGACAGGGTGACCAGACAGGGAGTGGGACAGAGAATTAAAATGGCAAGTGATGAGAAGCTCAGCGTCACGTTCGTGAACTGAACAGAGCCGTTCAGCAAAGTGAATAGAATGTATATTTACCTTTACAGTATTTAGAATTGAACAGGAAATTACACCTCAAACTTGGTGCATTGCTAACTGGAGTGTGACCAACTATGAAAACCAACATGCTCAGCAGTGCATATTCTGTAAATTACTAAGGGCAACTACGTGCTTTTACACAGATACGCATTTACAGCTTACTCACTGACATTTAGCTCCCTGTTACAGCTGCTCATATAATGTTATCACAGCTGTAAAGATGAGCTGATGATTATAAAACATCATTTGCCACCTCATGGGAGCTAAAGGTTTCTAATCTGTTTGTTGACAACTCAGAGGAATTCAGTCAATACCCTGGAAATTTAATTCAAATTTAATCTGTGTTTAATTGACTGCCACTTCTTTTCAAGAAATGCCTACCTTGAAGAAGTTTTGTTCTACTCTCCGTCAGGATTTCCGTCTCTCTCTTTTGCCTTGTTCACCTTCATTGCTTTCCATTTCTCTCCTGGTGTTTGACAAGGTGTTTACTAAAACCCGCTTTCACAGCCATATCGCCTTTCTCAGTGACTGTCTCCATCTCCGACTTACCCCACGTGGATTTCAACTGAAATTCCATCCCTCATGTTTCGAACCCACCCAGGATTACAGGTATTTCCGGGACATAAAACGTTTCTCGGACTGCTGTTCCCGTCACATTCTGAAATCCACACTCAGTGCCATGCGCCGCCATATGAACACACTCGACCTCTCCCTCCAGCAGCACCGCCGTACCCTTTTTCAAAGTTGCGCGTGCCCCCCAGTTTCATTTTATTCTTCGTCTCATCCGACGCCTCAACAAGAAACTTTTTCTCTTTCTCTCAAGTGCTAAGGAACACAAGCTCCAACAACTCATCGACACCAACACCCATCTAGGACCCTCCGTCCCTGCCTGTCCCTCCGTCCCCACCCCATCTTCCAATCCCAACCCCAGCCGTGTATTCACTATACCCCCTGACCTTCCCCTCTCCGATGCTGAACGTTCAGTGCTCAGCAAAGGACTTAGTTTCATGCCCTTACGCCCTCATCTCAATGAATTTCGGGCTCGGCACGATGCTGAACTCTTCTTCCGCCGCCTTCGTCTCTGGGCTCACTTCTTTGGGCAGGAGTCCTCTCCCAGTTCAACGGATCCTTTTACCCACCTCCAATATTCTCCCTCCACCTGGACCCCTCCCTCTGGATTCTTACCTTCTCTTGATCTTTTCATTGAGAACTGTCGGCGCGACATTAGTCGTCTCAATTTCTCTGTTCCTCTCACCCATTCTAATCTGTCTCTCTCTGAACTTACTGCACTCCATTCTCTCAGGTCCAACCCTAACATTGTCATCAAACCCGCTGACAAGGGTGGTACTGTTGTCTGGTGCACTGACCTCTACCTCGCAGAGGCTGAGCGTCAGCTCGCAGACACTTCCTGCTACCTCTCCCTGGACCATGACCCCACCACTGAACATCAAGCCATTGTTTCCAGGACTGTCACTGACTTCATCTCCTCTGGAGATCTTCCTTCCACAGCTTCCAACCTGATAGTCGCCCAACCTCGGATGGCCTGCTTCTACCTCCTACCCAAAATCCACTAACAGGATTGTCCCGGCAGGCCGATCATATCAGCCTGTTCCTGCCCCACGAAACTCATTTTTCGCTACCTTGACTCCCTTCTCTCTCCCCTTGTCCAGTCCCTTCCCACCTACATCCGTGATTCCTGTGACACCGTACATCACTTCAACAATTTCCAGTTCCCTGGCCCCAACTGCCTCCTCTTCACAATGGACGTCCAATCCCTCTATACCTCCATCCCGGGATGGTCTGATGTCTCTCCGCTTCTTCCTTGACCAGAGGCCCGAACAATTCCCATCCAGCACTACTCTCCTCCATCTGGCTGAACTTGTTCTCACACTGAACAATTTCTCCTTTAACTCCTCTCACTTCCTCCAAATAAAAGGCGTGGCTATGGGTACCCGCATGGGCCCCAGCTATGCCTGTCTCTTTATGGGGTATGTGGAACATTCCTTGTTCCAGTTCTACTCCTGCCCCCTCCCACAACTCTTTCTCTGGTACATCGATGATTGCTTCGGTGCTGCTTCATGCTCTCCTCGGGACCTGCAAAAATGTATTAATTTTGCTTCCAATTTCCACCCCTCCATCATTTTCACATGGTCCATCTCTGACACTTCCCTTCCCTTCCTTGACCTCTCTGTCTCAATCTCTGGTGATAGACTGTCCACCAATATCCATTACAAACCCACCGACTCCCACAGCTACCTCGACTACAGCTCCTCACACCCTGCTTCCTATAATGGCTTCATCCCATTCTCTCAGTTCCTTCACCTCTGTCGCATCTATTCTAATGATGCTACCTTCAAAAACAGTTCCTTTGACATGTCCTCCTTCTTCCTTAACCGACGTTTTCCACCCACGCTGGTTGACAGGGCCCTCAACCGTGTCCGGCCCATCTCCCGCGCATCCATCCTCACGCCTTCTCCTCCCTCCCAGAAACATGATAGTGTCCCCCTTGTCCTCACTTATCACCCCACCAGCCTCCACATTCAAAGGATCATCCTGTGCCATTTCCGCCAACTCCAGCATGATGCCACCACCAAACACATCTTCCCTTCACCCCCCCGATGGCATTCCATAGGGATCGTTCCCTCTGTGACACCCTGGTCCCCTCCATCACCCCCTACTCCTCAACCCCCTCCCACGGCACCTTCCTATGCAACCGCAGAAGATGCAACACCTGCCCCTTCACTTCCTCTCTCCTCACCATCCAAGGGCCCAAACACTCCTTTCAAGTGAAGCAGCATTTCACTTGCACTTCCCTTAACTTAGTCTACTGCATTCGTTGCTCCCAATGCGGTCTCCTCTACATTGGAGAGACCAAACGCAGACTGGGTGACCGCTTTGCAGAACACCTTCGGTCTGTCTGCAAGCATTACCCAGACCTCCCTGTCGCTTGCCATTTCAACACTCCACCCTGCTCTCATGCCCACATGTCTGTCCTTGGTTTGCTGCATTGTTCCAGTGAAGCTCAACGCAAACTGGAGGAACAGCACCCCATTTTCCGACTCGGCACTTTACAGCCTTCCGGACTGAATATTGAGTTCAAAAATTTTAGATCTTGAACTCTGTCATGCATCCCCACCCCCTTTCCCTCTCTTCCCCCTCCTTTTTCTTTTTTCCAATAAGTTATATAGATTTTTCTTTTCCCACCTCTTTCCATTAATTTTAAATGTATTTCCACCCATTGTTTACCCCTACCTTTCAGCCATTTTAGTATTCCCCCACCCCCACTAGGGCTATCTGTACCTTGTCTATCCTGTGTTCTACTCTTAATTATCACATTCCTTTAGATAATATCACCACCTTTAACACCTCTTTGTCCTTTTATCTGTGACATCTTTTGGTTATCTCCACCTAATATTGGTTGTTTGTCCCAACAACACCCCCCCCCACCCCGCTCCCTTAAACCATCTCATATTTCACCCCTTTCCTATTCTTACTTAGATCTGTTGAAGGGTCATGAGGACTCGAAACGTCAACTGTGCTCTCCTCCGCCGATGCTGCCAGACCTGCTGAGTTTTTCCAGGTATTTCTGATTCTGTTTTTGCCCTGGAAATATCTGGGCAGCTCCGGAGAAAGTGAGCTGCCAGAAGACAAAATTAGCATATTGTCGTGTCTTTTTTCTGCATCATTTTGTGAAAATCTACACAGCACCAGTCGCTGTTCCGTGTGATTTATATCGAGCCCTTCCCTCAGTCTGTTTTTCCAATGATGTATGATCGAGCCTGTCAGTAATAATTCAGCTCAATTGTCGCGCCAGAGGCTCCTTCTTCATCTTGAGTCACCCGCCCCGCCACATTAAAGTCGCAACTCACCAATAAAATAAAAGTAAGAGATACCAACAGTGTACAAGGTCTGAAAGAAGAATGCAGGAAAGCACATCTTCGTAATTGTAACCTTCCTCACTGCTGCTCTCCACTTCACTGCTTCCTTCACACTGTAAGGACTTGGCTGCTACCTGGGAAATCCTGGTGCCACTTTTATAGAACTTACAGTACATATTGGCAGCCATTTAGATAGCCAAGGGGACGGTGGTGTAGTGATAATGCCACTGAACGTGTCATCTGAGGTCCAGCTTAATTGTCTGGGGACATGGGTTCAGGTCTGACCATGGCAGCTAGTGGAATGTAAACTCAGTTAGTAAGAACTGGAATTCAAAGCTAAACTCAGCGATGGTGACGATGAAACTATCACCGATTGTTGTAAAAAACCCACCTAATTCCCTTTGGGAAGGAAATCTGCTGTTCTTACCTGGTCTGGCCAACATGTAACTCCTGATCCACAGTAATGTGGTTGATTCTTAACTGCCCCCTGAAATAGCCTAGCAAGCCACTCAGTGACACCTATACCCCATGAAAGAATAAATTTAAAAAAAAAACTTACAAGCTTACGCTTGCAGTGGGGAGACTCCCATTCTGGATGCCTGTGCACAAAGATGACAGACATCCTCCCGTCTATTTTGGGATAGGGGTTTAAAAGTTGCCCATCGTGGCCTGTTCCCCTCCAAGCACCCATTGTCCTGACTTGGAACTATATCGCTGTTCCTTCACTGTTGCTGAATCAAAAACATGGAACTCCCAATAACAACACTGTGGACTGCAACGGTTCAAGAAGGCAGCTCACCGCCACCTTCTCAAGGGCAATTAGGGATGAGCAACAAATGCTAGCCCAGCCAGCGATGCTCACATTCTATAAAAGAGTTAAAAAAATTTCCAAAACCATAACTGACCTTAGGAGATTAAAGACAAAAGTAAAACTTGCATTTATATAACGCCTTTTGTTGGGCATCCTAAAGTTTTACATCCAATGAAGTACTTTTTGAAGTACAGTCACTGTTGTAATATAGGAAGCGTGACAGTCAATTTGCACATAGAAAGCTCCCACAAACAGAATTGTGATAATGAGCAGATGATCTGATGTTGCTTGAGGGATAAATTTTGGCTAGGTTACTGGGGATAACTCCTCTGCTGTTAATTAGAACAGCTATCTGAAAGGGTAGTTGGAGCTCAGTTTAACATCTCAGTCTAAAGACGGCACTCCTACAGTATTGCAAAAGAGTGTCGGTGTAAATGTTGTGGTTGGGTCTCTGGAACATGATTTGAACCTCCAACCTTCTGATTCAAAGGCAAAAAATCCTGTTACTCAGCTACGGCTGACAACTGTGGTCAGCCCTGTAATGTGGGACTGGATTCACATGTAGGCCATACTGAAGAGGGATGTCAGATACTCTTCACTCAAGAACATCAGAATGGTTTTTACAACAGCCTGGCAGCTTCCATGGTCCCAGAGCACAAATGATTATGTTCACAGAACTCGATTTTTCAGTTTGCCAAGGTGGGATTTGAACTCTCAGTTCTTAGATTGATAGTCACTCATCTACTCATCTATCATACCTAGTGAACATTAATTTCTGCACAGCGTACTGAAACTCCAAGGAATTCTAATAGAAGGAGTGAGATGAGAGGAGTGAAGCAATCATGCCTTGTGAAACTTGTTGATTAAGGGTCAGTAATTCAGATTTTCCTCAGCAACTGGAAGTTAACTATCAATTTGCAGCCTGCAACCAAACCAATAAGACGCAAAATCTGTTACCAGTAGACAAATGCAGTGAGACCTGGAAATCATTGCCAATTGACTTTCATTTGTGCCCAATTTTCAGTAAGTAGTAAGTTCTGCAGTCTGATCAAAGCATATCAGCTTCTCAAATCTCACTGCCATGAGCTTTAGTACACGAGCAAATTAGAGAACAGAGTTATAACATTTTAAAGCAGTTGTTCCCTCAACCAATTTCTTCGCTCTAATGAATAGAGATGCCTCTGGCTCTTTGTGGATTATGTCCCATTACCAATAATACTGCACTATGCCTCCTGTCAATGCAAGATGTTAGTTGCAACCAGTCTTCACAAGCACACTTGTCTGTGCATACGCAGAAATAATGTAATTTGCAGGAGACACAAGTGCTGTTTGGATCTTATTTGGGCCTGAAGCCATTCACCCATGTTAAGGGGAAGACGCTCCGGAGCAGGAAATTCAGAAACTGCGGGGAGGCCGCGCCCCAACTGCCTACCTGCCGTGGGGCTCGGAAACGGGGTGAGCAGCTTCAGGATCCGAAAAGGATCCAACCAGTAGCAGCCTCGGAACTGCAGACGTTGGATGTGGAGGTTGTAATCCGGAATTGTGGCTGTCACCAGATGGGATCAGAAGCCTCTCCTCCGTTTCCCATTCCGATCCCCGTCTCCCTTCCTTCCCTGCACCCCAACGACTCAGAGAAAATGAGGCTTTTTAAGTCACTGTCCTTAATAATTGTTTGATAAACATCTCTGCCCCTTGACACTGCCGACTCCATCGCTTGCAATGACATCATTGAGTAAAACAATACAACTGCAATGGCAGCAAACGCAGCCATATTACTGCTTAAAAGAGCCTTAATTTTTTCTTTATTCATTCATGGGATGTGGGCATCGAGCCAGCATTTATTGCCCATCCTGAATTGCTCTTGTTCAAGGGGCATGTAAGAGTCAGTCACGTTGCTGTGGGTCTGGAATCACTTGTAGGCCAGACCAGGTAAGAATGGCAGATTTCCTTTCCTAATGGACATTGGTGAACCAGATGGGTTTTTATGACAATCGGCAATGGTTTCACAGTCATCATCAGACTTTTTAATTCCAGATTTTTATTGGAATCAACTTCCACCATCTGCCATGGTGGGATTTGAACACTAGTCCCCAGAGGATTACCCCTAGGTTTCTGGATTACAGGTCCAGTGACAACAGCACTATGTCACCCCATTCCACATTCTTAAAATCATACAATTTAAAAAAAAAAATTATATTAAAGAGGAACTTTTTAAAAATCCATTAGAGTTTTTAATCTAGCAGCTTGTTCCCTCATTCAGCATTTCAGGAAATAAAGAGTTTTTAACTTTGTACTGTTAGTAAACAGCCGCACAGTGAGTTATGCAAAATTTGAGATGGCATGTGAATGATGTCAAATTTTAGTATTTTCTTCATGTTATACTGGTCTAGAAATTTGGGGGGTGGGGGGGGGGGGGGCGAGGTGGGAGGAGGAGTATATGTCTAAGATCTCTTTTGTGCTAAGTTGGTTGACAGTGATATTCTATAAAGTAACACGATAACCTCCACCTCGTAGATGGACATGAGTAGCAGACACATGGGAACATCATCACTTCCAAGTTCCCCTTCAAGTCACACATTGTCATGACTAAGGCCTATGTTGCCATTTCTTCATTGTTGCTTTGCCAACATCCTGGAACTCCTGAACCAACACAGTGTGGGAGCACCTTCACCACAGAGGCTGCAGCATTTCAGGAAGGTTAACCCGCCACCACATTCTCAGAGCAGCTAAGGATAGACAATAGATGTCAGTCTTGCTAATGCTGCCCACACCCTGAAAGCAAATTCTTTAAAAAAAAAGATTTTGCCCGTGAGCTCCCAATTTGTTTAGCTTCTGCTTTCAGTTGAAAGTTCAGATGTTGTTTCTAATCAAGATTTCAAAGGAATTTGATACTTTGAACATAGACCAGGTTACAAAACAAAAACAGAATTACCTGGAAAAACTCAGCAGGTCTGGCAGCATCGGCGGAGAAGAAAAGAGTTGACGTCTCGAGTCCTCATGACCCTTCGACAGAACTTGAGTTCGAGTCCAAGAAAGAGTTGAAATATAAGCTGGTTTAAGGTGTGTGTGTGGGGGGGGGCGGAGAGATAGAGAGACAGAGGGGTGGAGGGGGGGGGTGGGGGGGTGTGGTTGTAGGGACAAACAAGCAGTGATAGAAGCAGATCATCACAAGATGTCAACGACAATAGTACAACAGAACACATAGGTGTTAAAGTTAAAGTTGGTGATATTATCTAAACGAATGTGCTAATTAAGAATGGATGGTAGGGCACTCAAGGTATAGCTCTAGTGGGTTTTTTTTTATATATAATGGAAATAGGTGGGAAAAGGAAAATCTTTATAATTTATTGGAAAAAAAAGGGGAAGGGGGAAACAGAAAGGGGGTGGGGATGGGGGAGGGAGCTTACGACCTAAAGTTGTTGAATTCAATATTCAGTCCAGAAGGCTGTAAAGTCCCTAGTCGGAAGATGAGGTGTTGTTCCTCCAGTTTGCGTTGGGCTTCACTGGAACAATGCAGCAAGCCAAAGACAGACATGTGGGCAAGAGAGCAGGGTGGAGTGTTAAAATGGCAAGCGACAGGGAGGTTTGGGTCATTCTTGCGGACAGACCGCAGGTGTTCTGCAAAGCGGTCGCCCAGTTTACGTTTGGTCTCTCCAATGTAGAGGAGACCACATTGGGAGCAACGGATGCAGTAGACTAAGTTGAGGGAAATGCAAGTGAAATGCTGCTTCACTTGAAAGGAGTGTTTGGGTCCTTGGACCGTGAGAAGAGAGGAAGTGAAGGGGCAGGTATTGCATTTTTTGCGTGGGCATGGGGTGGTGCCATAGGAGGGGGTTGAGGAGTAGGGGGTGATGGAGGAGTGGACCAGGGTGTCCCGGAGGGAGCGATCCCTACGGAATGCCGATAAGGGTGGTGAAGGGAAGATGTGTTTGGTGGTGGCATCATGCTGGAGTTGGCGGAAATGGCGGAGGATGATCCTTTGAATGCGGAGGCTGGTGGGGTGATAAGTGAGGACAAGGGGGACCCTATCATGTTTCTGGGAGGGAGGAGAAGGCGTGAGTGAGGATGCGCGGGAGATGGGCCGGACACGGTTGAGGGCCCTGTCAACGACCGTGGGTGGAAAACCTCGGTTAAGGAAGAAGGAGGACATGTCAGAGGAACTGTTTTTGAATGTAGCATCATCGGAACAGATGCGACGGAGGCGAAGGAACTGAGAGAATGGGATGGGGTCCTTACAGGAAGCAGGGTGTGAGGAGCTGTAGTCGAGATAGCTGTGGGAGTCGGTGGGTTTGTAATGGATATTGGTGAACAGTCTATCACCAGAGATTGAGACAGAGAGGTCAAGGAAGGGAAGGGAAGTGTCAGAGATGGACCATGTGAAAATGATGGAGGGGTGGAGATTGGAAGCAAAATTAATAAATTTTTCCAAGTCCTGACGAGAGCATGAAGCAACACCGAAGTAATCATCGATGTACCGGAGAAAGAGTTGTGGAAGGGGGCCGGAGTAGGACTGCAACAAGGAATGTTCCACATACCCCATAAAGAGACAGGCATAGCTGGGGCCCATGCGGGTACCCATAGCCACACCTTTTATTTGGAGGAAGTGAGAGGAGTTGAAGGAGAAATTGTTCAGTGTGAGAACAAGTTCAGCCAGACGGAGGAGAGTAGTGGTGGATGGGGATTGTTCGGGCCTCTGGTCGAGGAAGAAGCTAAGGGCCCTTAGACCATCCTCATGGGGGATGGAGGTGTAGAGGGATTGGACGTCCATGGTGAAGAGTAAGCGGTTGGGGCCAGGGAACTGGAAATTGTTGATGTGACGTAAGGTGTCAGAGGAATCACGGATGTAGGTGGGAAGGGACTGGACAAGGGGAGAGAGAAGGGAGTCAAGATAACGAGAAATGAGTTCTGTGGGGCAGGAGCAAGCTGAGACGATCGGTCTACCGGGGCAGTTCTATTTGTGGATTTTGGGTAGGAGATAGAAGCGGGCCGTCCGAGGTTGGGCGACTATCAGGTTGGAAGCTGTGGGAGGGAGATCCCCAGAGGAGATGAGGTCACTGACAGTCCTGGAAACAATGGCTTGATGTTCAGTGGTGGGGTCATGGTCCAGGGAGAGGTAGGAGGAAGTGTCTGCGAGTTGACGCTCAGCCTCCGCGAGGTAGAGGTCAGTGCGCCAGACAACAACAGCACCTCCCTTGTCAGCGGGTTTGATGACAATGTCAGGGTTGGACCTGAGAGAATGGAGTGCAGTAAGTTCAGAGAGAGACAGGTTAGAATGGGTGAGAGGAGCAGAGAAATTGAGACGACTAATGTCGCGCCGACAGTTCTCAATGAAAAGATCGAGAGAAGGTAAGAATCCAGAGGGAGGGGTCCAGGTGGAGGGAGAATATTGGAGATGGGTAAAAGGATCCGTTGAACTGGGAGAGGACTCCTGCCCAAAGAAGTGAGCCCGGAGACAAAGACGGCGGAAGAAGAGTTCAGTATCATGCCGAGCCCGAAATTCATTGAGATGAGGGCGTAAGGGTATGAAACTAAGTCCTTTGCTGAGCACTGAACGTTCAGCATCGGAGAGGGGAAGGTCAGGGGGTATAGTGAATACATGGCTGGGGTTGGGATTGGAAGAAAGGGTGGGGACGGAGGAACAGGCAGGGGTGGGGGGTCCTAGATGGGTGTTGGTGTCGATGAGTTGTTGTAGCTTGCGTTCCTTAGCACTTGAGAGAAAGAGAAAAAGTTTCTTGTTGAGGCGTCGGATGAGCCGAAGGATAAAATGAAACTGGGGGCACGCGCAGCTTTGAAAAAGGGTACGGCGGTGCTGCTGGAGGGAGAGGTCGAGTGTGTTCATATGGCGGCGCATGGCACTGAGTGTGGATTTCAGAATGTGACGGGAACAGCAGTCCGAGAAACGTTTTATGTTAGCTTGCTGATTTAAAATGGTAGTAGCCACATGTAAAAGTCACAGGGGTCTTTGTGAATTGAACAAGAGGATGACCTAATCAATGTGATTTCCTCTCAATCCTGTGAGGGAAGTAATTCCCAGCAAACACTCCCTGCTGGTCGTGTCCTGAGAAATCAGACATTGTTGCCTCCATTTTTATTTTGGCATCCTTATGTGAGCATAATGAGCATTGCTGATTGTATTTCTTAATACAGTCTTGCGTCTGTAGGTCTGTAGGGGGGGTCGGGGGAAGGGGAAGCAAGTAAAGACTGTACTGTAAATAGCTATATTCCATTGGAAGGAGGAAAGTTTTCTTTTGGGAAGAAGGGGAAGTGTTGCATGTGCCTGCATGCCATTGTAACGTAAAGGCGATTGGCAGAGCAAGGATTGATGTGGGACTGGAGAATAGCATCGTCCACAATATGATGTAAATTCACACGGTAATAAACTCGAAGAACAGTCTAGAAGGAAGTTGCACCATGCTTGGCAGTAACTGGGATTTGCACATAATTAAGGATTACCGGTAAATGATTTGAGATCCCATCAAACAAACAATAGCACACCTCATTTTTATAACCAGACCTGAGCTCCTGTCCAAACCCTACAGGAATCATAGCCTGTTCAGTGAGTTGGGAGTGAGAATTCAGATGGCAGCAGGCTACCTCCAGTGATCCAGGAAAATAGCCCCCACAGCTAGATGTAGGGGGAAGCCCAGGTCAAGGGAGATTCAAGGTTTCACTTGGAACCTTCTTAGAAAAAAATACATTTAAACATGCTCCTCCTGGCCCTTGATTGAGTTGTAGACAGGCTTAGCTTGGAGCACTCTACTAAAGCAGAAACTTCTTGGATCAGCCTTACTCATAAGTCAGGAACAGTTTTAACATTAACATTGATTTAAAAAAAAAGCACTAAATCACTGCAAACCACAGACATGTTCACTTGTCCAAATGTGCTCTTCTTCCTCAAGTTTTCAACTAGTATTCTCATTTCTTATGCTGATACTTGGAGCGGAATCGTTCCAGATTTTCACAAAGTGCGGTAGCGGGCAGGGAAAAGGATGCTTTATCTGCCGACTGCAATGGTGCGCTTTCACGCCATATCGTCCCATTCCCGGCACGTCCCGCCTCATTAATAATAGATTCCCAGGAAGCCGGCCAGGTTGCTGATGGGGCCGCCTCTGATTCGCCAGCCTCACCCTCACCTAAGGGTGTCAGTAATCCAGGCGCCCCTGCACAGAGCCAGCTCTCTCTAAGGGATCGGAAGCTGCTGCTAAATCATCTCTGCCAAAGGCAGGAAACATTATGCCCCCAAATTTAGTGACGTCTCCCTTGGGCACCTGCTGGATGCAGTGGAGGATCGCCATGAAGTCCTCTGCCCCCACTCTGGGCAAAGACCAGCAAGCAGGGTCACCAATCCAGCAGGGGAGGCACTGGCAGTGGTGGTCAGTGCCAACACCCTGCAAAAGAGGACAGTCACCCAGTGCCCAAGAGGATGAATGATCTCCTCCATTCCGTCAGGAAAGTAACTCTTCTCATCACTCTCAACTCATACACTCACAAGCCCATCACACATCCACCGGGCCTTCACTCACTTCCAGTGCATGGGACATCACCAATCACTCTCTCACACCCACCTTCATCTACCCTGCAGATTGTGTCCTCATCTGCTCCATGGCACTATTCACCATCCACACATAGAACCATAGAACCATAGAAAAGTTACAGCACAGAAGGAGGCCATTCGGCCCATCTTGTCCATGCCAGCCCAAGGACACCCAGGTGCCCTTTCTAATCCTACCCTCCTGCACCCGGCCCATAGCCCTGCAGCTTACAGCACTTTATGTGCAGATCCAGGTACTTTTTTAAAGAGTTTAGAGTTTCTGCCTTTACTGCCAACTTGGGCAGCGAATTCCAGACACCCACTACTCTCTGCGTAAAAAATTCTTCCTCATGTCCCCCCTACACCTTCTGCCACTTATCTTGAATCTATGTCCCCTGGTTCTAGAACTCTCCATCAAGGGAAACAATTTTATCCTGTCCACTCTATCTATTCCCCTCATAATTTTGTACACCTTAATCAAGTCACCTCTCAGCCTTCTTTGTTCTAAGGAAAATAACCCCAACCTATCCAATCTCTCCTCGTAGCTACACTTTTCTAACCCTGGCAACATTCTTGTAAACCTCCTCTGCACTCTCTCCAGAGCTATTACGTCCTTCCTGTAATGTGGTGACCAGAACTGCACACAATACTCCAGTTGTGGCCTCACCAGTGTTTTATACAATTCCAACATTATATCCTTACTTTTATATTCTATACCTCTGCCAATGAAGGAGAGCATTCCATATGCCTTCTTTACAACCTTATGAAAACAAAAAACTGCGGAAGCTGGAAATCCAAAACAAAAACAGAATTGGAAAAACTCAGCAGGTCTGGCAGCATCGGCGGAGAAGAAAAGAGTTGACGTTTCGAGTCCTCATAACCCTTCAACAGAACTGAGTGAATATTAGGAGAGGGGTGAAATATAAGCTGGTTTAAGGTATGTGTGTGGGGGGGTGGGGGGGGAGAGAAGTGGGGGTCGGGGGGGAGGTGTGGTTGTAGGGACATGACATCTTTTGATTATCTGCTCCTATCACTGTTTGCTTGTCCCTACAACCACCCCCCCCCCAACTTCTCTCCCCACCCCCAACACACACACACCTTAAACCAGCTTATATTTCACCCCTCTCCTAATATTCACTCAGTTCTGTTGAAGGGTCATGAGGACTCGAAACGTCAACTCTTTTCTTCTCTGCTGATGCTGCCAGACCTGCTGAGTTTTTCCAGGTAATTTTGTTTTTGTTTTGTTCTTTACAACCTTGTCTACTTGAACTGCTGCCTTCAGGGACCTATGTACTTGTACGCCAAGATCTCTCACTTCATCTACCCCTCTTAGTATATTCCCATTTATTGTGTAATCCCTGTAACTCTTTGACCTCCCTAAATGTATGACCTCACACTTCTCTATGTTAAAATCCATCTGCCACTTTACAGCCCACTCCACCAACCCATCTATATTGTTTTGGAGATTATGGCTATCCTCTACACTATCCACTACTTGGCCAATCTTTGTGTCATCTGCAAATTTCCCAATCATGCCCCCATGTTCGTGTCCAAATCATTAATATATAACACAAACAGCAAGGGCCCCAACACCGAGCCCTGTGGAACACCACTTGAGATAACTTTCCATTTGCAAGGGCATTCATTGACCATTACCTTTTGTTTCCTGTTACAAAGCCAAACTTTCATCCAGTTTGCCACATTACCCTGAATCCCATGGGCTTTTACTTTCCTGACCAATCTGCCATGTGGGACATATCAGGCATCCTTCTCATCTGGCCTGGTAGGCTTCCTGCTTACCTTTCTCCATTTGTCTTCATGCAAGACAAGCTGGCACATAACAAAATGGAGAGGTCGCAGACCGGTGGAGGAAAGCCTGACATCAAGGTCCTCACAGACTTTGAAAACAGAGCCATCCAGCTGGCTGATGATGATCTGATCCATTCGTGTGATGACAGTGAAGTCGGCGGTTCTCAACAAAGTGAGGATCCAGCAGTGCAACGCCCATCAGACAATCATGCTGTAAGTAAGTTCCCCTGTTCTGCAGTCCCCTGACATGCCCTAATTATTTCTCTTTGCTTCCTCAGGCACACCTGGGAAGCAGCCGAGGGGGTCCACGAGTCAGGTCCTCGACTCAAACCCCAAAGACACCTTGGAAGAAGAATCTGATGGCACCCTGATTGAAGACCCATCACAGCGCACTCAAACTCTCCTCCAGTGCAGGGACACACACCTTAGTGGGACCTAGTTCTAGAGTAGCCTCAGGGTCACAGTCTGGTGAGCACATCGCACTGTCTGATCCACAGCAGGCAACAGCAGGTTTCTGGCACTCAGAGAACTGCTGGAGAACAGAAATCTGCTGAGTCTGAGTCAGATGAGCAGCCTCTGGACTCGGCCATGTCTCAGTTGCTGGAGCTGCAAAGGCAAGCTCAGGGACATCAGGAAGGTTCTATCCACTGCACGCCTCAAATTGCAAGGCATGATGGAGGAGTCTGTCTGCCTTCAAGCTGAGGTGATAGTGCTGGCTTGCTCACGCACCAAGGTTAATGCTGGTGGAATGGTGGCCGCCATGGAGACCTTGGCCCAGGACATCAGTCCTGCACTGCTGCACAGGCTGAACTCCGTCGATGACACCATAGTTGGCCTCCAATAGTGTCAATGCGAGACACTGGACACATTAGTGATGTCTGCGCCTGCAAGGATGTTGTGGACATGTGTCACAGAGTTGCACCATTCTCTCTGTGTGTTCACAGCACCTTTGATGTGCGACTGTGCCTGCCTCTCCTCCCCCCCACAGCATCTGTGACCAGTGATGCAGTGCTCCTGAGGGGACAGGTGCTGAAGGCTGACAAAGGATCAGGTGCCTTTAAAGCTTTCATGGCTGGGTCTCCACGATATGACCCTGATCACAGAGCGCAAGTGAGCTGCTCTCAGCCAGGCAGGGGTCAGATATTCACAGAGGGAATGTGAAGATCTATGGAGTGCTCTCATTGTATATCGTCATCATCCTCCTGGAATCTAGCAACTACTAGGGCCTTCACGGCATCTCCATGACATGAGCCTGAGCACTGAGGGTATGTGCGCTGCCATCAGCCACACAGGAGCCAAACATTCACAGATGCAAGGTGAGGATGTCAGGACTGTCCTAACTGCATCTTGTCATCATCCTCCACGAATCTTGCGGCTATGAGGGCCTCCTGAGCACACCTGCCTCATCTGGCCAGCGCGGAGGTCTCATCACCGGCATCCTCGTCTTTGAGGGCCTCAACACCATCATCCCCTTTGACATCCTCCTCATTGGAGGATAAGTGCAGCTCCTCCATCTCCTCCACAGCCAGGTCCTCCCCAGTTGCAGCACCAGGTTGTGTAGCACACAGCAAGTGACCATGATGCACACCACCCTCCTGGGGACTGTGCTGCAGTGCTCCTCTGGACCTGTTGAGGCACCAGAACCAAACTTTCAAAATGCCTATCATTTGCTCTACCAAAGACTGGGTCACAGCATGAACCTTGACATACCATCGCTCTGCTGCAGTCTGAGGGAGCCACACAGGCATCATCAGCCACGCCCTCTGGGAGTAGCACTTGTCCCCGAGGAGCTAACCCTGCAGTCTCTCTGGACGCTGGAAGATGTCATGGGTCTGAGACCTGCTAAGAATGTAGGAGCCATGGATGCTCCCTGACAATCGTATGCAGACCTCTAGGATGCATTTATGGTGGTCGCAGACCAGCTGAACATTCAGTGAGAGGAAGCCCTTGCGGTTGATGTAGTTGACTGCCTGTTGCCATGGAGATCTAAGCGCCATGTGAGTGCAGTAGATGGCACCCTGCACCACTGTAGAAAACCAGAGATCACCACAAATCCCAGCGCTCGTGCTTCCTGGCTTTCCCGATCCCAGGTGAAATACCAAATTTCTGTGCCTTCACGAAGATGGCATCTGTGATCTCCTGGATTTACTTATGGGTGGAGGCTTACGAGATCCTGCACAGGTCACCAGAGGAGCCCTGGCGTAAAAATTGAGTGTCACGGTTACTTTCACTGCATCTAGCAGTGGATGCCCTCCATGTCCCCTTGGTGTCAAATCCTGCAGCAGGTAGCATATGTGACTGACCACTTCCCTAGACATGTGCAGTCTTCAGCAACACTGGTTCTCAGTCATCTGCAGGAATGACAAGCGCTGTCTACAGACCCTGGGTCTAGCAAGGCACCTATGAGCGGATCTTCAGCTGCGTGTGCAGCAGGCCCTGCCACACCTTCATCTTGAGGGAGGTGTTCCTCTCTTTGCCTTGCCAGGTGCTCCTGCCACTCTCTCCTTCGTCTCCTCTGGTCTCTGTAAGCCATGAGGCATACCGCTATGGGGAGGTGAAGGCGTAGTGGTATTGTCACTAGACTAGTAATCCAGGGACCCAGGGTAATGCTCTGGGGATCCGGGTTGTGTGCACTCACCTCTGAGTTCCCCTCGAAGTCTTTCCAAGGCAGTCATGAAGCACACCGTTCTGAAGTCACGCTGACGTGGGTGGTAAATTTGATGTGGGGGCAAGATTCTGGCGAGCAGGGCTTTTACTGAGAGGCAATGTGTTAAAATGATAAAAACAAAAAACTGCAGATGCTGGAAATCCAAAACAAAAACAGAATTACCTGGAAAACCTCAGCAGGTCTGGCAGCATTGGCAGTGCTGGTCATTGTTGCAAGAATGTAGTGGGCAGGCGCCACAGAGTCTCTCATTATCCCTGTGTGCTCTCAACACCTTTAAGGTGGGGCTGGCCCCCATCACACCAGCATCTGTGACCAGTGACGCTGTACACCAGCTCCTGAAGGGCTGTGGTACTGAAGGCGGACACAGCATCAGATGCGTCTAAAGTTTCATGGCTGTGTCTCTGAGATTGCCCTGATCATGGAGCACAAGCGAGCTGCCCTCGGCCAGACAGGAGTCAGACATTCTCAGAGGCTGTGTGAAGATCTATGGAGTGTCCTCACTGCAGGTTGTCATCATCATCTCAAAATCTGGCGACTATGAGGGCCTCCCGAGTGAGTCTGCCTCATCTACCCAGTGCAAGAGCCTCATCTCTGTCACCATCACCATCAAGGACCCCACTCATGCTTGTCACCGTCGGCATCCTCCTCATTGGAGGAGAGGTGCAGTTCCTTCATCTCCTCCTCAGCCAGCTTGTCAGCTTGTCTCCCCGTTGCAGCGACCGGTTGTAAAGGGTGCAGCAAACGATGACGATGTGTGACACCCTCTGTGGGCTGTATTGCAGGGCTCCACCAAACCAGTCCAGGCACTGGAACCGCATCTTCAGCATCCCGATGGTCTGCTCCACCATGTTGCAAGCTGCAGCATGAGCCTCATTATATCATCGCTCTGCTGCAGTCTGAGGCCTCCACACGGGTGTCATCAGCCTCTGTGTGTAGCCCTTGTCCCCAAGGAGCCAGCCCTGCAGCTTCTGTGGACCCTGGAAGACTGCAGGGATCTGCGAGCAACTCAGGATGTAGGCATTGTGCACATTCCCTGGAAACTGTGCACATACTTGCAGGATGCGTTTCTGGTAGTTACATACCAGCTGCACATTCAGTGAGTGGAAGCTCTTGTAGTTGACGAAGTCCACTGAGTGTAGCGATGGAGACCTGAGCGCCACATGAGTGCAGTCAATCGCACCCTGCACCTGTGGGAATCCCGAGATCAGGGTGAATCCAATAGCTCTTGAATCCTGGCTGTCCTGGTCCTGGGCAAAATGCACAAAGCTGTGTTGCCATGGAGAAGATGGTTTCCGTGACCTCATGGATACATTTGTGGGTGGCAGATTGGGAAATCCCACAGAGGTCACTTGTGGAGCCCTGAAAAGAGCCACTGGCATAGAGGTTGAGTGCTGCAGTCACTTTCACAGGCACTGGCAGTGGATGCCCTCTATGTCCCCTTGGCACCAAGTCCTCCAGTAAGTGGCAGATGTGAGCCCCCAGGTCCCTAGACATGCACATTCGTCGGCGACACTGGTTCTCAGTCATGCAGGGATGGCAGGCGGTGTCTATAGACCCTGGGTGTCACTAGGCACTGACCAGCCACTGCTCACTGTCAGTCCTGGGTAGCGTGTGTGGGAACCCCTGCCGCCCCTTCTTCATGAGGTTGCTGCTCCTGCCTTTGCACAGCCAGGAGCCTCAGTCACTCTCTCCTCCACCTTCCACAGTCTCTGTAGGCCATCAGACATACAGCTAGGTCACCAGGATCCCATGAAAGAGAGAGAGAGAGAGACGTGGTTACCATGTCTGTACTTAGCACCTTTCCTGGCCCTGTGTGACCGCCCCTTAATGCTTCCTGGAGAGTGCTGATCACCCCTTGGATGGCCAGAGGTGAGTGCGCTGCATGGCTGCCCAGTCAACCTGTGACACTGGGGGACCCTGGCCCAAAACAGGATGCTGAGATTTCAAGGGGTTGTGAGCACCTCCAGCAGTGACTGCTACATGGCCAGCGTTGGTGAGGAGATTGTACAACGTGTGCAGTCCAACTGCTCTGTGGTCCAATAAAGTGGTGGCGGACTCGAAATCTGTGCCAGGGGGGCGGTGGGGGGGGCAGGGGAGGGGTGAGGTATGGAGCACTTGATGGCCCTTTGGTGCCTCCCTGTTGCTTGGCTGGGCAGGCAGGCTAGGAGCCTGACCCCAATCATAGCACTGTGGCTGTGCCTGATCTGTCTCAGTTGCAGGGGCCTGGTCAGTTTATACAAGTGTCCCTAATGCGTGGCCACTTCCCTCGCTTACCCTGCCCCCCGCCTCGATTGCCTGTGCGCGGGATGCAGCGCCAGGGCAGCACTTGACCCCTCCACCCCCTCAGCAGTCGCCTGCCGGGCCAGGCATCAGTTGCCCCCACCCCCCCCAGGCACCCCTGAGGCCTGTAAACAACGGGCGAGCTGTGGTGAACGCTGCTGCTCACTCACCTCAGTTCCACCAAAGTGAAGGCCGCCTAGTGTGTGTGGCCTGCGCGCTGTTGTGAAACAGGTCGGCGCGCTTTCCCGCTGACGTGGGTGGACGATGCGGTGGGGTTCCAGGAGCCTGGCAGGATGGCCTTTCAATTAAATGCTGATGTGTTACAATCAGCTCCCCCGCCGACCGATGGTGGGAAACACGGCCCGCCAAGGTCACGACCTGCCTTCGCGCCGTCATGAAATGGGTTCCCCAATATTTTCCTCGGTTGCCCCAATTATCACGACCACCACCAGCGGGCTGGGAAAATTCCACCCATATTACCTGTTTATTACCACATTGCTGTTTGTGGGAGCTTGCTGTGCGCTGCATTTCCTACATGAAAACATTACCCTTCATAAGGACTTCATTGGCTGTAAAGTGCTTTGGGATGTCCTGAGGTCGTGAAAGGTTCTATGAGATGGCAAAGCTTTCTTTTCTTTACGAAATGAACAAGAAGATAAAAAATGGGCAGCAGTCGGGTGGAAGGATAGGGAGATGGAACCAGATAGGGAGGTGGAACTAGATAGGGAGGTGGAACCAGACAGGGAGGTGGAACTAGATAGGGAAGTGGAACTAGCGGGAGAAGAATACTTTATCTGGTCTGATAAACCATCAGTTTTAGTCAAAAATGAAATATATTGACTGGATAACAATAATTTAAATTAAAATTATATCAGGAGGGTGGACTGGATGATACAGTGGTTTAGTCATATTACTAAAACCAATTGTGAGCACTCCTGGTTCTTACCCAGACTAGTGAGATGAATGGTTTCGATGTCTATCACCTATTTAGAAACATTAAAACGTATACACAGTCTAATTCTCATCGACTTAAGTCAACATCATTTAATGTTTCACAACTCAGAGTAGACTAGTAATGAATCAGCAACTGCAGGAAAGTCATTTGAATGGCTGGCATGAAAGGGGAAAAGATGTTAGATACTGGTGCAATGGAAAGGCTCTCTGAAAATAGGTATAATGCATATTGCTGAGACAGTGTAGAGAAAATCTTGCTCTGTAATGACCCGACAATGGATGTGGAACTGGATAGGTCTTGCATCTACTAGAAATGTTTACAGTAGCGAGCATTAGAAACTAGCAGTTTCAATGTTCTAAAACAAGCATGTTGGAACATGTAAGAAGGAAACAATTACGGAGCTAAAACCTATGCCAGTATTGGGCTTAGCTGCTGGACTGACACAGTAACAATCTGGTTCACAAGCAGTACGTTTTGATGCCATCTGTTCATCTTTGATTCTTGAAATGGGGTTGGGCAAGGAAAGCCAGCTTCTCAGACAAAGCATGCAAGATGTTTTCCCAGGGAATAGACATCTGTATTATTCAAAATATATACTCTTCACATTGCATGCAATGAAACAAAATTATACACCAAATTATCCATGTAAAAGAGGCAGCATTGGTAATGACCATCTGATTGAAGTGTGTGATACAACTAAACTGTAAATCTTACAATGGTGTCCCCTTATGATCTTAACTAGATAGTTGTATCTTTCACACACAACCTCTTCTGAGACAGAGCCAGAATGCATTTGGTAAAACAAGGCTATTCATGCATGGCTCTTATGTAGAAAATAGCCAATTTATACAGGGGAAGGGCCCATACACAACAAATGGATATAGAGTTAGTCTTGTTTCAGTGATGCTAATTGAGAAGTCAACATTGATTAGTTCACCACAGATAATGGAGTTCTCCTAAATAATATAAGGGAGTCCTTTACAGCTGAACAGGTAACCAGAGTTTCCAGAAGACAGAATTCCTCCAAGATCAAATAAAAGGTGCGGGCCCAAATTAGGTGCTTAAGTTCATAGTAGGACTAAAATCCTCAAGCTTCTGATATGGGTATTACCAACTGAATCAAACTGACACTAGTGTACATAATATTGGTATATGCATCTTAGGGCATTACAATGGTGGTAAGGATGGAGCCCTGAAAGGCTAAAATAAAACTTGTACTTTTCTGGAACTTCCAATAGATACAGGCAGTAAAAAGAACAGACAAATAAATACATAAAAATAAAAAAATTCAAGCGCAAACTAAGCAATAATATCTTTATGTGACCTGTCTTGTTTCACTGACATTAGTAGGCACTACTTATACACCACACCTTTAGATATATAAAGAAACAGAAAACACAGATGTGAAGTCTGCTTCAGGGTCATGGAGTTGAAAGATAATGTTGGTGAACAAGTTTGACATAGTTCCAGATACAGGAACTGAAAAAAGAAAAGGAAGATTTGTACGTCTACAATGCCTTTCATAATCTCAGGCTGTTCCAAAACTAATTTACAGCCAATTAACTACTTTTAGCTACTGTTGTAATGTAGAGAAATACAGCAGCCAATTTACACACAGCAGAATCACAAAATTCTTATGGCACAGAATGGGGTCATTCAGCCCATCATGTCTGCACCAGCTCTCTAAATGAGCATTATGGCTTAGTGCCAGTCTCATAATGCTTATTTGGCAAGCAATAAGATAATGACTGGATAATCTATTTAATTGATGTTGGTTGGACAGGCCACTAAGGATAACTCATAGATAAAAAAAAACTTCAGAGGCTGGAAATCCAAAACAAAAACAGCAATACCTGGAAAAACTCAGCAGGTCTGGCAGCATCGGCGGAGAAGAACAAAGTTGATGTTTCGAGTCCTCATAACCCAGTTCTGTTGAAGGGTCACGAGGACTCAAAACGTCAACTTTGTTCTTCTCCGCCGATGCTGCCAGACCTGCTGAGTTTTTCCAGGTATTGTTGTTTTTGTTTTACTAAGGAAAGCTCCACTGTTCTTCTTTAAATAGTGGTATGGGATCTTTTATGTCTTAGAAAAGGCCAGCCAACAACAATATGTATTTACATAGCACCTTTAAACATAATAAAATTCCCCACAATGCACCACAGGAGTGAAACAAAAATTGATACTGAAACAAATAAGGAGCTTTTAGGGCAGGTGAAAAGCTTGGCCAAAGAGATAGGTTTTAAGGAGCTTCCCAATGAGAGAAAAGAGAGATGGAGAGATGTAGGGACAAAATTCCAGGTCTTGGCAGCTGAAGGTGCAGCCACAATTGGTGAAGCGAAAAATCAGGGATGCTCTAGAGGTGAGAATTAAAAGAGGCATAGGGTTTTGTGGCTGGAGGGGTTTAAAAATAAGGTTTTGTGGTGTTGCGTAACCAGCAGCCAATGTAAGTCAGCGAGCACAGGGGTGAACAGGGCTTGGTGATGGTTAAGACATAGGCAACAGTCATGGCTGACCTCAAGTTTATGAAGGGTGGAATATGGGAGGCTGGCCAAGAGTGTGTTGGAACACTCAGAGGTAATGAAGGCATGAATGAAGGTTTCAGTAGCAGATGAGTTGAGGCAGAGCAAATTAAGCTGAATGATGTTCCAGACCAGTCAGCCTAACCTTAGTGGTGGAGAAATTATTGAAAAAATTCTGAGGGAGGAACGGTACTACTTGTCATTCAGAAAGGTATGAAATAATCAAAAATGGCCAGAATGGATTTGTTTGGGAAGGTCGTATCTGATGAACGTTACTGATTCTATTGAGAAACAAGGAAGGTCGTGAGGGGGGCACATTTGAAATGGACAAGGCTTTCGACAATGTGCCACATAGCAGACTGGTCAAAAAAGTAAAAAACCCATGGGAAAATGATGTGTGTTCAGGGATAGGGTGGTTTTGGGGGGAGGGAGAGGAGGTGCGGGATGAAGCGGGGTGGGGTGGTGGGTTGCGGGGGAGCTTTCATAAAGGTTTGGCCCTGTGGGCTAGGAAAAGGGAGGAAAGTGGCAGAGGCAACTAATTGGATGGTCTCAATCTCAGTGACAAAGAAGCCCATTAAACTGCTTGTACTTCTGGAGGTCAAGATGGAGGAGACAGGGAGAGAGGTACCATACATTAAAAATCTCTTCAGTGAAAACAGAAAGATGGTAGAAAAAGAGGTAGAATGGAAGGTTGAGAGTGCATATTTGACTCAGCAACATCTCAAAAATGTAACTAAAACCTGCCATATTCACATTTATTGCATTTATGGGTAGAATTTTTACCTCAGCAGGTGGGCGCGCACCAATCCCGCTCGAGATTAAAATGGCACGTGTTGACATCGGGCGTGCATCCCAACATCCATGCGCAGTCACACGATATTTTGGTCGCCGCGCACACACGGGAATCGTCAGCCCGCCTGCCAACAATTAAAACCCCTATTAAAGCCATCGGAAAGATAATTAACTTAAACTTTTCACTGCCCATCCAACTTTGCGGTTGGCGGGAACGCTAAGAGGCCAAGCGGCCTTTGCAATTTTTTTTAGGAAACCTCATCCATGGGCGGGATGAGGTTTCCAAGAGCAAATAAAAATAAAATTTAAAAAAATTTACGTTTCATTTATAACATGTCCCCTGCTCGAGGGGACATGTTTTATAACATCTTTTAAATCGTTATTTTTTTTTTAAACTGTTCATCTCCCTGAGGCAGCGCTGTGGAGATTTTCAAGTGCGTACCTGCGCGAACTTGCACGCTCTGTGCGGCCATGCGTGACTCACGATCGGTGGGCCTTAATTGGCCCGCCAGCGTGAAATTGCAGTCCGGCCCCGATCGCGGGCAGCGGTCAGCTTTCTGACCTCCCCCGCCAAGTCCGCCCGACAAGGGCAAAATTCTGCCCTATCTTGCTCTGAAGGATATAGGCAGCATCTTCCAAAAACATTACTAAATCAGTGGTTTCAAGCCAATTCAGCTAATGCCTTCAGATTATCTGTTATCAGTTATAAATACATAAACCCTTGAAACAGGTGGCTGCTCTATGCTCAAGTATTTTCAGCAGCGTGAAACCAGATATCATATTTAAGCACAATATCCCACATGGGTTGCAGGATTTTAAGTAGCTGCAGAAATGATTGGCATTGAAAGGCATATGTTTTTGGACCTAATAGCCTTTTTCTATTCCAAAGACTTTGTTTATACTCTCTTAATGACTTTCTCCTGAGGCATTGCTCATGGTAAGCTCAAGTATATAACAATTCGTAAGGATTTGAACAATGTTGCACACATTGCATCAATCTGCCACCAAGGCTCGCTTTCGTATGAATTGATGCTCCACCGTTAAGATTGCGAGGCTCCAATTGTTAATTGTGCCATCCTGCCTTGATGCAATTTTATGGTGAACTGCACATCAGAAGAAACTTGCAGACAGTAACTGGTTTTTGTCCTCTTTTAGTGAGCACAAATGTGACTTGGGACGTCGTGTCAATGATCAACCAAAGCTAAACGAGTGAATGTCATAGGTCAGGATATTGAGTTTGGCAAACGGGGGGGAGTTGGGGGGCGGGGGCAGCGGGGGGGGTGGTGGGGGGAGTGCGGGGCCGTTTAAAAATTAATTGAACGAGTTAATGGACCTGCCGTACAACCTTAAGGTTGGCGGGCAGGCCGGGAGCCTTGGCGGGCTTCAGAAAAAGCATGAAACCCCATCCACCGTCGGGACGAGGTTTCATGACGGTTTTAAAAAATTTAATAAAAGTTTAATTAAAAGAGATGGACATGTCCCAACTTATGTGACAGTGTCACATGAGGGGACATGTCAAAGAAATTTTATTTCTCTACATTTTAAATTTGAAGCCGATCTCCCTGAGGAAGCTCTTAGCCTCAGGGAGATGAGTGCACTCTTCCACGAACATGCACAAAAGAGTGCACTCCCGGATTAGGGAATCCACCCCCCCCATCCGCACAGGAAGCGCATAGCGCTTACTGGCAGATGTCACGCTGGGCGGGCCTTAATTGGCCTGCCCACGTAAAATGGCACAGCGCCCCCTGCAGGCACACCTGCACACGCCCACTCCCCCAAAGGGTGGGAAAATTCTTCCCATAAACTTTCCTGCTTCTCAAATGTGTCAGAATCAAAGCTGTTGTGGGGGTGCAGTAGCTAGGGTTTAAGGCTTGGACAGAACTGTACAATTTCTAATGAAATAATTTTTCAAATCATCACTTTAGAGATGATGAAGTGTTTATTGGTGGGCATTTAAATAGCACTTTTAATGTAGAACCTGAAAAAGAAACAAAGATACCAAACAAGAGATTACTAGAGATTATTAAGGATTATGGAATCAAGGGAAGGGTAACACAAAGGAATTAAATCTGTTCAGGGTGGAAATAGAGAGCAGGAGTTAAGAGTGTTTTCCCAGAGTGGTTGGAAGTGGGTAACAATGTCCCAGTGGGTTCTATTCTGGAGCTACTTCTGCTTACTCTCTACCTTAATGATTTGGATTATAGGGATAAAAGGGTTGGAGTCCAAATGTGCAAACCACACTAAATTAGGAAGCATAGTAAATGGTTCTGAGGACCAGAGAGTGCTGCAAGGGGACAATGACAGGATGGTGGGATGGGCACAAGTGTGGCAGGTGGAATTCAATGTCAATAAATGGTACATTTTGGCTAAAACAAAATTGTACTTGGGTATAAAAGGAGTAATTGGATGTGAGATATATGATGTGGAAGATCAGATGGATTTGGGGAGTCGAGATTTACAAGATAATAAAAGTAGTATCTCAAATGGATTCTATAGAAATGAAAACCCATTACTACTAGTTTATTGCCTGGCAATGACTTTAAAATCTACCCCAAGGAGTGGCATTAATTACCTTTTTTATTCTGGACTCTGGAAATCACGTGCCTCTGGTTCGTTTACTGTTGGCATCCATTGTTGAAAATCGCCCTCTTTTCTGTCCCTCTTACTGTACATGTGAAAAAGTGTGTGACTGAGAGACTGGGTGAGTGAGTGAGAGTGATAAGGGTGAGAGGATAAAGAAGTTGCGTTTGTCTCTCCACTGTCCATAATACAGTATATATAATTGCATAATGATAATTCCACAACTACATACCTGGTAAGCGCAGTACTGTTCTTATATAGACTGTATAGGAGTCTGATTGATACTGGACACTGGGTAAGTTTGATGTAAATGTAAAGTTGGCCCCTGGTAACCAATCTGCACAGATGGTTAATCTGAACATATTAAATTTAACTGTAAAATAAAAAAAAAATAATGATGCATCCAGAATAGGCCAACTCATTGGAATGGTCTGACTGGTCTCAAAGTACCATGGGATGAATTTAATGATTGGCCTCTGTGAAGAGTTTTGTGCAATACAGTGAGCATCAGGAATTCAGGTAAAGGACCAGTATACATAGCTCCTCAGCCACTATATCTAATGGGTGGAAAACTATCAGGAAGTGAAATCAGGGGGAGCTGATCTCCAAAACCTCATTCAGATATTTGCAGTTTTGGACTGGGAGCATTAAATTGTAAAATTTATAACTCCTGTATCTCTCGCAATTGGTTCCTTCATCAAAAACTATTTTGCTTCCTTCTGAACTTGCCAAAACTGCTATTCTCCACTATCACACTGTTCCACCTGTCAATTACTCTTTTTACAGAGCAATTTGATTACAACTGTCTGTTCTCTCTTCTGAGCCGAGATCTTGTGGTAATGTCAAATAATGTATCCAGGCTCAATTTATTGGTGCTCATGGGAATATGGAAAACTGCAATAAGATCTCCCTTATTCTTTTTTCTGTAATAGGGATTCCCAATCTCTCCTCAAATGCCTCATACCTGACATCATTTTAGTCACTTCTTCGGTGCATTATCTTAAAACCAAGATGTGCCCGCTGTAGAATAGGAACCAAAATTATCCATTAACTTCAGTCTTCAATTCAATAGCCCCCACACCTGGGCATTTGGATCAAGATACGCACTCATGTGGCCTGTTGACTGCAACTCAGAGAGCACACCAACTTCATGCTGGTCAGTGATAGAGGGAAGGGAAGGTGTGGGACTGTTAGTCCATGGGGAATCGCGGTGGCATTTATTGGTATTGTTCTCTGATAAGTCCTTCATGGACAGCCCAGCCAGAAAGATGCTATCTAGGTTGCCTCTTCTCTTCCTGCTTATGCTTTCGCTGTAAACTGCTTTCCACCTAGCTGGTGGCAAGGTCTATCACCTCATAATGACGAGGTTGTGTAGCATGCAGCAGACCAGAATGAATCTTAAAATCCGCTTTGATGAACACTGCAGGGCTCCTCCAGAATGGCCCAGGCAGAGGAAGCATTGTTTCAGCATTCCAAAGATCACTCTACCTCATTTTGTGTGGTATCATGACTCTCATTGTATACATTCTGCGTATGTATTAGAGTGTGTGTGTGGATTGAGTACCAGAGCCATTAGCCACGTGGTCAGCAGATAACCCTTTTCGCCCAGTAATCACCCGTTTATTTGCTGTGGTAGCACAAACGCAGTGGACTGCTGCAGATTGAAGGCATCATGGCTGCTACCAAGATACTGGGCATTGATCTGCATGCTTCTCTGCATATGGTTGCACACCAGCTGTACATTGAGGAAATCCCTTTCGGTTGCACTATAGGGGCAGAGTTGACATGTTCCACCTGCAAACTGATGTGTGTGCAGCCAATGACACCCAAACCATAGGGAAGGCTAATATGCTAAAGAAGCAGTGTGCTCATTGTATCTGCTTCTCTCTGGTTGGTGTGGAGACTCATAACCTTCAGATTTTAAGGGCGGAATTTTTCGTTGGCATCGGGCGTGTTTGGTGGTGTGAGCGGACAAAATGGCGAGAAGGCCCAAAATCGGTTTCACAACTTTGTGAAACCGTTTTGCGATCGTCCGCTCGGCCCACCGATGGCTATCAGACGTCAGGACCCTCATTGTAATACATCAACATACCATTATAAGGCTAGCCCGCCAGACTCATCCCCCCTCTGCTGGATCATCCGCCCTCGCGCCTATGTGTTTCACAACACCAAATAGAAGGTGTGCACTTGCTGGGCTGCACTTTGAGGGAAATTCAGATGTGAGTGCACAGCAACGTTGCAGAGCGCTCATGAGAGACGCCTGTCAGACTTCAAGGTTGAGGTGTTTTGGGGGGGTGGGGGGGTGCGGGGCAAAAGCTGCCCTGAAGTGGAGGCGACTTTGGTGCAGGGTGGGGGTGGGGGGGGGGCGGTGCAGAAAGGCTGCCCTTTGGTTGAAGTGACTTTGGGGATGGGGGGGGGAAAGGCTGCCTTGCGGTTGAAGGTAGCGCAGAAGCACGTGCAGGGTTTGGGGGGTGGTGGGCGAGGAAATGGCCACGCATTAGGGACACCTCGTATAGAGTGACCATTCTTCTGCAGCTGAGACGGTTCAGGTTCAGCCACATTGATATGGTTGGAGTCGGGCCTCTAGCTTCCCCACCCACTCAAGCAACGCAGAGGCATCAAAGTGCCACCTAGTGCTCCAGAGCTTCTCACCCCTCAGGCACAGACTGCAAACTAATGAGTGTTTTAGTGGACTGCAGAACAGTTGGACGACTGCACATGTTGTACAACCTCCTTGCTAAAGCTGGCCATGGAGCAGTCACTGGTGGAGGTGCTCACAGCCCCTTACAATGTTATCATCCTGGTTTGGACCAGCCTCCCCCGTGGTTCAAGCTAAGAGTGCAGCTTTGCAGCATGGATTAGGAGAATGCCTGTGCCTGAGCTGAGAGCACAGCCTGCAGTCCAATGGGCAAAGCTGCTGCCAATTGGTCAGGTGGAGTGGGACAGAGGTGGGTGGGGTTTCGGGCAGCCAAGCAGCGCACTAATCTCTGGCCATCTAAGTGATGGCCAGCACTCTCTGGTAGGCATTAAGGGGCCTTCATCTCTTAACCAAGAGATGTTCTTAGTACCAAGCTAACCCACACATCTCTTTCTTTCATCCTGCAGGAGGAATATATCAGGATCATGGAACCTGGTGAACTAGCTGTGTGCCTTCTGATGTACAAAGAGTGAAGACGATGGAGAAGAGAGCGATTGAGGCACCTGCGCAGAGGGAGGAACAGCACCTCTGGAAGAGGGGGCGGCTGGGGCTCCACACATACCGCCTAGGAGCCACAGCGAGCCATTGCTGGTCAGCACCTAGCAAGATCCTGGGTTTATACACGCCACCTTTCATTCTTATAGATGACTGACAAGCAGTGTCGCCAAAGACTGTACATGCCTAGGGAACTGGTCGGTCACATCTGCCAGCATTTGGTGCCACGTGGACATGGAGGGCATCCACTGCTAGTGGCCGTGAAAGCGACTGCGGTGCACAGTTTCTACACCAGTGGCTCCTTTCAGGGTCCCACAGGTGACCTCTGTGGGATATCACAAGCCTCCACCCACAAATGCATCCATGAGGTCATGGATGCCATCTTTTCCAGGATGCAAGAGCGATTGAATTTGCCCAGATCTCAGGTTTCCCAGAGGTGCAGGGGGTTATCAACTGCATTCAAGTGGTGCTCAGATCTCCGAAACAACGTGCAGTTAACTATGTTAACTGCAAAGGCTTCATTTGTTGAACATGCAGCTGGTATGTGACTACCAGAAATACATCCTGCAGGTGTGCGCATGTTTTCTGGGGGTATGCACGACTTTTACATCCTGAGTCACTCGCCGAACCTTGCAGTTTTCCAGGGTCCACAGAGGCTGTAGGGATGGCTCCTCGGGGACAAGGGCTACCCGCAGAGGCCGTGGGTAATGAAACCCATGCAGCAGCCTCAGACTGCAGCAGAGCGAAGGTATAACAAGGCTCATACTGCAACTCGCACCTTGGTGGAGCAGACCATCAGGATGCTAAAAGTGAGGTTCTGGTGCCTGGTCTGGTGGAGCCCTGCATTTAGTCCTGAGGGTGTCACGCATCATTGTCGCCTGCTGTACCCTTTACAACCTGGCTCTGCAATGGGGAGAGGAGCTGGCTGAGGAGGAGATGCAGGAGCTGGAGGTCTCCTCCGATGAGGAGGACGTTGACGGTGATGAGGGTGAGGAGGCCCTCGGAGGCAGCGATGATGGCCAGACAAGGCAGGCGTGCTCAGGAGGCCCTCATGGCTGCTAGATTTGTGGATGATGATGATGGCATACAGTGAGGAGACACCATAAGATCATCACATTGTATCTATGAACATTTGACTCCAGTCTGGCTTATGGCAGCACACATACTCTCTTTGATAATGCTCCTGTCATGAAGACACAGGGGAAGCCCTAACAATCACTCGATTGCAGGAGGATGATGACGGCCTGCATTGAGGACGCTCCATAGATCTTCACATAGTATCTGAGAATGTCTGACCCCTGTCTGGCTGAGGGCAGCTCACTTGCACTCTGTGATCAGGGTCATATCATAGAGACGCAACCTTGAAACTTTATCTGATCATTTGTCTGCTTTCAGCACCTGACCCCCTCAGGAGCACAGAGTCACTGGTCAAAGATACTGAATTGATGGGAGCCAGCCCCACCTTAAAGGTGCTGAGAGCACACAGAGAGAATGACAGAACTCTGTGACACCTGCCCAGCACAATAACAGCAATGACAAGCACCATCGAGGTGCAGGCATCACTGATATGTCCAAGGAATGAGGGGCTGGACCATCACTTTGGTCTGAAGGCTGCACAAAGCACAGGAAAGAGGCCGTGGAGTGAGACACCTGCCTTTGTCTCATGCAGGAAGGTTTCACATCTGAGTGACATCAACACTGCTGATCAGAACAAGGAGCCTTAGGCAGGGAGACATTCTTGGGAGTTTATTGACAATGGTGAACTCAGACTCCGCAGAACTCATTAACCTTTCTTCAGTCTGATTGTTAAAGAAGACACACATTTACTTGCTCTAGATCCTCTATAGGGGATGCTGGGTCAAAACAGCTCTCTAATCACAGCAAGCTCCAGTGCAAAAGCCGATAGATTATCTGAGGGGTAAGTAGATGTGTAATGGATGGCTGGCACTACTGACTGCAAAATCTAACTCAATATTATTTTCCAATCACAGAATCTGAAATGTTCCCTTTAAAAATTCATATCAGCATCCCTATGAATGGCTCAGTAAACCAGGATGTCTGCTGAATAAAAACAGCCTCTTGTTACTTGCTTTACAACAACTTAATAATTTGAAGAACAGACTTTATAGACAGAAGGAAAGCACAGATCATTGCAATACATTCTGTTGATTTAAGGATGTGGTATATATTCATAATTGAAAACTGTTTCTGTTCCATAGCGACAAGCAGAATAATACAGGAATGTTTTGTCTCAAAATATGATAATATTTTTGATATGGAACAGATAACTGCCATCGTATCATAAAAGTTGTCACGTAAGCTGTTACTCACATGGTTTAAGTTTTTCCAACAAAGTGGAATCCACGTTGTAAATCATATATTTCCAAGTTCTTCAACAGCTGAGTAAATAGTGAACACCAACATCTGCTCAGTGGAACTCTCCCAGAGCACATTGTCAGGTACATCCAGAGAATGCATCGTGCATTGGTCTGGGTAAACAAGCTGTCTGTTACTTTGCTTACAAGACAAAGATAAAATGAGCAACACAGCCATCAGCACCTGCGGGCATCCCTTAGACAGTATTGCAGTCGAATCAAGATTGTACCATACAGATGGAAAAAGAAAAAACTTGTATCTATTTTCACAACTTTGAGACATTCCAAAGAGCTTTGTATTCAATTAATTGCTTTTGAAGTGTTCTCACTGTCACATTGTAGGGAATGCAGCAGCCAGCTAACGCACAGCAAGATCCCACAAACAATGTGATAATGATCAGATGATCTGCTTTTAGGCACTGGCTATGGGACAAATGTTGGGCAGGACACTGTGAAGAACCAAACCACCACTACAGCCCTCCACTCCCCACCCTTCTTCAAAATAAGGATCTTTTATGTCCACCTGAGAGAGTTGACAGGACTTGAGTTTAGTGTCCCAAACAAAAGATAGCACCGCTGACTGTGCAGCACATCCTCAGCACTGCTGCTGAAGTGCTTGGAGATACCTGAATTACAACATGGATTCCACCATTCTGGTTGAAGTGCCATCCTGGATTGGAGTGGGACTTTTGAATCCACAACTTTCTGACCTAGAGGCTAAAAGCGCTGTGCCCTATCAATAAAAAAGTAACATCACAGTGGATTAGTTCTCACTTTCCGGAAAGCAGCCAAGCTTCAACCTAATTGTCTTGCTTGAAGAAACTGATTAGCTCAGTTGGCTAGATGGCCAAAATGTTGTTCAGAAATACACCAACAGGCAGGTTCAATTCCCATTCTGGCTGAGGTAGGCTTGGCAACCTGCCTCATGTTTGATGTGGAGTTATGCCCCTCAAGCTATCAAACCTACTAACTCTCTCCAGATGCCTACAGTCCCCTATGGACTATGGCTATACTTACCATGTTTAGACAACTACAAAGAACAAGATTAAGAGTTCTTGCCTGCAGCATTGCATATCAAGATTTAAATCTTTGCATACAGACAAATGAATTTTACTGCCAAACAGGATTACTACAGCCAATAGGTCAATGTTAACTGAAGTTAAATATTTCCTCCATCTGATGAGTCCAGATCATAGAGGGAGTGTAGTGTTAAACTGCACATAGCTCAGAACTCTCAGCAAAGAACAGAACTTAGTTAAACACGTTTTACTACCTCATGAAAGTGGAAGAGGAGAGAAGGGAGCAGGGGGAAAATACAAAGATGCGCTGAGAGCACAAGGGGAGAGGAGGTTGGGGGCTTAGTAGGATGGAGTCTGGAGAGCATAGAATACATGAGGATGAGGGGAAAGATTTGAGGAAAGAGATAAGGGACAAAAAAACTCTCTATAATAGTTCCATTTATTATTTAAGAGAGGCTGTGATTATCTAATAAATAAAATTAAATTTGTCAGATTCATACTTAGTTATACTACAACCATATTAAGCATCATTAACCTAAACTGACGACATTTGCACAAGTATATTTATCAGAATATTGTGATTGTAGTCAATAGTTTGTTTCTCTTTTGCTTTTTATTTTCTTTCTCCCTCTAAAGTCTTCTCCCCTTAACTCCTAAAAACATTAGTTACAAGGCACCCTCTACGTTCCTGTGGGAATATGGGCATGAAGAGGGTAATTTGGACTTTTATCTTTGATCAATAGATGTCAATGAGGCCAACAGAAAAGAAAATCAGACAAGGTATAAAATTGACTGAGGATTAGTTATCACCCATTTCTCAACTGGCACCGATATAGTAATTAAAACAGAGATCAGGCCATTCGCCCCAACCTGTTCATCCTGATGTTTATGTCCCACATGAATCTCCTCCACCCTTCATCTAAATTGATCAACATATTTTTCTCATGTGTGTTTTTCCAGCTCCTCTTAAACGCATCTATGCCAGTCGTCTTCTTATGGTAGTACCTTTCACATTCTAACTACTCTGTGTCTCCAGAACCAGGGGAGTTGGTTGCTACTTAATTCTTTCCTCTGGACTTTCTTTTCTTGAATTTTCTTTTCACCATTGCTATCTTTTCAGACTAGCTAGACTTTGTGATATCTAAATAGATTCCTTCTAGAGCTTCGAGTTTCAATAGGAAATTTATGCCAGGACTAGGGATGCTGGCATAATCCCCACTTCCTTAAGATTCACCTTCTTCCAGTTGGTGCCACCGACCAAATGTGATAGTGGGAGCAGGCCAGTAAAAGCTATTTTGAACAAAGAGGTTGTTACAGGTTAATTCAAGAGCCAAGATTGCAAGATAAAACCACAGAAACAGAAGCATCAGCTATATACACCTCATTTATTTTGCTTGGCTTGATTCTGATCTCCACCCAGTTATAGAATTTTTCATGTGTGAAGGTAAACTTCTTTTGGATTGAACATAGAGCGCACACAAACTTTTAATCTATTTAGTATGGCATTTTCATTACAACCTATCTGTCTATTTTCTATCTGCATGACAACTACAGAAACAGTTCTAGGGGGTTTTATATTATGTTATTGCAAATTCAAGTAAAGAGTCTGCAAAGGGATATAGATGACGGGCAAAAACTTGACAGATAGACTATAAGGTGGAAAGATGTGAGGTTGTGCACTTTGTCAGGAAGAATAGAAAAGCAGAATATTATTTAAATGGAAAGGGACTATGGAATGCTGCAGTATAGTGGGATCTGGGTGTCCTTGGACATGAATCACAATAAATTAGCATGCACGGACAGCAATTAATTAGGAAGGCAAATGGAATGTTGGCCTTTTATGCTCCATCCCCCTTGCAATAATGTAGGGAAGACTTGCTTCAACTGTACAGGACATTTTTGAGATGGCACCTGGGAAACTGTGTACAGTTTTGGTCTCCTTTCTTAAGGAGGGGTATACTTGCATTGGAAGCAGTTCATAGAAGGTACATTAGGCTGATTCCACGAGGAAGAGGTTGTCTTAGGAGGAAATGTTGATCTGGTTGGGCTTATGCCCATTGGAGTTTAGAAGAATGAGAGATAATCTTTTTGCAATATAAAAGATTCTGAGGGCGCCTGACAGGTAAGATGCTGTGAGGATGTTTCATCTTGTGGTGAAGTGGACTATAATCCCTTTTTGGGACCATTCTGGATCAGGCATACTCCTCAGATGATCAATCTCACTTAAGGTTGAGAAAGACATGCCCCATAGACACTTAAATGGGTCTGAAGAACTGATCCAGCTCTTCCTGAAGGAAAGTAAATCACAACAGAATATTACCATCCTTTAGATAGACTTTTTTAACAACTTCTAGTTAGATTATAACAGCCCGGCTATTATAAGGGTCCAGGCATCTCTCCTCAACAATGTACCTCTCCACTGAAGAGTATACAGAGATGGGTTTTTGAGTTTGGATACAGAAGACTATGAGATAATATATTTTGTAAGTTATATAAAAGTTTATTAAAGAAACGAACATGCAGTTCACTTTGGATGGTAATTCAATCACAACATTGACAGTCCTAGGAAAAGTAAGTATAATCTTGTTTCTAATAGAGAATCCAGGTCTTAGTAATGTTACAGAGAGATATTTAAGACATTCATCAATATTGAAAGAAGTATTTATTGTAAAGCCCCAAGTAGAAAGCTATCAAGTCTAGCAAGGATACCTCTATTCCAATTAAGAGGAGGGCTATCATCACGACACTTCAGCAGCTACCCTTACCTTGTGACACTGCAATGAATCCAACAAATATAAAAGTCCTGCTGTGTAGTTCCAATATTTATACCCTAAAAAAGGACTAAACCAGCAGGAAGCATGTTGAGTTCTAATACTGCACAACATCCAGCGTTTTTCACAAACATCCTTGAAACAAACAAGATACTAAGAGGTGGAGATAGTGGTCACTGCACAGTTGACAAGTTATTTAGGGTCATCCTTAAGGTTATCCATTGTTAGATTATTGTACCTTACAATTTACCAATGCCTTGCAGAGGTGATGTAAAGGCCAGGTTCCTATTTTTTCAGAACTGCCTTATGTCCGAGGATATGCCACATTCTATGCTGCAGGATGTTGTTGTCCTTCAGCACACAATTATATCTAGGCATGTTAATAAACTTTTTAATTCTTGTCCCTTTGTTCAGCAGATGAATGCTGCTTTTAATTTTTAATCCCTACCTCATCGGAGAATTACTCTGTTTAATCTTATGGACAGGATTTTGCCCTTGGTGGGGGTGCCCAGTGGGGGCAGGTGGGGGCAGTTGGGCAGCTGCCCGCCGCCCACGATCGGCTCCGCACTGTGGTTTCATGCAGGCGGGCCAATGAAGGCCCGCCCTGCGTGGATCGCGAGTGGCAGCGCTGAGTGCTGCCTGTGCAGGAATGGGAGGAGGGAGATCCGGGTCCAGCACACAGTTCACGCATGCGCGCAAAGGAGTGCTTCAATCCCTCGAGGCATGGAGCTGCCACAGGAAGATTGAAGCGCTTTTTAAAAAATATTAATATCTTCCATTTTTCTTGGATTGGAACATATGCCAGCACTGGAATAAATAGAACCAAAGGAATCGATCTGCTGTGTGTTGATGTTGCATTTCAGAACGTTGAATGCCAATCCTTCAAAAAGTGCAGATTATGGTCATGTTATTGCTTTGTTCTTCCCACAACAGATATATCATCTGTGGTGCAGATGCATCCTGGCACAATACATGTAATGGGATCCGTGTGAGCTTGAAAGAGATCCTGGCTAACAGATAGTCCAAAAGGAAACAATATCGTCCGAATGGGGTATGAAATGTAGTAAGTTCTTGGGACTTCTCCTTGAGATGTGCTGACCAGTAGTCATGCCTGGCATCAAGCTTTTAGAAGAATTTCGCACCTGAAAATGTCAGATTTAACTCTTCTAGTGTGGGTATGTTACAAGGAAAATGTTTCAAAGCTGCATTTAAACGTTGTGGACCGAGGCATACTCTCAATGCTCTCTCCTTCTTTATGACATATTTGATTGAGCTGCACCAATCTTATGTGCTCTTATACTCTTCTAATGGTTATGTCTTTCTACATTTTATCTAGTTTGACCTTCAATTTGCTTTGCAATTGGATTCTGCACTTATGTTGTGGATCAATTAATGGACTTGCATTCTCCTGCATGTATAATGTTGTGGCTCCCTTGAAAATGCCAATTTTGTCAAAACATTCTGGATACTTCGATGTAAGGTCAAGAACAAAGGTGGTAGGAATAGTTTCTGAGGTTGATCTACCTTAGAATGTCTGACTGATTCCATGGATTGTGACTAGTGTGAGGCCATGACATGCTGGTAGACCTGCAATTGCTGGGCCTTTAGTTTCCATGATGTAAAGCATCTGTGAACCCCAGGAGGATTGATTGTACTTGTGCCCCAGGACTATGGATCATCCACATTGAACTAGTGAACTGTTGTATGTTGAAAGTTGTGCAGCAACAGGTTTCACTATGGCCTTCCAAGTCTCAGAAGACATGTTGTTTAGAATTTGTAGAGGTAGCATGTTAGCACTTGCTCCTGTGGCACTTGCCTTTCTTAGGGCAGATAATTAAAATCTTGGCAAACACTTTGGATGGTGTGACAGTATCTATGCTTTCCATGAGATTGATGGTGTGAAACATGTGCTCACTGCTCTTTGTCGTGCACATCATCGTCATTTTCTGGTTTGTCAATTGCCTCATGTATATGTTTCTGATGGGATACTGGATGGTCATTCTTATTGCTTGAAGGTACCCATTGTGTACAGTCTGTTTGGATCAGTGTACAGCTCTTTGTAGCTGCACCAGCCTTTGCTCTAGTGCACTGCCACTGCCAATGGCCCTTTCTGCCACATGCCTTGCAGAATTGATGGAAAGTTGGGCATTTCCTTGGTACATATTGAAGGTCACACCTTCCACATATCTTGTTAGGTTTGGGTGTTCTAGTGAGAGCGTCAACAACTGGGGCTGTACTTAGGACTAGTAAGCAATGTTGACCTGCAAAGGTCGCTTCGTACTTATGACCATTCTTGAGTAACTCGTCAGTGTTATATGTTTTGAGCTTGTCTAGCAGATCTTTCTGGAACCCTTCCATGGGAGTGGATGTGACTCACCAACTCAACAATTCTGTCTGCTGGCTCTGTGGTTGAAATATCACAGTATGTACCCTTTTCTCTGCATCTGCTGATGAAGTGGCCTATGGATTCTGTAGACCGCTGTCAAAATGACATGAACTCTAGTCGATGGATGCAGAAGTTTTACCAGATTCTGAACTGGTCTTCCAGTGTAGTCCTTATCTTTTGCAGATCCCTTTACTCTTCTTCTGTTAATCTTGATGTGTTCAGCCTGTGTAGACCTTCCATTTGCTAGGTGAATTTTTGTGACTTGCCTGTCTGCTTCAGACACGCCCAAATCATGAAACCATAGCTCACTATGCTGTTTAAACATTTTACATTTGGATAGGAGGTCACCTGCATCTCAATTCAAACTGTGGAATTTTGTGGGCATTCTGACAATATCCCTTTGATCTTCCTTCTTCTATGGTACCTGGGATGAGTGGTTAATAAGGAATAGAAAGGGTTTTAAGATGGTAGCAGGAGCTATGTATAGGCCCTAGTCTAAAAGCAGAATACTGCAGATGCTGGAAATCTAAAATAAAAATAGAAAGTGTTGGAAATACTCAAAAGGTCAGGCAGCACCTGTGGAAAGAGAAGCAAAGTTAATGTTTCAGATCTGTGACCGTTCATCAGAACTGGGAAAGTGAGAAATGTGATAGGCTCTGAGCAAGGGATGGGTGGATTGAGGAAAGGAAAGTCTGCAATAGGGCAAAAGACAGAAGAGTTTGTCTTCCAGGGCCAAAGGGGATGGCGATGGGGCAAGAAAAGAAACAAAGAAGCAAAAACGTGCCAAGATCAGGTGTGCTGCTGACCCCAAAAGAGAGAAAAACTGAGGGCGGAACCGTCCCAGATTTGCACTAAGTGCGGTAGCGGGCGGGTAAAGCAACATTTTATCCACCAGCCACAATGGTGGCTTTTCACACCGTTTCGTCCCAAACGTGCCACATTAATTTTGAATTTCCATGGCAGGCGGGTTCTCATTCACCTGTCACACCATCAGCTCATCGCTTCACCATGCCAGGCACCATATTTAAAGCACAGCCGTGCACCTCTCAGTACTTCCAGCCCATGACTGCTGCAAAAAAGACATGGTCCTGAAAGGCAAAAGGACTGAAGGCCCCCCAAGTTCAATAATGTGTGCATCGAGCATGTTTTGGACGCAGTGGACGCTCGCGGTGATACCCTCTGCCCTGCTCTGGCCACAGGATGGGCAGCAACCTCACTAATCCAGCTTGGGAGGCGGTGGCAGTGTGGTCAGCACCAAAAGAGGACAGCCACCCAGTGCAGCAACAGGACGAATGATCTCCTCCGTTCCACCAGGGTAAGTCACTCTTCTCATCACTCTCAACTCACACACTCACAAACCCATCACACACCTACAGGGCCCTCACTCACTGCCGGTTCAAGGGACATCACCATTCGCTCTCTCCCACTCACCTTCATTGTCCCCATCCCGTCCATGGGACCACTCGCCACCCACATAGGCCAGGCATACTTATCATCTGGCCTGGCAAGCGTCCTGCTTATATGCTCTCCATCTCTATTCACGCAGGACAAGCTGGCACACAACAACAGGGAGAGGTCGCTTACCGGTGGAGGAATGCCTGAAATCAAGGTCCTCACGGACTTTGAAAACAGAGCTATCCAGCTGGCCTCCAAGGATCTGGACCGGTCCTGTGCTGATGCTGAGGCCGGTGGTGCTCCACCAAGTGAGGATCCTGCAGTGCAACATCCATCAGACAACCATGCCGTGAGTGATGTGTCCTGTTCCGCAGAGCCCTACCATGCACTAATTATCTCTCCTTGCTTTCACAGTCACATCTGCTGAACAGCCAAGAGAGCCCATGACCCAGGGCCTCCAATCAAACCTAAAAGAAACCTCTGAAGAGGAATCTGAAGGCACCGTCCCTGAAGTTCTGTCACAATGCTCACCCACACCCTCCACCAGCGCAGAGACACACACCTTGGTGGGACCTAGCTTTAGAGTAGCCTCGGGATCACAATCCGGTGACCGCACTGTACTTTCTGATCCACAGCAGGCGGTGGCAGGGACTTCCCAGGCACCTGGCACCTCGAGGACTGTTGGAGGCCAGAACTTTGCTGAGTCTAAGTCAGATGATGAGCCTCTGGACTCGGTCATGTCACAGTTGCTGGAGCTGCAAAGGCAAGCTCGGGAACATCAGGAAGGGATGTCCTCTGCACTCCCCAGATTGCAAGGCACAATGGACGAGTCCATCCGTCTTCAGGCTGAAGTGATAGCTCTGGCATGCCAACGCACCATGATCAACATTGATAGGATGGTGGCCGCCATGGAGACCTTGGTCCTGGATGTTGCTCCAGCACTGCTGCATGTGCTGAACTCCATTGCTGACACCATAGTTGGCTACCAATAGTGTGTACGCAAGAGGGGTGTGGGGCAGCTCGATCTCATTCCAGTTTCCCTTCTCCTCAAGGAGACAGCCAGGGGCCCTCAAGCACCCATAAGGAGGAAGATGTCTACAAGATGGCCTTTTGGAGCAGCTTGTGGTGGAGCCCACTAGGAAACAGACAATTCTAGATTTAGTGATGTGTAATGAGGCAGATTTGATAAGGGAGCTTAAGGTGAAGGAATCCTTAGGAGGAAGTGACCATAATATGATAGAATTTACCCTGCAATTTGAGAGGAAAAAGCTGGAATCAGATGTAACGGTATTACAGTTGAATAAAGGCAACTACAGAAGCATGAGGGAGGAGCTGGCCAGAATTGCCTGGGAGATGAGCCTAGCAGGGAAGACAGTGGAACAGCAATGGCAGGAGTTTCTGGGAGTAATTTGGGAGACACAGCAAAAATTCATCTCTAGGAAGAAGAAGCATACTAAAGGGAGGACGAGGCAAGCATTGCTGACAAGGGAAGTCAGGGACAGCATAAAAGCTAAAGAGAAAGCATACAATGCGGCAAAGAGCAGTGGGATTGGTAAGCCTACAAAGACCAACAGAGGACAACTAAAAAAGAAATAAGGAGGGAGAAGATTAAATATGAGGGTAAACTAGCCAGTAATATAAAAGAAGATTGCAAGAGTTCTTTTAGACATATAAAGGGTAAGAGAGAGGCAAAAGTGGACATTGGGCCGCTGGAAAATGACGCTGGAGAAGTAGTAGTGGGGAACAAAAAATGGCGGAGGAACTGAATAGGTACTTTGTGTCAGTCTTCACAGTGGAAAACACAAGTGACATCCCCAAAGTTCAAGAGAGTCAGGGGGCAGAGGTGAGTATGGTGGCCATTACCAAGGAGAAGCTGCTAGGAAAACTGAAAGGTCTGAAGGTGGATAAATCACCTAGACCAGATGGATTACACCCCAGAGTTCTGAAGGAGATAGCTGAAGAGATAGTGGAGGCATTACTGGTGATCTTTCAGGAATCACTGGTGTCAGGGAGGGTCCCAGAGGACTGGAAAATCGCTAATGTAACCCTCCTGTTTAAGAAGGGAGTGAGGCAAAAGACCGGAAATTACAAGCCGATTAGCCTGACCTCGGTCGTTGGTAAGATTTTAGAGTCCATTATTAAGCATGAAATTTCAGAATACTTGGAAGTGCATGGTAAAATAGAGCAAAGTCAGCATGGTTTCATCAAGGGGAGGTCATGCCTGACAAATATGTTAGAATTCTTTGAGGAGGTAACGAGTAGGTTAGACAAAGGAGAGCCAATGGATGTTATCTACTTGGACTTCCAAAAGGCCTTTGACAAGGTGCCGCACAGGAGGCTGTTCAGTAAGATAAGAGAAAATGGTGTTAGAGGCAAGGTACTAGCATGGATAGAAGATTGGCTGTCTGGCAGGAGACAGAGAGTGGGGATAAGGAGGTCCTTCTCAGGATGGCAGCCTGTGACTAGTGGAGTTCCACAGGGGTCAGTGTTGGGACCACAACTTTTCACTTTATACATTAATGATCTAGATGAAGGAACTTAGGGCATCCTGGCTAAGATGATACGAAGATAGGTGGGGGGACAGGTAGCATTGAGGAGGCGGGGAGGCTGCAGAAGGATTTGGACAGGTTAGGAGAATGGGCAAAAGAAGTGGCAGATGGAAAACAGCATGGGGAAGTGTGAGGTCATGCACTTTGGTAGGAAGAATAGAGGCACAGACTATTTTCTAAATGGGGAGAGAATTCAGAATTCTGGAGTGCAAAGGGACTTGGGAGTCCTAGTCCAGGATTCTCTTCAGGTTAACTTGCAGGTTGTGTCGGTAGTTAGGAAGGTAAATGCAATGTTGGCATTTATTTCGAGAGGACTAGAATATAAAAGCAGGGATGTGATGCTGAGGCTTTATAAGGCTCTGGTCAGACCACATTTAGAATATTGTGAGCAATTTTGGGCCCCGTATCTCAGGAAGGATGTGCTGGCCCTGGAGAGGGTCCAGAGGAGGTTCACGAGAACGATCCCAGGAATGAAAGGCTTAACATATGAGGAACATTTGAGGACTCTGGGTCTATACTCGATGGAGTTTAGAAGGATGAGGGCAGATCTGATTGAAACTTACAGAATACTGAAAGGCTTGGATAGAGTAGACGTGGGGAAGATGTTTCCATTAGTAGGAGAAACTAGGACCCGAGGGCACAGCCTCAGAGTAAAGGGAAGACCTTTTAGAACAGAAATGAGGAGAAACTTCTTTAGCCAGAGAGTGGTGAATCTTTGAAATTCATTGCCACAGAAGGCTGTGGAGGCCAGGTCATTGAGTGTATTTAAGACCGAGATAGATAGATTCTTGATTGGTAAGGGGATCAAAGGTTACGGGGAGAAGGTGGGAGAATGGGGTTGAGAAACTTATCAGCCATGATTGAATGACGGAGCAGACTCGATGGACTGAATGGCCTAATTTCTGCTCCTGTGTCTTATGATCTTATGGTCTTATGGAAGATCAGCAGGTGCACACACTGGCGCCATGCGCCTTGGTGATTCTGGGAGTGTCCAGCCCATCTGAAACCCCTCTTCCTGTGACCTCAGCAGCTCCAGCTCCACAGCCCGAGGAGGGTGCCACTGCCACACAGCAGGACCCTGAAAGCAGGCCAGGGCCCTCCAAGACTTGGTCCTCCAGAAGACCAAGGTCATCACCGACAGTGTGTAACGGTCAGCGGGTTGCTTTCACCTCACTGTGGATGTCAGGGAAGCACCAAGATGTAGCAGCAGGTTTAGGAAGTTTAAGATGATGTAGTTGCACAGGTTTTAAGTCATAATGTTTGCTATTTTCAATAAGCTCCCAAGAATGTCTCCCTGCCTATGGCTCCTTGTTCTGATGAGCAGAGTTTGTATCACTCAGATTTGAAACCTTTCTGAACAAGATAAAGGCAGGTGTCTCAGTTCAGGGCCTCTTCCTTGCGCTCTGTGTGGCCTTCAACCCACAGTGATGGTCCAGCCTCACATTCCCTGGAAACATTACTGATGCCTGCACCTCAACGGTGCTCGTCATTGCTGCCAGAGTGTCCTGTGTGATGTTACGACCCACCCCCCGGTGAGGTTACCCAAAGTTGTTGATCCAGGCGAGACCCCTCAATTTGTCACCATCTGGCTGGGAGACCCCCAAATTGTTATGTCCCAGGTGAGGAGGGATGAACTGTCTCTCTGTCTTCATTCAGCACCCTGGCTTCTGTTGGTTGTAATGAGATTTTCACGGATACCATTTTCTCAGACCCAATCTGGATTTGAAGGAGCCAATTTGGTCAGACTGTATTGAGTTAAAAGTATGAGTAAGTTTATTAGCTACTACAGGCGAGAAAAGATAAAACACATGCATATGCAAACATACAGGTTAAAAGTAAAAAGTTAGCTTGAAGTAAGTGAATATATATATCTACTAAAATAAAAAGGTATACATAACAGTCCTTGACTTGTGGGGATTGAGCCGTTGCGATTCGAGATTCCAGTAGAATTGACTCCGGTGGACGAATAATCGGTTGAGATTCCAGTTGAATTCACTAGAGAGGGAGAGAGATCGGGATGCCTGCAAAATGGCCATTTGCAGGGGTACTGTGTGCGGCTGTTACTTCTGAGTCAAACTTCCAGCACTTGCTCTCTCTCAGGATACCCACCAACAGACAGACACCAGGTAGCTTTTCTGCTCACTTTTAACCCCTTCTTTGCATATTCCACATGGGAAGGAAACTCACAAATCTGTCTGGGCATAGCTCACAGGATTTCTTGATGAACTGATACACATCTCCCATTATGTCCCATTGTCTGTATCGGAGGGAGCAATTAGTTTCTGGATGTCTTTAAAAAGTACTTTGTCTGGTAACAGAGTGGGGTTCCATTACCTCTTAGGGAGTCACCCTGCAGCATTCCAGCCATTGGCTTGTGTGCATTTTTAAAAACTCAGATCTTCTCTTTTTAAAATCCAATATTTCCAAATACAATCCGGTGTTTTTACTTCATTATCATGACAGCAGGCGTTACAGAGTTCCATCATTCTCTCTGCGTGCTCTCAGCACCTTTAAGGTGGGGCTGGCTGCCATCTCTTCAGCATCTGTGACCAATGATGCTGTGCACCTGGAGGGCTCAGGTTCTGAAGGCGGACAAAGGATCAGATGCTTTTAAAAAGTTTCATGGCTGCGTCGCTATGATATGACCCTGATCACAGAGCGCAAACGAGCTGCCCTTGGCCAGATATTCTCAGAGGCTATGTGAAGAACTATGGAGTGTCCTCACTGCATGTTGTCATCATCCTCCCCGCAATCAAGCAGCTGTTAGGGCCTCCACTGCATCTCAATGAGCAGGAGCATTATCGCAGAGGGTATGTGTGCTGCCATAAGCCAAACTGGAGTCAAACCTTCACAGATGCAAAGTGATGATCTTATGATGTCTCCTCACTGTATGCCATCATCATCCTCCACAGATCTAGCAGCTATGAGGGCCTCCTGAGCCTATCTGCCCCATCTGGATAGTACAAGGGCCTCATTACCTTCCTTGTCGCCTTCGAGGACCTCCTCACCATCGATGTCCTCCTCATCGGAAGAGACCTCCAGCTTCTGCATCTCTTTCTGAGCCAGCTCCTCTCCCTGTTGCAGCGCCAGGTTGTAAAGGGCGCAGCAGGTGACGACAATGCGTGACACCCCCCTGTGGACTCTATTGCAGGGCTCCACCAGACAGGTCCAGGAACCTCATTTTCAGCACCCGATGGTCTGCTGTACTAAGTTGTGAGTTGCAGCATGAGCCTCGTTACATCGTCACTCTGCTGCAGTCTGAGGCTGCCGCACGGGTGTCATCAGCCACATCCTCTATGGGTAGCCCTTGTCCCCGAGGAGCCATCCCAGCAGCCTCTGTGGACCTTGGAAGGCATCAGGGATCTGTGACTGACTGAAAATATGGGAGTCGTGCACACTCCCTGGAAACCGTTGCAGACCTGCAGGATGATTTTTTGGTGGTTGCACATCAGCTGCACATTCAGCGAATGGAAGCCTTTGAGTTTGACATAGTTGACCGCTTGTTGCCACAGAGATCTGAACGCCATGTTAGTTCAGTCAATGGTACTCTGTACCTGTGGGAAACCCGAGATCTGGATGAATCCAATTGTTCTTGCAGCCTGGCTCTCCTGGTCCCGGGCGAAATGCAGAAAGTTGTGAGCTCTCGGGAAGATGGCATCCATAACCTCATGGATCCATTTGTGGGTGGAGGCTTGTGAGATTCCACAGAGGTCACCTGTGGAGCCCTGAAAGGAGCCACTGGTATAGAAATTGAGCTGTCACTTTCACAGCCACTGGCAGTGGATGCCCTCCATGTCGTCGTGGTGTCAAATCCTGCAGTAGCTGACAGATGTGACCGACCAATTCCCCAGACATGCGCAGTTTTCAGTGACACTGGTTCTCAGTCATCTGCAGGATTGAAAGGTGGTGTCTGTAGACTCTGGGTTCAGCTAGGTGCTGACAGTGACAGCTCACCATGGGTCTTCGGTGAGGTGTGCAGGACCCTCTCTTCCAGAGGGTGTTGCTCCTTCCCCTGCACAGCCAGGCACTTCAGTTGCTTTCTTCCCAATCGTCTTTGCTCTTTGTGAGCCATGAGGCATACAGCTAGTTCACCAGGCTCCATGATCCTGATGTACTCCTCCTGCAGGAAGAAAGGGAGAGACCCATGGGTCAGCATGGGTGTACGAAGAACCACTCTTGGTTAAGTCTGAAGCCCCCTTAACACCTCCGGAGATTGCTGGCCACCACTTGGATGGCCCGAGATTAGTGCGCTGCATGGTTGCCCGATACCCCACCCACCTCGGCCCCACTCCACCCGACTGATTGATGGCAGCTTTGTCCATTGGACTGCATGCTGTGCTCTCAGGCATTCTCCTAACCCATGCTACAAGGCTGCACTGTTAGCTTAAACCTCGGGGAGATTGGTCCAAACTGGGTTGATGACATTGCAAGGGGCTGTGAGCACCTCCACCAGTGGCCAACTTTAGCAAGGAGATTGTACAATGTGTGCAGTTGTCCAACTGTTCTGCAGTCCACTAAAACGCTCATTAGTTTGCAGTCTGTGCTTGAGGGGTGAGAAGCACTGGAGAATTAGGTAGCACTTTGATGACTCTGCATTGCTTGAGTGGGCAGACAGGCTAGAGGCCAGGACTCCAACCATGTCAATGTGGCTGCACCTGAACTGTCTCAGCTGCAGAGGAATGGTCCCTTTATACACGGTGTCCCTGATGTGAGGCTGTTTCCCTCAGTCACACCCTCCCACCCAGCACCTGCTCGTGCACTACCTTCAACCACAAGGCTGCCTTTGCCCCCACCCAACGTCACCTCAACCGCAGGACAGCCTTTTCCTCCATGCACAAAATCGCTTCCACTGCAGGGCAGCCATTGCACCACCCCACCTCTCCAAAAACCAAGTTACCCCAACTCCAGGGCAGCCTATGCTGTCCCCCACCCAATGCGTCTCAACCTTGAAGTCCAACAGGCATCCCTCACGAGCGCTCTGCAACATTACTGTGGACTCACCTCCGAGCCCCCCTCAAAGTCCAGCCCGCCAAGCACACACATTTTATATGCTGTTGTGAAACACGTCGGCATGATGGGCAGACAATCCAGCAGGGAGGAGGGTTGGGCCAACGGGGGGCAAGTCTGGCAGGCTGGCCTTTTGGTGATATACTGAGGTATTACAATGATGTTCCCCAACGCCAGATGGTGGGAAACATGGCCGCCATCAACGGGCTGAGCAAACAATTGCAAACTGGTTTCATGACGTTGTGAAACCGATTTTTGGCCTCCTCGCAATAATGTCCGGTCATGCCACCAAACACGCCCGACGCCTGCGGGCACGGACGATTCCACCCTGAAACAAATGGAACAAAAGCAGCAAAATGGGTGCCAAGATTATGGTCTGAAATTGTTGAACTCAGGAAGGTTGTAAACTGCCCAATTGAAAGACGAGATGCGGTTCCTCAAGCTTACACTGAGCTTCCCTGGAACGGTATAGCAGGCTGAGGACAGAGAAATCAGCGTGAGAGCGGGGCGGAGAATTGTAATTGACAGGTCACTGAAAGCACTGGGTCATGTTTGCAGACTAAGCAAAGGTGTTGCGCAAAGCGGTAACCCAATCGATATTTAGTTTCCCCAATGTAGTCAAGAACGCATTTTGAGCACCGAATAGACTAGATTGAAATTAATACACGTAAATAGTTTCACCTGAACAGAGTGTTTGGGGCCTTGGACAGTGAAGAGAGAGGAGATAAAAGGACTGGTGTTACCTCTCCTGTGTTTGCATGGAAGGGTGCCATGGGAAGGAGGTGGGGTGTTGGGAGTGACTGAGGAATGAAGCAGGATATCAGGGACAGAACAGTCCTTCTGGATTGTGAAAGGGGGGAGTCGAGGAACATGCTGGTGGCATAGCTCACTTTTACCTCACCTTCCATCTCACCCTTCAGTCCGCACCCACATAACCCTTTTGCTTAGAAATATATGGACACACCTTTCGGTATCATTCCACATGTACAAAACAAGCAGTGAACAAGTCAGAACACAAGGCATTGATACAGCAGGTATCAAGGCAGCATTTGACAGAGTGTGGCATCAAGGAGCCCTAGTAAAACTAGAGCAATGGAAATCAGGGGGGAAACTCTCCACTGGTTGGAGTCATACCCAGCACAAAGGAAGATGGCTGTGCTTGTCGGAAGTCATTCATCCCTGCTCCAGGACTTCACTGCAGGAGTTCCTCAGGGTAGTGTCCTAGGCCCAACCATCTTCAGCTGCTTCATCAGTGACCTTCCTTCCATCATAAGGTCAGAAGTGGGAATGTTCACTGATGATTGCACAATGTCCAGAACCATTCACGATTCCTCAGGTACTGAAACAGTCCATGTCCAAATGCAGCAAAACCTGGACAATATCCAGGCTTGGGCTTACAAGTGGTAAGTCACATTCATGCTACACAAGTGCCAGGGAATGGCCATCTTCAACAAGAGAGAATCTAACCATCACACCTTGATATTCAATGGCATTACCATCACTGAATCCCCCACTATTACTTTTCTGGGGGCTTACTATTGACCAGAAACTAAACTGGACTAGCCACATAAATACGGTGGCTACAAGAGCAGGTTAGAGGCTAGGAATCCTGCAGTGAGTAACTCACCTCCTCACTCCCCAACGCCTGTCCACCATCTACAAGGCACAATTCAGGAGTGTGATGGAATACTCCCCACTTGCCTGGATGAAAGCAGCTCCCACAACACTCAACAAGCTTGATACCGTCCAGAACAAATCAGCCCGCTTGATTGGCACCACTCCCACAAACATTCACTTCCTCTACCAGCGATGAACAGTAGCAGCAGTGTGTACCATCTACAAGATGCACTGCAGGAATTCACCAAGGCTCCTCAGACAGCATCAACTACTACCATCTAAAAGGACAAGGACAGCAGACATATGGGAACACCACCACATGGAAGTTCCCCTCCAAGTCACTCACCATTCTGACTTGGAAATACATCGCCGTTCCTTCACTGTCACTGGGTCAAAATCCTGGAACTCCCTCCCTAACAGCACCGTGGGTGTACCTACACCACATGGACTGCAGTGATTCAAGAAAGTAGCTCACCACCACCTTCTCAAGGGCAATTAGGGATGGGCAATAAACGTTGTCCTAGCCAGAATGGATAAAAAAAAGGTGCTGGAAATCTAGAGCAAAACCAATTGAACACAGGAGGCACTCAGCAGGTCAGGCAAGGGGAGGTAAGGGGAGGGCATTTTAAGTAACAGTTAGTATTGCTGAACACCGCATATAGACACAGATTAAAGCAGGACCAAAACACCCACAGACACCTACCTCTTTCATTTCTTTCCACTTCACTTCACCACACACTGCTTTAAACTTGAAGGGTTTATTTCAGCTACCAAGCGATGGCACTTGCATTGATCTACAATTTCCCCTAGCTATCCATACTGGGAGGATGAGGCTAGAACAGCCAATCAGCCTTTAAAAAGGTAACTTTTGGCATGTGGCAAAGTCTGGGCTCTTGGGCTGCATTAAGCAAATTAAAATGTATAAGAGTTTTTGACAATTGGATATAGTCAAGATTTTAAGCTAGGGCAGAATCAATTCAGAACACAGCGAGGACAAAACACTTCAGAACAAATTAGCTATCACTAATAAACTAGAGAGTTCCTCCAGTGCTAATATAAGTTGCAAAGGGATGAAAATGATTTCTGATTGTGTTCTCTCCTCAAATGTGGTTTGAGACAAAAACAGAAAATGCTGGAAAAACTAAGCAGTTCGAACAGCATCTGTGGAGAAAAAAACAGAGTTAAAGCTTTGAGTCCGTATGACTCTTCTTCAGAGCTAAAGAGAAGTAAAAAGGCCCAACTTGCACCTCCTTCAATTTGGCCTACTGCATTCACTGCTCCCAATGCTGTCTCCTCTACACTGGACAGACCAAGCGCAGACTGGGTGACTGCTTTGCAGAACACCTTCGGTCTGTCCGCAAGCATGACCCAGACCTTCCTGTCGCTTGCCATTTCAAAACACCATCCTTCTCTCATGCCCACATGTCTGTCCTTGGCCTGATGCAATGTTCCAGTGAAGCCCAACGCAAACTGGAGGAACAGCACCTCATCTTCCGATTAGGCACTTTACAGCCTTCCGGACTTAACATTCAGACCATGAACTTTCTCCTCCATCCTCACCCCTTTTTTATCCCCCTTTTTCAATATTCATTTTTATTTTTTATCCACTTAATTTTGTTTTCATTTTTATTCAAAGGTGTTGTCCCCACCTTTTATCCTATTTTCGATCTTTTTTCCCACCACTGCCCCCTCCCCCCACTAGGGCCATCTATCACTTTTTAATGTTGTTCTTTCCAGAGTGCTTACCCTTGTCCTTCTATTACCACATTCTGCTTTCTTACCTTAATGCCACCATCAGCACCTCCTTTAGCCAGTACCACTACCATTAACACCCCTTTGTCCTTTTGTTCATGACACCTTTGCTAATATCTCCTTTGCCCCACCTATCACTGGCCTTCTATCCAACTTCACCAGCTCCACCACCACCCCCCCCCTTAAACAGTATAAATTTCATCATATTTTTACTTCTCTTTAGCTCTGAAGAAGAGTCATATGGACTCAAAACGTTAACCCTGTCTTTCTCTCCACAGATGTTGTTAGACCTGCTGAGTTTCTCCAGCATTTTCTATTTTTGTTTCAGGTTTCCAGCATCTGCAGTATTTTGCATTTATCTTAAGTGGTTTGAGATAATCCATTATTGGGATGAGAATATCTTTTGTTTCCGTGCTTTCAACAAATCAATGGCCCATAAACAGAAGCAGACAGGTACAAAACAACCAGGAGACAGGATTTTTTTTAAAAACTTTGACCTAAAGGCATTTCTATTCTAAAAATTATTGACAATATATAATCCAGGAACCTGGCTGAAATTCCCTTCTTTGCACCAATTTATTTCCCTAACCTTTTTCAGACCTGTCTGGGCTAAGTGGCGCATTTACTCAAAGGTTTTAACAGTTAAGCCAACAGGACGTTAAGATAATAAGTTTAAGTAACTATTCATCACTGATCCTAATGCTTCCTGCATCAGATTGTGTGGACTGTAACACACGTGAAAAGGCATTTTGTGCTAGGGCTTTTCAAACACAGAATGAATCAGCAGGTCCCATACTTGTTTTGTTAAGCACTCCTCCTCTGTCCTGTTGGGAAATTCACATCCCATGTTTGGCCTTCACCTCCCTCGAAGACAGTATTTTTTTATTTTTGCATAATTAGTGTTCATCAGCTAAAACATTTCAGAAGTTTTACCACCTGAGCCATTTTAAATCCCCCCTTACAATTTTGGATTTTAAATATGAACTCCAATAATTTCTCTTTCTTCTTTCATGGGATGTGGTTCCTGGCAAGGCCAGCATTTGTTGCCCATCTCTAATTGTCCTTGAACCAAGTGGCTTGATCGACCATTTCAGAGTTAACCACATTGCTGTGGAGTCACATGTAGTCCAGACCAGGCTGGGATGGCAGGTTTACTTCCCTAAAGGACATTAGTGAACCAGATGGGTTTTTAAATCGATGATAGTTTCATGGTCTCCATTACTAAGGCTAGCTTTCAATTCCAGATTTTTTTAGTTAATTAAATTTTTATCAATTAATTGAACTTGAATTCCACTAGCTGCCGTAGTTGGATTTGAACCCATGTGCTCAGAGCATTAGCCTGGGCCTCTGGATTGCTAGCCCAGAGATATTATCACCAAGTTTCCATCTCATTAGAACTCATTGACCAGGAAACTCCTGGGATTTCCTGCTTCGCTCCCAGAAGTGGGGCAGGAGCCATGCAAATGAGTGTTTGCGCTTCACTTCTGGTAAAGCAACAGCAGCAAAGCATAAGCACATCCAGTGAATGCCCCCCGAATACCGAGACCTGTGAATGACTTCACTTAAAGCAGGAAAACCACAGATCAATCCAGTCTTTGGGTTGGGATTGTGAGCTGGGTACAGGGAAAACGATCCTCTTCATATCGGACTAGAAGGTGTTAGTTGCTGGGTTGCCTGTAGGGTGGAATAGGCAGTCTCTGTTGTTTATTCAGTACTGAGGGGGCACCACACTGTTACAGCAGGCATCCATCAGATGAGACGTTAAATCGCTGCTGCCCGCTCAGGTGGGCATAAAAGACTCCACGGGCTGAATTTTCACCTCGTCATGCGGATGCATGAACGAATGCACGAGCATTAAATGACGTTGGCCGAGGGTCTCAGCGTCATGGCACACTCGTGCAATATTTTGATCGGCGGGTGCGCACGGGAGTTGGCAGTGCACCCGCTGACAATTAAGAGTGCTGTTAAGCCCGTTAATAAATTAATTAAGTTAAATTTTTCCCTGCCTGCCCAACCTTATAGTTGACGGGCGGGTGAATAGGCCAAGCAGCCTTTCAATCTTTGAGGAAATCTCATCCACGGCTGGGATGAGGTCTCTGATGTTAATTAAAAAATAAAATAAAAGTTTTCAGAACTCATCGTCAGCCTGTACCTGCTCATGTGCCAGAGTCACATGAGTGGCGCATGTTTCCTCTATTTTAAAATACTTTACTTTTAGTGTGAAAAATCTTCAGCTCCCTGAGCCAGCTCTGTGTCTTCAGGGAGGGCATTCACGCGCATGCGCTGACTTCCACACTCGCCCTCCTCCCGTCCCCCTCCCCCAGGCAGCGCTGAGCGTTTCAGTGCGTGATTCACCCTGGCTGGCCGTCAATTGGCCGGTCAGTGTGAAATCGCAATCGGGACCTGATTGCGGGCGGCAGTCCGTTATGTGGCCACTCCCAGGCCCGCCCTCCATGCCCACCTGACGAGGGGAAACCCCACACCCCAATGGCACTATTTCAAAGAAAGGCAGAGACGTTCTCCTTGGTTCTGGGCCAATATTTATTGCTCAATCAACCTCACGAAAACAGATCATCTGGTTATTAACACACTTAAGTTTATGGGAACTTGCTGTGTACATTTTAGTGGCTGATTTTCCCACCTTGCAATTGTGATTACACTTCAAGAACACAATTTCATTGGCTGTAAAGCACTTTTGAAACACCTGAGGTTGTGAAAGGCATTCAATCAATGCAACACTTCCCTTTGAGAAGGAAAAAGTTTAATTTTCGTTCTGTAAAACACCAAGGACTGATGACAGCAAATGCTTTTGTTTGTATTTTGTTCAATTTAAGGTGATGTCAAGCAAGCACTAACATGAAATCAAGAGCAAAGAAAAATGAAGTTTCCCAGAAAGAGCCCTTGGGGATAACAATCTTTGAGGCAGTGACAGGTTTTTCTTTCTTTAAAAAGGAAGCCCATTTACCTGTCATCACAAACATCATGGGGAAGCCGCAAGGGCTATTGAGGACTATTGGACTGTGAGTAAAGAAAGGATATCTTAATCCTTCATGGGCCCAACATCATGGCCAAAGAAGAGTCAGAAGCCTGCACTGGGCAGATTTTAATGTGTATGTTATGGAGCCCATCATGCCATGGTGGTGGAGGGTGATGGTGGGTGGTGGTGGGTGGTGGAGTTTGAACCCTTGTCTGCAAATCCTGAGCCTGGGCCTTTGGATTACTCACCCAGCAACATCACCACTAAGCCACTATCTTCCCCTGAGTACTTATTTGCTTTCCAAATGGCATGGGAATGTGGTGCACCTCAAAATGGGCATGTGGTGCAACCAGTGGAAGAATGAATGTTTGGAGGAAGGCACCTCTAGGGTTATGGCCAACTAGAGTTGGCAACCAAAGGTTCAGGGCACTTATAGAGAAATTTACACTGCACAGGAAGGAAATACAAACAACCTCCTTTTTAAAGCGAATAATTTTGAACATTCCTGCAAACTGGAATTGTTTGCAGGGAATTCTCAAAGTCTGGTGCGTAAAGAATTGAATTGAGCCAGAGTCCAGGAAAAACATGGAGAAAATGCATATTGCTCCTCTGCTTGTAAGTTACACCAAGCATCATGCTTATGTTCAATTCCAATTTGAACACCTCTGAAATAAACTACAGAAGGTTAAGAAGCAGATCAGAAACCAACCACCTGAACATGAAAGCTGTACATTGCAACATCATTGTTAATTATGGGTTTGCGATGGCTATATACAAGGCCAGTCAATCCTGCTCAGTTGTATTCCAGAGACAGCTGTTTGGCATCAGGCAATTTTTAAACAAAGTTTCATCACTGTGTAACATGGAACATTTTTCAGATACTACTACTTTCCGCCCTCCTTCCTGTGCTCTAACTCTCACCAAGTCCCATTCACCCAACACCTCTGTGCATTGTGACTGACACTGGCTTTTGGTTAAACAAAATCTTGATTTTAAAATTCTCATCGTTGTTTTCAGATCCCTCCATCTTCCTTCCCTAGCTCTGTAATCATCTCCACCCTGAGATACCTGCACTCCTTTAACTCTGGCCTCTTGAGCATCTTTGACTTTACCCCCTCCACCATTGGGAGCCATTCCTTCAGCTGCCTGGACCCTAAGTCTGGAATTCTGTCCATCAACCCCCCTATCTTCCCCTCCTATTTTAATCGCTTCTTTAAACCTGCCTCATTCAATGAGCTTTCAGTCATCTGCCCCAGCATCTCCTTTGTCTCAGTGTCATAGTTTGCTTGATAATGTTGTTGTTGTACAATGGGGCAGATGTTTGTCTTTCGGTTGAAATCATTGGAATGGAAATAGGGCAAATTCTACAAACAGGAGGGTGATCACTGCTCCAATTATCACCCAGACAGTGGAGGTGAAAATCTACCCCAACATGTTCAAACGAGATCAATTTTTCCCTGCTTCCCACTATACATTCATTGCTGTTTGAGGACAATGCAAGCTCCTTGGCGGTTAATGGTTAATGTCTATATCCATTACACCCACTTGGAAATATGCAAGCATTACACCTCAATTGGCAAAGAAATAAATCTCTGGGTTGAATTGCATGTATGCAAATTGGGACAGTCATGTGAAAAGCAATTGAGAAACCTGGGAAGAGTCAAAGTCTAGAATGTCCAAATTTTTTTTTGTCATATAAGAAATCCCGGACACACACAATTATACCCCTTCCTAGCACAACGGGGTCAAACATCAAAACCCAGATTTATTCAAGTCATTCCAGATGTCTGTCGATGGGAAATTCAGTGCATTCCTGGGAGACAAAGACCAATAGTAAGAGAGGGTGGAATTCGTAAAGATATCTGACAACACTCCAACAACATACATGAAGCTCAACACCATCCAGGACAAAGCAGCCCGCTTGATTGCCACCCCATCCACCACCTTCAACATTCACTCCTTTCACCACAGTGGCAGCTGTGTGTACTATCTACAAGATGCACTGCAGCAACTCACCAAGGCTTCTTTGAAGTCACCTTCCAAACCTGCAACATCTATGAACTTGAAGGGTAAGAGCAGCAGACGCATGGGAACACCACCACCTGCCAGTTCCCCTCCAAGCTACACACCATCCTGACTTGGAAATAGATCGCTGTTCCTTCACTATCACTAGATCAATATCCTGGAGCTCCCTTCCAAAGCGTACTGTGGGTGTACCTATACCACATGGGCTGCAGCAGTTAGGGGTACAAGTTGCTAAAAAAAAAGCAGCACCTTAAAACATTTGGTTGTTCCTGAAGTGCTTATATTTGCAAATGGTTGTGATTCCTCAGCAAGTACCCAGAAAGAGTTAAGTCAAGGGCATTATTAAATCCAGGTATACCATATCATATTAACACTTCTTCCTTGAAAAAACTTCAAGTAGTTAGCATCATATTTCATTACCATTAGCTGCTGGTAGATACTAGATTTAAAAAAAATGTCACTTTCCCTCCCAGGGAAGATCTACCAGCGTTACATACAGAGTTGCAGAGAAATATGAGTCATTTCACTCTGTCCCAGTGTTAAAAATTAATAGGTTCTCCTAATCAGGTTTAAAAACAAAAAGCTTTCTTTATAACAAGGTCATAATTAAGATCGCCAACCCTCCAGGGTTGTCCTGGAGCCGCTAGGAATTAAAGATTATTTTGGACACTGGTGTCAGCAACCCAGGAATCACAGGGGCATTAAATAGTGTTCTTTTCATTTTATTTGAACGTTCTGTTTATTCATTTTAAAATTATTGGGGTGATGGTGGGTTGGGGGAGGTGGGGCGAAGGGGTGGGCTGGTGGCAGAGAAAGGGCTGTTTGACCAGGGAGCGCTGTTGGAGGTGTGGTGTTATGTGGTGCAGCCTCCAGGAACATATCCAACCAGAGTTGGCAACCTTAGGTCCAATATGTCTGAATAAGGGCTGTCAAAACTATAAGCTACACAGAGGGTGGGGGGAAGGGGGAAGATGACCACTCATTACGCAGGAGGAGGAGTGATTGATGTCTCTTTGGTTAGTGAGGGGAAATTTGCTCTTTGTGCTTTTTGTAATGAAATTGTAAACCACTTCTTTAAAAGAACAAGTTTGTGCTTTTCTTACGCATAATCCACTGAAGGAAATCTTTTCACCAGAAAGAAAATTTGGGTGAATTTTGTGGGACTGTGAGTGGCGATCAGAAAGTCAGGCAACAAGATCAATGCAGCTGATTTGCAGAACTCCTGATTTTTTGATGATCAGAATTATGGCTGGAAAATTGGAAACATCACAAGTTAAGCCGGCATGACCTCTAAATCCAATTGCTGGATTCACACTCATATCAAGTGATGCGTTACACCCAAAGTGTTACCATGCAAAAAACTTACACCACCTGTCCCATAACTCTGGGAGACAGGCTGGAAAGTATAGTATGGGATTAAATCAATAATCAGTTAGATAAGTGCAGGATAATAAAGGAAAGCCAGCATGAATTCATCAAGGGAAAATCATGTTTAACTAACTTGCTGGAGTTTTTAGAGGAAGGAGCAGAGAAGGTTGATAAAGGAAATACTGTTAATATGGATTTTCAAAAGGCATTTGATGCAGTGCTACACAACAGACTTGTGAGCAAAATTCTAGGTCATGGAATAAAATGGAAAGAAGGCACTTGGATAAGAAATTGGCTGAGTTATAGGAAACAGAGAATAGTGAGAAATGGTTGTTTTTCAGATTGGAGGAAGGCTTGCAGTGGAGTTCCTCAGGCGTCAGTGTTGGGACCCTTGTTCATCCTGATATATCTTAATGATGTTGACTGTGGTGTTCAGGGCATGATTTCAAAATTTGCAGATGATACAAAGATTGGAAGTGTTGTCAACTGTGATGGGGACAGTCTTGAACTTCAAAAGGACATAAACATGTTGGTGGATTGGGCAGACAATTGGCAGATGAAGTTCAATGCAGAGAAGTGTGAGGTGCTTCATTTTGGCAGGAAAGATTTGGTGAGACAGTATAAGATATAGGAAGAGCCTCTAAAGGAGGTGCGGGACTGAGGGACTTTGGTATATATGTACATGGGTCATTGATGATGGCAGGGCGTGTTGAGAGAGCTATTAATAAAGCATATGGTATCTTAGAAATTAATAATAGGGGCATTGAAAACAAGAGTACAAGAAGGTCATGTTGAATTTGTACAAGACACTAGTTAGGCCTCATCTGGAGTACTGTGTCCAGTTCTGGGCGCCAGAGGAGATTCACAAAAATGATTCTAGGGATGAAAAACTGTAGCAATGAGGATAGATCGGAGAGGTTGGGACTTTTTCCTTGGAGAAAAGAAGGCTGAGAGGAGACGTGATAGAGGCATTCAAGATCCTGAGGGTTAGGAAAGGATAAATAGTGAGAAACTGTTCCACTGAAGAGAACAAAAACTAGAGGGTACAGATTCAAAATAATTGGCAAAGGGAATAAAAGTGATATGAGGAAAAATTCTTCCACTCAGAGGTTGGTTGGAATCAGGATCAAACTTCCTGAAAGGATAGTGGAGGCAGGTTCAATTGAGGTATTCAAAAGGCAATTGGACTGCTAACTGAAGAGAGAGAATGTGCAATGTTCGATGGGCCAAATGGCCTCCTTCTGCACTGTAAAGATACTGTGATACTATGAAGAGCCCTGACCTGTCAGTAACAAGTCTTTTCCTTTTCCTTCCTTTAAAAGCAGTGCTTGTTAAAACCTTTTTTGGTTTGAAGGATATCTCTTCAAGTGGACAAGTAAGTAACCATGGAACTCTATCTATATTATGATACTCCAATGAGCTGTATAGTAATTGTTTTAATAATGCCTTTAAGAAATCAGATATTTACTTACACATTTCAGCGAGGTGGGTGTGCCAGATTCTCACGGCAGAATCCTTCTATCCTCAATGTGATGTTGGACAATGACACTCCTGATTGATTCTCCCAATTCCAGATGAGCCTTGCACTCGTCTTCAATGTTGCCACAACAGGATGTTTCACAAATGTTTGGTGTTGGAAAGGTACCAAGATCTTCATTGTTTGCTTCTTTTCAATCAATTCTAGGTACTCAGGGTGGCCAAAAAAAAAAACCAGGTTGGCATTTGGCCCTGAAACTTAATTTTCAGCCAGCAGTCATGGGACAGTTCCACCAGTTCCTTCTTTGTTTTTCCACTTGGGCAACAAGATGATGTAGTAAACATTGAAAATGAGTTCCCACACCAATTGTACTTATTTGCATTTATAATTTTTAAAATAAATACTGAAGTATTCAGTCAATAGTGCAAGATGAGTAATGATCCTTACTTTCACACACTCAACTGGAAATTGGGAGCTTGCACCCAGAAACTCAGTGCCAGGAATATATCTGACATTGTTCACAGCCTTGTTTTCCCAAATCTCAATTTCGTTTCTGAATGTTACAATTTTGCCGCTCACTTTTGAGTGTTTTTGTATTACCCTGCCCCTTGCATTGATAGGTTCAGCCCCTTAATAGGTTAAAAGTGTCAGGAAGGTAGAGAAGTTCTATTTACTGTAAGGTCAGGGAGGTTTTCAGTGAATGCAGGATTATGCACAAAAAGAAAATCCAGCAGCTCTTTAAACTCAAAAACTCTTTCTAGGATTCTGCTATGGGATAACAGCCTGCTTCAATGTGGAATGTACTGCACCCATTACTCAACGTACCTTTGCAAACAGATGTGAATTCACAAGTTTGGACTTTACAAGATTCACAGCTGCATTTACTACAGCATTTAATGCAGGTTCCATTGTACTTGAAGAAAGGACTTGCTGATGCAATAGATGATGCGTGCCACGATTACCTGTGGTTTCCAAACTGTCATTCTTGCAACACTGCCACTCCTATTGCGTGTCACAAAGGCAGCACTGTCTGTGCAAACAGCCACGCTCCTCCCACTTCTGTGATTCTCATTCCATGAAATTATCCAGTGGCATGAATATTTCCTCATTTGTTGCTCATTCTGGTGATGGTTGATAAAGAAAATCTTCTAAAAAAAAATTTACCCCAGCCAAATGGCAAATGAGTTGTCTCATTGAACTGAATACTGAATTGTAAACTGTTCACTTTTATAAACCCTGTCAATTGGAAGCTTATATCCCTTGAAAGTTTCTCAATTCTTCCATTACCTTTGTCATTAAGTGAAATGGTCTTCAATTTCTGTGCTGCATCTTTACTCACCATTAGTTTGTCCATTTCTACAGCAGCTGCAGGGATCAGTTTCTCTCCAATAGCATGGGATTTCATGCTTTTAGCAATCTGAATGCTGATTAAAAAGATGCTCTCAGGGCCTTTTCTGAAACTAATTGTTTTGAGGTTTCTGACAACTGTATCATTCTTTATCTTGTTAAAAAAGGGGGTCTTTTGTTTTATCTTTATGTTCCAGATGCTCAGCTGGAAGTTATCATTTAGCTTTTGGAGGTTTTGGCACGTCGTTCGATAAAATTCATAAGCACACAAAACCTTGCAGCCGTCCATCATTGAGCTCAATGAATCCAAGTTCCATATAACTCTCCTCAGAATTTCTGTTCTTCATTTGATCCTCAGTCGTGGACTCAGCACTGTTCATAGATTCAGCCAAAGTACTTGCAATGGTAGCATGAGATCATTTCAAATAAGTTATCATTAATTTACACGCACACTATCATTGATCAACTTTTAAGGGCATCTGTTGTACAGAAGCACATTGCTCGAAGAATGACAAAATATGAAATATATTCTAAAGGTAATGTATGTGTATATTTGTATTATATGGCAACTGTGTATTTCTGAAGTGCACTATTGTGGCGATTTCAAGCTCTGTGCATCAGAAGTCATTTATATAGTTATAACTTGGTAATAGGGCCAGCCTTAGGGAAATGGCATCCTGGATGAACTAGTATATTGGCCCTTTCTTCTGTTTAAGTATATAGTGTTATCCAGATCTTGGTTCTATGCAGAGGTGACTCTAGTTTTTATGTGAACACCAGGTTTTATTCAGCGATTTAAAATGTCTAGTCCCTGCTCTATCTCTGGCTTCCAGCTCTTTCTACGGCTTTGTTTACACACCCAGGTTCAACCAATCAAGCACAATGAGCATCAATAGTAAACAGACCCATAATCAAACACAGAACATTTAAATACTACATGTCGTACTTAAATATTTTAACAACCTACCCTCTCTTCAGCAAGGCTGAACTCACCTGACACCCACCACCAGTCTTGGTGATCTCCTTGCTGCTCAGCATTCCTCTATGCATGCCTTCCTCAAGGTGAGACAGCCAGTCCACTCTGCACTGCACATGTGGCAGCCTCACTGTGCCACTTGCCTCCACAAAAGTTTGCTTCTGTCCACTGCTCATTTGCTTACCCTGGATCATGGCTCCAAGACTGGCCCTGATTGGAAAGTATTTTCACATTATTTTGTGGGCCCCTGGAAAATCTTCACTGACTCCCAGTGGTCTACGGATCCCAATTCGACATCCTATCTTTAAAGACCACATGAAAGAGCCCACCATTTTGAAGAGTAGGGGCGTTTTCCTGGAGGAGCTGGCTGATATTTATCCCCAAACCAATATGTAAAACAAGTCAGGTATTGTTGGTGGAACGGCTGTGTGCAAAATTGGTTGGCACTTTCCCCTACATTACAACAGTGACCATACTTCAAAAAAGTACTTCATTGGTTGTAAAGTACATCGAAAGGTGTAATATTGCGGTGAGCACTATATAAATGCAAATCCTTTCCTTTATATTCAACTTGAGAGTGGGGGAAACATATGCTTTAACTATCATAACATACAGCATCTGCAAAACCACTACAATGAATAATTGAAATGTCTTTCTTACCTCTCCATCTACAGGTTTAAATTCACTGCAGTCAGCAGCTTATGCCTCACCTTTTTGCAGTTGGAATAACCCCTTCAGGCATTCTTCAGGAGGAAACTGTGAATGTGCATGTAGGTGACCTATTATGCATGGCAAGCACTCTTCACTTAAGTTTGCAGAATTTTTAGAAATGGATATGAGACAGGGTGGAAAGCTGAAGCAGCCATCACAACATTTTCTTTCCCTGAAAGTCGTGCCTTCAGAATCCTGGAAGAAAAGAAGAAGCTTTTACGTAGGAAAAAGACAAAAAAAAGGTGCTAAAAAAAAATGATCAATTCACACAATTACACTGGGGAGGGCTACCAGATGAGGGAGCACACAGTGGATTCAGGTCTCTGAACGAATGCAGATCTGACCCATAGCACCATCATGGGTAGGACAAGGAGGCAGGTCCCAAATCCACCCAGCCAGAATGGGCGTTGGCATACATTAGAAGGAATTACAAGTTAACACTCAACCTATTTGGCTGCATTATGAATACACTTTCCTTGGCCATCAATCAGACTTGAACCCAGAGCTTCTGGCTCAGAGGCAGGGACGCTACCTACTGCACCACAAGACCACATTGAGTCTGCAACAAGCACGCAATATACAAAGAATCAGTTAGTGTCTTCAAATAGAACTCATGCTCCACTTTAAAGGAAAAATTACCTGTTGTAGCTTGAGAGGAACTGACTCTATTATAGAAGTGACAGCCACCGACATATTTGTGTATAATGCCGCTGTTCAAGTGGCAGGATGTGACGAATGGAGTCCCACAGGGGTCTGCGCTGCGGGCCTTAACTTTTTACAATTTATATCAATGACTTAGATGAGGGGAGTGAAGGCATGAGGGCTAAATTTGTAGATGACACAAAAGATAGGTAGGAAAGAATGTTGTGAAGAGGACATAAGAAATTTGCAAACAATATAGATAGCTTGGATTAGTGGGAAAAAATATGGCAGATGGAGTATAATGTGGAAAAATGTGAAGTTGTTCACTTTGGCAGGAAGAATAAAAAAGCAGAGTATTAATTAAAGGGAGAGAAACTGCAGAATTCCAAACTGCAGTAGGATATAGATATTCTAGTTGAGGAGTCACACAAAGCTAGTATGCAGGTACAGCAAGTAATTAAGAAGGCTAACGGAATGCTATCCTTTACTACAAGAGGAACTGAACATAAAAGTAAGGATGTAAACATGGGAGAAGTTTAGAATGTAAGGTGTAAAAGGACATTTGCATTTTTAAATAAACCCGACTAGATTGTTTTCAAAGGAGGGCTGAAATGTGTCACCTGGCCAGGTAAAAGTCAGGAACAGTGTGTTTATTTTTCCCAAAGATTACTGGTAAAATGAGTACAATGGTAAAATGGGTACTATGGTAAATATTTATGATCAGGAAGGTAAAGTCCAAAGACAGTGAAATAATGGGTATTTGAACTCAAAGGGGAAAATATGTATAAAGGAGCGAAGGCTGTATGTAAGGGTAGCATTTTAAGAACTAACAAGTATGAAAAAACTTGATCATCTATGCCCCAAGTTGCTATTTTCAAAGAACTGAAGTTAAGAAAACTCACTTTAAATTCGACTGGTTCGGGGTATCATGTTTCTTTGCCTGGATCTTTTAAAAATAGGAGTGTTACGGGTGCCTTAATGAAAGTGTAATTGGGAGTCAGAATAAGTAGGGGATTTAGAAGTTTTCATAGTCATAATTTGTAGATCTATGTATGTGTTTAAAACTATTTCTCTTATTAATTTTTAATCTAGCTTTGTAAAACCTCTAAGACTTGGTGGTCTTATTACTACTGAATTCAAGTCACACATCTTGAAATTTATACAAATTGCAAAACAAGTTGCGGCAGTTGTTTCAAGTTTTCTTTTGGGATTTGAACAACTCAGCATTTACCATCAGCTGTGCCATAACAGGGAACAAAACATATAACATAATTCATAGTCTGATGGCTCCAAATGCACCAAATTCCAGATGCTTCACTGAGGTAGTAGACATCGTGAAGGCACATTTTCAGCCAAAACCATCAATGATGATGCAAAGATTCAAGTTCAACTCTTAGGTAACATGAAATTAAAACAGTTAATGGAGCACTGTGATTTCAGTGATACTCTAAATGGCATGTTGTGAGATCGTTTGGTATGTGGCATACACTATAATGCCATTCAGCACCATTTATTTGCAGAAGTTAACATAGACCTGAAGCGCACCATGGAGATAGCGCCAACAATGTGCTGACTGGGACTTGCAGGCTTTACAGAGTGTGCAACATGGCACCGTTCTGCGGTTAGACTAGGAATCTGTTGCCAGGTGAAGATCAGGGAGGCAGCCGCGAAATGGGACACGGTCCCTACCACTTGAAAAACCAAAAGAAATACTGGAAGCAGCTCACCAGTGATTCAAAAATTAAAGTGTTACCGATGTAGGGGTAACCATGTACCAGAAACCTGCAGATTTAAAGAGGCAGAATGCCACTACTGTCACAAAAAAGGGGATATTATAAAACAATGCAGGGTGAAATCAAGACAGTCATTCAGACAGGAGGCCAAGTTGAATGAAGTGCACATTATAAATGAATCAGAAGCTGCTGATACTGATATCTATTCTCTACACAATCTGAAGGTCAGGAAAAATGAACCAATCACAGTTATCCTTCATGTAAATGGAAAGCCTCTAGTCATGGAGGTTGACATAGGAGCATTGACCCCAGTGGTGGGGTCAATTCAAATCACACATTTAAATACCTCAGAGAAGCTACCCAGTCACTAAGGTTGGAGCAAAAAAATGCAGAGGCTGCACAGCCTTTTCGCCTGCCCACCAGCTGTAAGGTTGGACCGGCAGTGAAAAATTTAATTCAATTAGATTGTTAATGGCCTTAATAGGCCTGTTAATTGTCAGCGGGCAATTGGACAATTAGGAGTCAGCAGCGCGCCGGCCGACTGAAATGTCGCAGGAGTGCGCGATGATCTCGGGACGCTCGCTGGACGCCATCACACGTCATTTTACACTCGTTTGGGTCCGGCATGCGCCCGCCCAACGAGGTAAAAATTCTGGCCATTGCATCTCCTGCCAACGCAAGATGGCCGCCAATATTGGTCCAGGCGTGGACTGAAATGCAATAACGTCACGTCTGTCAGGCCGGCAGGACACGGGAACAAGGATCCAGAGCCGACAATAGCTTCAGACATGGACACATGGACACATAACCCCCCTCCCCTGGGAAAACCCCCTTAGCTGGGAAAACTCCCCCCCTAGAGGCCTGGGCTGTGTGTCAGGCGGGGAAGACCAAGGGAAAAGCCACAGCCGAGAAGCAGTGAGGATGCGACTGGAGGGAAGAGCTCGGTCAGTTTTGGGTGGGGGTGGGGGCAGATCAAGATCGGGTGGGTGACGGGGTGTTAACGGGGGAGGGGGTAATTACATTATTATAAAATCAACATTCCTATAACAGTTAATATTACATTAAGCACCCGATTTATTGTTTCCCTTTCCTAGTTTTATACAAGAAATTTCGAAGAAATCCACACTTGCTGGTTTCTGGACCATAATCCCGCCCCATGCTCCTAAACCTGGGCCAGAGTAAAAACACGAGAGCTGTGCTCACGGGCTGTGCTGGCAACAAATGCAGCCTGTAAGAAAAGCAGCAACCAGTTTGAGCCCAGCAAGATCCCAGAAACAGCAATGGGATAATGGCCAGAGAATCTGATTTTAATTGACAGATAACTACTTGGAGGGCAGTGAGCAGCATTTCCTTTGCTTATTCTCCTAACTTGTGCTGCGGGATCATTTGCATCCACCTGAGGGGGCAGGCAGGGCCACGATGTTAATGGGCAGAATTTTGCCCTTGGTGGGCGTGTGGGCCCCACCGGCTTGGCGGTGGGCGGACAGCTGACCCCCACCACCGAAACGGGGCCCGCCGCCATTTTGAGTGGGCGGGCCAATTAAGGCCCACCCAGCGGTCTGTCCAAAGGGAAGCGATATGCACTTCCTGTTCCGGGGTGAGGGGTTTGGTGGGGAGGGGGGGAATCCCCATCTGTCAAAGTGCGCACTGCTCCCTGAGGCAAAATGCTGTCTCAGAGAGATTAGTGACTATGCACAAAAGTTAAAAAAATAGAAAAATAAAAATATTATTAACATGTCTCCCTCATGTGACAATGTCACAGGAGATGGGACTTGTTACTAAAAACGACATAAACTTTATTCCACTTTTTAAAAACGGACATGAAACCTCATCCCGCCGGTGGATGAGGTTTCATGTGTTATCAGAAGCCCGCTGGGGCTCCTGGCCTGCCCGCCAGCCTTAAGGTTGAACAGGCAGGGTCTTTAATGATCTTAACTACTCTGTCAATGACCTTAATTGGCCATTGACAGGTCAGCGGTCGGACAGCTGATTTCGCCTTCCAAAAAATTTAAAGGGACCGGGATGATGTCGGGGGTTCCTCCCGAAGTCATTTCGTGTCATTTTCCCCTCAGCGAGGGGGCCCCGCTCCTAAATTGCTGACGGGAAAATTCTGGCCAATGTCACATCAGAAAAATAGCACCTCCATTAGCGCAACGCACCCTCGTTACTGCACTGGGACTGTGTCAGCCGAGATCTTTGTGCTCAATTCCCACCTGAAGTCAATGGACCTTTGGCTGGTCCGTCAAATTTTCCATCCCGCCCACAATGATTCCCGTTGTGAGCAGGACCGGAAAATCCCGGCCCAAGTCTCTGGACTGGAACTTGAAGCCACAACCTTATAACTCAGGCCTGAGAAGTGTCACCTACTGAGCCAAGTGCAACATAATTTGTCATTGGTTATTTTTAATAGGACTGAATGCGTGAACTAAGCTCGGTGGGGATTCAAGGAGGATAAATTTGCACAACCAATAATGTTTGGCTTACTTCAACTTTGTCTGCCACAGGAATTCAATTTTCCTTACAATTCCAAGCAGGTCCATTTTATTGGACATAATAGAAATGGCCAATTAAATGAAAACTATTCGACATGTTAAATTTTGCTGCCTGAACGTTTGCACTGCCAGAGTTGAGAATCAGCAGAATTTTAAAATATTAGGCGTGGATGATATGGGCAATTCTGAGAAAGTGTCACACCAAACATTCGTTGTTCCTTTTTCAGCTTCTGAATCACTGACTGTACATTTTACACTGGAACTTACAGTGCAGTTGCACAAAGGCTCCCTTTCTATCTCCGGTTGCTTATTTCCTGATGGACATGGAATTTTTCCACTCAGGGACTCTTGGCAACTGTGAAAGTTAAAAAGACATCAGGAAGTCACCACTTATTTAATTGGGACAAAGAACAAGACTAGAATAAGTTCATCATTAAATTACCAAACATTATGGCAGACTGAGCAGATGGACTAGTGACTACAATGGTACTGGTTAAAGCATTACTCCACACAAGCCATAAGGTCCCATCACAAAAACAGAATTACCTGGAAAAACTCAGCAGGTCTGGCAGCATCGGCGGAGAAGAAAATAGTTGACGTTTCGAGTCCTCATGACCCTTCAACAGAACTAGGTGAATCCCAGGGAGGATTGAAATATATAAAAACAAAAAAACTGCGGATGCTGGAAATCCAAAACAAAAACAGAATTACCTGGAAAAACTCAGCAGGTCTGGCAGCATCGGCGGAGAAGAAAAATATAAGCTAGTTTAAGGTGATGGTGGGAGGGGGGGTGGGTGGGGGGGTTGGGTGGGGGAGAGAAGTGGAGGGGGGTGGTGTGGTTGTAGGCAAAAGCAGTGATAGAAGCAGATCATCAAAAGATGTCACAGACGGCAGAACAAAAGAACACATAGGTGTCGAAGTTGGTGACATTATCTAAACGAACGTGCTAATTAAGAATGGATGGTAGGGCACTCAAGGTATAGCTCTAGTGGGGGTGGGGGGAGCATAAAAGATTTAAAAATATTTAAAAATAATGGAAATAGGAAGGAAAAAGAAAAATCTATATAATTTATTGGAAAAAAACAAAAGGAAGGGGGAAGAAACAGAAAGGGGGTGGGGATGGAAGAGGGAGCTCAAGACCTAAAGTTGTTGAATTCAATATTCAGTCCAGAAGACTGTATGCCTAGTCAGAAGATGAGGTGTTGTTCCTCCAGTTTGCGTTGGGCTTCACTGAAACAATGCAGCAAGCCAAGGACAGACATGTGGGCAAGAGAGCAGGGTGGAGTGTTGAAATGGCAAGCGACAGGGAGGTTTGGGTCATTCTTGTGGACAGACCACAGGTGTTCTGCAAAGCGGTCGCCCAGTTTACGTTTGGTCTCTCCAATGTAGAGGAGACCGCATTGGGACTGGAGGAACAACACCTCATCTTCCAACTAGGCACTTTACAGCCTTCCGGACTGAATATTGAATTCAACAACTTTAGGTCTTGACCTCCCTCCTCCATCCCCACCCCCTTTCTGTTTCTTCCCCCTTCCTTTTGTTTTTTTCCAATAAATTATATAGAATTTTCTTTTTCCCTCCTATTTCCATTATTTTTAAATATTTTAAAATCTTTTATGCTTCCCCCACCCCCACTAGAGCTATACCTTTAGTGCTCTACCATCCATTCTTAATTAGCACATTCGTTTAGATAATGTCACCAACTTCGACACCTATGTGTTCTTTTGTTCTGCCGTCTGTGACATCTTTTGATGATCTGCTTCTATCACTACTTTTGCCTACAACCACATCACTCCCCTCCACTTCTCTCCCCCCACCCAACCCCCCCGCACCCCCCCCACCCCCCCTCCCACCACCACCTTAAACCAGCTTATATTTCAACCCTCCCTGGGATTTACCTAGTTCTGAAGAAGGGTCATAAGAACTCGAAACATCAACTCTTTTCTTCTCCGCCGATGCTGCCAGACCTGCTGAGTTTTTCCACGTAATTCTGTTTTTGTTTTGGATTTCCAGCATCCGCAGTTTTTTGTTTTTATCTATAAGGTCCCATGTTTGATTACCGATCAATGTTGATTTTGTTAATCTCAGCCAGTGCAGCTATACAGCACATTACAAAACCATGAACCCAACACCCATGGGGTGATACCCCATCACCAATGACTGCAGCAGGAGCATGGAATGAAATTGGAAGAAGCTTCCAATTAAAAGATTCACACAATGCGATTATAGGTTTATTACAAATCATGTTCAACACGTCCGATGATGATCTTGCCTCAGGTTCTTCCATATGCTCCCCCTTCCTGGGTGAAAGAGCCAGCCCACCTTGCATAGCACGTGTGGCAGCTGCACTCTGCTCCTGGCTTGCCCCCACTCATGGCTCAATTATTTTGCAGACGCCTAGGATCCATGGGCCACAGTTTGAGAACTGCTGGTATAGAAAATCAATACTTGGAGTTGCTTGGGACTACAGTGTGTAAGCACCAATACCCATGACCGATTTGTCCTTCCCCGCTATGGTATTAACACAGAGAAATACAGAACGTATACTTTTATTAGTTCCCCTCTCTTAAAAATAATGTTTTGTACAGCGGTGGCATAGTCGGCATTTGTTGCAAGGAGAGCTGTCTCACATGGAATAACACTTAGGCCAGAGTATGACGCTTGTTGGGGGGGGTGCGCACCTGACCCGAACGAGCGTAAAATGATGCGCGATGACGTCAGGCAAGCGTCCAGATGTCACTGTGCACTCGCGTGATATTTCGGTCGGAGGGCACACACGGGAGTTGGCAGCGCCCCCTTAAGGTTGGTGGCCAGGCGGAAAGGCCCGAGCGGCCTTTGCAATTTTTAGGAAACCTCATCCACGGGCGGGATGAGGTTCCAACAGCAAATAGAAACAAAATAAAAATTTTAACATTTCATTCATAACCTGTCCCTGCTCATGTGACACAGTCGCACGAGAAGACATGTTTCATAACGTTTTGAAAATCTTTATTTTTAAATCTTCATCTACCAGAGCTCTGCACCACAGGGAGCTTTTCCAGCGCATACCCACGAATTTGCACTCTTGCCTTCCTCTCTCCACACCCCACCCCCACACACACACACAGGCAACGCTAAGCGCTGCAGCACGCTTTCATGTGGTGGGCCTTAATTGGCCCACCAGCTTGAAATCGGGGTCTGACCCCACCCGCTTCCTGACTGCCCACACCATGCCCGCCCGATGAGGGAAAAATTCTGCCCTTGAGGAAATTGTACTTGGGTTTCAACATGCAGGTAACAGGTTTCGTATAGTCTAAGCTGGCTCCAGCAATCCTACCTGAGCAGGAGGCCATGCTATCTGGGAAAGTGTTCCACAAGCAACAGTTCTGCTTAGTTAGGCAATCCAGCCAATAGCTTCCCCTGTAGTTGCGCCTCAAGAATTGTGCACCAACCAACAATGTAGAGGTCTGGCATATTGGCATTGAAGGCAGGTTTAGCTTTCGAGCTGGGTGTGTTCCATTTGGCTTGCCAGAATTCTATTTCACTAACGTAAACCTGCCTGTTTGATTTATAAACATGATTTCAAAATTAAATGAAACAAGGAATTTCAGTTTATATATTGCCTTCCACAAGCTCAGAATGTCAATTTCTGCACAGCAAGGTCCCACAATGAGATAATGGCTAAATAGTCTGTTTTAATGATGTTGGTCGAGGGATAAATATTGGCCAGAGCACTGGGAGAACTCCCCTACTATTCTTCAAACAGCACAGTGGGATCTTTTATGTCCACCTGAGGATAAATGTGACCTTAGTTTCAATGTCTCATCTGAAAAAAACAACACCTCTGACAGTGCAGCACCTCCCTCAATACTGCATTGTAGTGCCATCCTATTGGACTCAAATCTTTGAAGCTAGATTTGAACCAATATAACTAACAAACTGTACTGAACCATTTGCTAAAGTCACTATGATATATTTAAAATCAGGTAGTGGATTTACAATGTTTAAAAATTTTTTTTGTGGCAAACCCATTTTCAGTTACATTACTGTCACTGGGCTAGTAATCCAGAGGCCTAAGCCAATGTTCTGGGATCAAATCTCACCATAGAAGATGGTGAAACTTAAATTCAAAAAAATCCAAAAAAAATCTGGAATTCAAAGCTAGTCTCGGTGATGGTAACTATGAAATTATTATTGATTGACATAAAATCCATCTGGTTCACAAATAACCTTTAGGGAAGGAAATCTGCCATCCTTACCTAGCCTGGCCTACATGTGGCTCCAGACCCATAGCAGTTGACCCTTAATTGCCCTCAAGGACAATTAGGGATGGGCAACAAATGCTGTCCTAGACAGAGACACCCACATCACAGGAATAAATGAAAGAAAAATCAAACTGCACACCATTACAACTCTTAAAATATATCAATGAATATTTTTCAAAGCAAAATGTCTTTTTTTTTTAAAGGTTTAAGGTTTGTAGCGATGAATCATGGTAGATATTAGTTTTGGCTTGAGCTTGAGTGGATACACAAGGAAAGAAAACATTTCTCAAAATTGGAGTATTTAGCACCTGGATCACACCCAGTGTAAACTCTATTTATTTATTTGTTCATAGCATGTGGACTGGCTCGGCCAGGGTTTATTGCCCATCCCTAATTGCCCTTGAGAAGGTAGCGGTGAGCTGCCTCCTTCTACCGCTGCAGTCCATCTGGTGTAATTACACCCACTCACCATCCTGACTTGGAAATATATCGCCGTTCCATCACTGTCGCTGGGTCAAAATCCTGGAACTCCCTAACAGCACTGTGGGTGTACCTACACCACATGACTGCAGCGGTTCAAGAAGGCAGCTCACCATCACCTTCTCAAGGGCGACTATGGATGGGCAATAAATGCTGGCCCAGCCAGCAAAATCCACATCCTGTGAATGAATAAAAAAACCAGTGCTGTTAAGGAGGGAGTTCCAGGATTTTGACCCAGCAGCAGTGAAGGAACAGAGAGATAGTTCCACATCAAAATGGTGAGTGGCTTGGAGGGAAGCTTCCAAGTGGTGGTGTTCCCATGCATCTGCTGCCCTTGTCCTTCTAGGTTGTACAGGTCATGGGTTTAGAAGGTGCTGCCTAAGAAGCCTTGGTGATTTGCTACAGTGCACCTTGTAGATGATATACACTGCTGCCACTGTGCGTTGATGGCGCAGGGAGTGATTGTTTCAGGCGATGGATGGGTTACCAATCAAGCAGGCTGCTTTGTCCTGGATGGTGTCAAGCTTCTTGAGTGTTGGAGCTGCACTCATCCAGGCAAGTGGGAAGTATTCCATCACACACCTGACTTGCGCCTTGTAGATGGTGAACAGGCTTTGGGGAGACAGGAGGTGAGTTACTCACCAAAGAATTCCCAGCCTCTGGCCTTGTAGCCACAGTATTCAGGTTGGCAAGATGTAATGAGTGCCGTGCCACAAGGATCAATGCTGGGAGCTCAATTGCTTACAATTTATAAATGACTGGGATGAAGGGATGGTCACCAAATTTGCTGATGTCGCAAAGATAGACAGGAAAGTAATTTGTGAAGAGGACATAAGGAGGCTACGAAATGATACAGATAGGTTAAATGAGTGGACAAAGATTTAGCAGATGGAGCATAATGTGGGAAAATTGAAATTGTCCATTTTGGCAGGAAGCTTAAAAGAGAAGCACATTATCTAAATGGTGAGAGATTACAGAGCTCTAAAGTGCGGGGGGAGGGATCTGGGTGTCCTAGTACATGAATCACCAAAGGCTGGTGTACAAATACAGCAAGTAATTAGGAAATCTATTGGGATGTTATCATTTATTGTGAGGGGAATTGAATACAAAAGTAGGGAGGTTATGCTTTAGTTGTACAGGGCACTAGTGACAGCACATCTGGATTATTGTGTACAGTATTGGTCACCTTATTTCTGGAAGGATGTAAATGTGTTGGAAGCAGTTCAGAGAAGGTTCACCAGACTAATACCTGGAATGGGTGGGTTGTCTTATCAGATCAGGTTGGACAGACTAGACAGTGTACCCACTGGAGTTTAGAAGAGTAAGGGGCGAATTGATTGAAACGTAGAGGCCAGGGTTTTGCCCTCGTCAGGTGGGTTCGGTGGGGGGCGAGTGGGAGTGGTCACGATAGCGCCCACCGCCCGCGGTCAGGCCCCGATCGTGATTTCACACTGGCAGGCCTGTGACACGCACTCTGCAGTGCTCAGTGTTGCCTGGGCTGGGGTGGGAGGAGGGTGAGTGTGCAAGTTTGCGAGTGCATGCAATGAAAGCTCCCTGAGGCACAGAGCTTTATAACAGGGACTTAACAAATGAAAAATAAAGGATTTTAAAATGTTAAAAAAAAACGTGCCCTCTCATGAGCATGAGCAGGGACATGTTAGGAATGAAAATGTTAAAAATTTTTACTTAATTTTTATTTGCTGTTGGAAACCTCATCCCACCCGTGGATGAGGTTTCCTAAAAAATCCAAAGGCCGCGTGTGCTTTTCATCTACCCACCAATCGTAAGGTTGGACGGGCAGCGAAAAATTTAATTTAATTGGTACTTTAATGGCCTTAATAGGCTTGTTAATTGTTGGCGAGCATGCTGCCGACTCCCACACGTGCCAGCCAAGTGAAATGTCACGGGTCATTTTCCACTCGTTTGGGTCGAGCACACACCCACTTGACGAGCACAATATCCTGCCCGTAAGATCCTGAGGTGTCTTGACAGGGTGGATGTGGAGAGATGTTTCTTCTTGTGGGAGAATCTAGAATTAGGATCACTGTTTTAAAATAAGGGGTCTTCCACTTAAAACAGATGATGCAAAAATTTTTCACTCAGAGGGTTGAGAGTCTTTGGAATTTTCTTACTGAAAAAGTGGTGGAAGCTGAGTCTTTGAATATTTTTAAGGCAGAGGTGGATAGATTCTTGGTAAGCAAGGGGGTGATAAGTTTTTGGCAGTAGGTGGGATGCAGATTTCAAGTTACTATCAGATCAGCCATGATCTTATTAAATGGCAGAGCAGGCTCAAGGGGCTGAATGGCCTTCTCCTGCTCTTTGTTCGTATGATCGTATGTAGTTATATGGCTGGTCCAGTTCAGGTTCTGGTCAATGGTTATCCCCAGGATGTTGATAGAGTGAGGGATTCAGTGGTGAAATGCTATTGAATGCCAAAGGGACAGAGATGATTGACTTTCAACAAACACAATCATCTTTCCTTTGTGCTAGGAATGATTCCTACCAGTGGAGAGTTTTCCCCTCGATTCCAATTGACTCCAGTTTTGGTAGGACTCCTTAATGCCACACTCGATCAAATGGTGCATGGCAAGGGCAGTTCAGCTCTTTTTTCTGGATCAAGGCTGTAATGAAGTCAGGAGCTGACTGGCTCTGGTGGAACCCAAGCTAAGCATCAGTGCGTGAACAGGTTATTTTTGAGTAACCTGAATCTTATTGTTGAATCTTATCCCCATGTCAACAATCACTAACTCTGGCCAATGCTATTTCCACTGAATCCTATAAAATCCACTTTAACCTTCGATAAATTTATTGGATATAGCCCAAGTCACTTTGATGTCCTTCCACACCACATGACTTTGGAACACAGTGACAAAGGGACTCAATTCAATCCCTGAGTCTCACCAAGTTAACTAAACATAGAAGAGGTAAAGGCACATTTCGGTAAAAAGGGGACTCAAAGTTTGCACTTTTGAATAGCTAATAGTTTTTAACTCAAAATCATTAGTCAAAAAATTCAAACATTCTATTCTCTCATGCTCTTGGATAAATAAAGCAGAAAAATCGTTGTGCAAACCTGCTTCAAACAAGTTCTCAACTGGAGAACAAGGCAGCTTAGAGCTGTTGATTTTGTCAGGTTAGCTTAATCATTATGACACAAACCTCAAAAAGAAAATCATTAGAAGGTTCATCTCAGTTGAAGGATGCAGTGCTCATGAGCTTTAATGGTTCCAAACATCGCTGTTCCTTTTTTTAACCCCTCCTTCAACACTTGCAAAACCCAGAGATGTTCAAACCAAGTGGGTCAAGGCCCTATTCAGTTGTTTCAGTGACTACTGCCTGATTATTGGGGACCAGTTTGCATTACATCAGCTGCCATTACAAAATATTCCGGCACTCAAACAGCAACTAATTGTAGTGACAATGACAGCTTCATACCTGCCAAGTACAAGAGTCAGTTTCCCTGCACAATGTCCCTTGCAGCCAATTTCCAACTTCAGTCCCAAATTCTGTCATCATTGAATCTTACCATATCTCCTTGCCAGTGCACTGTGTCCTATGCTCAAACCAACGTGTAAAAGTGACAAAACAGAAGCACCCTTCTATGCCTACACAACAACGCAATTTTCATAGGAAGCCTTCTTCATATGGTCTAATTTATCCTGTTTACTGGCAAAAACAGCTCCAGTAGCTTCAGGAGAGGTAGAACTTTCCAACAAGTAGTTCGGATAGTTTCACAATACATGTCAAGGCATGCATTAGTTTCAAGGGTGCTGTTACTCAGAAATTGGAGGCAAGTCCCACAGAAAAGGTCAAACCCAGGTATGATTAATCAGCACTGCATTAGTGCAAGAATATTCCATGGGTAATGTAAGTATCGGGCAGTGTGATTATGTTCCATCTTCACGTTGACTCTGCCTCCAGTCGAAGGCCCAGATTTTTTGCTCGCAGGTCAGGTGCACAGATACATGGGAATTCCCAGCTCTGTGCACCCCAATTTTAAAAAATGGCCACCCGCAGTTCTGATCTTCCTTCGGATTGGAGCAGCAGGGGAGGGGCTGCGGTTGGAAGGGGGGGGGTTGCAGCAGGCTGGATTGGAAGTTGGGTCTGCTGCCCCTGAAACGATCGTGGAGGCTGCCGGGTGTGGAGGCAGGTACTTATTCTCCCACCCAGCCTCTGTTCCAGCACTTTATTCAATTAAATAAAAAAGAAACCAGGCCTCCAGGCCTTATCCCTCACCCCATGCCCCATTCATGCCAACCTATGTCACCTCATGTCCCTCTACCCACCCCCCCATGACCCCTCGTACCTCCTATGATCTCCACATCCCCATGGCCGCTTATAGCCTATATGCCAACCAAGTGCCAACACATGCCAACTCATGTCCCCACCCACCACCCGTTGCCCTTAGCCCCTCCATGTCAACTCATGTAGTGTCCTTTGACAGTTCTTTGATAGCTCCAATGAGATCATGTGCTTTTTACGCACAATCACGTTTACTTTTAACTCCCCCAAAGGTGCCCTGGGGCCATGTCCAAAAGGGAGCCTTACCTCTCCAAAGGGGTACCCTGGCTACCCAAATGAATCCACCAAGTTCAGACCAACTCTTACCCGATCTGATCTGCTCAGTATCTCCTGAAGATAGTGGAGCTGTTTTTGCCAGTAAACAGGGTAAATTGGACTATGTGAATAAGGCTACCTATGAAGATTGGATTGTTGTTGCATAGACATAGAAAGGTTAATCTGTTTTACCACCATCCTAGCTTTGCAAATGTTACTTTGGGTATATATGACGTGATTTAAATGGCCGGCTGCTCTGTAAACCACGCATGCGTGAACCCTGGCCCCAACCTCAGTCCCACCCCCACAAAAATAGGAAGTGCTGCGTTCGGGGGCAGAGCATAGAATTTCTGCGTTCGTCTGCTATTTTTGGCATGACAGAGTGGCTCTCTATCATGGCAACAATCTGGGCCTAGGTATCAAAGAAATTATCTCTAACTAGCATGTCTTCTGCAGCAGAACAGGGCAGCGCAGTAGACTGATCCTGTTCTTGGCATTTGATAGTAGACTATAACCTCTTCAGTGTAGCACTGTGTTGTTCAGAAACACCTGTTGGGTCCAGAATTGTTTTTTTCTGGCAACAAGCAACTCATGGCACAATTTTAATACAGTGCTTTGGGAGTGGAAGATACAGTATTTAGATAAGTAAAAAAAAAATACTGCTTTATAATGTTTTGTCATTGTTTTATGTATCAGGTAAGTATTTATTTCTGGTGCTTCCTGTTCGCATCTTGTGTGGTTAGGCATTTGAGCATAATTTTATAATCCAGAAAATTTCAAAATCCAGAAATGCCTTGACCCCAAGCATTCCAGGCCAGAGAGGTTACAGTGTACTTGATCTTCCCAATGGATTTTGGCATTTGGCATTTCTTTCTCACTGTCCTTTTCCAATCTCATGGGAAGAGAACAAGACCAAGGGCCGTAATTTCCGGTGGAGTAGCAATCGAGTCAGATTGCCCCTCCGCTTGTACTTGCTTACCTTGAAATCCAGCCACTCCTATCTCGCCTGACCTTCTATCTCAGGCCAGGCAACATCACTCCAGTGCAGCAAGTTCCCAAGGCCTCCCAGGGCAGGTCAATTGAATGCAAGCAAACCGCGCCCCCTTTATTATGACAATCTTCAGCCAGAAGTGCTGAATGGATGACCCATCTCGGCCTCCTCTGAAGGTCCCAGCATCACAGATGCCAGTCATCAGCCAATTCGATTCACTCCCCGTGATATCAAGAAACAGCTTAAAATTTCTGGCTTTTGCACTGTGTCCCTCTAGCAGCTAATTTCCCATATAATTCATCAAAGATTTGTGCACAAGCATTTTCAGGTAACCTGCTTTAAAATGCTACCATTTAACATAGAAGATAGGAGCAGGAGTAGGCCATTCGGCCCCTCGAGCCTGCTCCACCATTTAACTAGATGATAGCTGATCTTCCACCTCAGCGCCACCTTCCTGCAGTATCCCTTAGGATTTAAAGATCTATGCTTTGAGCGTACTCATTGACTGAGCCTCCACAGTCCTCTGGGGTAGAAAATTCTAAAGATTTACCACCCTCTGACTGAAGAAATTCCTCTTCATCTCAATCCTAAATGGCCTGCCCCTTATCCTGAGACTGTGTCTCCTGGTTCTAGACCCCCAAACCAGAGGAAACTCCTTCCTGCATCCACCCTGTCAGGACCTCTCAGAGAAACTCTAGAGAATACAGGCCCAGTCTCCTTAACCTTTCTTCATAGGATAATCCCCCCATCCCCAGGATTAGTCTGGTGAACATTCAGTTCCTTTGGATTCTATTGTCTCTCCCTATCCTTCCTAACAAAATATATCTCCTTGCACTTTCGTGCACTGAATTTCATCTTAGAATCTTAATGCAACCAATCGAGTTTGCAATAACTTACAGCAGCTTCCTACTTCCAGTCAAAATTTGCAATGCTAGGACTATGAAGCACAGCAACACTCCAGGGACACAGTGATGTGCAATATAGTGTTGATCACAGTCAGGAAACTTATTTTACTTTTCTGCTGGGTTCATTGTCGTATATTAAATAGGCTAATTACCTTTATGTGGTTTAAAAGTTAAAACTATAAAACAAAACGGGTATTTGAAATGCCCAGGATTCCGCAATTATAGTTAACAAATTAAAATATATATTAATGGTGTAATATTCTCCTGTGACATCGGTGAACGTCATGTAAACAAGCCATAAAAATTATACATTTGGCAGCCACTTTTCATACAGACTCCAGTAAGTGCTCTATTCAATTCAATTCAATTCAATTCAAATGTTCAATTCAAGTTTGCAAATTCAAACAATTCATTTTGTTGGATCCTTGGTCATTAGTTTAGATGGACTAATGGATCTGGGTTGCACGCTTGTTTCAGGATGACTGAGTTGGTACCATAGATAGAGTAGTTCAGCAGACAGTTCTTATGTAGAACACATTCTACTCATATACAAAGGAACTCCGCAGTTACACTTGCGTACTTACAACTCAAACCCTGTCTCTACATTACAGACTCTAACTCTAGACTACTCCTACTGACTACAAACCACAGATGACTAAGGTTGCCCATGCAACTCTTGTCATTGGATAATAAAATCATGTGATCTTCTATTATAACATTCTTCTTAAATGTATGTTACACATCAGATTTTCACACATCCCTAAGAGTAAATGCCAGCTAGAGTAAGTTCTTGCTTTAAGTTGCCCCAATTTATGTTGATTTACTATAAAGTGGTGTTTGTTTTCAGTCCTGTTTCCCCACTATAAATCCCAATTTCCGGGATGAAGTTTTTTCTCGCGTCACCATCGCCTATGTGTAATTACATTTTGCACTTCATCGCGCAGTGCACGTCAGCGCCATTGTTAGTAGTGCGGTATCTAAGCCAACATCGAATTTCTAAAAAAAAACAGAAGCATTCAAAGCCAGAGGTTATTAAACTTTGGAGTTTTGCTGTGGGTGAGGCTTATAAATCATTTTTAAACATGAGCAGGAAATGCCCAGTAATTGGCGGCAATGTGCAAGCTGTTGCAAAGAAAGCAAGAAAGGCCATCAGTGAAATCGAATACTTTAAAGTGTCTTGGGTCGAGAGAACCAGCAGTCAATACTGTTAAAGTTCTTGGGCTACCTCCTACAGTGCAACAGCCAGGTCTTCCCCTAAGCCAACATGTCCAGCATTGAGTCTCTAAATCACTCAAAGCCAGCATCACTGAAATGCTTTAGGGATCCCTGGAGAGGTAAAACTTCTCCCCAACCCATCAAGCCGGAGTGGAAGCAAATCAACCCCGAGCCCAAGGGACTGCCTAACAAGGGAGGGAGACTGGTGAGTGTTTTCCTATTTGTATTCCTCCCAGATCCAGCAATGCTACTTCCTAGGAGTGGCAAAAGAGTAAAAAAGCAGCAAACTCAGGCAGAACTTAACTTACTCTATGATTGATTCTCCTGGTATATCATCTACTATATTTGTTATCAGTGGTTGCGCTGCATGCTCATGTTTTATCTTTTGTCTTAGCTAAAGTCAATGTGAAGAACTTTATTCGTTACTTTTTTTATTATTCATTCATGGGATGTGGGCATCGCTGCTTTGGCTGGCAGTTATTGCCCATCCCAATTGCCTTCATTGAGAGGGAATTTAAGACTCAACGACATTGCTGTGGATCTGGAGTCATATGTAGGCCAGGTAAGGATAACAGATTTCCTTCCCGAGAGGCATTAGTGAACCAGGTGGGTTTTTAGTGACAATCAACAGCAGCTTTGTGGTCATCAGGCTTCTAATTCCAGATTTTTATTGAATTCAAGCTTCACCAGCTGCCATGGTGGTGTTTGAACCCGGGTCCCCAGAGCACTACCCATGGGCCGGGCTTTTCTGTGCCCGCTGGCATCGGGTGTGTTCAGTGGCACGAGTGGACAACATGGCGCAATTGATTTCACGACAACATGAAAGCAGTTCCTGATCGGCCGCTCCTCCCACCTATGGTGGGCCATGTTCTCCGCCACCGGGCATCGGGAACCTTGTTGTAATACATCAGCATATCACTGGATCATCCGTCCATGAGGGTGGGGGAACACACTTGATGTGTTTCACAACAGCACATAAGCGGCGTGAACCTGGTGGGCTGCACTGCGCCCAGGACTTCAAGGTTTGTTTGTTGACCTTGCTTCGGGCAGCACTCGCAGTCATCAGTGCCAGGCTTCATAGACAGCAACACATCACTTTTAGGGAGGGCTCACGGGCAGGTCTCTACCCACCAGATCAGCCATATGTGGCTGGCTTTGTACAGCTGCAGGGCTAGGGCTTGCTTGGCGAAGGGGGAGAAGTGACCTCAGGCAAGGGAAAAGGCTGCAAGACAAGGACTGTACTGGGGAAGGAGGGTAACCCAGGGCATGTGTGGCGCACATGTTGATCTATGCAAATGGCCTCAAGATGGTGAGGGCTGAGGAGGCAGTCTCCAGAGGAGATGAGGCCAGATAGGCCTGTGAGGGCATGAGTGTGAGAATGGATGGTGATGCCACTTGAGCTGGCAGTGAATGAGATGCCAGTGAATGTGCAATGGGCTTGAGTGTGCGTGTTTAGAGTGATGAGATGGTTCCCATACCCTGGCTGCGTGGATGAGATTATTCGTCCTCTATCTGCATTGGATGGCCAATCTCTTATGTGCAGCATTGGCACTGATCGCCACGGTCACCACCTCCCAAGCCTGGCTGGTCACACCGCTGCCCATCTTGCGGCCAGAGCGGGGGGTAGTGGACATCGCGACAGCCCTCCACGGTGTCCAAAGGCGTTCCAGTGACATGTCATTAAACCTGGGGGCTGCAGCCTTTTTGCCCTTCGTGGACCTTTTCCCTGCAGTAATCACGGGCTGGAATCGTTGAGTTGTGTGTGGGTGGCCGGATTTTAAATATGGCAGCCAGCGTGGTGAAGCCCCGAGGTGATGGTGTGGTGGGTGAATGAGAGCCTGCCTGCAATGGAAGCGGCGTGTTTCCTGGGAATGTATAATTAATGTGGGGTGTTTTGGACGATACGGCGTGAAAACCCGTCATTCCGGCCAGCGGGTAAAATGTCGTTTTACCTACCCATTATCACACTTAGCGCAAATCTGGGATGATTCAATCCTGGGTCTCTGGAATACCATTCCAGTGACAATACCACTATACTACCACTTCCCCTATTAAGACTATTGCTGCACCTGCACCTGATGCTTCCCCTTTCATTTGTCCCCCATCTGCCTTTATGCCTCCTCCAAACTCTTTTGACCACACGACCCACCTCCAGCTCCCTTGACCTATTCCCACCAAACTACTGACTACCCAGTTTCTCTTCCTGACTTTCTCTCTCTTCAGGTAGCAGCCCCTCCCTTTCACTCAAGAAACAACGCCCTCAACTTCTCTGTCCTTCTAAACTGCTCATTGAATGACTCCAATGTCCATAATAATAAATTATATTAAAATAACTATAGGATGGCTACCTACCAGAATTCACAGCTGTAGCCCAGGAATCCTTGGTGATCCCAGTACGTTCGAAATGGACAGGTGATGGAACAATTCTTCTCAAGGCCAGAAGTACCTGTTGAGATAAAGTGGGTTTATTGAAAATCCTAGGCCCATTTAAAATATTGCCCAAGTAGTCAAGAGGAAACAAACTTCATTATTGTTGGAAATTCAACACAACTTGCTTCTCGAACATTTATGCCCCTTGGTGACTATCCTCAATCCTTCTAGATTAATACAGGATAGCGCATAGAGATCGTTATATAGATATACACAGCAATAACTTGTATTTACATAGCATTGTTAACATAGTAAAACACCTTGAGGTGCTTCATAGTAGCAACTGAGCCCCCTGGGAGATGGTAGGGCAGATTTCCAAAAAAATCTTGATCAAAAGGATAGGTTTTGTGCAGCACCTTATAGATGGAATGGGAGGTGGAAAGGCAGACAGGCTTCGGGAAGGCATTCCAGTGTTTCGGGATTTGGCAGCTGAAAGCATGATCCCCAAACGGTAGAGTGATTAAAATCAGGTTTGTTTAAGAGGCCAGGATTGGAGGAGAACAGAAATTTCTGAATTTGGAGGGCTGGGGGAGGTTACAGAGATAGGGGAGGGGTGAAACCATGGAGGAATTTGAAAGCAAGGATGAGAATTTTAAAATTAAGGCACTGCCGAACTGGGAGCCAAAATAGACCAGCAAACACAGAACATTAAAAGTAAAGAATGGCTTGTTGCGAGCAGAACAATTATCAGAATCGCCATGGCCCATCATGTCTGCATCAGCTCTCCAAATGAGCATTATGACCTAGTGCCATTGCCCTGCCTTTTCCCCATACCCCTGCACCTTTTTTCTATTCATATAATCATCTAATGTCCTCATGAATGCCTCGATTGAACCTGGCTCCACCATACTTTGAGGCAGTGCATTTCAGACCTGAACCACATGTGTGAAAAAGCATTTTATCACATCACATTTGCTTCTTTTGCAAATCACTTTAAATCTGTGCCCTCTCGTTCTTGATCCTTTTACAAGCAGGAACATCTTCTCCCTATCTATTCTGTGCAGCCCCTTCCTGATTTTGAACATCTCTATCAAATCTCCTCTTAGCCTTCATCTCTTCAAGGAAACAGTCCCAACCGCTCCAATCTATGCTCATAGCTGAAGTTTCTCATCCCTGGAACTATTCTGGTAAATCTCTTCTGCACTCTCTCCAATGTGTTCACATCCTTCCTAGTGTGGTGCTCAGAACTCTACACAATACTCCAGCTGAGGTCTAACAAGTATCTTATATAAACTCAGCAAAACCTCCCTGCTCTTGTACTGTATGTCCCTATCAATAAAGCCCAGGATACTATATGCTTTATTAACTGCTCTCTCCATCTGTCCTGCCACCTTGAATGATCTATACACATATACACCCAGGTTCTTCTGCTCTGCACCCCCTTCAAAATTTCATTCCTTAGGAAGAACATGGACAGAGATTATAAACTATCAAAATGCATCACCTCATACTTCTCCTCATTGAACTTCATTTGCCACCTATCTGCCCACTCCACCAACTTGTCTTTGCCACCTTGAAGTTCCACCATCCTCCTTGCAGTTCAGAACACTCCCAAGCTTCACATCATCTGCAAACTTTGATCCAGATCATTAATATATGTCAGGAAAAGCAAGGGTCCCAATACCGACCCCTGGGGAACTCCATTACAAACCTTCCTCCAGCCCAAAAAATAGCCATTGACCATTACTCTCTGCTTCCTATTTTTCAGCCAATTTTGTACCCATGTTGCTACTGTCCCTTTCATTCCATGAGCAATAACTTTTCTCACAAGTCTGTTGTGTGGCACTGTGTCAAATGCCTTTTGAAAGTCCATGTGCACCACATCAACAGGATTATCTTCATCGACCTTTTCTGTTACCTCTTCAAAAAACTCCAGCAAGTTAGTTAAAAATGATTTCCCCAGGAGCACATCACAATCATTAGAACCTGGTGGGGAAATCAAACCAACACGAATAAGCCAAAAGGAGGCAGCACAATTAACTAAAGCTATTTAAAATAAAAATGCATATAAAAAGAGAGACATAGAATACAAAAGGAAGAAAGTTATTCTAAGCCTTTATATTTTTAAAAAAAACTGATTAGGCCTCATGAGTGTTCACGTAGCTTTGAATTCATAGTTAAGTAAAGGGAGCTTTGTCTGAACTGGAGGTATCTGTAATGATTGGCAGCTGAGTGTATCTTACTAAAAAAAAGCATACTGCATGGTTGAACCAAAAAGTAATTTTAGTCAGCAAAAAATTAGAACCAGCTTACGTATGTTCCAGGTTACCTTAAAAAACCTTTCATACTTCCCCTTTTTCTATCTAAAGATCAGAGTGAAAACATCCCCTCAGAAGGATTCTAAGGATGGACCAGTGCATTCCACCTTATCCAAACTGTGTATGTTGTTACAAATATGAGTTTTATAAGAATTTTATGTTTCGGGGCTGTGTCTTTAATTTAGGATAAAATAAAGGGGGTCATGTGCCCTGTTCTGAAACCTGCCTAACAACAGGCCTGGCTGAAGTGGCTGTAAAAGATTAAAGGGAGGCCCAGGTTGTTTTGCTGGAAAAGAGAGGAAACACTTGGAAACAAAGCAGCAGTGGTTAGATTAGTACCGCAAAGTCCCAGGAAGGCATTCAGAATGTCGGATTGTAAATGGTTTTACTTTAATCTGTCTATTAATTTCCAAGATCGAATAGAGTTGAGGTCCAAAGAATAGCTAATCAGAATTTCTACTTGGATGCAAGGCCCATGTGATTCACATTGCCATGGAGATGGGCTTTGAGAGGAGGAAGTTTTCTAAGATATCCCCGAAACCTTACAGACACAGGCAGTCTGCCAGGATCTGGGAGAGAGAGAGCACCTAGAGGCCAAAAGTCTCCACAGCTTATTAGGCAGGAACGAGGGTGGGAGCTTAAACTCTGATTGAAAAGACCAATTTTTTGAGGATTTGAAATTAGGCTGGAAGATTCACCTAGCTTGTGTTAAAGGGAGAATCTCCAGGGAAAAAAAATCTGTCACCGTGAAATAGAGTTCTAGGGTGAAAAATTGCCAGGTTGGGAAAGGAAAAGAATGGAAATAAGCCCTCAGGAGTTAAAAATTGCCTTGGATTGGTTCCAGGAGAATTCAATGTCTAGTTAAGGGAAAGTGTAAAGTATAACCATCGAGTGGGATTTCCAGCTGCATTAAAAATCAAAAGGGAAAGTTCTGTTCTGAAGTTTCAAGCATAAATTTAGTCAATGTAGTCAAATATTTAGTCAATGGTGCTTTTAGTTTGTTTGTTACAGCAAAAGTCTTAAGACTTTGATTCCTGTCATGTCATCCTTTCAGATATTCATTGACGTTCGAATTTTTCTTTGAAGTTATCAGTACACACACACAAGCACACACACACACATACAGTTGCTAGATTAATGAAAGTTCATTTGTATAAATTCAGAACTTGCTTATCTAATTATGCATTATATGATCATTGTAGGTGTGTCACAGTTGTTACCAAAAACCAACACGTTCTCAGAAAAATATGCATTCCTACAATCTTGCTAGAGTACTCAAAATCACTAAAAAAAATTAGGCACCTTATCAGGGCTGAATCATAGAATGGCTACAGCACAGAAGGAGGCCATTTGGTCCTTTGTGTCCGTGCTGACTCTCTGCTAAAGCAATTCTCCTAGTCCCACTCCTCTGCCTTTTCCCCATAGTCCTGAAATTTGTTTTTCTCCGAAAACCTCATACATCCAAAAAGAAAGTCATCATGTCACGTTAGCTAAGAATATGCATGAGCTGAGAAACATGACCTGAGGATGCCCCAAAACACTTTACTGTTAATTATTATTCCATTGTGTAGTCAGTTTTTGGTTCATAGGGAAAGGTTACTCAAATGTTACTCTGGTAGCCGAAGAGTTAAAAGGAAAGGAGGAAGGAGCTGCATTTGTATAGCACCTTTCACAACTTCTGGACACCTCAAAATGCTTTACAACCAATGAAGTACTTCATATTGTAATACAATTTGACATCCAACACTCAATTTAAAATCTGCCTGTTTGCATATATTGAATATTAACAGTTTGAATAATTGCATTTCAACTTTTAAATAACATATTGTAACAAATGATCCTTCATTTTGAAATACTGCCCCTGTACCTTGTGAGCTGCCAAACAGTAAGCAGTGAAGCAGGAGCAGCATCTTGCCAGTGTTGTCTCCCTTTAAGTTCATGTCGCTTTGTTCCTGAGAGCTTTTCTGCTCCTCCTCAAACCAGCTACCACTAAACTTAAAAAGCAAGGTAACGCACATTTGGAGAGGCACCCACCTTAGCCGAGTTTCTGCTTGTTCTGAGTCAGACCTTTCTTCCCTGGAACCGGGGAACAAAAGAGATCCAATCTACCCAATTACATTTAATCAGCTTTATTACCTATTCATTCCAGTTTGGTGTCAAATAACAAACTGTTCAGGATCAGATATCTTTTCCACAAAATATACCAGGCTATCAGCTGCTGGATTATTTTACACTGAATTATACTAAATGTGAAAGTATCATTGAAGTTTATATTGTGTGGGCTTCTAATGGAGTCCTAATGAGAAATTTAAACAAAACCATTGATATTACTGTTGTAATGGTGCTGATTACAGTACGTGTCTGTTAAGGAAGTCTTCGTAGTCTTCTGTATGTTACCAGCAAGTCTTTATTAAGTACTCGTAACTATATACAACTATACAGTAAAGGGTACAGGCAAGGAGCTATCCCATGTCTAGATCACAACATGTCTCTTGCCAACACCTAAGTCTTGGTCATGTACCTTCTTACATCACTATGTGGATGGTACTGTACTCAGACCCACATTTAACACTGTATACAGCAGACCCTTATATTACACCTCCCCCAACATCTTTATCTCATGGATATAGTTTACTTCAAGTCTTGCACTGTTGTAAGTCTTATATATTTACCTTACTGTTACAAACTTAATGCTATTCCAACATTATTGCTATCACAGTATTAACATTAACATTCTCACTACCCCATCTTCCCACTTCAAATCCTTGTGTTAGAGGTTCAAGCAGTCTAGAGGCCTCATAACCCTTCCATATCTCATTCGCCATTCTGTCAGGAGAGTGACAGGCTCTGTTGGTTCTGGTTCTTGTGGTTGCCTTGGAGGTTGGACTAGCATTTGGATATGCTTTCATTCTTTTCTTTCATTGTTAATGTTGACCCATGCCTGGTTGGTTCAGCTGTTGCGTTGATCCATGGTTGCTGTTACTCTCAACCATTCCTTGCAGGGTGGAAGAACATGGTATCCACCTCCTTGGTGCTGCTTTGTCTTCTTCTTTCTATGTGTGGGCTGTCTCAAAGCCCTGGGAGGCTGAGGAATAGTGTTTCTGTGGCAGGAAGAAGGTTTAGAGGTACGCTCACCTCTGCATTTTGTTGTCAATGGTGAGAGACTGGTCCCAGGTTCCAGCATCCTTTGTGGTGTGGCATGCTGGCTGGAAGTTGCTGTGTGCACAGTAGTTGCTGTATTGACCAGCTGTACTATCATCGTAGTTGAAGCTAGAGGCTTCTCACACTGCTGATCACTGCCTGGTACCGCTCCCACCGGAGAGAATCTCATGGGTGGTAGGTTGTTCTGACCATTGGAGGATTTCCAGACCTGGAATGATAATAGACAAACTTGCTCCACAAAGAGAGAAGAGAGATCGCAGGTGAAATTCGAGTCTGAATACTCATTAGTGTTCAGGTACTCAGGACCGTGTTATTCTGGCTGGCTAATGACATTGGTAGTCTTGACATCCTCTGCTGTCTGTAAGCGATCGCTGGCAGTGCAGGCATCCCTGCTCAGGAGAGAGAAAGATTGGTTACGGATGACATACATCAGCTTAAATATTTGTTTGCTGCCTCATGCTGTATTCTCTCCACTGATCAATTTTTCCTTGGCAGAGAGTGTCTTTTCAAGCTCACGTTCCGTAATTGCGATTCTTACAGTTGTTGAATTGCTTTTTAGTGAGAACCTCTACCTTCGCTTGTCATTCTATGTTCTTGATTTTCACCTTTCTTATACCTCTTTGGTAATGTAATGTTTGTCCAGGGTTCCTTCTCAATGTGCAACTGTTCCCTTCAGCACTGCAGTCTCTTTCCTGTATCTTCTCTGAAATCTGCTTCGTCAGTTCTTTAAGTGGCATTAAATTCATTTTGTTTCGCTTCATAATGTTCACAGGGGACAAACTCAGACCTGAGTGATCCTTGTAACATGTCAATGTCCTTCAACAGGTATTCCTTTTCGCTGCGAAGCTCAAGTACTTCACTTGAGTTGAGTTTTCTTGTAACGTTCCAGAGTCTCAATGGCTTGGATTTTCCAGTCCTGCCTTTCCTGTCCATGACCTTCAGCGGGACCGGATGATCCCGGTGGGGGTGGGGCTGGAAAATACTGCCCAATGAGCTTGTTCTGCTGTTCTGTCATTCTGCTTCTGAGGGTATTCTTTATTCCATCATGTTGCTGAAGTGTAATGGACTGATTTTGAGTCTGAGACTGAAGGGCAATTAGCGGCTCTTTCAACTGTTCACTTTCTCATTCGGCTCTTGCCTGCTCACTCAGCGTACCAGTGTAATAGCTTTGGTCGTTACTGTTAGCTCCGGTATAGCTTTTTCTGAAGTAGCATTCCGCATCCTTTCCAACTCCTCATATTTTTCCAGGGACACATATTAGTTCACTAAAGAGTCTCTCAAGGCAATGAGTTCTGAGAGTGTCCTTCTTGCCTGCTATTGTGACTGGCTGTATTTCAGGTTGAGTTCTTCCAACTCAGCTGATGGTACTACTGCTTTTACTTGATCTGGCTGCCACAGGTCATTTTCCTTCTCATTCACTACCAGCTGCTGATACAGTTCTAGAAACACGTCCACATCTTCAAAAAGGAAATCACCTGGGACTTCTTCCTTTGGTTTCCCATATTACTGGGGCTTCTGGGGAGTTCTATGCCTCCCTGGCATCCTCGTGTGGTTTGTTCGGGTGTTGTTCTTTACCTTTACTTTGCTTTGCTGTGGATCTTTTTTATGCCTCTTAAGCTCTGAGCTCTCCTCAGCTTGAAGATTAAAATATTCATCAAAGGCTGTTAATAGTTCTTTGATGCTGGTTGTGGATTCAGTACCTTGCATCAGGACAATGTGATTAGCAAGATCATCAAACCAGGAATAAAAGACAGTAGTCTTGTATTCCTCTGATTTTTTTTTAAATGAGACCTTATAACCTCATATAAGGTGAAAAGTCATTTCTCAAGAATGCCAAATGTCCTGTTGGATTTGGCCCTGGGGTTGGTCCAAACTGATTTGGTAAGTTGAATTTTTGATCCATGGTGATTTAATATTTCTCCTGCAATCAATGCTTTCAATGTTGTCTTCCTTTTAAGAATGCATGTGCAGTAACCACTTTTTTACCACTGCTTTTCAGCAATTTCAGTTTTAAACATCATTGCCCCTTTAAGAATGGTTGTGCAGGAATTGTTTTTCTATTCAAAATAGCTCCACAGCTGCTGCTTTTTTCCCCAATCTGGATGAACAATATTTAACAACTGCTGTGTGGGTTGGCTGTCTGCAGGCTTGATTTATTCAGCAATACAGCAGTGCTACAGACATTTAAATGAACTGCAGCCTCGCTGTCTAAGGATTCAGATTTTCGCGAGGTTCCCGAGAGTTGGGTAAGTTCATTATTATTTTTTTCCTTTTTTTCTCAACTGTTGAGGCTCGGAGTTGGAGATTGGGATTAGTGATGTATTTCATTAAAATGGCACTTCTGACTGAATTCATAAAAGGGGATTCTCAGGACTGGTTGCAGTCTGGAAGTTACAAGGTTTAGCTCAGCTTTCAGGCTATGAAATCTATGTGCTGAAGCTAGACTTGCAAGGGAGATTCTATGGCGTCTTCTGCTGCAGTAGAACTTCTGCATTTAGCTTCCAGGCTCTTCTCTCTGGAGCTTTCTCTGGTGAATTTTCTCAGTATCTGTAGCTTCAGTTGGGAGATTCTTTCATTCCAGAATCTGTTGAAGATTTTCTTTTTCTTAGGGCAGAATTTTGCCATCGGCGAGCAGGGGGCAGGGCCCGCTCACCGACACATAAAATGACACGCGATGACATCAGGCGGAGACCCCGACATCATCCCGCCCCATTTAACTTTTCAGGAAGGCGTGGGCACAGCAAAATCAGCTGTGTGCCCGCTGACCTGTCAATGGCCAACTGAGGCCATTGACAGGATCATTTAAACAATTAAAGGACCTGCCAGTCCAACCTTATGGTGGGCGGACAGGCCAGGAGCCCCGGCGGCAACTGGAGAAAACATGAAACCTCATCCAGCAGCGGGATGAGGTTTCATGCAGGGTTTTAAAAAGTTTTACTGTAATTTATGAACATGTCTCATCTCATGTGACATTGTCACATGAGGGGGACATGTTAGAGAATTTTCTCTCTATTTTTAATCTTTTTAAAAGTGGAAGTGATCTCCCTGAGGCTGCACTTAGCCTCAGGTAGATGTGCGCTCTTTCGTGCGCATGTGTGAAAGAGCGCACTCTCGCTTTTGGGGAATCCCCCTCCCACCCGCACAGGAAGCGCATAGCACTTCCCGCCGGACGTCACCCTGGGTGGGCCTTAATCGGCCAACCCATGTAAAATGGCGGCAGGGCCCGCTTCTCTGGTGGGGATCGGCTCCCCACTCGCTGGAGATTGAGTCTGGCCCGCCCACCCGGCAGACAGACAATTCTGCCCTTAGTTTTTCAGTATTCTTGTGAGGCTGAGGGCTTTTTGACCCCAAGCTGCCACCATGTTGTAATGGTGTTGGTTACGGAGCGTTTCTGTTAAGGAAGACGTCGGAGACTTTTGTATGTTAACAGCAAGTCTTTATTAACTACTTGTAACTATATACAGTAAAGGGTACAGCTTGGCGCTATCTTCATGTCTAGATCTTAATGTGTCTCCGGCCAATACTACATTGATGCTAGATCTTCGTCAGCTGCCTTCTTACATCACTGTTACTGATGTTACTGCACTCAGACCCACATTAACCCTGTATATACCAAACCCTTACACTACAATTGCCAGTGTACATAGGAGCCTAATCAAAAAGGTTGGACTTCAGGTGAGGAAATAGAATAGGAAACCGTAAAACCTTGTCTTTATAGTTATCAATCAGGATGATTAAATCATCATAATTTAAAATCAAAATACTGCAGATGCTGAAAATCTGAATTAAAAACAGAAAATGCTGGAAAAGCTCATCAGGTCTGACAGCATCTGTGGGGAGAGAAACAATTAATGTCCCGAGTCCATATGGCTCTTCTTCAGAGCAGAAGAAGAGTCATGTGGACTTGAAGTGTTCACTCTGTTTCTCTCCGATTAAATCATCAATTGGAATCACTTGAACTCTAAGTACCGGGGAGGCAATGGCTGCTGCATGCGAAACCAACCTGAGGCACAAGATTTCCAATGGACACGGGGCTGGGGCGGCAGTGCAGGGTGGGGGGAGGGGTGGGGGGTGGGAGAACCGGTCTTCAGGGGAAGCGAGTGAGGCGTTGGCAGCAAAGACAGGGGGTGGCTCTCTGCAGGCTTCTCTTTCCCAATGCTGGTCCCTCAATCTTTTGAATTTGAATAAAGAGTCGGGATAAAGCCCTCAAGTGGGCTTTTGACTGTCTGGACTTAGACAGGGTGGAGGGGGAAAGGGGTTCCTGCTCGCCACACTCCTGCCTGATTAAATGCTCCCCCCCTCCACAAATTTTGCCATGGGGTGGGGTCATTAAATTCCACCCAGTGTCTTTGGAATTTGGCAAAATAGAGAACAACAATATGAGAGTGTGCATATAATTCATAAAAGTGTAAGATTTAACTCCATTGTAAATTATTAACTAGATGAAAGTCAGACAGCAGAAAACAATCTCAGCATCCTTTTCATTTGCAGATACCCAATGCAGGTGGATTATAATGCACTCAATCAATTCAGAAACTCTGGGAAAAATGCAGCTTTTTCCATGATTTACCAGCAGCAGCTGCACTCAGTGTTGCAGCCTTAATGGAATGTCCTTTGAGCTGTGTTATTTTTTCTAAATTTATGAAGGTGTCGATATTTCCTGCTAAACTCTGCATTTTGCAATTCCCGCACATTGTTGTACTTGTCAATGTGCCACCAAATACCTGGTCAGCGAAGTTCAGCGTACACCCCTCTTTTTCAAACACTTTCATGGTTTTCCTGGACTCTTAATTTTTCATCATCCCTGAAGAGTAATTTAAGGCTTTTAAAATACCAACATCAATACGTTTGATTTCCTCGATTCAAGAAGAAATTGGCGCATTGCTGATGACAGTGGTTCTGGTTGATCAAGGTGAATCGCTAAGTGTCCCAGATTGAGAGAGTTAGTGTCCTCAGAATGCCATAGCTCCTGGCTTCCTCTCTCTGATAGCTAATTGATTTCAATTCTTGTGAGCCACAAAGTTGCACATCTGTTGTTGGGATTGGCAACAGCATGTTCAGTTAATCAAAGCAGAAGCCTCAGCCCCATCATGACTAGACTGAAGCTTGTTGTCTGGTATGATCTCATTGCAAAATTGGCTTCTTCTCTAGGGTCCCCCCTAGTTTAGATGTCAGAACCTATGTATTGTTAAAATCTTGCACTTTCCAGAAACATTAGTGTGTTTATTAAACTACCATTTCCTAAGAAGCTGTGGTGTGATGTTTTGTGATTAAGTTATTTTGTGAATTTGGGACAAAGTGATTATTTGGAATGTCTGAATAATCCTCCTCCTCCTTCAGCCACTATTCCCTAAGGGGGTGTTGACGACCATGCTTGACCAAGTACTGAAGCTGATGCTGCAGTGTTTGCTGTTGCCTTCTGTAGTATGGCTAAACAGGAAACTCTCCCGCTCTTACCGCCCGCCATCAGGCATTGTGGAAGGATTTACAGGCTGATAGTCAACCTGTTTGGCCACATTATGAACACACCTTCTGTGGCCATCAACTCTTGGAGTGGGACTTGAACCCAAAGCTTCTTGTCCAGAGGTAGGGACGCAACTACTGTGCCACAAGACCTCCGTAACATGAATAATAAACCCTTTAAACTGGTGAGAAGCTGCTGACAATAAAATACCAAACAACTTCCCAAACACTGCTTGTCTCTCCACTTGATAAAGGAAATAAAAAGACCTCGGTGTCAGGCACTTAATTGCAAACTAATTTCATTTACCAATAAGATCAGCATAAATGGAAGTCAAACAACAGCAGATAAAAGTGTCCTGAGGTTCACGTGAAACCCTTCAATTCAGCAGACTGTCTGCAAACAAAGGTCAAAGGTGAAATTAGATATTGCCCTAGCTCATCAACTGCCTGAGAAAATAAACATGGGGGAAATAAAGAGATTCTGATTCCCAGTTATACCCCCTCTTGGCTTCTGTCATGCCCAGTAAAGGCACGCCCTATCCATAATTTTTAAAACATAAACTGGCATCAGTTTGGAATCTTCCGGAACTAATGTTTCTTTTGAAAATGGACATTAAAATGCTGCCAAAGACGGCTATCAGGAGTCACCTGACTTGATTTGTTGTTTCAAACTGCCATGCTTTCTCAAAAGGACACATTCCAAGCTAGGAAATGACAATACTCATCTCCTGAAACCATCCGATCTTAAATGGGTCTTTTCAGAATAAAAGACAGTGATTGTCTCAGGTCACCAGGTTGAATGTCTACACAAAAAAACCCAGATTGTGGTTAATTAACTTATGCCCAACAACATATTTGGTAGGGAGCTTTGAAGGACTACATAGTAAGGCAGCCACCTTGGCATCCCCTTTAAAATGAAACTTAGTGCTGTTGGGAAAACACAAAATGACAACTGGAGAGTCAGCAACAGCAGAAAGGGCAGCAGCATCTGCACTTTTAAAAACTGGAGACCACAACATCTTAGGGTCTCCAACCCTCTCCTTTACACCAATAAAGAAAACTGACCTCCTGGTATTGAGACTACAAGTGAATATCTTTTGTGACTTGCTGAAAATTCATCTCTTCGAGGGAATCCTGCAACAATTTTGATATACAACTTCTGCCAGTGAATCCACCTAGACTACCCTTCAGAGGTGAAAAATCCTTCCTCACTGGGCCTGCAATGCGTGCTTTTTTATCAAGATGAGCTAATCACGTGAATTACAAACTATCCTTTGGTTTATAACATGTAAAAGCGCACTATTCTCCTTAACTATTGCTTTCCATTTCCCTCCTGGTGTTTGACAAGGTGTTTACTAAAACCCGCTTTCACAGCCATATCTCCTTTCTCAGTGACTGTCTCCGTCTCCGACTTACCCCACGTGGATTTCAACTGAAATTCCACCCCTCGTGTTTCGAACCCACCCAGGATTACAGGTATCTCCGGGACATAAAACGTTTCTAGGACTGCTGTTCCCGTCACATTCTGAGATCCACACCCAGTGCCATGCGCCGCCATATGAACACACTCGACCTCTCCCTCCAGCAGCACCGCCATACCCTTTTTCAAAGCTGCGCGTGCCCCCAGTTTCATTTTATTCTTCGGCTCATCCGACGCCTCAACAAGAAACTTTTTCTCTTTCTCTCAAGTGCTAAGGAACGCAAGCTCCAACAACTCATCGACACCAACACCCATCTAGGACCCTCCACCCCTGCCTGTCCCTCTGTCCCCACCCCATCTTCCAATCCCAAACCCAGCCGTGTATTCACTATATCCCCTGACCTTCCCCTCTCCGATGCTGAACGTTCAGTGCTCAGCAAAGGACTTAGTTTCATACCCTTACGCCCTCACCTCAATGAATTTCGGGCTCGGCACGATGCTGAACTCTTCTTCCGCCGTCTTCGGCTCCAGGCTCACTTTTTTGGGCAGAAGTCCTCTCCCCATTCAACGGATCCTTTCACCCACCTCCAATATTCTCCCTCCACCTGGACCCCTCCCTCTGGATTCTTACCTTCTCTCGATCTTTTCATTGAGAACTGTTGGTGCGACATTAGTCGTCTCAATTTCTCTGCTCCTCTCACCCATTCTAATCTCTCTCTCTCTGAACTTACTGCACTCCATTCTCTCAGGTCCAACCCTGATATTGTCATCAAACCCGCTGACAAGGGTGGTGCTGTTGTCGTCTGGTGCACTGACCCCTACCTCACAGAGGCTGAACGTTAACTCGCAGACACTTCCTCCTACCTCTCCCTGGACCATGACCCCACCACTGAACATCAAGCCATTGTTTCCAGGACTGTCACTGATCTCATCTCCTCTGGAGATCTTCCTCCCACAGCTTCCAACCTGATAGTCGCCCAACCTTGGACGGCCCGCTTCTATCTCCTACCCAAAATCCACAAACAGAACTGCCTCGGTAGACCGATCGTCTCAGCTTGCTCCTGCCCCACAGAACTCATTTCTCGTTATCTTGACTCACTTCTCTCTCCCCTTGTCCAGTCCCTTCCCACCTACATCCGTGATTCCTCTGACACTTTACGTCACATCAACAATTTCCAGTTCCCTGGCCCCAACCGCTTCCTCTTCAACATGGTCATCCAATCCCTCTACACCTCCATCCCCCACCAGGATGGTCTGAGGGCCCTTAGCTTCTTCCTTGAACAGAGGCCCGAACAATCCCCATCCACCACTACTCTCCTCCATCTGGCTGAACTTGTTCTCACACTGAACAATTTCTCATTCAACTCCTCTCACTTCCTCCAAATAAGAGGCGTGGCTATGGGTACCCGCATGGGCCCCAGCTATGCCTGTCTCTTTATGGGGTATGTGGAACATTCCTTGTTCCAGTCCTACTCCGGCCCCCTTCCACAACTCTTTCTCCGGTACATCAATGATTACTTCGGTGCTGCTTCATGCTTTCGGCGGGACTTGGAAAAATTTATTAATTTTGCTTCCAATCTCCACCCTTCCATCATTTTCACGTGGTCCATCTCTGACACTTCCCTTCCCTTCCTTGACCTCTCTGTCTCAATCTCTGGTGATAGACGGTCCACCAATATCCATTACAAACCCACCGACACCCACAGCTACCTCGATTACAGCTCCTCACACCCCGCCTCCTGTAAGGACTCCATCCCATTCTCACAGTTCCTTCGCCTCCATCGCATCTGTTCCGATGATGCTACCTTCAAAAACAGTTCCTCTGACATGTCCTCCTTCTTCCTTAACCGAGGTTTTCCACCCACGGTCGTTGACAGGGCCCTCAACCGTGTCCGGCCCATCTCCCACGCATCCGCCCTCACGCCTTCTCCTCCCTCCCAGAAACATGATAGGGTCCCCCTTGTCCTCACTTATCACCCCACCAGCCTCCGCATTCAAAGGATCATCCTCCACCATTTCCGCCAACTCCAGCATGATGCCACCACCAAACACATCTTCCCTTTACTCCCCCTATCGGCATTCAGTAGGGATCGCTCCCTACGGGACACCCTGGTCCACTCCTCCATCACCCCCTACTCCTCAACCCCTTCCTATGGCACCTCCCCATGCCCACGCAAAATATGCAACACCTGCCCCTTCACTTCCTCTCTCCTCACCGTCCAAGGGCCCAAACACTCTTTTCAAGTGAAGCAGCATTTCACTTGCATCTCCCCCAACTTAGTCTACTGCATTCGTTGCTCCCAATGTGGTCTCCTCTACATTGGAGAGACCAAACGTAAACTGGGCGACCGCTTTTCAGAACACCTGCGGTCTATCCGCAAGAATGACCCAAACCTCCCTGTCGCTTGCCATTTTAACACTCCACCCTGCTCCCTTGCCCACATGTCTGTCCTTGGCTTGCTGCATTGTTCCAGTGAAGCCCAACGCAAACTGGAGGAACAACACCTCATCTTTCGACTAGGCACTTTACAGCCTTCTGGACTGAATATTGAATTCAACAACTTTAGGTCTTGAGCTCCCCCTTCCATCCCGACCCTCTTTCTGTTTCCCCCTTCCTTTTGTTTTTTTCCAATAAATTACATAGATTTTTCTTTTCCCACCTATTTCCATTATTTTAAAATATTTTAAATCTTTTATGCTCCCCCCACCCCCACTAGAGCTATACCTTGAGTGCCCTACCATCCATTCTTACTTAGCACATTCGTTTAGATAATATCACCAACTTTAACACCTATGTGTTCTTTTGTCCTGTTGTTTATGACATCTTTTGATGATCTGCTTCTATCACTGCTTTTGCCTACAACCACACCACCCCCCTCCACTTCTCTCTCTCTCTCTCTCTCTCTCTCCCACACCACCCCCCGCCCCCCCCCAACGCCTTAAACCAGCTTATCTTTCTTGGACTCGAACTCAAGTACTGTCGAAGGGTCATGAGAACTCGAAATGTCAACTCTTTTCTTCTCCGCCGATGCTGCCAGACCTGCTGAGTTTTTCCAGGTAATTCTGTTTTTGCTTTTGGATTTCCAGCATCCGCATTTTTTTTGTTTTTATGCTATGTCTCTTCTCCAGCTTTAAGAGCTTCCCAATCTCCTTAGCTGCTTTTGAGGCTTCTCCTCTTAACCTTTCCTCCTACTCAGGCCTGACTGCCATAAGTGAAGCACCTTCGGACATCTGTTACATTACTGAAGCTTCACAGACGCACATTTCAAGATGCAAAGGCCACAGTCCATTGTTTTTCCTACTATCTGGAGATACCAAGCACAGAAATGCTCCAAATTTCTGCAGCAGAACTGAGCATCTGAATTCTTTAGCAAAATTGGACGTAAACATTCCTGCAGTATTAGGCACAGGATCAGAGATACACTGGTGAAAAAGTCCAATATTCAGCATTTCAAATCAGGTTGTATGCATTTCTTTAGAATATGCTTACGGCATAACAACAATAATTTGATTTATAAAGCACTTTGAACATAATAAAATGCCCCAAGGTGTTTCGTAATGTTATCAAACAAAGTTTGGGACTGAGCTGGTACTAAAAACTTGGCCAAAGAGGTAGATTTTAAGGCGCGCCTTAAAGAAAGAGAGAGGTAGAAGACTGGTTTAGAAAGAGAATTCCATAATTTAAGGTCTTGGCAGCTGAAGACACAGTTGCTAATGGTGAAGCGAGTGAAATGGCACTGTGTCTCCTTCCAATGCAAGATGGCCACCGTCTGTGCCTGTGCACTTGTCTACACATGGGCAGCAAACCTAAAGCTGAGTCTAACCTAAGCGTAAAATGTGGGATGCACAAGAGGCCAGAGTTGAAGGGCTGCTGATAGTTCAGTGAGTTGCAGGAACCTACAATGACAGAGAGAGGAAAGGCCCTGGAGGGATTTGAAGACTGGAACGAGAATTGCAAAATTGAGGCATTTCTTAACCAGGTGCCAACATAGGTCAATGAACACAGAGGTGAAAGGGCGAACTGTACTCAGTGCTAGTTAGGATGCGGGCAGTAGTTTTAGATTACTTCAAGTTTACAAAGATGTAAGGTCAGCCATGAGTGTGTTACAATAGTCAAGTTTATGAATAACAAAGGAATGGATCAGGGCTTCAACAGCAGGGGAACAAAGGCAGGGGTAAAATAGGATGACTTTCCAGTTTCACTGGAAATTCAGTTAACTTCCGTCATTCGCAACACCCTCTATCGCGAATATTTTTACCCGCGCAAATGTGTATGCACACCAAATCGCGGTCCCAGAATTTCACTCATCCCCGATTTAAAACGTTAAACTCTCATCTTTCCCATGACTTTCCCATGTAGAAAGTGTGCACTGCGCATGTGCCGTCTCTGTGCACACGCAAGATCACCGTTCGCGATTTCACCCTTCACAAGATTTCGTGGGAAACAGAACCCCCGCGAACAACAGGAGTTGACTGTATTTTAACACATGCACATACATCACAGTGACCAGAGGAACACAGTAATTACAACAAGCGAATAAATAACGTTATATTTTGTAGCAAAACTCTTTATTCTTGCTGATTAACGTTAAGTAAGACATCAAATATAACAATTACATCTCGTTTACACCAGGTTTACCCATAACATTTTTTTACTCGTCAGGATGAAACAACCCACTTTAACTTTTAAAAATGTTGTCCACTACCAAACCACCTGTAAGTCCTCCCATGTACAGCAATTATCTATAATTCTGATTCTATGTAAATTGGAATAAATCACCATGTACCATATAGTAATAACTCACAAGTTACTTATATAAAATATGTTCATGCATGTAATCCATGTCCTCATAAAGGGCAGGCAAAAAATAACCCATGAAAATGACTTCCTACCAGCCCTGATCACTTAGCCGCTCCATTTTAGCTTTGGGAAACCTTCTGTTACTTGCACCACATCAGTAGTGGCTAGATAAACGTGTCAACATTTCACTAACACTTGTTCCCTTTTTTAGGCAAAACTCTCCTGACATGTTGACCTAGCTCTCGAAAGATTTGGCCTGCAATTGTCCAGATATCTTTGTTGTTGCTAGACAAAGTTTAATAAGAACAATGCTTCCACCAGGATGACAATGAGCCCATTGAACCCATAGTGAAGGTAGGGTCCTGGTTATTTATGGCAAAATCCCACTGCTCCTGTTGAACTTGGTCTCAGCAGCGTATTCCATTCAAATTGAACATGCATCACAGGATGCGCAGTAACAACAATGAAGGGTTTCTAACAAAGGAATGGTTACAAATTCCAGGGCTCCATACATAATGATAGAAGTTGGAATACATTTGCTGACTAAATCAAAGGAAATATTTGGACTGCATTCCTGGTTTTAAGGACACAATAATATGTATTTTTGGTAAATTATCAGTTTATATTTTTTCATGTGAGGGGACAATCCTGCTCAAGGCTGACTTTTAAAAGTTATTTAATTGCCCATTGATGTCATGACTGGAGAATCAAACATTTTTCTACCCTTGGCCTCAGCTTCAGGTGTACTATACACCAGTTACAGAGAAAAACTTCCATTTTTAACTATTTCAATGAGGCGTGATTAACTCCATGCCCAGCAGAGTAATCCTTCCTGCACCAGTGTGACATTTTCCATTTCTCATTTCAGCAAAGACAACGGGCAGGATTTCCCAGCCCTTGCTTACGGCTGGGATTTTCCAGTGCTACCGAAAGTCAATGGACTTTTGGCTAGCTGTCCAAATTCTCCATTCCTGCCTGCGACAGATCCCTGCCACAGGTGGGGGCCGATAAACCCTGGCCAATATTGTGGCCATTTATACAAAGTTAGTCCTGTCTTTTGGACAAGTGCCAATGGACAATAGACCAAGAATTTTTTTTAAAAGAAATTATTTATCGGCGTAAGGGCTGTCACTGACAATTCTGGGATTTGTTGCCCATCCCTCAGTGCCCTTTGAGAAGGTGATGGAGGGCCTTTACCCTGAACGTAGGAGCGCATGTGATACAAGTACTCCCATTTTGCTGTTAGAGGCTTTGGCGCAGCGGCAATGAAGATCACACTCTTCTCTTAGAATCCTCAAAGGCTAGCAGCAGTGGTGTATCTCCATAGTCTGCACAAGGTTCAAACTCCAGATGCCAGAAGTTGAAAAGACAGTGCGATAATACACTGCACTCTTGGACCTCTTTATAAATGCACTTCTGAAAATGTTACAACCTCAGGTTGCAATCACTATAGGAATGATATTGGTGAATGGAAAGAGAGTCGTGCAACTACCAAATTTCTATACTCAATTGCAATCGCCAACAGATTAACTTCTAGGCCCTAAATTATTGTAGAAATTCCATTTAATGGCTAAATGTGCTCACAGGGTTTAAAACCTGTCAGGGGGAGATTCAGGATAATGAGTGTACTGAAGTTTCCCAGCACCTTATCAAATGGAGAGACCAAGATAACTCAATGTATGCAGGGAGGAAAGTGGGGTGAGAGCACACAATCTAAACAATTGTCATACATTTTGAAATAAATATAAATGAAAGATAATCAGCCAATATCGATAGGCAATTATCAAGCCACCTTTTAATGCCTTGCAATGGATATTTCAGCTATTTAGAATGGTCAAACATTTCTATGCCATTTTCTCAGTACATCAATAAGCAACCAGTCATTGCCCTCCAAATCCACAGTGTCATATAAGCAGTGGAGCTTAATTTTCAGTCCAAAAGTAGTCCAAACTGCTGAAGGAACAACCAGCAGCATATATGTATGCAGATTTGTTAAAAAATCAATAATAAGATAAACAGGGAACAAAGGGATTGGCCAGATGTGTTTTTTTGCTGCAACTATATATACCCAGTACAGTCTGCTAAACGATGTAGCCAACAATTGAAGTTTCACAGAAACCAGCTAATTGCAACTAGGGGCTTTTACATAATTAACGTTCATAGACCAGAAACTAAAGTTGAAATTGTTTGTATTACTGGTTAGCAGTGGGGTGAGAAGAGCTTCCTCTTAAAGCATTTTTGGAAGCAGCTTCATTTTCTTTCATCTCGTTTCAGTTTGGTGGTTATTTGATGCAATTCACAGTGCAACAAGCCAATGTCAAATTCTGATCACCATTAAATTCAAAGCTGCCTCATAATTTAATTTGGAAAGGCTATGTGTATTAGCACTAAAAGCATGCATTCCTCAGGTACCCAAAACATGTGTGTATATCTGCTGCATGCATCTTCCACGCGGTAACACATTTAATCCAGATCATTTGAGCTATTTTATTCAATTTATGATGAAATAACAAGACAATTTCAACATTTAGATTGGTCTAGGACTCTTTATAAGATGTTACATTTCTTTGCTGTAATATCTGTACCACATTTAACCCTTGATGCATTTTTTAAATAGCCTGAGGTGTGCTGAAACAAAGAACATTCTTGTACTAATTTCCTTGTAGTTAAAAGTAATATATATCTGGCTTATAATCACCCCAAATTTGTTATGTGCTACTCAAGCATTGGGAGCTCTAGCCAGACTGTGCACAATGTCCAGAGAGTTGGTTATGGATTTGCATATATTTATCATTTTATTAAATGTCATTCATTAAATAATTTTATTTCAAATCATTTTTGCTGCAATTAGTTTTGGTAGCTCCACACACTTATTATTCATTAACTGGTTTATGCATGAATATATATATAAGATATACATATATATTATTTTAAAAATAATATTTGTACATATATATTATTTTAAAAATAATGTGTAAAAATAATATATATATTATATATATATATAAAGTACAAAAGCTTTGCTTTCAACTTAATCTCAGGCTTAACAATTTCTTGACTTTTACTTGTCAATTTTTGGACTGTCTCACTGACAGTCGATGTTGAGTCTCCTTCCGAGCTCCTGGAAGAAAAAAATAACTTCTTTTAATATTTTGGAGGGCGTAAATATTAATGTTTTAGACAGTAAAAGTGGTTACAATGATCTAAAATGTGCTTTCTAGGATTTCTGTTGCCTTAAAATAAAAACCGCCTTCCTAAATGTTTTACAGCCCAAGAAAATGATTTTATATTTTAATCTACCTCACAGTATATACTGGTTCGCTGGAAAATGTCACAAGGAAGCAGTTCTGGATCCAGTTCTTGTAAATCAGCTTTTTGGCCCTTCATGTTGAATACTCTCGAAGGGGTAAATTCCTTTTGGATTGCAAAAGAAAATTAATAACTTCACTGATTTAAACACATATATAAATATCCCATGGTTTAAAATCTAGGACCTCAGAAAAGAATTGCAAAACCTAAATAAGATTTCATTAATTTTCTAAAAGCTGAAAAATTTATCTTTCAGAATAAAAAGTCTTGTGCTTAAAAAAAGGGTCTTGTTTTTCTTTTGTGTGTCAAGTTTTCTAAAAAAAAAATCAGACTTGACAGTGGAACAGGAAAAGATAACAAATGTCTTTCATTATTGCTGCTTCGTACTATGGTAATCTTAGGCACTATGCAAGATAGCTAAAAAGTAATCAATTGTATTTCTAATTCTCTATTCAATAACAACTAAGAAAAAGATTATGTAGTCTTCTGTAGAGTCAGATAGGTGGGGAAGCTGTGAGCTCTCAATCATACAAAATTGCTTGTATTCAGGAAACATAAGATATTTAACTTTCACTTTGACACTGAGAGAACTGACAACTGCTGAAAAAAAAAATCATTTATAAAGTACTGATTATTATGCACTGCAGCAGGAGGTTCTAAAGAGGACAATTCAGGAAAGGGATAGCCTATGAGTACAGCACTTAAAGGGTAGACTGTCCCAAGGCATGGGTTCTACGTCTCATTCCTTTAAGCTGCCATTTTGAAAACATTGCTGTGGCATATTCAAGGCTCTTGCACAACCTACTGAAGCAAACTAGTCATCATTGAAGTGGCTTGAGAAGTTTGAAAAGGCCGTCACTGCAGGTGCAGGCCTGCTTTACTTTTGTTCTGTCTTACAAGCTAGGTTGCACGGAGTTATCCACAACAGGACGTGTTACGCCCTCATCTTAATCTGGTTCACTAAATTCTGGGAATTCAACTCTTCTATTTCAGGACTGAAAGGGAAAAATGTAGTTCTGAGTAAATGTTTAGGAATATGAAAGGAATGTGTCTCCATTACATTATTGTCCGTGAAAAGTACTTCTAATCTTGTTCAACATAATAAAATAATAAGGGCCATATTTTGGAACAGTTTAAACAACTTTTGCTCATATATAAATAGTCAAACTGGTTAAAGGCATTCTTAATTTGTTGATTAACAAATATATTTGTAATTTGCTGAGGGCTACAAGGAAAGACAGGGGAGTGGGACTAAATGGATAGCTCTTCCATTGAGTCAGCTTAGCCATGATGGGCTAAATGGTTCACTTCTGTGCTATGATTTGATGCCTTAGTGGTGTTTTTCTGTATGTTTTTCATTTTCTAGTTTTGGTCATAAGAATAAGTAAAACTTACTCAACTAAAAGGAAATACCTTTGAATATAATGTAAACTATTGAAATTTTACTTTTTTGGGATCAACAGAAATTGTCATTAAAATAAAAACATTATAAATGTATCAACTGCTGCTCAATTGGTTTTATTGAATGAAATGTACCTCATGATGGGTGGTTTTCATTCCATCAAGATGTCCATAAAGAAAGTTCAGAACTTCAGTGTCATTTACTTCCTCAGCAAAGTTGATGGCGTTTCGTCCATTCTGATCCTTTAAGGAAAAAACAGAACGTGTTACACATCTGGGCAGACTCCTCAAGTTTCTCCCTTTATCACCGCAGCCCCCCTTCTTTGTCAAAACTGCTGACCGATGTTCCATAGGTACCATTAATTCTCCAACATTTTGCCTGCGAAACTGTTCTTCCTGTGCCTGGGCTGGACAGTGTGTTGACAACTTCCCAGCTGTGCACTAATGTCAAACCCAAACCTAGCCAATAAACTTTCCAATAAAGGTCCCTAGATCACTGGTGAAGATCTGTTTTATTCACTGCAGTTACAATCTTTGTTTTAAACTATATTTGGCACATTACTATGTCTGTTTGTGCAATTTATAAATTGCTTTGCAGTGAATTGAAATACAACATGAGGTGTGATGCGTCAAATACTACTGTGCTGCTAAGTTTTTAAAAGTCAAAAAGCCTAGTTTTTCCACATTCCTCCAATTTTGGGCCTCTTGCATATCCCTGATTTCCACTGCTCCATCAATGTCCGCTGAGTGTTTGGCTGCCCAGATCCTAAACTCTGGAATTTTATCCCTAAACCACTCGCCTCTCCACCTCGCTCTCCTCCTTTAAGTTGCTTTTAAAAACCCACATTTTTGACCAAGCATTTGATCATTTCTTTCTGTGGCTAGTGTCAAATTTTTGCCCATTAACATTTCTGTGAAAAACTTTGGGGTGCTTCCTGGCATTAAAACATGTTACACAAATACTTTGTTGGTGTTATTTTACTTGGCCTCGAACAAGCATGTATTAAAAAGTCACAGGCAGAGTACTCATTAAAGTATTGCTGATAGCAATCATAAAAAAGGATTTAAATCTTAAAAATGATCCAATACCTATTTTATTCTGCCCCTGTTATTTTTCAGTGACAAATTGCCCCCACAGAACCCAGTGAAATAAAACATGCTCAGTCTAGGACTGAAGTAACTATTGTCGTACCTGCATACAGAGGGAAGATCCCATCCTCAACAAGCATCTCATACCATCCAGCAGCTGCTCCTTCCTCAATTTGAGGAACTTCTTTGTGTTACAGTTCATGTCCGAGTTCTCAAATTCATTCACTGTTGCATTGTGAGCCAACACCGCACAGTGTAACGGGGTCAGATCTTTGTAACAAAAGGTAGAGGATTATTATTCACATTTGCTGGATGCTGTAGATATCAAACACACAAGTTATACCTGAATTTTCAAAAATAAAAAGAGTGCAGGCGTAATCCAGTTTAATTGGAAGTGACAGTCACTCAAGTCGGAGCAATAAATGGGGTGTTGAAAAAGTTCTTGTGGAACTTTAAACTTTAATAACTCTGAATGCACATACAATAGAAGTATGAACAGCATATGAAAGCATAATTCATAAAGATATTAACACAATACAGTTCAATTTTCAACATAACCATCGTATTTTTGAAATATTTTGTTCAGGCTTTCCAACTCATTGAAAACAGTTGCTGCCAAGCATTTTCATAAACTGCATGTGTTCCTGATCCTATAAATATGAAATATTGTCTTAAAATATTATGAATTGTTCTTTCATATGCCTTTTACAGTTTGCTTCTATCATTTGTGCACCCAAAGTTAAGTTTTAAAGTTGCACAAGGAATTTAAAAACGTATAAATAATTAACGTCACAATGCATCAATGAAACAAGAATTATTTTGAGCCCATCAAAGGATACTTACAATTATTGTCAACAGCATCAATGTCCACATCTGTTCCATTCATCAAGGTTTTCTCTATTACCTGAAAATGATCGTTGATGATATTATTGTGGGATAAATATGGAAAGAATGGCAATTATTCACAATCTGAGATGCTCAAAATTGACCAGAAGTGGCAATGAACTGTTTACTTACATGTAAAACGCGGAGGAATCCATTTTCTGCACACAAATGTATTGGTGTTTTCCCCATATAGTCTCTCTCATTGATCGGAGCACCAAGTGAAATGAGGTCATTCACCATCAGGTGCTGATTTCTTTCTGCGGCCAAATGCAGTGCAGTCTGTAGAACCAAAATCACAATGCAGTACCTTAAAGCTTCAATTGACTCCCACAAACAAATCACTTTTTCATGACTTTGAACAATTCGGCCTTAATTTTTAAAAAAAATCATGAATATAATGTCCTCTCATACGGATCTTTTTAACAAAATATTTTTAAAATCAAGTGAACATACTGACAAGTAATTTCTAACAAAAATAGTTAACTTTTTATATTTTTTAAATTTTGGATAATATGTTGTTTTTATTTTTGGTAAATATAAACATATACACTCGCTCACATTGTCTTACAGCAATTTTAATTTGGTTTTATAAAAAGCATACAATACTTTTTTAAACTGATTGTCGGCACAATTGAAGTAGAATGTCTTAGAATGTAATAACCAATGTAATCTACATGAGTTACTGTAGTTATTCAGTGAAGTATAGATATATTCTAAAACCTATGATATAGTGGAGAACAAATCCAATTGTTGTGGATTTGTTAACATTTTCGTTTGTTTGCAACGTTTTTGTAAAAGTAATTATTAACGCAAGGAAGTCCAGAAAACGATTTTGAAAAGGGTAAAGTACAAAAAAAAAGGAACTTTCTTTTCAGGCTTCTAATTACTTACTCGGCCTCTGGTGTTTTTTTCATCGATTCTACCCACATTTGCCATCCTACAGGCTAAGCTATATGCCAGGGCTCTCTTTCCCTGAATGACAGCATTATGCAGCATTCTGTTGAAATTAAAAAAAAGAGTGCTCTATTACTGATAATTAAACAAAGAAAGCAGAGCAAAGAACAAAATAGATGATTCAAAGTTCTGAACGAAGCTATTCCTTCTACCTAAAGCCCCTGTGTTAATTTCAGTAATTCAGTCACATCATGATTGTAATCCAAATTACTTTATTTTTTGTGATAAAGGCATTAAATTAATCTCAACAAGCATAACTTGTCGGTGATTCATTTCCAGGTGATTCAATTGACATGTAATAATTTTATCTCTACTGAAGGTCAAATACACAAAAGCATGAAAGCAGGTTGAATTTCACGGAATGAAATGGCATACACCTCATTCATTTGTAAAGCTCTGAACCACACCTAGTACTTGGAAAATCACACAGTAAACAGTTCTATTCACCAGTGCTATTCATTTAAAAGTGAAGAAAATATTTGAATTTACCAAAAAAAAAACCGCATTTATTTGGGGAGGTAAGTACAGGGAGGTGAGGTCCTTGCCTGAAGTGCATTGCCCGTCATTTTCTAATGTGTGCTGGTGGTGGGCAAGATTCCCAACCATCGACTTCTTCAAAAAAACTTAACATATGGCGCAGAAATGATCTGTAATAATTTAGACCATGCCATTGACATACAGACACAGCACAAGGTGCTTTTCAAATGAGAAATTGGCAAAAGCACATTTCATTGTGAGACAATAGAACAAAGTGGCTGACCTTTTCCTTAATCTGAATATGGAAACAAAAATGGGGTTTTGACAGCCACTGATAACTTGTTACTGTAATCATGTAATACTTGCTGTGCCACAACACCAAAGTTACAACATCCTGAGCTAAGTAGGTGCATGCATAATATTATAATATTTACTAAGTTAACTTTTGCATATTGTAATATTCGTTAAACTAGCTTTTGCATAATATTACAACATTTGTTAAACTAACTTTTGCACAAGGCTGTATCACTTAATGATTAGTTACACCATATTCATCTGCTCGTCAAAACAAATTTTTTTTGCTACAGGGAAAAAGTGCGGAGTGGGACAAGTTGGTGAGCTTATTCGAAGAGCTGGCACAGGGCAGATTGGACAAATGGCCATGCTCTGTGCTATAAAAATCTATCTTGCAATCTCTTACAGGCATTTTTGGATCTACATCTACAATTAATGTGGGCATTATACCTACGTGTTGCCATTCTTGTCTGCAGAGAGTATTTCCTGAGTAGATACAGTGCAAAGGCTGTCCTCTACATGTCGCAGCTGAAATTGGAAGAAAGACACGGCTGAATCATCTGGAGAATGTTGACGTTGAGAGGTGACTGGAAGGTGTTTGCTTTCAACGTGAGAAGGTTTACAGTTCTGGATATTGTTTAGTTCAGCTTGCCTAAACCATTCCATCTCAGATGAGGGGGGACAAGGTAGAGATTGCCCAGTGACATTTGGAGAACTGCAGGGCTGACGCCTGACGGTCCTGTCTTCATTGGAGGTGTTCCCGTAGTGTTCTTCTGTGCAGACTGCCATCTGAGCAGGTGAAAAATTCCAAACTTCTGGTTCCAAATGTATATAAGGTTTGGGATATACAGACTCCAAATCAGGAAGAGTTGTATCATTCTTGGAGAAACAACTTGAAAGATAGCATAAGGTTCCTTGGTCAGTTTGCAGCTGTTGGTGGCCATTGTGTGAACCCCAGAAACTGACTGGGTAGTCAGTGTAGCAGCCCACCTGGCAGTCCATTCCTGGTATGTTCTGTTCTGTCTGGTAAGAGCATGTTTTATTTTGCTTCAGGTCGGTCTCCAGAACTTCTACCAAGTCTTCCAAAAGTTCTTCAAAATTCTTCGGTGGGAAAGCATTAGCTTTTTTTATCTGTAAAAGGGATAAACAAAATGGAAAGCTGTTATTAGATTCCATCAATGCATAGGAAGCTGTCACAATCAATCATTGATTTCAAGATGTCCTTAACATCCTTAAAATCAGCAGCAAAGTAAGTCTTGAAATAAGTGCTGCAAATGATATTATAAATATGAACCTGCAAACTACACTGTGCAATATTACCACATAAAGGGTAGATTGGATTTCGCACTCCATTAAAATAGCACCTATTAATACAAGTTCAAATCCCACCATGGGAGTTTAAGCATTTGATTTCAGCTTATGAAATATTGGGAATTAAAAAGTTGGTGCTAATATTTCAAGAAGAGACTTTGAAGCTGTTGAATTGTCACCAAAACACAACTGGTTCACTGGTGGCCAACTCTGACCTGGAGGGAGAGAAACCCTGTTGTCCTTACCGGCCTGACCACTGGGAGACTCCAGTCCCACATCAACTTAATTGCTTAACTGCCCTCTGAAGTGGTCTAGCTCGCCACTCAGCCACTCAAGAAGAAAGAAGCCCATCAGCACCTTCCCCGGGAAACCAGGGTTGGGCAATCAATGATGCCCTTGCTGTTATTTCCAAGGTGTAAATTCTAGTGGCCAACAGTGCTTACCTGTATGTTCCGTTTAGTAGCATATGGATGACCATGGACTGCCTCTCGGACCACACGTCTTCTCACTGCAATAGAGTCGCCAGTAAACACGTTAGGCACAATGTCAGATCATTAAAGAAGGACCTTTTAAATTAATAGATTCCTCTGAGCCACTTACTATTATTTGATTTCCAGGACACATCCAACTGTAAGAAATAAATTAAAAGGTCTTAAAAATTATGTCAATCCAACAAATACTGAAGATGAATTTCCAGCTTTGCAATACCTTGTTACCATGTCAGAGAAACTTTATTTCCAGAGAATCTGCTCTGATTATACAATTTTCCCCGACCCTCCTAATATTTTGTTGCATGTTGAGTTTGATAGTTAAAAGATTGAATATTTGCTTTTCTTCTCTTGAAAGAGGGGCTTGCTGTACAGGTACAATGGACCTATCCTCGTACCTGGACATCATTGGGATCTTCTCCTCTGGCTCTGCGATAATTGCGAAGAAGATCTCGAACTGGCCAGCGGACCCTTACTCCCATGTATTTTTTCTGGCATTCTGTATTTATATGATTCTTTGAGTCTAGGAAAAATAAGTTTTGATTAAAAACTGGCACAAAAATTTTGATAAAATCTTCCCTACCAAAAGGCCACCTTTAAAATGAGCAGTTGTTTATATCAACCAGAAGGCGATAACCATTATACACATGGAAGTTGAGAATTTTCGCATCTTAAGTGCCCCGTTTCTTTCAGGCAGAAACAGCAGTGCTATTGATTAGTTTGCACCTTCCCCATAATTTGACGTAATACTAATTCAGAAATTTTATCTGCAGAAAAACTTTTTCCTGGTAAAATAATATTGAAGTAAACACACAGTTAAGGACAGATTCTTATCGAACCATGAAACCTAGAAAAGGGAATGCAAGATGATGATCTTATTGAGAATGTCAATTCTTGAAACGTAGCAGAGATTAAATTCTCCGAGACATATCTGATCCAATTAAGCAGCTCTACTTCAAAGAAGTTGGGCTTTTTTCTAAACTTTCTGCAGGATGTCTGAGTTTTGTATTTCACAAAGCACAGCACCTTACATTATTCCAACTTGTTCTGTGATTACCAAGACTAGGCACTTCAGTCGTATTCACATCCTGCTCATTGGCCCTCCCATTTATAGATCACATCAAAACAAACAAATAACCGTACCATTTCAAATAATGAAGTGAAGCCTGTATAAAAGCCTGTTCTCCCGTACTTACAGTCAGAAAGAAAAAAGGCTTGTATTCATATGGCACCTTTCTTGACTTCAGCATTTTCCAAAGCACCTTGCAGTTAATGAAGTAGTTTGCATTCTTGTAATGTAGGGAATGCTACAGACTATTTGAACACAGTAAGATCCCAGAAACAGCAATGAAATAAATGACCAGGTAATCTGCTTTCGTGATGTTGGTTAGACAGACAACCAGTTTAATGAAAAATGATCATAGTGGCAGGTGCCAAATTGCGATGAGGAGGCAAATAAAACAAGTCATGATAATTCACAACACGGTTATAGACAATCATTAAAATAAATGAAATATAAAGGCCCAGGCATTGAACGATTATTTATGAAACTGAGTATTAACTCTCCTTTCAAACACATTGCAGCTGTTTGCCACTTTTTAAGTCCATGGTTGAAGCGACCTTCGGCACATTCATTGCTGCAATTATAAATTATGCTCCATATTCCACTAGTGCGCGAAGAGGCTGAATTGATAGATTGAGAAGGAATCTTACCAGCGAAGGTCTCGTTTGCGCCTTTGGTGGTTTTCTGTTCCGGGAGGGAAAGCTCGCGGTTTCCAAGGAGATGAGAGGAAGGACTTGGCTGCGGGCAGTCGCCCGGACTGGTGGGTACTTCCCCGTCCAGAGAGGATTGGTTGCCCCTTCGGTAACAATCATCTATACCACTGTCATTGCTGTTCTGATCGTATAGGCTATCCGGACTTAACACCTTGTAGAGCATGATCTATCCTGATGCACCCAGTTAGGTGCCACACGTCAGAGGCGACCCTGTCACAAAGACCTGGACACTTACACCTGGGCAGGTATATGGAAACCAGGTAAATCCACCTTGCTCCAGCAACGCACGGGTGAAGGGAAATTGGAAACGCTGATGAATGCGTTTCTCTTTTCTTTTGATATATATAAACACCCCATTTCAGGGGCGGGATCGTTGACACCAATACCTGCGTCAACTTCCTGATCATTTTCTGTAGCTGTGCTTAGAATTTAGTCCAACTATCTGGCCGCAGCGGTGCACTGACTGTGTGTGTGTGTGTGTGTGACGCTCCTGTGAGCACATCATTCCAATACCGCGCCTGTTTTCCAGGACTTGTTGGAAAGGAGAGAGAGAAAAAAAAGCCAATTTTTGGAAATTGTTTACGAGAAGATTCCGATTGCAATATTTCCCAAGGCACGTTTTTCAATCAAATTGCGCCCTTCAGTAAAACCACTAAAAGCCCAATTTCTTGACTGTGAAATCCCATCATCAGAAGCTTTATAACGAACCTATTTATAGGCTATTATTTCCATTCTTAGTGAAAAATCATTATAGCGGCAGGTGTCAAATTGTGATGAGGAGATACATAAAACAAGTAATGATAAGTTCGTAAAATAGTTATGGACAGTCATTAAAATAAATGAGATAAAGACCGGGGCATTGAACCATTACTTATGAACCTGAGTATTAACTCTCGTTTGCTGCACTTTGCTTTTGTTTGATTGGACGAGGTTAGTTTCTAATTCTTAATTTTATTATTTATGTAAATATTATAATAAGTTGCTTTCCAATCAGCCCGTCAGTTTACACAACCTCTTTTTAACAATTCATTTGTGGAAACTACTGATTAATTTGCAACTTTCACTCGTGAATGCTAAAATCAGATTAAAGCCTATCCCGAGCCAAAGATCTGTTGTGTTTGAGAAAAATTCAAGTACTTTGCAGCTGATTGCCATGTTTTATACCCTTGGCGCATTCATGGGCGTGGGCACCACAGCCCCATCCCCATCCCTAATTGCCCCTGAGGAGTTGGTGGTGAGCTGTTGCTTTAGATTGCTAACTCGTTCAATAGTTCCACTTGATATAATTACATTTATGCTGCACAAAGATTGGGGCTTTTTTACTTTTATGTCTTCTATGTCAGAGAGTCATAAATCCATTGATGGAGAATGAACTTTTGTTTTGCTCCACTTATCATTCAGAAGTAATATTCACCAGCATTCACATACAGCTTTCCTCACACAAGCATTGCAAATGACTGCATTCTGAACATATGTAGTTTTCGACTACTTCATGTATAACACAAACCCCAGCATTACAAGATTCACTGTACTCCAAAATTAGAGGTCGTTAGCACAGTGGTAATGATACTGGGCTAGTAATCTAGAGGCCTAGATTAGTGCTCCAGGTACAAGAGCTGGGGGAATTTAAATGAAATTAATAATTCTGGAATAGAATGTTAGTCTCATTGATAATGGTCATGAAACCACCAGATTGTCACAAAAAAAAGACTACCTGGTTCAGTAATGGACTTGGGGAAGAAAATCTGCCCTCCTTACCTGGTCTGACCTACATGTGATTCCAGATCCACAGCAATATGGTTGACTCTTAACCACCCTCTGAAATGGCCAAGCAAGCCACTCTGTTGTATCAAACTGCTACAGAAAAGTCAAGTAGGCTGCGGCAGTTCAGGAAGGTGGATCACCACCACCTTCTCGAGGGCAATGAGAAGAGGGCAATAAGTGCTAATATTACCAGCACCACTCCCATCCCAAGAACAAATAAACAATAACATATTATGTAAAACACTTTATAACCTATTGATGACATAATATGGCGCTATCTCAGTCTTTATACTAATACCTCATATTGTTTTTTTAACTAACTGTACTCCTTTATGTCGGGAAAGGGTTCCTCACTTTGTAACTATACAGAGGTACTGCTTCTTAGCCTTGAACAGAGCATAACCATTGCAATGGACCAGTTGGGCTGAATGGTCTGTTCCTGTGCTGTACATTCTATAATTTATTATGTTAAAGGCATTATATAATATAAGCTGTTGTTAAAAATAGTTGGGTGGTAGATGATTTGTGCACAGCGTCAAATAAATCACTACAAGTTACATAACTTTCAGGAAGCTGTGAGCCTTGATTCAGCGGCAGTTCCCTCTCCTGCGCACCACAGGTTTAAGCCCCACTTCAGAGACTTGGAGACATAATCTAAGCTGACACCTTGAAGCAGTACTGAGGGACTGCAGCACTGTCGGAAGTGTCATTTCCTGAAGAGATGTTAACTGAGGTCCTGACTGTTATGGATAGGAGAGAGAGAGAGAGACAAAGTGAACATCTTTATCCTCCCTCCGTTTGTCTGTAAGCAGAGGTGTTTTTGAATTATTTTTAAAGTAGGCTGTGGCGTGTTTCCCCCAAACCCTGTTTGTGTGGCCCAATGTTATAAGTAACACACAGCAATCTCTCCATATGATTTACTCAGAAGTTTGAGGCTGGGTGAGGTCAAAGCTATCTGCAATGAAGACTGCTTCCCTAAGTAAAGAACTGAAAGCTGTAGCTAGGGAGGTACAAGTTCAAATACCTAGTAAGGTTGAAAGAAGTGACATGCTCCAGTTGCTGGTCGAGCATTTGGACCCCACTCATTAACCACAACAGGTAGACGAGGAGTTAAACCCTGACACTGAGTTGCTTCCCCTCGCCAAATTCAGACTGGAATAGCTTAGAATGCAGCTAGAGTTTCAGAACAGAGAAAAGGAGAGGAAAAGAGAGAGAGAAAAGGAAAAGGAGAGGGAAAGAGAGAGAGAAAGAGAAAAGGAGAGGGAAAGAGAGAGAGAAAGGGAAAAGGAGAGGGCTTTCTGCTCCTCCAAGTGCAATCCTAGGTTGAAGGGTAAGCAGTTTTTAAAATTCCTCCAGCAATATCAAGGTGCGCAATCTCTCATAGGTGTGCTTTTAAAGAGTAGATCCACTGGTCGAACGCGATTTGCTTTAACAGTTTGAACTCCATGTAGGTGTGTGTGGATTTCTTATGAGTGTTCTGGAATTGCTGGCGATATGCCTCTGGGACTAACTTGTAGGTGCTAAGGATGGCAGCCTTGATCTGTTCATAATTAGTGGACACATCAGGAGACAGCATAAAATAGACCTCTTGGGCCCTCCCCTACAGCTGGCCTTGAATTAATAAGGTCCTGACATCTGATGGCCTTTATAGCTGTCCTGCTACTTTCTCAAAAATGGTGAAAAAGGATTCCCCATCACTCTCTTCAAATTTGGGAGTGAATCTAGCATATTTAAGGGCTCCAGAGATTGATTTTGGGCTAGAGATTTGGACAGTTACCATGTAGAGACCATCTTCCCCGAGCAGCTTCCATCTGTCGAATCTCTCCCTCCCTTTGAGCTGCTAACTCCATTTCTAATTTTCGGAGCTAGAATTTTTCTCTCTCCCTTCCTCTCTCTCTTTCCCTTCCCTGAGCTTATTTCCCTCTCTCCTTCCCTCTCCTTTTCCCTTTCTCTCTCTCTTTTCACTCCTTTTCTCTGTCCTGAAGCTCTAGCTTTTCCAGTTGGAATTTGGCTAGGTTTTTGAACTTGTACCTCCCTAGCTACAGCTTTCAGTTGTTCTTTGCTTAGGGATGCTAACGTTTCACTGTTTATGAATCCTTGTTTTACCCATATTTGTGCATCAAAATTTTGCCTTTTTTTGTGTTGGGGAAGGGAATTTTCCGTGATTTAATTGTAGTTTACAAATTGGGCAGAGTTTTTCCGTTGGCAAGGAGGGGGTGGGGCCCACTCGCCGAGGGGAAGATGACACGGGATGGCGTTGGGGGGAACCCCTGATGTCATCCCGCCCCATTTAAATATTCAGGAAGGTGGGGTGGACAGCACGATCAGCTGTCCGCCCGCTGACCTGTCAAGGCCAATTGAGGCCATTGACAGGGTAGTTAAATCAATTAAAGGCCCTGCCCGTTCAACCTTAAGGCTGGCGGGAAGGTCAGGAGGCCCAGCGAGCTTCTGATAATACATGAAACCTCACCCACCGGGGGGATGAGGTTTCATGTCGCTTTTAAAAAACCTTAACAAAGTTTCTGTGATAGTTATTAACATGTCCCATCTCGTGTGACATTGTCACAAGAGGGGGGACAGGTTAATAATTTTTTTATTTTTCTACTTTTAAAATTTCAAACACTTTCAGCGATCTCCCTGAGACAGCACTTAGTTTCAGGGAGATGTACACTCTTTCGTGTGCATGCATGAAAGAGCGCCCTCGGGCAGTTGGGGAATTCCCCCCCTCCGTCCGCAAGGAAGCACATAGCGCTTCCCATTGGGCAGGTCTTAATTGGCCCGCCCACTTAAAATGGCAGCGGGGCCCTTTTCAGCGGCGGTAACTGGCTGCCCGTCAAGGGCAAAATTCCGTCCATTGTTTCAGCCACTGAATTTTCCCTCTTGGCTTCCTACTGGTTCCTTTTATATCAGATTCAGCTTGTTTCTTAAATTTGAATTCTGGTCAAATTTTTGGACATATTTTGCTTGTTTGGCCAACTTTTGGCTCGCTTGTAATGGACTTATCCCAGACATGAGCTCCCAATTTCTGTTACAGACAGGAGAGAGTCAAACCATTTGTCCATAAGCAGAAATGTTTTTAAATTATTTTCAAAGTAAGCTGTGGCGTGTTTCCCCAAACCCTCAGCTTGTGTGGCCTAATTTTATAAGTAACTTGTAGCAAACTCTCTTTATGATTAGCTCAGAAGGTTGGTTTACTTCATATTCAAACCCAATGGGGGGGATGTTTGCAACCTCACATATACACACACATACCCATATACAGTAATTGGGATAGAAAAGAGGGAGCTTTTACAACTATGGATATCAACAGTAAAAGAACCACAGCAATGAATATTAGTTCACGTGATTTCCAGAGTCCAAAAGTCAAAGTTGAGAGGATGTTTCCTTCATGGCAGAGTTCAGTCCAGATGAGTTCCTGGTTGGAGGCAGCAGCATGAAAATCCTTGAAATGAATGATGATGCAGCACAATGGGATTTCAGTGCTTAGACCTTGGCAGGCGATGATCAGTGGCTTTTAAAATCAAACAGGGTTCGAGGAGTTAAAACACAGTGACCAGCTGCTTGGTCAGCTTGGAGTGCTGCTGAAGGTCTTTTCTGTTGGTGTTAATTCAGCAGACTGCTTGTCTCAACTGAATATAGAGATTTCAAAATGATTGCTCGAGTAATGTGACCTCCTTTCTCGAGTTATGTGACCTCCTTTCTCCACAACAATTTCAAAAGGGATAATTATCTGATGTCTGTGTCTGGTCTTTGTTTCATGGCTTATAATGTCCTAGCCATTAGCTTCTGAAAGAGCCACCATCTGAGGATCTTGTTTTGGGGAGCCATTGTTTGGGCAGACCCTGTGACTCCACTAGAGGGTTAAGCTTAGCAAGATGCAAATGACATCCATTTTCCCCTCGATGGTCTCTTTTTCAAATGGACCTGGACAGTTCTAGGTGTGAGCTGGGCCTGTTAACACCTCTGTAGGAATAGTGAGTTTTGATCTCTGCAAGTCCCCTGGTTTTGTGATTATAATGTCCTTACAATGGGATGTGAGATTCCACAAGGATGCTGGGGAATTCTTTTGTTCTTGTAACTCCTGTTGGAAGGTTCTAGGACAGATGGCCAATCCTGTGAGTCTTGTGACCTGTAGCAGCCATCTTTTGATTCAGCAAATGTCCAATTTAAAATAGCAAAGAAGAATTTTGATGTACATAGTTTTGATTTCATGTCTTATTGTCATGAGACTGTTCTCTCAAGTGGGCCTAAAAGATCACATGGCACTATTCAAAAAAGAACAAGAGAGCTCTTCTGTATGATGTTCTGGCCAACATATATCCCTCAACAAATACCTAAAACATTATCTGGTTAGTTATTTCATGGTAGCTTGTAGGACCTTGCTGAATGGAAATTGGTCACTACGTTTCTTAAATTTCAACTGTGCCTGCATTTCAAAAGTACTTATTTATTTATTTATTCATGAAATGTGGGTGTCACTGGATAGGCCAGCATTTATTGCCCATCCATAATTGCCCTTGGGAAGGTGGGGTTGAGCCGCTTTCTTAAACTGCCGCAGGCTATGTAGCGTAGGGAAGGAGTTCCAGGATTTTCACCTAGCGACAGTGAAGGAACAGCGATATACTTCCAAGTCAGGATGGCGAGTGACTTGAAGGGGAACTTGCAGGTGGTGGTGTTCCCATTTATCTGCTGCCCTTGTCCTTCTATGTGATAGAGGTTGCTGTTTTGGAAGATGCAGTTAAAGAAGCCCTTGCTAGTTGCTGCAGTGCATCTTGTAGATAGTACACACCATAGCCATAGTGTGCTGCAGTGGAGGGAGTGAACGTTCAAGGTAGTGGATGGTCAATCAAGCGGACTGCTTTTCCTGGATGCGTCGAGCTTCTTGAGTGTTGCTAGAGCTGCATTCATCCAGGTAAGTGGAGAGTATTTCATTGTAATCTTAGCTTATGCCTTGTAGATGGTGGAAAGGCTTTGGGAAATCAGGAGGTGAGTTACTCACCACAGAATTAGCAGCCTCTGACCTGCTCTTGTGGCTACAGTATGGCTAGTCCAGTTACGTTTCTGGTCATTGGTGACCCCCAGGATGTTGATGGTGGGGGATTCAGCGATGGTAATGACATTAAACATCAAGGAGAAATGGTACACTCTCACTTGTTGCAGATGGTCCTTTCCTGGCAGTTGTGTGATGCGAATGTTACTTTCCACTTATCGGCACGAGTCTGAATGTTGCCCAGGTCTTGCTACATGCAGGCGTGGATTGTTTCAAAATCTGAGGAACCAAGAATGTTACTCAACACTGTGATTATCAGTAAACATCTCCACTTCTGATCTTGTATGATGGAGGGATACTCATTGATGAAGCAACTGAAGAAGGTTGTGCCTAGGACACTACCCTGGGGAACTCCTGCAGCGATGCCCTGGGGCTAAGATGATTAGTCTCAAACTACGACAACCATCTTCCTATGTTCTAGCTATGACACTAACCATTGGAGACTTTTCCCCTTGATTCCCATTGGCTTCAGTTTTACTAGGGCTCCTTGATGCCACACTTGGTCAAATGTTACCCTGGTTTCAAGGACAGTCACTCTCACCTCATCACTGGAATTTAGATCTTTTAACCACGTCTGTCCATAAAGTCCAAGGCTTTAATGAAATTTGGAGCATAGGAACTCGGACAGAACTGAAACTGAGCATTTGTGAGCAGGCTATTGCAGAGTAAGTGCTGCTTGATAGTACTGCCAATGACACCTTTTATCTCTTTGCTGCTGATTAAGAGTAGACTGTTGGAGCAGTAATTGGTTGTGTTAGATTCATCTTGTGCTTTGCGTCCAGAACATACTGGGGAATCTTTTTCACTTTGTGCACTGGTTGGTAAGCATTTTGTGGTGTCCTGAGTCATGAAAGGCATTATTTCAATGAAAAATTTTCCTTCTTTCACTGAAATGCCGTGACATGGATCAGTAACAAATTTGAGGTTGGAAATAGTTTGAAAAGTTCTTTAATTTCTGAGCTGAGCATGTTTTTATTTTAAAACCTCATCCAATGAACTTCTCACAAATCAAAAATATTTATAGGGGAACTGTTAACGTAGGATCTAGTAAGGCAACAGATTGCACTGTTCACACTTCTGTATAATTATTAAATGAGACTGTCTTTAACTGCCAGATTTTTCCCTTTAGTAACCTTCAACCCTGCCCTGTTCAGTCATAAAATGGCTTCAGGTTCTCACTGATGTCATAGGGCCTTGATTTAAATATTTAAATTAACCTTGTGCCTCATTCAGTTAGCGCAGAGGTTGGCAACCTGCGGCTCTGGAGTCGCTTGTGGCCCATTAAGGACTTGTGCGGCTCACGCCCTTAATTTATCAAACTCATTTTGGTGTTAATTAAATGGCTTGTTTGTTTTTTTAAACTTTTATTAATAGTTAACTTGTGAGAAAGTAACATTCAATTGCAAAAACCTTTAAAATGTTGTTGAAATGTGTCTCTGTCTTGTTTTTCATTATTATTGGCATTTAAGTAACATCATTACGTCACCTAAGATATTGCGTTGTTGACTAAATTTTTAAAAAGTGGCTCTTCTCATTATTCAGGTTGCTGATCCCTGAGTTAGCGACCTGGACCACTTAGCTGGAGGACTGCACCAAGATGGAGACAGCCACAGGGATGGCAGCAACCGGGCTCCTAAATCCTTCCCTGCCATCTTCAGAGTGTTTCAGCCCTCCTTCTGTCAGGCAAGAGTCCTCAAAATTTAACCCATAAATGCTCAGATCAGTTCTCCCAAGTAAGGTGTTGGATTGCTAGATGTAGAATTAAGTTCATTCTACTCTGTCCCAACAATGTTCCTTAACTAGGAGCTCTGAAGACCAACCACAACCACATAGCTCAGACTCCCAAAACCTTGTGAATTCAACTGTAATCCAAGAAAGAACAAAATTAACTTTTGGCACAGACAGTGAGCTGGGATGTAGCAACATGTGGAAATAACTGACAAGAAATCAGATATGCCAAAGTGCTAAAGAAGGACTAGATAAAGAACTGCCAATCAAAGAGTAAGCAGAAAGATGTTAGTCACAGAATGAAAGGCCGCTATCATTAGATCTTCAAGATTGTTTGTCTTAGTCTAGTGGGCAAGGGGGATTTTCCACCCTTGGTAAAGCAATATAGGATACCACCTTGCTACTTTGGAAACTGTGGCTCACAATCAAATTCAAACTTAAAAAAAAAAAATTGGAACAAGAAAGGCCATTAAGTACATGGAAATTTCCCAACACGGTGTATCGTGTGATTTAGTTGGAGGTCTGGTTGCCAAGCAATATTTCACACCGGCACAATTCATAAACCTGCAAAGCAGAGATGCCATCAGTCTTAAAAATGAAGCAAATATACAAAAAATTTGTGGTAATTCTATATAGATAATAGGTGAAAATGGTTTATCTAAGTGTTTATTTTCATCTATGACACTACACATGGATTAGCCATATAATCATTGTGCTACAAGAGTAGGTCAGAGGCTAGGAATCCTATGGCGAGTAATTCACCTCCTGACTCCCCAAAGCCTGTCCACCATTTACAAGGCACAAGTCAAGAGTGTGACAGAATACTCTCCACTTTCCTAGATGAGTGCACTCCAACAACACTCGAGAGTCTTGACACCATCCAGACCAAATTACCTGCTTGATTGGCACCCCATCCACCACCTTCAACATCCACTCCCTCCACCATCAGTGCACAGTAGCAGCAGTGTGTACCACCTACAAGATGCACTGCAATAACTCACCAAGGCTCCTTCGACAGCACCTTCCTAACCTGTGACCTCTGCCACCTAAAAGGACAGCAGGTGCATGGGAACATCACCACCTGCAAGTACCCCTCCAAGCCACACACCATCTTGACTTGAAACTTATCACCACTCCTCCACTGTCGCTGGGTCAAAATCCTGGAACTCCCTCCCTAACAGCACTGCAGGTGTTCCTGTACCACATGGACTGCAGCGGTTCAAGAAGGCAGCTCACCACCACGGACGGTGGCCAACTGGGGATGGGCAACAAATGCTGGCCTAGCCAGTGATGCCCACATCCTGTGAAAGAATGAAAAATAGCAAAATACCGCATTCAGTCACAATGGATGAAGGACTGCTAGAATTTGGCTTGATATAGCTACTGATCCCAATATCTGTCTCTATATTGCCTCAAATATTTTTAGACCTTTCTCCAATGTGGCAAGTACAATGTTAAGTTCTCTTCTTCGGCTCTTTGCCTGAAGGCAGGTTCTTGGCAATTTATTCACCAAATCAAGTCAAAGCCCCATGGGTTTTTGCTGTGGCTCGAGAACAGAACTAGGCCCTAAGACTGCCTTAGCTGGAATGGGGTTTCATTCCCATGCTGTTGGCATCATCCTGAAGCAGACACTTGCTGTCTAACCAACTGAGCTAACCAGCTACCCCCATCCCCACCCCCTGTCCCATACCACCGCCCCCACACAAAGCTCAATAACAGCATAAATACTTAACTACTGTATTAGGGCAGTGGAAAAGATTCCTTTAAATCACTGGGCCCCACCCTCCTCCAATTCTGCCATAGACCCAAATCGAAGGTCCTAAAAATGCAAAATGGGTTGTAGGTAAAATATAAACATCAATTTATATTTCAATGGAAATGCTAATTAAGCTCAGGTACAGATAGAGCTTATGTTACTCTGCCACATCAACATTCTTTAAATGACATAGCCGGAACATTCATCAGTGCACGAAAGCACAATTTCCAGTTCCCACAACAGCTACCTGGTGTGTCACTCAATAGTGAGATTGACAATAGTGTCAAATTCCAGTTGATTATCTATTATGCAGTCATGCCTAGTGAATGTGCTGAGGTTGCCAGAAATCATTCCACGTAGCACTTCAGCAGCCAAATTTACAGGGCGACTCCACTGTGGTTATCATGGTTATCTGGTTACCATGGTTTCTGGTTTTAAATTGGCACAAGGATCCTTGCACCAACCAAACTTTCAAAACCTATGCCTGAGAAAATGCTTCTTCAGAAGGAGTGGACTTTACTGTACTACAGAAGATGAGAGTCTGGGCAAAGGAAATAACAAATAAAGAAAAGGTGCAACAAAATAAAAATGATATAAAGGTTCTCAGTTCAGGGTTAAAAGGGATAACAGCTACAAATTGGTGGATTAAGTTCTAGACTATTTGGTGGCAGGAGTTTTGCATCCCTAATTAAAGCACTATGACCGCACACACCTAAGTACATTTTGATTGCATTTTCATTTAAAAAAGAAATTAAGTCCAACACATTCTTGTTTATATCAGTGTTGGGATGCATTTCTGTGCCATAGGAACCAGCCACAGATATGCTTGTACCTCCTACCCAAAATCCACAAACAGGACTGTCCCGGCAGACTGATTGTGTCAGTCTTTTCTGCCCCACGTAACTCATTTCTTGCTATCTTGACTCCATTCTCTCTCCCCTTGTCCAGTCTCTTCCCACCTACATCCGGGATTCCTGTCATGCCCTACATCATATCAACAATTTCCAGTTCCCTGGCCACAACTGCCTCCTCTTTACCATGGACGTCCAATCCCTCTACACCTCCATTCCCCACCGGGATGATCTGAGGGCTCTCCACTTCTTCCTTGAACAGAGGCCCGAACAATCCCTATCCACCACTACTCTCCTCCATCTGGTTGAACTTATTCTCTCACTGAATAATTTCTCCTTAAACTCATCTCACTTCCTCCAAATAAAAGGTTTGGCTATGGGTACCTGCTTGGGCCCCAGTTATGCCTGTCTCTTGTTCCATTCCTACTCAGGCCCCCTCCCACGCCTCTTTCCCAGGTACATCGATGACTGCTTTGGTGCCGCTTCATGCTCTCATCTGGATCTGGAAAAAATTATTAATTTTGCTTCCAATTTCCACCTCTCCATCATTTTCACATGGTCCATTACTGACACTTCCCTTCCCTACTTTGACCTCTCTGTCTCAATTTCTGGTGATAGACTGTCCACCAATATCCATTAGAAGCCTGCCGATTCCCACAGCTACCTCGACCACAGCTCCTCACACCCAGCTTCCTGTAAGGACTCCATCCCATTCTTTCAGTTCCTTCGCCTCCATCGCATCTGTTCTGATGATGCCACTTTCCAAAACAGTTCTTCTAACATGTCTTCCCTCTTCTTTAACCGAGGTTTTCCACCCACGGTGGTTAGCAAGGGCCCTCAACTGTGTCCGGCCCATCTCCCGCGCATTCACCCTCACACCTTCCTCTCCCTCCCAGAACCATGATAGGGTCCCCCTTGTCCTCACTTATCACCCCACCAGCCTCCGTGTTCAAAGGATCATCCTCCGCCATTTCTGCCAACTCCAGCATGATGCCACCACCAAACATATCTTCCCTTCACCCCACTTGGCGGCTTTCCGCAGGGATCATTCCCTCCGGGACACCCTGGTCCACTCCTCCTTCACTCCCTACACCTCAACTCCCTCCCACGGCACCTTCCCATGCAACCGCAAAAGGTGCAACACCTGCCCCTTTACTTTCTCCCTCCTCACCGTCCAAGGGCCCAAATATTCCTTTAAAGTGAAGCAGCATTTCATTTGCACATCCCTCAATTTAGTCTGCTGCACTCGCTGCTCCCAATGCGGTTTCCTCTACATTGGAGAGACCAAACACAGACTGGGTGACCACTTTGCGGAACATCTCTGGTCTGTCTGCAAGCATGACCCAGATCTCCCTGTCGCTTGCCATTTCAACACACCACCCTGCTCTCATGCCCACATGTCTGTTCTTGGCCTGCTGCAATGTTCCATTGAAGCTCAACACGAACTGGAAGAACAGCACCTCATCTTCCGACTAGGCACTTTACAGCCTTCCAGACTTAATTTTGAATTCAACAACTTAAATCATGAACTCTCTCCTCCATCCCCACCCCCTTTCCGATACCCCTTTTCCCAATAATTTATTATTTTTAAAAAATAAATTTTTCTTTTCCCACCTATTTTTAAATTTATTTCAATCTATTGTTTTATCTCCACCTTTTAGCCCATTTTAATCCCTTCCCCCCACCCCACCCCCACTAGGGCCATCTGCCACTTGCTCGTCCTGCTTACTACCCTTAATGTCCCCATTAGCACATTCCTTAGATAATATCACCACCGTCAACACCCCTTTGTCCTTCTTTCTATGACATCTTTGGCAATCTTTTCTTCTTCCACCTATCACTGGCCCCCTATCCAGCTCTACCTGTCCCACCCCCCTCTACCACCTTATATTTCACCTAATTTCTCTATTTCCTTTGTTCTAATGAAGAGTCATCCGGACTCGAAACGTCAGCTGTGTTCCCCTCTGCAGATGCTGTCTGACCTGTTAAGTTTTTCCAGGTATTTTTGTTTTTGTTTCAGATTTCCAGCATCCACAGTATTGTGCTTTTAGACAGATATGTGAAGTACCTGATATTTGACTGTAATAAATTCTGTGCCCTCTGTTGTTTGGACTCAGTTACTGAATAGCTCTCAAGAGTCACGTAACAAAAAATCTGAAATATGCAGGATAAGAAATCAGAACGAGTGTATGCCTATTTATATTCCATTGGAAAGATTAAGTGCTGTTAAGAGCCAAATTCTCTCATAGAATCATGACAGCACACAATATAACAATGCATTGGCGAACAGGCAGGACACAGCATAATTAGAGATATGATTTCAGTGAATAATCGCATCATAGTTCATCAGAACATCAATTGAAAAAGTTGATCAATGCCTAAAAGTCTTACAAAATTCATTGAAGAAGGGAAAAAGTGCATAACTCCCATTCTTGTCTCCAACAGCAAGTTCAAAAACCTCATGGATTCTTTTCTCTCCATACTTTTGAGGTTGTGGCCTGGAAATTCCTAGTGCCTTTGCGGTTCTCCACTCCTGACTATCCAAATATAACCAGCATTCCTCCCACAATGTTTTCTGCTATTGTCTCTGAAACACCACCTCTAGAGCTACCCAGGAATTTCTCTTTGGCCCCCTGTTATGACCAATGCAGTTGGTAGGGTGGAGTTACTTAAAAATCCCGGAGGGAAACATTAAACAACTGTCATAACCTATAATTTTAAGTTTTATGTTTGAGATGCGACTCTAAACTCCGGAATCAGGCCACTTGTTCTCAAGGTTTTACATTAAACTAAATGAAACATTTTATTAATTACACAGGTTGAAATATATACACATGGCAACAAATTACTACTATCATTACTTTTAACAAAGTTCCAAACTAATCTCCATTAAGGCAACAACAACCCATAGACTTAACCAAACACCAGGTAAAGCATTTTCACCTTATGAATTCAAAACGAGATTCTTTCCACTGTGGAGCCAGTTGGAGGCTTGTAGCTGCCTTTTGATCTTACATTGCTTCTACTTGCACACCCAAAAACTACTGAAGTTATACCTACCAGCCCCGTTTAATGTTAATTCTTATTGTATCAATAACCTCTTTGAACTTCACCTTTAAACAACAAAATCCCTTTCATAATACCAATTTTATTCATAATATATACATATTGCTTGGTAGCTCCTAGAAATACTCGATTCAAAAAATGCAAATGCACTCTACCGCTCTGCTTACATCTCAGACTAATACTACAAAGCATCCAGACTAGCTGGCTTTAATCCAATTAAGACATACCTGGGAACTGAGCCTTCATTTCAAAAGAAAAATATTTTCCAAAATATTATATAAATTAATAGCTTCATGACACCTCCTTTGCATCACATTCCCAATCTGTAAACCAGTAACGTCATCTGTGGCCATTTTTGCATATATGCTGATGCCAAGTAGTATTACTTCACCACCACCTTTCTCAACTCCATAACTATTGCTGTGCTATCTGACTGACATAAAGTTGTGAAGATCAAATCAATCTTTTCTTTTCCTGTCATAAACTCGACCCCACCCCCAACCCCCTTACAACTGGCTGCATGTGATTTTCTCATAAGTTACAAAGAATTTGACCTAAAGCTTAGCTTCAAACCCTACAGTCTAATCATCATCCATGTCGTCTATTTCCACCTCCACAACATTACCCACTTTGCCTCACTCCAAATCCTCTGCGTTAAAAGTTTTATTCACATTTCGATTACCTCTAAACTCAACTGTTGTAATTGTTGCTGACCTACTATCTGTATTGATATCACAACCGGGCTCTGCCCTCAATAGAAGAGAGCTAGAAACCATGCTGTTGCAAACTAGTGAACAGTTATTGACCATTTACAGAGACAGACTTTAGCAAGGCTACACTAGAACCTTCTTCCCTCAGGTTCCAGTTACATCTGACCTAATATCACCTGATAGCAATGTGGTTGACTCTTAAGTGCCCTCTGAACAAGGGCAATTAGGGATGGCCAATAAATGCTGGCCTAGCCAGCAGTGTCCATATCCCATGAATGAATAAAATTTTTTTAAAAAATCACTGATGCACTCTAGCCATTAGCATAATAACTAGTAGCCCTTTATACTACACCTCCCCCAAGACTTTCATTCTACTCATAAACTATTTACAATTTTATTCTACTCCTACTACCCACTCCCCCCTATCCCCAGTGCCCCCTTCCTCCCATCTCCACCTAAGTCCCCATCAGGCCCACTGAGTCAGAGTCAGAAGGAAGGATGCTGTGGTGGCTTAACTAATTTTCCTGACCGCGTCCTTTTTCTTTCAGAGGAGAGGTAGGAATACAGGTATCCTACAGTGGAGGATGTGGTCAGTCCACTGAGGTGGTCGGGCATCTTCCCTTGTGTCCGGGTGGTCAATCTAGGCCTGCAAAGACCACTTGCTGGTGGACGCCAACACCGGTCAGTCACATCTGAGGACGCTGTGGTCAGTGTTGACTGAATAAAAACGAGGATGAATCAAGGGACTCAAAACTTGGCCCAGTCAGTTCTGTTCCCAAATCCAGACAGACTCCCCAGGACGGAGTGCTGGTAGTTCCTGCACCTTATGGCGATGAAGGCAACAGCCCACTTTGCGCAATAGTGAGCCTCTTTCTGCCCGCCCTTATCCATGTCAGCTGTAATACCTGGTTAAGGAGTATGTGGGAGACGCGGGAGTCAAGAACCTAACTTTCTACCTATTAGGAGTCTGAAGAAATCAGACCATTGCATAAAAGTGTGGACCGGTAGCCAAACAAGGCCAGGTCAATGTTGTCATTTTTCATTAACAGGGCCTTGACCAAACAGACAAGGCTGACACCACTGGCTGTGGATATCTAGGTGAGCTGGTAAAAAACCGTATGATTCAGTGAAGTGTTTGAGGCAGTCATTAGCAAACTGCAGGCCATTATCCGAAATGACCATATCTGGGATGCCAAGTGGAGGAAGTCTCTTTAGGATTGATGAAAACTGCCATCGAAGTGGGGCTGTGTAGTCGCTTGACCTCATCCATGGGGAACAGTAGTCAATGATAATGAGTAAGGTTTTACGCATTAAAGTGAACAGATCCATCCTGAGGCGCTCCCAGGGGAAAGATGAGGCCATCAAGGGTTCCTTGCGGCCTTACCTATGGATAGCACACGTTGGACAATCAGAGACCATGTCTTCAATGGCCTTCGATATTCCAAGCCACCAGACAGAGTTGTGGGCTCGTGCCTGGAAGGCGGTAATGTCCAGGTGTCACTGGTGTAAGCGTTGAGGAAGTCCAACAATGTGCTCATTATGGACTAGCAGGTCATCCATAATGTTAAGATGGTGGGGTTGATTGAAGTATTGCTTTAAAATGCAATTCGTGGGAAGGTATGCAGACCGGCCAGTGACTTCCGGATTTGCGTGCATTCAGCATTGGCTTTCTGAGCTGTACAAATCTCTTCCAATTTTTGAGTGGTCACTGGGAGAAATTTGGCCTACAGAAACAAAGGATCCTTTGTCCACAACAAAGGAGACATTGTTTCATGTAGGTTTCTCCACAGGGATGTGGGATAAAGCATCAGCCATGGTATGGAGTTTGCTGTGAGTGTATTCTGTGATAGTATCAAAGTGCATAACGCATAATCAAAACCTCTGGATTCGGGTGACATCTTTACCAGCTCCTTGATATTGAGGAGGGTTACTAATGTAATGGTTTATGATATGTCTGTATGGTGAATTTGAGTCTGAGGGAATAATCAGAGAACTTCTCACAGGTCCATGTGACTGCCAGGACCTCTTTCTCATGGGCCATACACTGCTGTTCGGTATCCGTTAGCATCTAGCTGGAGGTGTAGTAGCCTGGCAGTCAGGAGCTTCTTCTTCTTATCCTGTCCACGGACAGTCTACACATGGCCCAGCTGGAACTGGACATGTTTTTGCGCCTTGTTGTTGAATTCGGCAAGATCTGCAACAGTGCAGGGTTACTCTAGCGATAGGCATTGGAGGAGATGTTGCATAGTCTGTGGCTCAGTTCCACATTCACAAGTTGTCAGGCAGGTTCTATATCCCCATTTGCTTAGTGACACCTTTGAGCGACCTGCACCAGTCCTAAGTCTGTTAAGGCACTTCCAGGTTGCCCAGTTGCAATTAGCTCCTGGGGGAAGGCTTTCATCCGGTAGAATTTCCATCGCTGGGGGTTGTTCGAAACTGGTGAGCCGGTCTTTTCACAAGGCGATGCGGGCTTCAGATGGAGTTGATTGTAATGGAACAACACTGTTCATGAAGCTCTTCCTTGACTTTAGGCGGCTGGGTGTAAGTATATGACCATGTAGAGGGTGCCTCTCATCTGATGTTTGATGGAGTCGCTCTTTCTTGCTGGCTACCGTTCTTCTTATATCAGGGGGAGCAATACCTGCCAGGATATATAGGCTGTTGGTGTTTGTTGGTTTTAAACAGCATGTGATAAATCGGCAGCTTGCATTCAGAACAGCATCCATCTTCTTAGCATGAGTAGATCTTTCCCATGCAGGACAGGCATATTTGGCAGTGGAATAGCAAAGACCAAGTGCACTGGTTCGCAATGTTTTCGAGCTTGCTCCCCATTTTGTGTTAGTGAGCTTATTCAGGATGTTGTTTCGTGCGCACACTTTTGCCTTTGCCTTTTCGATGTGGTTCTTGAAGTTGAGGCATATGTCAAGGGTGACTCCTAAGTAAATAGGGTGCTCGCAATGTGTCAGTGTTGCTCCACACCAGCTTACTTTAAGCTGCCGTTTGGCTTCACGGTTTCTGAGGTGGAATGCACAAACTTGCGTCTTTGATGGGTTTGCGCAAAGGTGGTTTTCTTCATAGTAGGATGTTATTCCCTCCAAGAACTAAGACCTCAGAGACCAAGGCCTCAGAAAGCGTTTTCTCCACGGTATTAAAATCAGTGCTTTGGGCAGTGACACATAAGTCATCAGCATATATAAAACGGCGTGTGACACCGCTCGGGGCCAAGGTTGCGGCCCTGTTTCAACCACTTCTACCACCACCACGCACAGCAAGTCAGGAGCTATCACACTGGAATTGAAATAAAACCACTCTTGAGGCAATGAAGGAGGTGTTGGCTGCAACAATAGTGGGCATTTCTGGGACCAGGGTTTGGGTAAATGTGATCTTGTGCTTGAGTGTAACAAAGGCCTGTTGGTGGTGTGTGTTGCAGTCCCTGGCCTGGTCCTGTTTTTAAAAAGGGTTTCATTGCTGTGCACCAGGTTGGAAAGAGACTTGCCCAACTGGTTAACGATTCCCAGAAAGCGTTGGAGTTTGGTCACGTCAAGGGGGTGGTGGGAAAGTGTTGCTGACCGCCGTCTTTTGCGGATCTGCCTCGACTCCTGAGGTATTGACAATGTTGCAACGGCAAGTTGATGGTGGGTTTGGAAAACTCATGCCTTGCGGTTTACTGTGCGACCCGCAGCCTGCAGACCTCACCGTACTCTGGTGTTGCGTTCTGTCGTGGTGCAGCCATGAATGAGAATTTCATCCATGTGACAGGTGACACCTTCGAGGCCCTTAAAAATGCCTGTCATAGTGCATTTGGAAGATGTCGGGAGCTGAGGTGATTCCAAATGGAAGGCAATTAAGACAGTATCGCCCAAAGAGGGTGATAAATGTAGTTCAGAACTTGGTTTCTTTGTCCAGTGGAATCTGCCAAAAGCCACTGTTGGCATCTAATAACATGAAGACTGAGCTCCCTGTGAGCTTTGCTAAACTCTCATCAATAGATGCCATGGGGTGAAATTCTCCCTGTATTGCCTTATTAAATTGCTTCAGGTCAACACAAATATGCAAAGTTCCATTAAGTTTAGGGAAAGGCACCATGCTGGGGCACCAAGAAATGGGATAGGTAACAGGTGATCTCAACCCTTGGTGTAACATGATGTCTATCTCCCTCCTGACCTTTTGTAAGGCAGGGTAAGGGAACTTCCTCCAAGGAGGTAGCATGGAGGAGGTAATGGTGTAGTGGTAATCCAGTAGGCCTAGGCTGATGTTCTGGGGACATGGGTCCAAATCCCATCATGGCAGCGGTGGAATTCAGATTCAATTAATAAATCTGGAATACGAAAGCTAGTCTCAGGAATAGTGAGCACCGGCAGAATTTGCGGGCGGGCAGAGCATTTTGTGCATTTCCGACTCCCGTGGATAGCGGGAGTGTGCAGGTCCAGTGGGCGTGCACAGACCACCGGGTCCAATGGCGACACGGCAGTCTGTTTAAAGGAAGGCCTGGCAGCCTCCTGTAGGCCATGTCCAGGTCACACCGCATGGGGTCGGCTGAGCAGGGCACGCTGGAGGGAAGGGCAGAGGAGCAGGGCAGGCTGCAAGATCCGCCATAGGAGCAGGGCAGGCTGCAAGCTAGGCCAGCGGGGGTGGGAGGGGGGTAGGGGAGGCAATGTACCCCTCGCTTTTCTGATGACTGCCATGCTGCCCTCCTCGAGGACGTGTCAGCACATTGGGAGGAAGAGGCCCCCCCCACAAGACCAAACGTGCCTGGGGGGAGGTGGCGGAGGTGGTGAGCTCCCGTGACATGGTGCGGCGCACCTGGATCCAGTGTCGCAAGCACTTCAATGATTTGTTTCGCTCTGGAAGGGTGAGTACATGTTGGTATTGGGCATTTGACCCAGCAGGTAATCTTTGCCTTTGAGGGCTACCCCCCCACCTCCCAAGTCTTACTGTCGTGACTGCATCGAATCATGTTGGGCATTTCTGGTACAGTGGGTGGACAAGCAGGTAGTGCCCATGCTTAGATCAGCCTGAGTGGTTCATGAGGAGATGAGTTCTCCCCTGCACCATGTGTTGCTCTTGTCGCACATGACTAGCCTGGGGGCAACCAGGAGATGCAGCCAGGCGCATACTCAGAACTCCAACACATGTCCTATTCACGGTGATGAGATTGTGGAAAGGGAGCCTCAAGGTCTCGTGGTCAAGGGCCATCTGCTGCCCGTGACGCTGTATGTGGTTGCGCCTCGTTGTTATGGGAGCAAAGACCGTGTGATTCCTAGAGTGATGGACGCAGAATGTGTCCAAGGTGGCCATTGGCGGGCGTTGGGAGTAGGCGTACTATCTTTGTTTGACTGATCTGCATTAGCAGGGAATGTAGGCATTGGAGGCCTGATATGGGCCACTGTGGTTGGGCTGCAGTCTGCGTGTGCAGAGTCCGTGTGCGATTAGCCGCATTGAATGGTCTTCTCTGTTTTTCAGGAGAAGAGTTCTCACGATGCCTGCGAGCGTTTGAGGACTGGAGGTGGCCAGACCCAGCTCATGATTTTAAGCCACTTCGAGCAGGAAGCCCTGGGGCCTTGAGAGGCCCCATGCGCCCAGGTCAACTGGTGTTGGTGAGGCTGGGGTGGAATGGCCAGGTACCTGAGGTCAACAGTGAGGTCCACTCTGTCCTCCCGCCATCCACAGCACCGATGATTGTTTGATTTGTTATTGTTGCAACATTGCTCATCACAGACTGATAGAGTGTGGGTCATAGACAAAGGTCCCTCAGCCCTTCGAAGATGCGCATGTCAATCACCTTCCCAAGTCGCATTATCCCATTTCCCACCACTATTCCCATGGCCTTGTATGCCATGGCATCGCAACTGCACATCCACATATTTATTTCATGTTGGGAGGGTTTCTGCGTCTACCACCCTTTCAGGCAGTGTGAACCACATTCCCAACACACACTGTGTACAAAAGTTGTTCATCACATCATCTGTCAACCTCATGCCCCTTGCCTTTAATCAATAGCACCTGGTTACTCATCCCTCCACCAAAGGGAAAAGTTACTTTCTGTTGATCCTATCTATGCCCCTCATAATGTTATAAAGCTCAGTAATGTCACCCCTCAATCTCCTCTGCTCCAGGGGAAATAACCCCAGTCTACGTTGTGTTTCCTCATAACTTCAACTCTCCAGCCCAGCCAGGTGAACAACCTCTGCACTCTCCACTCCAATCACATCCCTCCCGTGAAGCGCATTTCATAACTGTACGCAGAATTATAGCTGTGGCCTAGGCAGCATTTTCTGTACTTGCAACATGACCTCCCTGTTCTTATATTCTATTCCTCGGCTAATAAAGGCAAGTATGGCATTTACCTTCTTAAACACCTTATGTACCTGTCCCGCTACATTAACGGGCCTGTCGACATGCACACCAAGTTTCCTCTTACTTTCCACAGTCCTACCCTTCATCGTGTACCTTGTTTCTCCTACCCAAGTGCATCACCTCACACTTATCCACATAACATTCCATTTGGCATTCCTTAAGCCATCTGACCAGCCCATCTGTATCCGCCTGTAATGTAAGGGTATCCTCCTGACTGTTTGCCACCCCACCAATATTCGTGTCCATAGGTTCTGGAAGGTTGAGCGCATAATGAGCCTGGGGAAAGGGATGAAGTGTGTCACTGTGTGCACATTAACTGATCCACTGTCCTTGCTAATTTCAGCATCATCAGAGCCTGTCTACCAGGAGCAATTCCAGTTGCCCCCTCTCACACCTGAGGGCCCTCAAGTGTCATTTGTGTCACACCATTTCTGCGAGGCAGGCACCAACGCAGATACTAGCACCTCGGAGGGCATTGCAACATTGGCTAGTGTCCCGGGGCACAGTGGAGAGGGCACTTCACAATCGCTGGGGGAGCTGGCAGAGACAGAGAGTGCCGATGGTGCCAGCAGTTGGAGGACAGCAGGGGACCAGGTACATGCTCAGTCGGTGCTTGATGATGTGCCTCTGGAGTCATCCACGATGCAGCAGTTGCAGGAAATGCAGCCAGGTGTGCGGGAGCATCTGGCAGTGTTACATAAGACTATGCTTTCTTTGGAGTCCGTGGTGGAGGAGTCCATGTGGAGCATCACTGATGCATTGAACCACATGGCAGAGCGTCGTGCTTCCTCCATGGAGAGAGTGGCGACTCTCGTGGAGAGGGGGGGTTCCAGGAGAACAAGCAGGTTCTCCTGGGCTTACACTCGGACCTGCAAGCCCTCACAGCGCCTGTGGCCACAGCTGGTCATTGGCAATGTGGGAGATGGTGTGGGCTTCAAGCTTCCCAGCTCGTCGCCCATCCATCCATGGTGAGCAGGGATGTCTGGGACGACCTCACATTGGCGCAGCAGCTGCCTGGTGTCTCAGTGGGCTCCTCTCTAGGCGCTCCGGATGAGGGCAGCAGCTGCTCCACCCCTCTCCCAGTGACCGCTTCATCGGGTGAGGCTGCGACGACTGGGGAGATGCCAGCTGTGGAACTGGCAGCTCCCTCCCAGGCGGGGCCAGCACAGGCTCCACGGGCCAGAGGACGGCCGCCAAGGTCAGAGGCTAACAGGACAGCAGAGTCAGCAGGCTGGCTCAGATGCCACTCCGAGCGATGGGGCGGCACCGAGACGTAGCACCCGGAAATGTAAGGCACGTTAGGCACCTCACGGGCTTATCACTGGTGCTTTTGTGTTGGCCTGAGATTAGGGTTTATTATTTGTTTATGCTTGAAAAATGTTTTGGTTTGACTTTGTGTGATCTTCTGATCGTGAAAATTAAAACCAGATGTGTCACCATGGCTGAGGGTGGCTCCTTTGTTCTGCATTTGTATGGTTTACATACACATCATGAGTGCTTGAGTGGACTTTGAAGTTTATGACCAAAACCCTTAGTTGCAGCTGATGACTTGGCAGATTTAGCACTTAAGTGTCGCATATGGAAGCGCCAGGCAAGGCTGGTCCTGCTGATCCATATGTGTTGAGCTAGTTGAAGATTCATTGGATTAAAGTCTCCCGGGTGTCCCTGCCTCCGTGGTGTAGTCCTGGTTCAGCGTTTAGCCCCTCGTCATTCCCCAATGCTTCCTCATCCTCACAATCAGTGCTGGACTCATCATGTGCAGCCGCATCCACTGCATCAATGTCTTCAACGTCCACTGTGTCCCCCCGTTCCAGTGCAAGATTGGGGAGAGCGCAGCATGTGACCACTATCACCGAGACACAATCTGGGGGGTACTGGAGTGCGCCCCCTGAGTGGTCCAGGCATCAGAAGCACATTTTGAGAAGACCAATGGCTCTCTCCATCATAGCCCTTGTGGAGGCGTGACTCCTATTGTACCACTGCTCAGCTTCTGTTCTTGGATGACAGAGAGGCGTCATGAGCCACCTTCTGAGGGGATAGCCCTTGTCACCCAGCAGCCATCCATCCAGCCGAGCTGGAGCACTGAAGAGCCCCGGCACCTGGGAGTGTCTGAGGATGTAGGCGTCATGGGAGCTGCCTGGGTACCTTGCACAGACTTGTAGAATCTGCATCCTGTGATCACACACTATCTGCACGTTCATGGAGTGGAAGCCCTTCCTGTTGATGAAGGCACCGGGCTCACCCGCTGGTGCCTTGATGGCCACATGTGTACAGTCTATAGCACCCTGGACATGGGGGAAGCCAGCAATGGCCGCAAAGCCTCTGGCTCACTGTGTCTGACTTACCTGGTCGCAGCAGAAGTGGATGAAGGCCAATGCACATCTGAACAGAGTGTCTGTAACCTGCTTGACACAAGTATAGACAGCTGATTGGGAGACACCGCAAAGATCACCCACCGAGCCCTGGAAGGAGCCAGAGGCATAGAAGTTGAGGGCAACTGTGACCTTCAGAGCCACTGGCATGGGGTGTCCACCCACACAGTTAGCAGAGATCTCAGGGCCAATCATCTGACAGATTTAGTTCACTGTCCCCCTTGAGAGATGGAGCTTCCTTCGGCACTGCACCTCAGACATATTGAGGTAGCAGCTTCGTCGCCTGTAAACCCTGACAGCAGGATAGTGGCGTCTTCTGCAGCCCCTTCTGCCTTGGACTACCTCTTGGCCCCTTGTGCCTGTGACTGGCCTCCCAAAGGTGGCTCCCATGGAGGCTGATTGTGCACTCTTGGCCTCCTCCTTATTCTAGCCCTCCCTTCCTCCTCAAAGGAGCTGCCTCCAGTGGACATGTCAGAACCCACACCCAGGCTAAAGGGAGGCCTCCGGAAAGCTGCAGGCCCGATAAAGATTACTGACTGCAGAGTGTTGACCTGAAGGTTCAAAATACAGAGAAAACTGCTGGAATTCATTCTGCACTGCTACAGATCACACAGGCAAGTTTAAAAAACTTTCTGCAATAAATACTCACAGATCAGATTGAGAACCCTACTGAGCCTTCTTATCCTGCCCGCGGCTCAGGTGTGAAAACTCCTGATTGTGGTTAACGTAAAGGACTTCAGTAATTTATCTCCCTTTATAATGAGGAGTTGCAGCCATCTGGCCTTATGCCTTCAGTGGAGTGCTCCCTGGGCATTAGAGCCAGGTGGTGGATGGCTGGAGGAAGCCAGGTTTCAGCCAGGGTGTGTTATCAGAGTGAATGGACACTCCCACTCCTGCCTCCAATTTAAAAGTCACCTCGTGGCCATTAACTGTTAGTTTGGTGGTCCAAAAATGCCCTTAGGATTCTGTGACCTCAACCAAAACAAAGCTGGTTGACACTCTTGAGGGTTTTCTAAAGGTGTAGCAGCTGTTATTCGGAGCAGTGTACCTTTAAATGTTTGACCCGGAGCTGAAAGCTTCCTGTTGTGCAGACTGTTTGAAAATGTCCCCTCCTGTGGGAGGAGTGGCACTCTGCATTAAGGTGTGATGGCGATGTGATCTTTTCCCGGTACAACAGAAACATTCAGCAATAGCCACGACTTCACCCTGTCTCTTCACATTCTGTTTATTGGCAGGCATCCGGGTGCCCAGTCATATCCCCTGTGAATCGGCAGCTGATAACGATCATTGCATCAATACTTTCCACAGAGTTACAGGTGGCTCTGTCAAAATTTTCCCAGCCTATACCAGAATCAAACTAAAGGAGGAGTTGAAGCCACTGAGGACTTCTGTGTTTTCAACGCTTTCCTCATCGACCCTTCGGCTTTGGAATTTCAATTCAATAAAAATCTGGAGTTAAAAGTCTAATGATGACCATTGTCAATTGTTGTAAAAACCCATCTGGTTCACAAACCTCCTTTAGGAAATCTGCTGGCCTACATGAGACTCCAGACCCACAGCAATGTGGTTGACTCTTAAATGCCCACTGAACAAGGCAAGGAATGCTGGTCTTGCCAGCGACGCCCACATCCAATGAATTAAAAAAAAACTGTTCCAACAGTAGGCTTAGAAATGGCTCACCACCACAGGCATTACACCTGTACATCAGGAATGACGCACTTAGTCTTGCCCGACCACAGTGGAGGAATGAGTCAGATTCAAGACATATCATTCAGGAAACATATAACAGACGCAATGCATTGGCCAACAGATCACAGCTAACTATGATGTCTTAGCTGCACACGATGAGTGAAGTAAGTTAGGCCCAGTAAAGTTTTCCATGACTATTGGGCATGGGGGTGGCGAATGTAAACGTTTCAGGTCTGTATAGGTTGAAATAAAGTGAGAAAATGCTGAGAATACCCAATGGGGAAGTCAGTGCCTGAAAGAGAAAGCTTAATGTTTCTGGGGTGGGGCCTTTCACCAGAGAGATGACTCCTCCAGCCACCTTGCTACGAGCAGCTGAGAGTTTCTGTCAAGAGTAGGCCAGACCCTTAAAAGGCAAAATGTTTTATCTACTAGGACGAATAGGTAGAACGCAGCACACCAAATCTAAGAAACAAAAAGCAAAAGCATAAATCTGTCTCCTTGTTGAATTAATTACTAGGTTCCTTGACGATTTGAATTCCTCAGTGGGTTTTCCTATAGGACAATTATGGAAGGCCAATCCATACGGTGGAATCTTCCGGTCCCGCCAACAGTGGGCAGCATGGTTGGGAGGGGAGCACAAGGCCAAAAATCAGCTTCCTGCCGGCAGGATGAACTGTAGGAACTCCATTCTCAGGACTTTAAAGGCGGGTCCAGCTTCCTGACGAGCAATGTCGGGAAGCCCTTAAACATGCATTAGCATGTCATGCACGCTTGTTAAAAGGCCACTTCGCTGGAATCAAGTTCCGCTCCAGAGTAATTAGAACATTCAGTTTAATGACTGTATGTAAGTGGTACATACCTGGCAAGCTTCACTTCATCCATTACTGTGAGGTCAGTAGATGCTGCTTTCTCTTCCCTGTGAGCTCTCCACTCTTTCATGTTGCGTGCAAGCTGTGCCAAGGCCAGGCACGGAAGGAACGACCAGCGGGGAAGGGCGGGACGGAGGCTGGACAAGGGGGTGGGGGGGTGGGGGTGAAGATCCAGCGGCATAGACTGGCATGGAGGCAGGACTAGCGGGTGGGAGGGACCAGCGGCAAACGGTGACAGACTGTCTGTGGAATGAGCTCAGACTGTCTGGGCCCATGGTGCCAGGACCTTTGATCCCACGAAGTAGTGACAGGACGGGCTATTTCCCTGACTGCCCCCCCCCCCCTCTCCCCCATTAGATTTTCCAAGCTCCTCACAGACGCATAAGTAATGAGCTGAGCAATACAAGATCACGTGTGCTGTGCTGCCCTTTCACCAGCGGAAACCACTCTGACTTGCGCTCTTGCCACCGGACTTAGATTTCAGAGTAGAAAGTTCCTCCCATAGTGTTTTAATCTACAGTGAACAGTATCAGTTTGTATTTATTTATGTATTCTGCTTGTCCATCACAAATATTGCTGTATTATTGTTTGTCACAGACTTTCATCCAAACATTTCTGTCACTTTAACATCAAGAATGGTTTCCTTTTCTTTATTTAATGAGCTCAAGTGCCTGTATTAAATTGCCCTTAAGTACACTGACTGCTTTCTCTTCCCTGTGCTAAGGAATCACAGAAGTGCTTTAAAAGTGCTTTACAGCCAATTAAGTACTTTTGAAGTGTAGTTGATATTGTAGTATAATAAACATAACAGCCACTTTGCACACTGCAGCATCAAGTGGAATAATGATCAGATAATTTGTTTTAATATGTTGGTTGAGGAGAAAATATTGGCCAGGAAATTGGGGAAAACCCTTTTGCTCTTCTTCAACATAGTAACGAATCTTTTACATCAACCTAGAATGGCAAACAAGGCTTTGGTTTAACAACTTATCTGAAAGACAGCACCTCCGACAATGCATCTTTCCCTCAGTATTGCGCTGGAGCATAAACCCTGATTTTTTTTTTCTAGATCGGGGCTTTGACCCACAGCTTTCTGACTTAAAGGTGAAAATGCTACCACTGAGGCATGATTGACACCGGTAAACTTGTACTCTCCATAATCAGAGGGTAGTAAGAGTCAAGCCCATAGTACATCACTGGAATGATGTGCAGGTCAAGCCTTGCTACCTTGAGATAACATATTCCCTTCCCTGAAGGAAGCACATGTTTGTGAACTGGTGGATTTTTATGGCATTCTGGAAGTTTTCATGATCAGTTGCTTTTGGTGCCAGCGCACAAGTGATTAGTTTATCGAATGTAACAATATGCAGATATGGTGAAATGAAGTAGGATGGGAAGAGGCTTGTGTGGAGCATACACACCACCATGACCAGTTGGGCCGAATGGCCTCTTTGTGTGCTGTAAATTCTATGAATTCAATTTCATTGACCAATGGTGAGAATTGAACCCAAGACCCTATCGTTGATATTCACTGCCAAAATTGCTACAATATGCCAATACAGTCAAGACACAGCATATTCCAGAACATACTCAGCACTGTACTGCAGAGCAGCTCTTGATCTGCTCAGACAGGACACCCGACAATTATATGTGACCTTTGTAAACAACGTAGGAGTGTGATTAACTGTGAATTAGGTCTGAGAGTCATTTTCTACGCATTAGATAGCAGAGTCAAAAGCCATAGTTTATGTAGGAGATTCATTAACCACTTCTTTGATCATTGCTAATGTCTACACTGCCACCTGTTTGAAACATCACCTATGTACATACCTTTTGCATGACACACAACTTCTAAGTTTACTGGAAATAAACTGCCAATATGCTCACGCGTCAGCACACTTTTATGTAAAAGGAGCAACAGCAGTTTAACTCAATTTGAGAAAATGATTGTCCTAATTATGTTTGTACTGCAGTTCCAGTCATGGCCTTATGTGAAGAGTGACAAGTTGTCACCATATTCCTGGACAATTTAGAGCACTCTCTTTTATATTTCAGAAGGTACACTTTTCAAGCAGAGATGTGCCAGGAATGTTTTAACAACAATCTATAAGTGGTCCTTGGTCAGAATTAGTAAACGTTCTATCATCCCACACCGATGCGCTTACTTGCACCACGGGTCTATCGTTTTAGGACAATACCACAGCTGCAGAAAATGAAGTCTGGGATATGGAGAACGAGCCTTATCCAGTCTAATAGTCTTAATGACTTTGGATTAAATACCAGGAAGAGTACAGGCCTAGCAAACATCAGCCTATCATGAGGAAAATATAGGTTCCCTGCAACATTAAAGTTGACAAGTATGGCAAATCAGGGCTTAAGCTCCAGTGCAATACTGAGGATATATACAGTTTTGAGATTTTCCAACTTTTCTCAATCTCCTTATCACTTATAAGTCTCTCCATACCTTTGGGTCTATTTTTCAAGCTGAGAAACTTTCTAGTTCCAACTGGTCAAATGCTTGGAAACAATCAGATATAGAAACAGTCATTAAACCATCACATTGATTTGCTTAGCAAGTGGGTTGGCCCATTTCTTTCAAATTGCCAAACAACAATACCTCTCTTTGTTTTATTTAACAGGATGTGAATGTCCCTAGCTAGGCCAGCATTTGTTGCCCATAACAAAAACAGAATTACCTAGAAAACTCAGCAGGTCTGGCAGCATCGGTGGAGAAGAAAAGAGTTGACATTTCGAGTCCTCATGACCCTTCGACAGAACTTGAGTTCGAGTCCAAGAAAGAGTTGAAATATAAGCTGGTTTAAGGTGTGTTGGGGGGGGGGGGGGAGGGTGGAGAGAGAGAGAGAGAAGTGGAGGGGGTTGGTGTGGTTGTAGGGACAAACAAGCAGTAATAGAAGCAGATCATCAAAAGATGTCACCAACAATAGAACAAAAGAACACAGATATTATCTAAACGAATGTGCTAATTAAGAATGGATGGTAGGGCACTCAAGGTATAGCTCTAGTGGGGGTGGGGAGAGCATAAAAGATTTAAAAATATTTAAAAATAATGGAAATAGGTGGGAAAAGAAAAATCTATATAAGTTATTGGAAAAAAACAAAAGAAAGGGGGAAACAGAAAAGAGGTGGGGATGGAGGAGGGAGCTCAAGACCTAAAGTTGTTGAATTCAATATTCAGTCCGGAAGGCTGTAAAGTGCCTCGCGGAGGCTGAGCGTCAACTCGCAGACACTTCCTGCTACCTCTCCCTGGACCATGACCCCACCACTGAACATCAAGCCATTGTTTCCAGGACTGTCACTGACCTCATCTCCTCTGGGGATCTTCCTCCCACAGCTTCCAACCTGATAGTCGCCCAACCTCGGACGGCCCGCTCCTATCTCCTACTCAAATCCACAAACAGAACTGCCCCGGTAGACCGATCGTCTCAGCTTGCTCCTGCCCCACAGAACTCATTTCTCGTTATCTTGACTCCCTTCTCTCTCCCCTCGTCCAGTCCCTTCCCACCTACATCCGTGATTCCTCTGACACTTTACGTCACATCAACAATTTCCAGTTCCCTGGCCCCAACCGCTTCCTCTTCACCATGGACGTCTCATCCCTCTACACCTCCATCCCCCACCAGGATGGTCTGAGGGCCCTTAGCTTCTTCCTCGAACAGAGGCCCGAACAATCCCCATCCACCACTACTCTCCTCCGTCTGGCTGAACTTGTTCTCACACTGAACAATTTCTCCTTTAACTCCTCTCACTTCCTCCAAATAAAAGGTGTGGCTATGGGTACCCGCATGGGCCCCAGCTATGCCTGTCTCTTTATGGGGTATGTGGAACATTCCTTGTTCCAGTCCTACTCCGGCCCCCTTCCACAACTCTTTCTCCGGTATATCGATGATTACTTCGGTGCTGCTTCATGCTCTTGGCGGGACTTGGAAAAATTTATTAATTTTGCTTCCAATCTCCACCCCTCCATCATTTTCACGTGGTCCATCTCTGACACTTCCCTTCCCTTCCTTGACCTCTCTGTCTCAATCTCTGGTGATAGGGTGTCCACCAATATCCATTACAAACCCACCGACTCCCACAGCTACCTCGACTACAGCTCCTCACACCCCGCCTCCTGTAAGGACTCCATCCCATTCTCTCAGTTCCTTCACCTCCGTTGCATCTGTTCCGATGATGCTACCTGCAAAAACAGTTCCTCTGACATGTCCTCCTTCTTCCTTAACCGAGGTTTTCCACCCAAGGTCGTTGACAGGGCCCTCAACCGTGTCCGGCCCATCTCCCGCGCATCCGCCCTCACACCTTCTCTTCCCTCCCAGAAACATGATAGGGTCCCCCTTGTCCTCACTTATCACCCCACCAGCCTCCGCATTCAAAGGATCATCCTCCGCCATTTCCGCCAACTCCAGCATGATGCCACCACCAAACACATCTTCCCTTCACCCCCCCTATCGGCATTCCATAGGGATCGCTCCCTCCGGGACACCCTGGTCCACTACTCCATCACCCCTTACTCCTCAACCCCCTCCTATGGCACCACCCCATGCCCACGCAAAAGATGCAACACCTGCCCCTTCACTTCCTCTCTCCTCACTGTCCAAGGGCCCAAACACTCCTTTCAAGTGAAGCAGCATTTCACTTGCATTTCCCCCAACTTAGTCTACTGCATTTGTTGCTCCCAATGTGGTCTCCTCTACATTGGAGAGACCAAACGTAAACTGGGCGACCGCTTTTCAGAACACCTGCGGTCTGTCCGCAAGAATGACCCAAACCTCCCTGTCGCTTGCCATTTTAACACTCCACCCTGCTCCCTTGCCCACATGTCTGTCCTTGGCTTGCTGCATTGTTCCAGTGAAGCCCAACGCAAACTGGAGGAACAACACCTCATCTTCCGACTAGGCACTTTACAACCTTCCGGACTGAATATTGAATTCAACAACTTTAGGTCTTGAGCTCCCTCCTCCATCCCCACCCCCTTTCTGTTTCCCCCTTCCTTTTGTTTTTTTCCAATAAATTATATAGATTTTTCTTTTCCCACCTATTTCCATTATTTTTAAATATTTTTAAATCTTTTATGCTCTCCCCACCCCCACTAGAGCTATACCTTGAGTGCCCTACCATCCATTCTTAATTAGCACATTCGTTTAGATAATATCACCAACTTTAACACCTATGTGTTCTTTTGTTCTATTGTTGGTGACATCTTTTGATGATCTGCTTCCATCACTGCTTGTTTGTCCCTACAACCACACCAACCCCCTCCACTTCTCTCTCTCTCTCTCTCTCTCCACCCTCCCCCCCCCCCCCCACACACCTTAAACCAGCTTATATTTCAACTCTTTCTTGGACTCGAACTCTAGTTCTGTCGAAGGGTCATGAGGACTCGAAACGTCAACTCTTTTCTTCTCCACCGATGCTGCCAGACTTGCTGAGTTTTTCTAGGTAATTCTGTTTTTGTTTTGGATTTCCAGCATCCGCAGTTTTTTTGTTTTTATATTTGTTGCCCATCCCTAATTGCCCTGGGGAAGGTGTTGGTGAACTGCTTTCTTGGTCTGCAGCAGTCCTACCCTATTATTTGGCCTTACATTTTGTCTGACCATATTGTAGCTCTACAGTTTTACTGAATATCATTAAATTCCATCTGTTCTTTCACTACTTGCTCCCTCTATGTACATGATAGCCCTTGTTTTTCGTATGCATGTCTTTGGCCACCATTCTGATCATTCGACCTTTGACCCAGTTCCTGTCTTATAGGTTGTCCCATTGTGGAATGCCTCGACATAAGAACATGGGAACAGGTGGAGGCCATTTAGCCCCTCTAGCTTGTTTGCCCACTTAGTTAGATCTTGATTGTTCTGTGATTAAACTCCATGCACCTGCCTTTTCCCCTGTACTTCCAGACAGTTTGCAATAAACAAAGCTAAAAATAAACTGATCAATAATCAAAGTGCTTTGTCCTTGAAATAACACGACTGAAGGGTCCATCTTGCACCTATACTTGTTTTTTTCTTAAGTTAAGAATGTTTGCATATTCATTGGCCAAATTTGGGATCCTGGCACCACATCAACCAATTGGGCAGTGTGATGTTTGAATGGCACCAAATTAGAGCCTTCCAATACTCACGAGGGACACCCCTGTGTTCTTAACCTCGCAGAATACTGCATAGGCTGTGCCAAAAGCAGCCGTTGGCACAGTGGGCACTGGTAGAGCCCCATAGGCTGGAAGCAGTGCAGCATTAGCCAATTTTATGACTCATATGTCCTCACCTCTGTTTAAAGTTTATATTGGCAGTGTGTTATTAACAAAGCTTCATCAGAAATTATTTATTGTTCATGATAAAGTGTGCACACAGTGTCTGAGTTAAGTATTTCCCTCTGAGCTGTTTACTTCTATCTATTTAAGCTATTATCAGTGCCACCTTGGTTGAATGCAAACATATCCTCAATGCTTATCTTTGCCATGGAAGTGAATTTTGCACTCCGACCACCATTTGAGGTCAGTCCATCACGTACAGCAACATAGAATGAAACAGTACAGAAGGAGGCCATTCGGTCTATTGTGCCTGTGTCAGCTCCTTAATGAAGGTATCCAATTGGTCTCACCATGCCCTTTCTCCTTTCCCCACACCCTGCAAAAAATTTACCCCTTCAAGCATTTATCCAATTCTCTTTTGAATATGGTATTGCATCTGCTTTGACTTCTCTTCCAGACAGAGAATTCCAGGTTACATAATGTGACTTTTAAAAATTACCTGGTAAATGTTTCCTTCTGCACTCCAGAACAAAGAATGTAAAAAAAAATGCGCTTCTGTTCTAAGAACAGATCAGAATAGATGAAAGGGGAGATATGATGAAACGCGTTACATAAATTCTTAACCCTTCATGCCCTATTTTGTTTACAGAAATTAGAGTCCTGTGTTGAGAAGTCAATGTGTTGGAGATTGCAGGAAAACTCTGTGGGAATTAATGGGGTGCAGAAAAGCTCTGGAAGTAAAAGTACTGTGGGTTCTGAGGTTCAGGCGCAGGAGAAACCAGTGGTTTATGTGCGGGTGAAACAGGGAGAATCAGTAAAAGCTAAAGAAGCGGGATTGTGTTCACAGATTACTCAAGAGCATTCTGAGGAGCGGGTTGCAGAAATGTTTAAAGACTTTGTGTGTGAAGGGAAAGTCTTTCCATGTGGACAGGGTGGAGTAGGTAAAGATGTTAAAATTTTACGAGACACAGGGCTAGTCAATCTTTAATGTTGTGGGACAGTGATATTTGTTGTTCAGAGGGAGTATTGCAGAAGAAGTTAATAATAAGTAGGGTTCATGGAGATGCTAAATCTATTCCGTTGTGGAAGTTAAATTTAAACAGCAAATGTAAGAATGGTGAACTTATAGTTAGAGTGGTGGAAAAATTGCCCATTGCAGGGTTTCAATTTATTCTGGGTAATGATATAGCTGTATTGCAAATCTGGGTGATGCCTATGGTAGTTGAGCAGCCTGTAGAAGTGTTTTCAACAGAAGTGCTAGAAAAGGAACATCCTGGATTGTTTCCTGATTGTGTTACAGTGTGATCAAAGGCCCGTGGGGAAGAACAAGCTAAATAAGATAAGCAGGCTCCAACAACTCATCGACACCAACACCCATCTAGAACTCTCCACCCCTGCCTGTCCCTCCGTCCCCACCCCATCTTCCAATCCCAGCCCCAGCTGTGTATTCACTATACCCCCTGACCTTCCCCTCTCCAATGCTGAACGTTCAGTGCTCAGCAAAGGACTTAGTTTTATACCCCTACGCCCTCACCTTAATGAATTTCAGGCTTGGCACGATGCTGAACTCTTCTTCCGCGTCTTCGTCTCCGGGCTCACTTCTTTGGGCAGGAGTCCTCTCCCCGTTCAACGGATCCTTTCACCCACCTCCAATATTCTCCCTCTGCTTGGACCCCTCCCTCTGGATTCTTACCTTCTCTTGATCTTTTCGTTGAGAACTGTCGGTGTGACATTAGTCGTCTCAATTTCTCTGCTCCTCTCACCCATTCTAATCTCTCTCTCTCTGAACTTACTGCACTCCATTCTCTCAGGTCCAACCCTGACATCGTCATCAAACCAGCTGACAAGGGTGGTGCTGTTGTTGTCTGGTGCACTGACCTCTACCTCGCTGAGCGTCAACTCGCAGACACTTCCTCCTACCTCTCCCTGGACCATGACCCCACCACTGAACATCAAGCCATTGTTTCCAGGACTGTCACTGACCTCATCTCCTCTGGGGATCTTCCTCCCACAGCTTCCAACCTGATAGTTGCCCAACCTCGGACGCCCCGCTTATACCTCCTACCCAAAATCCACAAACAGAACTGCCCCAGTAGACCGATCGTGTCAGCTTGCTCCTGCCCCACAGAACTCATTTCTCGTTATCTTGACTCCCTTCTCTCTCCCCTTATCCAGTCCCTTCCCACTTACATCCATGATTCCTCTGACACCTTACGTCACATCAACAATTTCCAGTTCCCTGGCCCCAACCACTTCCTCTTCACCATGGACGTCCAATCCCTCTACACCTCCATCCCCCACCTGGATGGTCTGAGGGCCCTTAGCTTCTTCCTCGAACAGAGGCCCAAACAATCCCCATCCACCACTACTCTCCTCCGTCTGGCTGAACGTGTTCTCACACTGAACAATTTCTCCTTCAACTCCTCTCACTTCCTCCAAATAAAAGGTGTGGCTATGGGTACCCGCATGGGCCCCAGCTATGCCTGTCTCTTTATGGGGTATGTGGAACATTCCTTGTTCCAGACCTACTCCGGCCCCCTTCCACAACTCTTTCTTCGGTACACCGATGATTACTTCGGTGCTGCTTCATGCTCTCGTCGGAACTTGGAAAAATTTATTAATTTTGCTTCCAATCTCCACCCCTCCATCATTTTCACGTGGTCCATCTCTGACACTTCCCTTCCCTTCCTTGAGCTCGCTGTCTCAATCTCTGGTGATAGACTGTCCACCAATATCCATTACAAACCTACTGACTCCCACAGCTACCTTGACTACAGCTCCTCACACCCCACTTCCTGTAAGGACTCCATCCCATTCTCTCAGCTCCTTCGCCTCCGTCACATCTGTTCCGATGATGCTACCTTCAAAAACAGTTCCTCTGACATGTCCTCCTTCTTCCTTAACTGAGGTTTTCCACCCACGGTCGTTGACAGGGCCCTCAACTGTTTCCGGCCCATCTCCCGCGCATCCGCCCTCACGCCTTCTTCTCCCTCCCAGAAACATGATAGGGTCTCCCTTGTCCTCGCTTATCACCCCACCAGCCTCCGCATTCCAAGGATCATCCTCCACCATTTCCGCCAACTCCAGCATGATGCCACTACCAAACACATCTTCCCTTCACTCCCCCTATCGGCATTCCGTAGGGATCGTTCCCTCCGGGACACCCTGGTCCATTCCTCCATCACCCCCTACTCCTCAGCCCCCACCTGTGGCACCACCCCATGCCCACGCAAAAGATGCAACACCTGCCCCTTCACTTCCTCTCTCCTCACCGTCCAAGGGCCCAAACACTCCTTTCAAGTGAAGCAACATTTCACTTGCATTTCCCCCAACTTAGTCTACTGCATTCATTGCTCCCAATGCGGTCTCCTCTACATTGGACAGACCAAACGTAAACTGGGCGACTGCTTTGCAGAACACCTGCGGTCTGTCCACAAGAATGACCCAAACCTCCCTGTTGCTTGCCATTTGAACACTCCACCCTGCTCTCTTGCCCACACGTCTGTCCTTGGCTTGCTGCATTGTTCCAGTGAAGCCCAACGCAAACTGGAGGAACAACACCTCATCTTCCGACTAGGCACTTTACAGCCTTCTGGACTGAATATTGAATTCAACAGCTTTAGGTCTTGAGCTCCCTCCTCCATCCCCACCCCCTTTCTGTTTCTTCCCCCTTCCTTTTGTTTTTTTTCCAATAAATTATATAGATTTTTCTTTTTCCCACCTATTTCCATTATTTTAAAATATTTTTAAATCTTTTATGCTCTCCCCACCCCCACTAGAGCTATACCTTGAGTGCCCTACCATCCAATCTTAATTAGCACATTCGTTTAGATATATATCACCAACTTTAACACCTATGTGTTCTTTTGTTCTGTTCTCTGTGACTTCTTTTGATGATCTGCTTCTATCACTGCTTTTGCCTACAACCACACCACCCCCTCCACTTCTCTCCCCCCACCCAACCCACCCCCTCCCCCCCACACACACCTTAAGCCAGTTTATATTTCACCCCTTCCTTGGATTCACCTAGTTCTGTCAAAGGGTCATGAGGACTCGAAATGTCAACTCTTTTCTTCTCCGCCGATGCTGCCAGACCTGCTGAGTTTTTCCAGGTAATTCTGTTTTTGTTTAAGATAAGCAAGCAGTTCAAAGGCAGGAAGAAGCTGTCGAAATCCAATCAGCTGGCACTGTATTTGATAACATTGTTCTGGAGGAAGGAATGCGGGCAGTTCAGTTTAAATATTTAACTCAAAGAGGTTAGTGGAATTATAGAAAAATGATTACAATTAAAAGAGGTATATCAGTATTTGATCCAATACCATCAGTTTCCCATTGTGCGAGTCAGATTAACATGACTCCCAAATGTGTTCAGAGTGGAAATGTTTCGTTTCTACACAGTGAAACGGCAATGAGTATAGAAACATGAAAATTTACAGGACCAGGAACAACCCAGTAGGCTCCGTCTACCCAGCCTCAGTCTTTAAATAGGCATAAGGTTCGTATTCCCTACGCCTTTCAATGACTCAAAATCTATCCAGCACCCTACTGAATTTACTGACACTCTTTGCCACCCTCTCCTGAGACAGTTCACTCCATATATTTACGACCCTCGTTGTGAAGTTGTTGCATTCAAACAGTTCTGAACACAACAGCAACTTGCATTTGCATAGCGTCCCCAATGCGCCAAAAAATCCCAAGGCACTTTTGCAGGAAGGTTATTAAAACACAATTGGACACCGATAAATTTGGACGGCAGAACGAAGTAGGTTTTAAGGAGGCCTTTTAAAAGAGGAGGAGAGAGACAGAAAGACAGAGGGACTTATGGCAGGAATTCCAATGTTTGAAGAGAATGAACTATAAAAACTGAAACAAGCGCAGAACACGCTGGAAATGTAAAAACATTGGAATGAAAAAGACATTAAAATTGGGGGTGAAATTTTGTCAATTCTAATGAAGGTTCTTTGCAGTTATTGCTGAAGTTTCCAATGGATGTCCAATGGTCAATGCTATATTTTTTAACAATGCCATTAAGTAATGTCTTCTTACACTGGAAGTTGACTCAGTGGCTCAGGTGATGATGTTTGGAAACTTATACTATTTTCCATTGTAAGAAATAAGAGTAACTTTGATGTAGGTATTGCCTGCTGGGAATTTGTTTGTGTTTTGCATTGTTTCTTTGACAAGGTTTACTGACCCTTTCACTTGGAACCATAAGTTGCATTTTTACTATTTTTTCTCAGAAAGTTGTAACCTGATTACCTGTTGTTTGAATTCGATGATCGAATGCAATTCCAACACCAAACACCCTTAACCTAAAGAGCAATCATGAAATTCTACTGAAAATCTTTTGGGAGGAGCAAGTTCCAGATTTCAGGCACCCTTTGTGTGAAGAAGTGTTTGCTGATATCACGCTTGAATGGTATAACTTAAGTTTATGACCTCTTGTCCTGAATTCCCCTATCAGATGAAATTAATTCTACTTTATCAAATCTTTTGATCAACTTAAGCACCTCAATTAGATCACCCCTTAACCTTCTGTGTCCTGGGGGTGGCGGAGTACAGGTTTAGTGCACTCCATGAGCGGAGTTTTCCCAGATTTGCACTAAGCGCGGTAGCGGGCTGGTAAAATGGAGTCCTACCCACCGCCGAAAATAGCAGGTTTTTCACGCCGTATTGTCCCAATTGTTTCAATCCTGTGAAACCTGCCGTGTCCATGGTGGGCAGGTTCTCATTCGCTCGCTTGCCATCACCCTGCTGTTGCATCTTTAAAAGGCAGCTGCCAGCACAGCGCCCATCGCCACCAGCTCACCACCGCTGCCCGGGAGACATGGTCAGCAAAGGGAAAAAGACTGCAGCTCCCCCCCCCCCGCTTCAACGACGGGTCCCTCGAGCGACTGCTGGATGCCATGGAAACCCGCTGGGATGTGCTCTACCCTCACTCTGGCCACAGGATGGGCAACAAGGTCACTGGCTTGGGAGGCGGTGGCAGGGGTGGTCAGTGCGAACACCCTGCAGAGGAGGACAGCCACCCAGTGCCCCAAGAGGATGAATGATCTTCTCCATCCTGCCAGGTAAGTCACTCTTTTCTTTACTCCCAACTCACACACTCACAAACCCATCACACATCCACAGGGCCCTCACTCACTGCCAGTTCGAGGGACATCACCATTCACTCTCTCACACACACCATCACTGACCTCAGCCTGTCTGTGGGACCACTCAGCACCCACACAGGCCAGGGATACTTAAAATCTAGCCTGACAGGCGTACTGCTACACTCTCCCCATCTCTATCCATGCAGGACAAACTGGTGTACAACAGGAGGGGAAGGTCGCAGACAGGTGGAGGGATGCCAGAGATCAAAGGTCTGACAGAATTCGGAAACTGAGCTATCCAGCTGGCCAGTAATGACTGGGACCGGTCCTGTGCTGTTGGTGAGGTTGGCACCACTCTACCAAGTGAGAATCCATGAAACAACCATGCTGTGAGTGATGTGTCCTCTTTCACAGGCCCCTGCCCTGCACTAATTACCTCCCCTTGCTTCCGCAGGTACATCTGCCAAACAGCCGACAGAGTCCATGACCCAGGGTTTCCAATCAAGCCCTGAAGAAACCTCTGAAGAGGAATCTGAAGGCACCCTCCCTGCACAGTGCTCACCCACACCCTCCACCAGCGCAAAGACACACACCTCGGTGGGACCTAGCTTTAGAGTCACCTCAGGAAACACAGTCTGGTGAGCACATCGCACTTTCTGATCCACAGCAGGTGGAGGCAGGGACTTCCCAGGTTCCCGGCACTCGGAGGATTGTTGGAGGCCTGAACGTTGCTGATCCGAGTCAGGTGACGAGCCTCTGGACTCGGTCATGTCACAGTTGCTGGAGCTGCAAAGGTAAGCTCGGGAACATCAGGAAGGGATGTCCACTGCACTCCTCAGATTGCAAGGCAGGATGGAGGAGACTGATTGTCTTCAGGCTGAGGTGATAGCACCGGCATTGCAACACACCGAGGTCAACACTGGCAGGATGGCGGCCGCCATGGAGACCGTGGTCCAGAATGCCGCTCCTGCACTGCATAGGCTTAACTCTATCGCTTATGCCATAGTTGGCCCCCAACAGTGTGTACGTGAGGGGTGCTGGGCAATTCAATCGCACTCCAGCTAACCTTCCACTCACGGAGTCAACCAGGGGTCGTCGAGCATCCATAGGGAGGAGGATCAGCAGGTGCACACTCCGGGTCCATCCACTCCGGTGACTCTGAGAGTGACCGGCCCATCTGACTCCCCTTTTCCTGTGACCTCCGCAGCTCCAGCTTCACAGGCTGAGGAGGGTGTCACTGCCACACAGCAGGACCCCGAAGCGGGCCGGGACCCTCCAAGTCTCGGCCCTCCAGAGGATGCCCGCTAACGTCATCACAGACAGGGCGTCACAGTCAGTAGGCGGGTTCCACCTCTGCTGTGGATGTCTGGGGAGCACAGCAGGGTTAGGAAAGTTAGATAAAAGTAGTTCCACAGCCTGGCCATGGGTGTTGATCACTTGTACATACTGTTCACTATTATCAATAAACTCCGAAGAATGTCTCCCTGCCTGTGGCTCCTTGTTCTGAGGATCAGTGTTCTTGTCACTTGATGTGAAACCTTTCTGCGCAAGATAAAGGCAGGTGTCTGAGTCCAGGGCCTCTTCCCTGTGCTCTGTGAGGCCTTCAGACCACAGTGATGGTCCAACCTCACTCTCCCTGGAAACATTACTCATGACTGCACCTCAGCAGTGCTGGTCATTGCTGCCAGAATGTAGTGGGCAGGTGTCACAGAGTTCTCTCACTCTCTCTGTGTGCTCTCAGCACCTTTAAGGTGGGGCTGGTCCCCATCACACCAGCATCTGTGACCGGTGATACTGTACACCAGCTCCTGAAGGGCTGTGGTACTGAAGGCGGACACAGCATCAGATGAGTCTAAAGTTTCATGGCTGCGTCTCTGAGATGGCCCTGATCATGGGGCACAAGCGAGCTGCCCTCGGCCAGACAGGAGCCAGAGATTCTCAGAGGCTGTGTGAAGATCTATGGAGTGTCCTCGCTGCATGTTGTCATCATCCTCCTGTGATCGAGTGACTATTAGGGCCTCCACTGCATCTCCATGACAGGAGCATTCTCACGGAGGGTATTGGCGCTGCCATAAGCCAAACTGGATTCAAACGTTCACAACAGTGATGTGAGGATCTATGGGGTCACCTCACTGCATGTTGTCATCATGCTCCACAACTCTTGCAGCTATGGGGGCCTCTTGAGCGCTCCTGCCTCCTCTAGCCAGTACGAAAGCCTCATCCCCATCATCATTACCACCTGAGGACCCCCTCACTCTCATCCCCGTCGGCATCCTTCTCATCCAAGGAGATTTCCAACTCCTCCATCTCCTCCTCAGCCAGCTCCTCTTCCCGTTGCAGCGCCAGGTTGTAAAGGGCAGAGCAGATGACGAAGATGTGTGACACCCTCTGTATTGCAGGGCTCCACCAGACCGGTCCAGGCAACAGAACTGCATCTTCAGCATCCCGATGGTTTGCTCCACCATGTTGTGAGTTGCAGCATGAGCCTCATTATACCATCGCTCTACTGCAGTCTGAGGCCTCCACACGGGTGTCATCAGCCTCTGTGTGTAGCCCTTGTCCCCAAGGAGCCAGCCCTGCAGCCTCTGTGACCCTGGAAGACTGCAGGGATCTGCGAGCAACTCAGGATGTAGGCATTGTGCACACTCCCTGGAAACCGTGCGCATACCTGCAGGATGCGTTTCTGGTAGTTACATACCAGCTGCAAATTCAGTGAGTGGAAGCTCTTGTAGTTGACGAAGTCCACTGTGTGGAGCGATGGAGACCTGAGTGCCACATGAGTGCAGTCAATCGCACCCTGCACCTGTGGGAATCCCGAGATCAGGGTGAATCCAATAGCTCTTGCATCCTGGCTGTCCTGGTCCTGGGCGAAATGCACAATGTTGTGTTGCCATGGAGAAGATAGTTTCCATGACCTCGTGGATGTATTTGTGGGTGGCGGATTGTGAAATCCCACAGAGGTCACCTGTGGAGCCCTGAAAAGAGCCACTGGCATAGAAGTTGAGTGCCGCACTCACTTTCGCAGCCACTGGCAGTGGATGCCCTCTATGTCCCCTTGGCACCAAGTCCTCCAGTAAGTGGCAGATGTGAGCCCCCAGGTCCCTAGACATGCGCATTCGTCGGCGACACTGGTTCTCAGTCATGCAGGGATGGCAGGCGGTGTCTATAGAACCTGGGTGTCACTAGGCACTGACCAGCCACTGCTCACTGTCACTCCTGGGTAGCGTGTGTGGGAACCCCTGCTGCCCCTTCTTCATGAGGTTGCTGCTCCTGCCTTTGCACGGCCAGAAGCCTCAGTCACTCTCTCCTCCACCTTCCACAGTCTCTGTAGGCCATCAGACATACAGCTGGGTCACCAGGATCCCATGAAAGAGAGAGAGAGAGAGACGTGGTTACCATGTCTGTACTTAGCACCTTTCCTGGCCCTGTGTGACCGCCCTTCAATGCTTCCTGGAGAGCGCTGACACCCCTCAAATGGCCAGAGGTGAGTGCGCTGCATGGCTGCCCAGTCAACCTGTGACACTGGGGGACCCTGGCCCAAAACAGGATGCTGAGATTTCAAGGGGTTGTGAGCACCTCCAGCAGTGACTGCTACATGGCCAGCGTTGGTGAGGAGATTGTACAACGTGTGCAGTCCAACTGCTCCGTGGTCCAATAAAGTGGTGGCGGACTCGAAATCTGTGCCAGGGGGGCGGTGGGGGGGGCAGGGGAGGGGTGAGGTATGGAGCACTTGATGGCCCTTTGGTGCCTCCCTGTTGCTTGGCTGGGCAGGCAGGCTAGGAGCCTGACCCCAATCATATCACTGTGGCTGTGCCTGATCTGTCTCAGTTGCAGGAGCCTGGTCAGTTTATACAAGTGTCCCTAATGCGTGGCCACGTCCCTCGCTTACCCTGCCCCCCCCGCCTCGATTGCCTGTGCGCGGGATGCAGCGCCAGGGCAGCACTTGACCCCTCCACCCACCGTCGACAACTGTTGCCTGTTAGACTTGCCCCTGGACACCCCCCCCCCCCACCCCCGCCTTTCCCCCCAACTCAGCAGTCGCCTCCGAGGCCGGCCAGTTCTTGTCCCCAGACCCCACTTCCCCCCAAAGCAGTCACCTGCTGGGCCAGGCATCAATTGCACCCCCCGCCCACCACCCCCAGGCACCCCTGAGGCCTGTAAACAACGGGCGAGCTGTGGTGAACGCTGCTGCTCACTCACCTCAGTTCCCCCGAAGTGAAGGCCGCCTAGTGCGTGTGGCCTGCGCGCTGTTGTGAAACAGGTCGGCGCGCTTTCCCGCTGACGTGGGTGGACGATGCGGTGGGGTTCCAGGACCCTGGCAGGATGGCCTTTCAATTATATGCTGATGTGTTACAATCAGCTCCCCCGCCGACCGATGGTGGGAAACACGGGCCGCCAAGGTCGCGACCTGCCTTCACACCATCTCGAGGCAGGTTGCGCCATGTTTTCCGTGTACGCTACCAGCGGGGTCTGAAAATTCCACCCTATAGGTCTGTGCAACCTGCCCTCATAAATTAACCCTTCTAACCACGGTACCATTCCAAGGTTTGAAACAAAATACATAAAGTAAGTGTGGCCACTAGTTCATCACAGCAGGATACGCGCTAGCTTGTGAAGTGGAATAAGCTACCCACCTGTGTACTTTGTGCAGTCAAAACAACAAATATTTGCGCATTGACCATGTGTTGCCGGCAATGTGACTGGACATCCTGTTTCCCTGATGAATCAATCTATCAAATTATTGAGTGGCTTCTGAAGAGTCACTCGTAACTGGACCTGTCCATTTCCTGCTTCCCTTTAGCAACGTCACTTTGCACTTGTTGCAAGCCGGAGAAATGAAGGAGAGGAAAACTTACTGTTCAGAAAGAGAAGGTCGCGTCCTCGGAGTTGGAAGTTACAGTCCCCGACCGGCCCCTGTAGTTTCCTTGGAGTGGCTGCACACGCACAAGGTCATTCTCTTTAACGATCATCAGGTTCTGCTCAAGTGGCGGTCGGAGAAGGGCCCACGTGTGCAGCCGGTCGGATTCGCATCTTCAGGCCGGTGTGTGAACCGCGCACGTGCGCAGTTTTGGTTCTTTTTCCGTTTTCCTTTCTCGGCTCGAAGGGAGACCTGCACCCGTGCAGAAAAGGAAACGAGAACAGAAGTGAAACAGGGTGAAGGGAAGATCGGGTGACCCGAAGAGAAGCGCCATTCTCCAGAGAGGCACTAGAGGAGACAGGGCAGGAACAAAAGAAGGTGATGTCAGGACGGGTGGATTAAGGCTTCATCACAGAGGTTAGCTTTAAGGAGGGTTTTACAGGAGAGAGAGAGAGTAGGAGAGACTTCGGGAAGCGCTTCAGATCAGGGAGTCTATAGACCGCCGCTGATGTTGGAGCAAAAGAATGGAGAGCTGGGGAATGTTTTGGATGTAGGATGGGATGAGGCACAAAAGGATTTTTCTTTTCATTATTGGGATGTGGGTGTGGTTGGCAAGACCAGCATTTATTTTCTATCCTTAATTGCCCTGGCGAGGGGGATGGTGAGCTGCCTTTTTGCCCACGGGCAGGATTTTCCGGTCGTCGTGTGGACGTGGTGGGTGGGCCGGGGACTGCAGTTTCAGGCTGGCCGGCCAATTAACAGGCAGCCAGCGTGAAATGCGCACTGAGAACCTCAGCGCTGGAGGGGTGGGTGGGGGGGGTGGGAGGTGTGCGAGCACAGAAGGTCAGGCCTGCGCGGTGGAGCGCGGACTGAAGGCAGGAGCTGACGGTTCGTAGAAACAGAAATAAAGGTTTTAAAAATGAAAGAAACTTGTCCCCACACGTGATTCACTCACACGAACAGGGACATCTTAAAAATGATGTCTGCACATTGTTACTTTAAAAAAAAAATTACTGTTGGAAACCTCATCCCTCCCGTGGATGAAGCTTCGTAAAAAATCCAAAGGCCACCTGGCCAATTCACCCTCCCGCCAACCATAAGATTGGACAGGCAGCGAAAAGATGCTTTCAATTAATTGATTAAGAACCTTAATAGGCCTCTTAATTGTCGGCCGGCACACTACTGACTCTCGCACGCGCCCACCGACCGAAATATCGCGCGAGTGCGCAACGATGTCGGGATGCTTGCCCAACGTCATCGAGCGCTATTTTACACCCAGTCGGGTCGGGCACATGTCAGCCCACCTGACTTAAAACCTTGCCCCGTGTGGTGTAGGTACACCCCTCAGTGCTGTTAGGGAGTTTTGACCATATTTTGACCCAACGACATTGAGGGAGTGGCAACAAATTAGTGTGTGACTTGGAGGAGAACTTCTAGGTGGTGGTGTTCCCACACATCTGCTGCCCTAGGCCTTCTCGGTGGTAAAGGTTGCGGGTTTAGAAGGGACTTGTCAAAGAAAGTTTGGTGAGCTCCTGAAGTGCATCTTAGACGATACACAATTTTGTCACTATGCGTCGGTGGTGGAGGGAATGAATGGTAAGATGGCAGATGGGTTGCCACTTAAGCTTACACTGCTGTCCTGGATAGTGTCGAGCTTCTTGAGTGTTGTTGGAGCTGCACTCATCCAGACAAGTGGGGAGTATTCCATCACACTCCTGACTTGTGCCTTGTAGATGGTGGACAGGCTTTGGGGGAGTCAGGAGGTGAGTTACTTTCTGCAGAATTCCCAGCCCCTGACCTGCTCTTGTAGCCACAGCATCTATATAGTTGGTTCCATCTTGCTGGAGATGGTCATTGCCTGGCATTTGTGCAGTATGAATGTTACTTGTCATGTGTCAACCCGAGCCTGAATATTGTGCAGGTTTTGCTGCATGTGGGCAGGGGCTGCTCCAATATCTGAACAGTTGAAATGGTGATGAACAGGGTGCAAAGTTTAGGCACTGGGTGATCAGGAGCCTAATCAGATCAGCATGTACAGGGTTGTTGGGTGAACAGAACTTGGAGTGGAACAAACAGCAGAGTTTCTGATGATTTGGCTTGCAGAGGATGAAGAATGGGAAACTGATAAGACGAACATTGGAATAACTGCTTGCACACTACTGTCCAATGTTTGAAATGTTCCCTGTGTAAACGCCTTCATCTTGCTCAACAGGTTGCGATCCTGCTGATAACTGAGGTTTGGAAGAGGCTCATGTAGAGCCTAAACCTCAGCCAAATAACCTGTTTCTACGCTGAAAATGCTATGTGATTCTACATAATTTCCCATGATCTAATCTACACAGGTTAATATATTAACAAGGTTGCTAAAAATAGCACCAAAAAAATTATACCCACAGGCCAGGAGTGCCCAAATGTATCAACTATTACATATCATCATGGGCTCTGTATAAATTCAAACCAGTGTTTCATTCATTTTTGAACATCTAAAGGTGTGAATACTCTCATATTTTGGTGTTCTGATTGAGAATGTATCTAGCAATGAAGCAACATGTTTATTTATAGAATTTTAAAGCACAGAAAGCCAGTAAACCCTTTCAGTCAGCTCTTTACAAGAGTTATAGTCTCACTCCCCTGCTCCTTCCCCATAGACCTGTAAATCTTTCTTTCAAGCATTTATCTAGCTCACCTTTGAAAGTTACAGTACTATTGAATGTGCCTCCACTGTCCTTTCAGGTAGTGCATCCCAGATTATCACTTAAAACAGAATTCTTTTGCCAATTATCTTAAAACTGGGTTCTCTGGTTACCAACCCCTACTGCTAAAGAACAAGTAATACAAACCCTGAGGTCCCATGATGTTTCAAAAAGTAAAAACCATTGAATGGAAATTATAGCTGTAGTGACTGTAGCTTCAAGACTTATTGTACTGTGTAGTATCACATGACAGTGTGAACGAATCAGCCCTAAGCATGGGGAACCTTGGAGGTGGAGTTTTGTGTCCAGTTGTGGTTCTTGATGGAAGCATGTAACTGCTGCTGAAGCTCTGTAAATAAAGTTCGCTGTTTCTTATGAGAAACTGGTCTGGAAAATCAAGTCTATAACAATAGCTCAAATAGAAACTTAGCTGCCTCTGTTTCATGCTTCTGAATGAGATAGTCCTTTGGTCACAGATGATCCACAGAGACCAGAGTTGGCAACCTCAACTTAGGTGATTTGTAGGAATCTTTGGGTCAAGTGTAAGTACTATATATACTCGGTCTCTCTCCCTCCCCCCTCGGTCTCTCTCTCTCCCTCCCTCCCTCCCCCCTCTGTCTCTCTCTCTCCCTCCCTCCCCCCTCGGTCTCTCTCCCTCCCTCTCCCCACCCCTCGGTCTCTCTCTCTCCTCTTCCCTCCCTCCCACCCCACCCCTCCTTAGTCTCTCTCTCTCCCTCCCACCCCCCCTCCCCACCCTCCATCTCTCTCTATCTCTCCCTCCCTCCCCCCTCGGTCTCTCTCTCTCCCTCTCTCCTCCCTCGGTCTCTCTTTCTCCCTCCCTCCCTCCTCTCTCAGACTAAATTTTCAGCCAAAAAAATGAGGCTGAATTTTACATGAGTAACATTTTGAAGAGGTTGAAATGCACTTTCTCCCATCATCTGGCTATCACAGAGATGCCAGGTCAGAAAATGTTCCCACTAACCCTGCTCCCAAAAGTAGCACAAAAAGAGCGTTGACATGCGCAGACACAAGGAGCTGAGCAGCCATCTTCAACAGTGCACTGTTCTATCGTTCTATCAAGTAGGTTTACACCAGGGCGCCTTTGACTTCATGGCAAGCAGCTGGTAAGTACAAAGAGTTTGGATTTTTTGGCTAAAAGTCAAAGGTTGACTTATACACGAGACCGATCGTTACTAGCTTATATACAATATTTACAATCTTGTGGCAAGCTTGGTTCAACTTCCTAAGCATTTGAATTGCATTGGTGAGCAGTGGATGAAAATGCATGTATGACCCTTTTGTAATGTGGAGAGGTTAAATTTGTGTCAATATGTTGCATGTCAAACTGTAACAGAAAGAAAGAAAGACTTGCATTTATATAGCACAGGAGATCCCAAAGTGCTTTACATCGAATGTAGTACTTTTAAATATTTTTCACAGGATGTGGGCATCACCAGCTGGGTCAGCATTTGTTGCCCATCCCTAGTTGCCCTTGAGAAGGTGGTGGTGAGCTGCCTTCTTGAACCGCTGCAGTCCGTGTGGTGTAGGTACACCCACAGTGCTGATAGGGAGTTCCAGGATTTTGATCCAGTGACAATGAAGGAACGGTGATATATTTCAAAATCAGGATGGTGAGTGACTTCCAGGTGATCGTCTTCTCATGTATCTGCTGCCCTTGTCTTTCTAGGTGGTAGAGGTCATGGTTTTAGAAGGTGCTGTTGAAGGAGCCTTGGTGAGTTCCTGCAGTGTATTTTGTAGATGGTACATACCACTGCTACTGTGCATCGGTGGTGGAGGGAGTGAATACTTGTGGAAGAGGTGCCAATCAAGCGGGCTGCTTTGTCCTGGATGGTGTCAAGCTTCTTGAGTGTTGTGGGAGCTGCACTCATCCAGGCAAGTGGAGAGTATTCCATCACACTCCTGACTTGTGCCTTGTAGATGGTGGATGGGCTTTGGGGAGTCAAGAGGAGAGTTATTCATTGCAGGATTCCTAGCCTCTGACTTAGTCTTGTAGCCACAGTATTTATATGGCTAGTCTAGTTCAGTTTCGGGTTAATGGTAATCTCCAGAAATTTTATAAGGGGGGATCCAGTGATGGTAATGCCATTGAATGTCAAGAGATGATGGTTAAATTCTCTCTTGTTGAAGTATAGTCACTGTTGTAACATAGGAAACACAGCAGCCAATTTTCACACAGCAAACCCCCGCAACAATAATGTGATAATGACTAGATCATCTGTTTTTATGAGGATGACTGGGAGATTTTATTTTTATTCATATATGGGTTGTGGGCATCACTGGCAAGGCCAGCATTTATTGCTCATCCCTAATTGCCCTTGAGAAGGTGGTGGTGAGCTGCCTTCTTGAACCCTGTGCTGTAGGTGACCCCACAGTGCTGATAGGGAGGAAGTCACAGCAGGAACCCTGTGCTGTAGGTGACCCCACAGTGCTGATAGGGAGGAAGTCCCAGCAGGACACCAGTGGAAACTCCCCTGCACCTCTCTGAGTTATTACCATGGGAAACTTTTATATTCTCCTGAAAGAGTAGATTGGGCCTCAGTTCTATGTCTCATCTGAAAGACAGGTCTTCCAACAGTGCAGCACTCCCTCAGTACTGCACTGGAGTGTCAACCCTGACTTATTGTGCTCTAACTCAATAGTGAGAATGAAGCTACAAATTTTGACACAGAGGCAACCAATTGAGCTGACGTCTTTATGACCATTTCATGTGACCCTGTGGGATTTGTTACTGTCGGCATGTACTGTTGGATTGTGGATTACAAGGAATATTCATTGTTTGTGATTAGCTTCAGACTGTGACACAAAGAGAGGAGAGTTGGTGAAGATTTATTCTCAGTAGCAGTCTTGCAACAAGTCACACATTTCAAGCACCTTTGACAATACAGAGAATAAGGCAGCTGTCACAGCAAAGACAGGTGCTTCAGATTTAATTACAGCTAGATGGAGGTTTTGCTTACTACTTCGCTTGCCTTTAAACAACTCAGTGTATATTTTTTTTAACTTTCTCAGAATTTGTCACCAATTCCGAAAAGTGTGTTAATTTACGAAAAGCTGATGAATTCTGAACTTGGACGCCATCATGTGCTTAAAGGCTACATTGCACCCAGTGGTTTTCCAAACTGCCAGAGAATCCTCCCAACTTATTTTTTATTATTGATTCCAGGGGTGTGGGCATCGCTGGCTAGGCCAGCATTTACTGCCCATCCCTAATTGAGATTGTTCAGTGGGCATTTAAGAGTCAACCACATTGCTGTGGGTCTGGAGTCACATGTAGGCCAGGCAGATTCCCTTCCGTTCGTGAAGCAGATGGGTTTTTAACAACAATCAGTAATGGCTTTGTGGCCATCATCAGATCTTTAATTCCAGATTTTTATTGAATTCAAATTTCACCATCTGCTGTGGTGGGATTTGAACCCAGGTCCCCAGAACCCCATTATCCTGGGCCTCTGGAATACTATTACAGTGACAATATCACTATGCCACCGCCTGTTGAATTTATCCCACTGATTATATTATGGCTAACCATTCTCATGATATGAACCTCGCTGGCAAGGACAACGTTCATTGTCCATCCCAAGGCACCTTGTAGTTCATCATCTGGAGCTTTTTTTTTAACAATTGAGTGGCTTGATGAACCACTTCAGAGGATTTCAAGAATTGCAGCGTGTGTTGATGGGACTGTGTTTGCTGAACTGAGGAACATCCGAGGTTACAATGATAGATTCTGCCTTTCCAAATGGAGCTATCTAGAGAGAGGATTTTGAGTGCTAAAATTAGATATTGGTGGTGCAATGGTAGGAACAATTTGAGATGATTTAAGATCATTGTACTAGAACGGCCCCATTTTGGATTTCCCCATGACCCCCTTGGCATATTGCCACCAAATTTATAATGTTCCAACGTCAATATTGATGTGGCTGAATGGACTATTCCCATTCCTATATAATCCAAGAGTGTTGGTACAAGTTTTGGTTTTTACATTAACGTATTAAGTAAAAACAGACTTCTATGTACAAATGTTACTTTGTTGCAAAATTCCAAGCTCTGTTTAACTTGGACTGTAGCTTTAAGACAATGTTGCTTTCCACCTGGCAAGTAATTTGGTGGATTGGTTTGGCCTACTTGATGTTCCTTCCATTGAAATCAGGTAGTAAAGACAAAATTCTCCACCCATATGGCTATGACAAGGGATAAGGTCTTGTGGCGCAGCGGGTGGTGTCCCTGCCTCTGAGTTATGACACTCTGGGTTTGAGACTTGCTCAGGGACTTGATGGCCAGAGAAGATGTGTTCATAATATGTCCAGGCATGTTAATTGTCAGCCTGTGAATCCTTCCAATCTGCCAATGGCACGCAGTAAGGCTGGGAGAGCCTCCTGGTCAGCTGCAGCGCAACAGCCTCCTCATGTTAAAAGACTCCACCTGCGATGGGTGGTGCTCTGTGGCAAGCACCCTCCTTCCTTCAAGGGGCTGCTGCTGCTGCTGATGAACAGGAATACCTTGTAGTCTGTGTCCTGAAAGGAGAGGCCCATGTTGGAGAATTCCCAATTCCAAAATAAAGGAGCTTTGGGTAGCTATTTTGGTAAACAGATGGTGCAGTGCTGTCTGTTTGAAAAGTCATACATTGAAAGAAATAATTTATCTGACTTTTTAAATGATTAAATTTAATTGACTTTTTAAACATGTTTCAGATATCATTTACCTGCCTTTTTAAAAATATGGATAAATCCATGACTTTCAAAATGATTATGTTCAAATTTATCTTAATTTTTAAATTTTAAACGTTCCAACCTATAGATGATTTTTGAACATGATTTGATTAAAATGTATATAAAATGTATATAAAATATATACATATATACAATGCATACAGCTGGTATTGCAGCAGCTGGATTTTGACAGGTGCTGTGGATGTGGCTTCTGTTCAATTCACCACGTGCTCTTTCTTTCACACCCATGTTAGAGGATGCTGCAGGGCTGTGCTATGGCCCACATTGCGAGGGAGTCCTCCTACTTTCCAAGTGAAATTCTCACCCGCAATATTGCTTTAAGGTATTCCTGTTCATCAGCAGCAGCAGCAGCCCCTTGAAGGAAGGAGGGTGCTTGCCACAGAGCACCACCCATCGCAGGTGGAGTCTTTTAACATGAGGAGGCTGTTGCGCTGCAGCTGACCAGGAGGCTCTCCCAGCCTTTCTGCCTGCCATTGGCAGATTGGAAGGATTCACAGGCTGACAATTAACATGCTTGGCCGTATTATGAACACACCTTCTCTGGCCATCAAGTCGCAGAACAGGACTCAAACCCAGAGTGTCATAACTCAGAGGCAGGGACACCACCCGCTGCGCCACAAGACCTTACCCTTGTCATAGCCATATTGGTGGAGAATTTTGTCTTTACTACCTGATTAGTTGTGAGCACTGTCACTTTGCCTCTGATTGCACGCTCCAGGCCATTTCATTTAGTTCTTTTTTTTCTGAGCCTGTGCAGACTTTCTGAAAGTGTGTCCAACTTTAGATAATCCTCCCCCCATGTGGAAATCCAGCAATGTCATTTTTGTAAATAGTCTTTTGGTTGTGCAGAACTTGAGTATTGCTGGAAAAAGACAAATGTTGTTGAAGTTTTTCGTCTTGCACTCATCAGGACAATTCACAAGAATAACAAATGTAAAGGGAACAATAATTTATACTGTATGAGAAGAGACTGCTGATTGCTTGGTACGTGGGCTCTCATCAGTAAAGGTATTGCCATGGATAATGCACCGTAATAGTTCATTCTCCAGGGCAATGCCTTGACCAATCAGAGTCAACCTGCCTAGTTTGAATTTGAACAAAGCTTAGCAGTTAACTGTCAGTCATCAGTTAACTGGTGCATTCTCGATGGCAACACGTCTACCAATCATAGTCCACTTGCCAACCAATCAGCACTGTCTTCTCATGCAGTATAAATTGTTGTTCCCTTTACATTTGATATTCTTGCAAATTGTCCTAATGAGCGCAAGATGAAAAGCTTTGACAACATGTGTCATTTTTGTAAATTGTGAGAAGTTCTACTCCTTTGACAGGGTATGTGCAGAGAAGAGGTTTTCACTTGTAGGGGCAGTCAAATACAAGGGGCCATGAATATAGGACAGTCACTAATAAATCCAGAAGTGAATTCAAGATAACTTTCTTTACCCAGACAGTAGTGAGAATATGGAGCTCACTGCCACTGGGAATAATTGGGTAGGCACATGAGGGGAAAAGGATATGCAGTTGGGGTGAGGTGAAGTACAGTGGGAGGAGACTCTTGGGGAGCATAAACATCACCATGGACCAGTTGGACCTGATGAAATGACCTTGTGCTGTAAATTCTATGGGTGAAATCATCCCAGATTTGCACTAAGTGCAGTAGTAAATGGGAAAAGGGAAGTTTTATCCGCTGGGCGCAATGGTGGGTTTTTGTGCCGATGCAGGCAGTAAATTTGACATGGGGGGGATGATTCCGGTGAGTAGGGTTTATACTGATACGCAGGTGCATTAAAATGAATCTCCTGAGGTCTGACGATGGGAAAGGCAGCCTGCCATTGACGGGCGGAGCGGACGATCGCAAACTGGTTTCACGCCGGCGTGAAGCCGATTTTTGGCCTTCCCACCATATAGTCTGCTCACAGCCGCCAAGACGCCCAACGCCAACGGGCATGGAAAATTCGGCCCTATGTATATTGGCCCATTTAATGTAATCCAAGTCTGCAGCACCCGCGTAAAGTGAACAGGAGGAGACAGTTTTTCTGTGTTTCACACCAGATGTAGGTCAGGTTCTACCATCGATCACTGATCTACACTACAACACCTTAGAGAAAAGCCTTGGCATGGATGTTATAGTTATAGTGGAAATGGAACCTTAAGCTGGGCCATTAAACTTGTGCACACTCGCATTCCAATCTAAAGATCTCTGCGCTTTTCCCTAGACCTCACAGTCCTGGTAAATAATAGCAAAGCCTTCAATACTGTGCTATGCTGTTCTAAGCCATCTAGTAAAGGCAGGTAAATCATTTCTTGTAGTTATACCTATGGAATAAGCCAGTATAAAAAGGCCCTCACATTCACTTTTGCTTTTCTCGCACTTCCAATTAGTTTATATTGCTTAAATCTGTTTTTCAGAACATTGCAGGTGATTTTAAACATTCATTCACATTAGCTGTCTTCTACTGGGGTATATTCACGTTTGTGATCAGAAGTCACCTTTTTCAATCATCCATCAATTTTGATACACGTTAGTATCTCAAGGCCTTTTATTTGTGGGCCTCCTGACTTTGCAGGGGATGGAAAATTGGTAGCCTCGTGTATCAGGTGAACCGGCTGCTCCCAGTTCTCCAATCCATACTCACTCCCAGGAGTGGAGTCACACAGTTTGGAGCTGTATTATTTTAATATGCCATTCTTAAACATTCATTACTCAATCGGAGAGCAGTCACTTGAACTGAAGTCAAGCTCTTCAGCTCAGTTTTCTGTGTAATGTTCAGCATCACAATTATGCACCTGAAAAGATATAACTTTTATTCATTCCTAGGATGTGGGCTTCGCTGGCTGGGTCAGCATTTATTGCCCATCCCTAGTTGCCCTTGAGAAGGTGGTGGTGAGCCACCTTTCTGACCCGTTGCAGTCCATGTGGTGTAGGTACACCCAAAGTACTGTTAGGGAGGGATTTCCAGGATTTTGACCCAGCGACAGTGAAGGAACGGTGAGATATTTCCAAATCAGGATGGTAAGAGGCTTGAAGGGGAACTTGTTGGCGATGGTGTTCCCATCTGCCTGCTGCCCTTGTCCTTCTAGGTGGTAGATGGTAGCAGTCTTGGGTTTGGAATGTGCTGTCAAAGGAGCCTTGGTGAGTTCCTGCAGTGCATCTTGTAGATGGTACACACTGCTGTTACTGTGCATCGGTGGTGGAGGGAGTGAATGCTTGTGGAAGAGGTGCCAATCAAGCGGGCTGCTTTTTCCTGGATGGTGTCAAGCTTCTTGAGTGTTGTGGGAGTTGCACTCATCCAGGCAAGTGGGAGAGTATTCCATCACACTCCTGACTTGTGCCTTGTAGATGGTGGAGAGGCTTTGGGGAGTCAGGAGGTGAGTTACTCGCTGCAGGATTCTTAGCCTCTGACCTGCTCTTGTAGCCACAGTATTTATATTTGCCAAATTATGGTAATGAAGTATGTGGAGGGAAATCACTTCTAGTTGGAATGGAGAATTATCTGAAACTGAACTCTAAAGGCATGCAGATAATTAAAAAGAAGTGTCCGAATAAGAGGCAGGAACTCTTACAGCCTTGGGAAATGCTTAGAAGATATTTCAGCCTCTCCCAAGTCTAAAATGGGAGAGGCTGAATCATGAGTCTGCAAGCAGAGCAGCCCTGCAATCTGTCTGATGGCAAATGATTCTGCATGAAGTAATTGAAAGGCTGTTGTCAATGTGTCCCTCATGGCGCCATTGCCATAGGTCAGTGCTAATGCATATTGGCAAGGAAGTGCAGCCAAGCTTTAGGTTGGAACAGAGCTCTGTGCTGCATTGTAACTGTAGCAGGTCGTCACAATTCTGCATCAGGCTCTCTGTTGATCCAAAGCCCATGAAGACAGCTCACCAAGGGCGTTGCCAGGTGGGAGCACTACATCCTGCCAATTTGGATGCAGTCAGCTTGGGCTGATCATTGCGGCATACAGCCTTTGTTGTACCGCAACTGAGGGCAAGACGGACTGTGATTGAATAGCAACAAGGCAGAGAAGTTAGGAATATAGAAGGTGCTGGATGAATAAATTAGATAGGAATACTTGGGATTACAGAGGATATATGGCACAGCAACAGGCCATTTGGCCCAACCAGTCCATACTGGTGTTTATACTACAGTCAAGCCTCCTCCCATCTTTTCCCATCTAAATCTACTATTATAACGTCTGTCCGTTTCCCTCTCATGATGCATATAACATCTGCTTTTCACTTTAACCACTCACTAAAGTGGCGAGTTCCACATTCTCACAACTCTTTGGATGATGAAGTTTCTCCTGAATTTCTATTGGATTTCCTAGTGACTACGTTACCTTGATGGCCTCTACTTACGCTCTTCCCCACAAAAGGAAACATTCTCTCTGTATCCACCCTATCAAAGCTTTTCATAATTTTAAAAATGTTTAGTAGATCATCTCTCAGCCCTTCTTTTTTCAACAAAGGCCAAGGTCCATCCATGAGTTCACCTTCTACCATCCCCATAGCCACATGACACAACAACAGTGAAGTCGTTGACCTCTCATTGCAATCAATCTCTATCAATTCATCTACAACCAACCCAGACAAGAAGTGAGGAAAACCCCAGTGGTGGGAAACCTTGAGAACCTTAGACCCAAAGTCACATTCTCCTCTGAAGCACACGACACTTAACACACATCATGTTAGGTTAAAGCGCAAGAATTCTTTAGTGGAGACCAAGGCAATGAGGACTGAAGACCCTACTGTTGGTGGAGCAGAGAGAAGTTCAAACACTATATCAGAGAGGCAGAAGAGCAAAGGGCATGTGCTAGATGTAGAATTGGAGGAGAGCAATGAGGAGGAATGTGAGATCCAGGGATTGTAATATGGTTAAGGGCAAGAAACAGGATATTATACTGATGTTAACACCAACCATATCCAGTCCATTCTGAAGCTAAATCAACTTTTAAGATGTTTGGCTATCAAAGATCAAACATCCGTCCTGAAGTCCTGCTCCTACGTGGGTGCAACAAAAATACAAGTCAGGCGGGCAGAATTTTGTATGAGACCTGATTCTGCGAAGTCTCTTCACCTTCTAAGCACAGTAAAATTCCAACAGGAGTGGGGAGTGTGGGCACTTACTGCATCCTGACCTCACTTAAAGAGGTGAGACTGCTGGAGTAACTTTTTTTTTGCTGTTCACGGGGTGTTAGCAAGGCCAACATTTATTATCCATCCCTAATTGCCCTTGAGAAGGTGATGGTGAGCTGCTTCGTGAACTGCTGCAGTCCATCTGGTGTAGCAACATCTGGTGCTGTTAAAAAAGGAGTTTCAAGATTTTGACCCAGAGTCAGTGAAGGAACATAGAAACATAGAAAATAGGAGCAGGAGTAGGCCATTCAGCCCATTGAGCCTGCTCCACCATTCAATATGATCATGGCTGATCCTCTATCTCAACGCCATACTCCCGCTCTCTCCCCATACCCCTTGATGCCGTTAGAGTCCAGAAATCTATTTCCTTCTTAAATATATTCAGTGACTTGGCCTTCACAACCCTCTGTGTTAGAGAATTCTACAGGTTCACCACCCTCTGAGTGAAGAAGTTTCTTCTCACCCCAGTCCTAAATGGCCTACCCCTTATCCTGAGACTGTGACGCCTTGTTCTAGACACCCCCACCCCAGCCAGAAGAAAAATTATCCCTGCATCTAGTCTGTCAGAATTTTATACGTTCCAATCAGATCACCTCTCATTCTTCTAACCTCAGTGAATACAGGCCTATCTCTCCTCAACAATCCTGCCATCCCAGGAATCAGTCCGGTGAACCTTTGCTACACTCCCTATAAGTATATCCTTTCTTAGGTAAGGAGACAAAAACTGCACACAATACTCCAGGTGTGGTTTCACCAAGACCCTGCAGAGTTGCAGTAAGACATCCTTGCTCCTGGACTCAAGTCCTCTTGTAATTTATCTTATTCATTCATGAGGTGTGGGCATTGCTGGCTAGGCCTGCATTTATTGTCCATCCCCATCCCTAATTGCCCTTGTTCAGAGGGCATTTCAGAGTCAATCACATTGTTGATCTGGAGTCACATGTAGGCCAGACCAGACCAGGTAAGGACAACAGATTTCCTTTCCTGGACAAGATGGGTTTTTACAACAATTGACAATGGTTTCATGGTCATCATTAGACTTACAGAGATAAAAACAAGAAAAACTGCGGATGCTGGAAATCCAAAACAAAAACAGATCCAAAATCCAAAACAAAAACAGAATTACCTGGAAAAACTCAGCAGGTCTGGCAGCATCGGCGTCTCCGCCGATGCTTCCAGGCCTGCTGAGTTTTTCCAGGTAATTCTGTTTTTGTATTAGACTTACAGATATTTGTTAAATTCAAATTTCACCATCTGCCATGGTGAGATTCAAACCCCAGGTCTCCCCAGGGCATTACATAGGGTCTCTGGAATATTAGTCAGTGACAATGCCACTATGCCACCATCTCCCCTATATGTAATGAAGGCCAACATGCCATTTGCCTTCTTAGCTGCTTGCTGTATTTGCACACTTGCTTTTAGTGGTTGGTGTACAAGGTCACCCAGGTCCCTTTGTACATTAACATTTCCCAATGTATCACCACATAAATAATACTCTGCCATTCTGTTTTTCCTACCAAAGTGGTTAATTTCACACTTATCCACAAACCATGTATTTGCCTATTCACTCAACCTATCTAAATCGCCTTGAAGCCTCTTAATACTCTCCTCACTGCTCACATTCCACCAAGTTTCATGTCATCAGCAAACTTGGAAATATTATATTTGGCTCCCTCATCCAAATCATTGATATATATTGTGAATAGCTGGGGCTCAAGCACTGATCCCCACGGTACCCCACTAGCAACTACCTGCCGCTGCGAAAATGATCCGTTTATTCCTACTCTTTGTTTCCTGTCTGCTAACCAATTCTCAACCCACACTAATATATTACCACCAATACCATGTCCTTTAATTTTACACACTAACCTCTTATGTGGGACTTTATCAAAAGCTTTCTGAAAACCCAAATACACCACATCCACTGGTTCTCCCTCATCTATTCGGCTAGTTACGTTCTCAAAAAACTCCAGTAGGTTTGTCAAACATGATTTCCTTTTCATAAATCCATGTTGGCTTTTTCTAATCTGTTGATATTTTCCAAGTGTCCTGTTATCACATCTTTTATAATAGATTCTAGCATTTTCCCTACTACTGAAATTAGGCTAACCAGTCTGTAATTTGCTGTTTTCTTCCTTTTTTAAACGGTGGTGTTATAGCAGCAATATAGTTCCAAGTCAGGATGGTGTGTGGTTTGGAGGGGAACTTGCAGATGGTGATGTTCCCATGTGCCTGCTGCCCTTGTCCTGCTCGGTGCAAGACGTGGTGGATTTCACACCCTTAACAGTTCAGGCTGCCCGTGAAACAAGTTCATGGAGACCAGACCATCGTGTTACGGTGGCAGAGGTTGGGGGATAGGGGCTTAACACTAATTGCCATTAGTAAATTGGCAATAGACCATTTCAGGCAGCATTTCATTAAAAATAATCCTGGCCCTCTTGCTCCCTCCCCAAGTGGAGCAACACAGTGCCACTCTTATGGCCTGAAACTACCCACCCCCACTGCTGGTGCATTAATGCTAATGAACCTCTTACCAAGATTTATAAGTTCCTTTGCAGGAACGGATGTCAATGTATTTTAGTCTCTACCTCTTCATTTCGGATGTCACTATGCAGTTGCCATTGCAGCCAGCAAGTGGCGCTGCAATCCATTGTTCTTACTGACAGGATATGGATGACAATTTGGAGCATGCAGAACAGAGAGATCAGCTCAGTTGCAGCCAATTGGGTGTCATTAAAATCACCAGTGGCCTATGGGGATGACTTGAAAGATATCTGTGGCTCACAGGTAACGTTGGAAGTGGTGTGATATCAATACTGGTGGTAAAATGGGAAGTAGGAACAGGAAGTTTAATCACAGGACAAATCTTATGTTTTCTACATTTGCCTCGCTGTTACTTGCACATGTAGAAGGACATTGTCAACAGAGGCTAGGTGGATTTGGAGGGATTCTAATACAAAAAGTAAAGAATAGGGGGCTTCAAGTTATTTCAGGAATTCTCACATCTCTGATAATGGACTTGGTCCTTTTATATTTTGCTTACTGCAAATAGTCTGGCTGATCACACAACAGCACAAGAAAGCTCATGGAGCCAAGGGAAGTAGGACAGTGCAGATTTAATGGGAGGATCTCTATTATTTGCTTCTTCTGTTTCTTGTTGGTCAGCTGGTCACAATGTTTCATTCATTCGTGGGATGTAGGCATCACTGGCTAGGCCAGCATTCATTACCCATCCCTAGTTATCCTTGAGAAGGTGGTGGTGAGCTGCCTTCTTGAACCGCTTCAGTCCATATGGTGTAGGTACACACACACAGTGCTGTTAGGGAGGCAGTTCCAGGATTTTGACCCAGTGACAGTGAAGGAAAGCCGATATATTTCCAAGTCAGGATGGTGAGTGGCTTGGAGGGGAACTTCCAGGTGGTGGTGTTCCCATGTGTCTGCTGCCCTTGTCCTTCTAGATGGCAGTAGTCGTGAGTTTGGAAGGTGCTGTCTAAGGAGTCTTGATGAGTTTTAGCAGTGCATCTTGTAGATGGTACACCCTGCAGCTACTGTGCATTGGTGGTGGACAGAGTGAATGTTTGTGGACTGGGTGCCAGTCAAGTGGTCTGTTTTGTCCTGGATGGAGTCAAGCTTCTTTAATGTTGAGGGAGCTGCACTCATCCAGTGGAGAGTTTCCCCCCTGATTCCCATTGACTCTAGTTTTGCTAGGGCTTCTTGATGCAACACTCAGTCAAATGCTGTCTTGATGTCAAGGCAGCCACTCTCACCTCACCTCTGGAGTTCAACTCTTTTGTCCATGCTTGAACCAAGGCTGTAGTGAGGTCAGGAGCTGAGTGGCCCTGGCAGAATCCAAACTGAGCATCAGTGAGCAGGTTATTGTTAAGCAAGTGCCACTTGCTACCACAGTTGATGACCCCTTCCATCACTTTGCTGATGATGGAGAGTAGACTGATGGGGACAGTAATTGACCAGGTTGGATTTATCCTGCTTTTTGTGTACAGGACATACCTGGGCAATTTTCCATATAGCTGAGTAGATGCCAGTGTTGTAGCTGTACTGGAACAGCTTGACTAGGGGTGTGGCAAGTTTTGGAGCACAAGTCTTTAATACTATCGCTGGAATATTGCCAGGGCCCAGAGTCTTTGCAATATCCAGCACCTTCAGCCATTTTTTGATATCATGTGGCGTGAACTGAATTGGCTAAAGACTGATATCTGTGATGCTGGGGACCTCAGGAGGAGGCCAAGCTAGAGCAGTGACTTAGCACTTCTGGCTGAAGATTATTGTGAATGCTTCAGCCTTGTCTTTTGCACTGATGTGCTAGGCTCCCCCATCATTGAGGATGGGGATATTTCTGGAGCCTCCTCCTCCAGGAGGTGCTTAATTATCCACTATCATTCATGACTGAATGTGGCAGGACTGCAGAGCTTAGATCTGATTCGTTGGCTGTGGAATCACTTAGCTCTGAATCTTGCATGCTGCTTATGCTATTTGGCATGCAAGTAGTCCTGTGTTGTAGCTTCACCAAGTTGACATTTTTAATTATGCCTGGTGCTGCTCCTGGCATGCCCTCCTGCACTCTTCATTGAACCAGAGTTGATCCCCTGGCTTGGTGGTAATGGTAGAGTGGGGGATATGCCAGGCCATGAGGTTACAGATTGTGGTTGAGTGCAGCACTGCTGCTGTTGATGGCCACAGCATTTATGGTTCCACAGTCTTGAGTTGCTAGATCTGTTCGAAATCTATCCTATTTAGCATGGCGTTAGTGCCACATAACACGATGGACAGTATGCTCAATGTGAAGATGGGACTTCGTCTAGACAAGGACTGTGTGGTGGTCACTCCTACTGATACTGTCATGGACAGATGTATCTGCGGCAGGCAGGTTGGTGAGGATGAGGTCAAGTATGTTCTTCCCTCTTGTTGGTTCCATCACCACCTGCGGCGGACTCAGTCTAACAACTCTGTTCTTTAGGACTCAGCCAGCTTGGTCAGTAGTGGTGTTACTGAGCCATTCTTGGTGATGGACATTGAAGACCCCCACCCAGAGTACATTCTGTGTCCTTACCACCTTCAGTGTTTCCTCCAAGTGGTGTTCAACATGAACTGAAGGGATTTGGGAGGGTGTTGTGAGGGTGGCTGAATTACTATATTAAAAAAAGTTGATCTGCAGAGACTTCCTGGGTGGAAATATTAAATTTATTTACAATGTACTCAGCAGGAGCTACACATGTGCTTTCAACTCCAACTCTATCTCTACACAACTGACTCCTGAGGTAGCCCGTGCTACTCTCCTATTGGTTACTACAAATCATGCGATCTTCCTTAACAAGCATTATTAATAAAGGTACACTACACACTAAATAAAACCGTAATTACTACAGGGGGGGTTTGTGTGGTATGTAGTAATCAGCAGGAGGTTTCTTTGCCCATGTTTGACCTGGTGCCATGAGATTTCATGGAGTCCAGAGCCAATGTTGAGGACTCCCAGGGCAACTCCCTCCCAACTGTATACCACTGTGCCACCACCTCTGTTCGGTCTGTCCTGCTGGTGGGATAGGACATAACCAGGAATGGTTCTACCAGGGCCACTCAGCTCATGACCATACCAAAGCCTTGGTTCAAAGATGGACAAAAGGCTTGTAATGACCAGAAAACAGATAAACTTTATTATAAAGAGCTTTTCAGATGCTACATGTTCGATCAGTACCCTCATCAGGAAGCCCCGTACCCTCGGATCGCCCACACTTAGGGGTCATTGGTCGCAGCCTCCAAGAACATCACGTGACGCCTGATAGACAGCAGAAGAGGTGATACCTTCAATTACTATCGAGCTGAACTCCAGAGGTGAGGTGAAAGTGACTGCCCTTGACATCAAGGCTGAATTTAACTGAATGTGGCATGAAGGAGCCCTAACAAAACTGGAGTCAATGGGAATCAGGGGAAAACTCTCCACTGGTTGGAGTCATACCTAGCACAAAGGAAGATGGTTGTGGTTGTTGGAGGTCAGTCATCTCAGCTTCAGGACATCACTGCAGGAGTTCCTCAGGGTAGTGTCCTAGGCCCAACCATCTTCAGTTGCTTCATTGATAACCTTCCCTTCATCATAAGGTCAGAGGTGGGGATGTTCGCTGATGATTGCACAATGTTCAGCACCATTTGTGACTCCTCAGATACTGAAGCAGTCCACATTCAAATGCAGCAAGACCTGGGCAACATCCAGGCTTGGGCTGACAAGTGGCAAGTAACATTCGTGCCACACAATTGCCAGGCAATGACCATCTCCAACAAGAAAGAATCCAACCATTGCCCCTTGATGTTCAATGGCATTACCATCAGTGAAGCCCCACTATCAACATCCTAGGGGTTACCAACCAGAAACTGAACTGGACCAGGCACATAAATTCTGTGGCTACAAGAGCAGGTCAGAGGCTAGGAATTCTGAG